>NC_090930.1:1080223585-1080848585 GCF_040938575.1 Ambystoma mexicanum
CCATTAGGACAAGAGGTAATCGAATATCCCAACTTGGCCCAGAATCTGCCACAAACTTTTTTAATATGATCACAATTGTTCTATTATATCTCTCTACTACACCGCTATAGGCTGCCGGTAAGCAATATGTAGCTTCCTTTTAACCCCAAGTATCTCCCACATCTTGGTCATTACTTCGCTGGTGAAATGGCTACCTCTGTCTGACTCGATCCTTTGGGGTAGACTAAAACACGAAAAGATGTGGTTGATCATCAGGGCAGCTGCTGTTTCTGCTTTGCAGTTTGGGGCCGGGAGACATTCCATCCATTTAGTAAACAAGCATGTCACGGTCAACATGTACTTGTTCCCCCTAGAGGAGCGAATCACGGGCCCAATGAAATCTACTTGCAAATCTGATCATGGCAGTGTCATCCCTCTCTTTTGGAGAGGCGCACGGTGTGTGAGGGATGTTGGCTGAAATTGTGCACACACAAGACACACCTTCAAGTATTGGTCGAGGTCCTGACCCATGTGTGGCCAGTATGCAACCTCCCTTAAGATTTCAAGTGTTGTATGAAACCCCCTATGACCGGCTGTGGCTGCATCATGGGCGAGACTTAACATCAGGCTTTGGAATGAGGTAGGAACCACCCACTGATCATGGCCAGCTAGGGATTTCCTCACCAACAAACCGTATTGGATTTGGAAAATGTTTGGACATTTCATCAACACTCTGAGGGCTTCTTTCCCAATGTAATCAGTATCCGTCAGGGGAAAGTTCTCAGGGTCCTCAATGTGTTGATAAAACTTACCAATTATTGGATCCCCTTTCTGAGCCGTAATCAAATCAGCATCTGGGGTCTCCTTACTCAATTGTGCAGTTGTGAGGTCATTGTGAGCATTTGTCTGGGACCTAGTGATAGCAGTGACCTGGATTTCCCCCAACAGGGACTCGATCTCTATTAGATCCCCTTGGATGGCCCCGGTTTTGGCCAGCCGATCAGCTAAGTCATTTCCAGTTTTGTCTGGTCACTCTACTTTGGAATGACCCTTGATCTTTTCCAGTAGATGGTCATCCCATTTGAGGTGACCAGATCATCAATATTTTGGATTAATTCCCCATGTTTCAAGGGTTTGTTATAAGCACATAACATGCCTCTGGTTTTACAATTAACCAGGTGCTCCACGAACCCCTTCCGTACATAATCCGAATCTGTGATTATGACCAGTTCGTGGAGTTGATGTTGGACAGCAGTGAGGATGGCTTGATGCACAGCCATCAACTCTGCCACTTGACTACTTTGGGGACCAATCTTGTACCCAGCGGAGGGTTCTGGGGTCTCATTTACCCATGCATTCCCTACGCCGGCCACAAGTTATTTTTCCCCGTTGTTGTCAACATGGTAAGAACATCCATTCACATAGACAGTGGGCATTCCCTCACACTTGTCTTCTTCAAAGACTTTGTGTGGGGAATTGACGTATGCCTCTATGTTGTCCTTGATTTTTAGACTCTCGTCCTCGAGACAGTTTTCTCTGGCACAATCATGCAAGTCAGCCAGACCTTGCGCAAGGGGACTCTTCTTGTTTTGGCCATATCTGACCTCCACAGGAAAGGCTTGCATTGACAGAATCCAGGAAGTAATTCGGGAATTTCTCACATTTCCGGTCCGGATTCTGTCACTTTGGAGATATTGCAGAGGCTGGTGTGGAGTCTCCACTATGATGTGTTCCCCCTGGATGAACGGGCGGTAATTCTTCAATGCCCACACCGTTGCCAGGAGTGCCTTCTCACAATCGTTGAATTTTTTCTCCACAGAGGATAAAGTTTTACTCGCATAGGATATTACTTTATTGACCTTGTCATGCTTTTGGTATAATACTACAGTCAAGCATGTATTAGAGAACCCTTTCTCCAAGAAGAACTCCTTGTTTCTGACAGGGTAAGCTAGGCAAGGCGCTTGTGAGAGGCTTCTTTTGAGTTGTCTTACTGCCTCAGCGTGTTCTGGACCCCACTCCCACTTGATCCCCCCCTTCAAAAGATGAATCAGGGGTCTTGTGATCTCTGCGTAGCCCTCAATGAACTTTCTACTGTAATTAAGGAGGATCCTGAGTTCCCGCAGAGTTGTGGGGTCTTTCAATTTCTGGAGGGCTTCCACTTTCTTTTCCTGGGGACAGATACACTGAGGAGTAATCTCATGCCCCAAGAAATTTACACGGGTTCTACACCACTGTGCCTTTTGGAAGGAAAGTTTTGCTCCTGCTGCCCTCAACTGTCTCAGAACATAACGGATCTCCACTATATGTTCCTCCACAGTTGAGCATTTGATGAAAACATCATCTACATAGGCCAGGTTACCCCTTTCACCCAGGTCGGGCATGGCCTTATGTAGAAAAATGTTGAATTCATTGCCGGAGTTGATGTATCCGAAGGGAGTCCGGGTCCATGTGTACTGCTGCCCCCCAAAGGTAAAGACCAGCTTGTATTGGTCCTCCCTACTGACAGGTACAGTCCAGTATTCATTGGTCAGATCTTTTGCAGTGAATACCTGTGAACCCTGGATCTGGGCCAGCCCTTGGTCGATGTAGGGAAGAGGCCATCGGGAAGTATGGACCAGTTTGTTGAGCTCCCTAAGGTCGGCGCAGAGTCTCCACTTGCCGTTTGGCTTCAATATTCCCGACACCGGATCATTGAAGGTGCTGTGGACTGGACGAATTATCCCACGGGACTCAAGGTTCTTAATTATTTCAGTAAAAGGGGCAAGGCAAGGGATATTGCTTCACAAACACTGGAGTCATGCCAGGGTCCGTGAGAATTGTGGTTGTGTGGATGTCAGTGCGACCACAGTCATATGAGTCCACCGCAAAGAGATCTTGAAAATCCAAGAAAACTTGTTACAACTTTATCTTCTGCTCCAGAGTCTCACAGACATCAGCTAGGTTGACTCTCTCTTCAACCATCTGCCTGAAGCCTGGAAAGACTTCTGGTTTCGCTATCTCAGTGGCCTCCTCCAACTGGGTGGAGAAGTCCCTGGTCAGAGTGCTGATTTGGACTGGTGGCTTCAGATTGGGAAGGCAGTGCTCACGGACCTGGAAAATCACCTCATCCCTTCTGAAGTCACAGGTCATATCTTCCTTACCATAAGGGCCGGAAGTGTACACCAGAAAGTTCCCCCCATGCCGGGTAAAGATCCTAGCTGGTGTTGGGTTGTCATCACTGTCACTGTCAAAACAGTCCTTGGGGATTGGTCCTAACAGTTCATTGCCTAAATCAATGGAAAAATGTCGGTCATCAACCGCCATTCCAATAATGGTGCCTGCGGCTAGAGTGATACTCCTTAAGTCGCTGTTATCCACCTCTATTGTAATGGTGTCATGTTATATATTGTCTAGTGGTGTTGGGTTTACCCCCAACCCTTGCTCATGGAGAGAAGCCTTCAGATGAATATAGGCATCAGGGTTTTTCAATGTATGTCCTCTTTTAACTTCACTTCCAGGGAGAATTGTTGGGTCCTTTCTGGGATGGTGACTTCCTCTCCAATCTGAATTTCAACTGCATAAGGCAGCAGTTGAGCTGACCTAAATGCTTTCTCTGGATCATCAAAGCCCATGAGATTATCTGCTAATCGGGACCAAGCTTTGAAGTTTATTAGGTCCAAACTAATGGCAAAGCGATTGAGAATGTCATTGCCTAGGTGAAAGGCAGAAGTGACGTCTCGCACGACCCAACAAATATGGAATATTTGAGCATACACCTGCTTGGCAGGAGATGTTTAGAATTGGGTGCTTCCCGGTCCATTTCCCATTTGTCTATAAGTCTAAATGTGGGAATGGTTGGATCTTTTGGGAGTTGGCAGAACATGGCTTCACTGATGAAGCTCTTACCATTGTTCACACACACTCGGGCGAGAACAGAGTCCTTCCCTTCATTTAACTGAACAGGGAGGAACAACTGCTCTCCAATTTGCTGAATATCAGCCAGGCTCTGAGCTGATTTCACATATTTCTGGACTATAGAAGTTGGAATGTCTGATTGTGGATTGGTAAAGAATATCTGAGTGTTTCCTTCCAGTGTGGAATGCCACCTTAAACTGGAAGGAAGGTTGATTTTCAGAAATAGAGAGGACCCTCCATCACCAGTCTGTTGTCCTACTGCTATTACTGTCACTACTGGAGTTTGGTTGTTCTGGAAGTGAAATTCTACTTGGTCAGATTTTTGTTCAACCATGTGGCATGTGCCATTTAAACTAACATGGTTGACACTCTGTTTTAACTTTATTGGTCGGCTAGTCTGGGTCCAGAGGACCTTGTTTACACAATCTATTAGGGGTGACAACCTTCTCAGGAGGTCATTCCCTAGTAAACAAGGAGTGTCCTCTGGAGTCGCAACTATGACCGGGTGCTTCACCTTGTGTCGCCCAATTTTAATATCCAAATCCTCAGTCCCCTCGACGGGAATTTCCTTCCCGTCAAAGTTCTGAAGTTGTCCAGGAAGAGAGGTGAGAGGAATTTGATAATTCTCCCCCCTTCCTGAATTCAGTTTATCAAAGGCCTTTTTGGACATAAGGGTAGCTTGGGATCCAGTGTCCACCAGTGCCAAAATTGTACCCTGCCCCTGTATTTGTTCCGGGGCATAGTATCTTCCCTCCTTCTCCGCAAGGGGGCACAGATAATGCAAATTTTTTGGACAACTGGTGGGCTAGTTTTTTTTAGTTTTGGACATTGAGAGAGGAGAGATTTGGACAGAATTCTGTGGGGAGACTTGGGAATCTGCAAAGAAAAGGTGGCAACTAGATATGGGAGGAGTTTTGAGTTTACCTGGTTCCGGTTCTGGCCTGCTCCCCCCCCCCCTTTTGGAGGCAGTCACCAGGATGGGTTTGAACCAGGGATTTTCATGCTGTTAGTTCTGGGGTTGGATGATGGGTGGCGCTAGCTTAGTCCCCACATCTACCCAGTCTGGATTTGAATCCTTTTGGATCCATTTTTCCTTGGGAGGAGTTCCCCCATCTCTGACGGAGAAGATCCTTTTCCCAGAATCCTCTGAGGACCCCTCTCCTTCAAATTGGAAGACCTGTACCTCCTCCACAAAATGGGTCCATTTGAGTCCTTTGTTTCTCCTACCCCCTCTCTGCTCCTTGGGTGGCAGATTTTCAGGGGCAAGAGATTTTGTTTCTAGTTCCTGGGTTTCCAGGGGCTTTTTACAAGTGGGGAAGGAAGCTTCCTCCAATGCTTTACACCCCCCTTCCCCTTGTGCCTCCTCCCTGGGAACCGGTGTGTTGTTGGGGTGCTGCCCCCGTCATTGTTCTAGAGCACCAGGTCCAGAGTTGGAGGCATTCTGTGTCGGCATGCCCATCTGAGGGTTCTGCTGAGCCCTCAGCATGCGACCCAGATCCTGTGCCATATTTTGGACCTGGTGCTCTAGCTGTGAAACCCGCTCAGGCTGATACAGGGTTCTGTTTTCTCCAATGGGCTGATCCCGGGAAGGGTAACTATCCCTTCTATGATAATACCCTGGGTTGAGAAGATTTGGGTACCCGTCCACACTTGGCCTCCCCTCTCCCGGATTGGGTTGCCTGGGCTCGAGAAAGTGGGGAAAGAAGGATGGATTATTCTGGGGTTGGAAGTTTTGTGGATACCTGGGGAAAAAGTTCTGCCCAGGTTTTGTGGAATCTCTGCCCTCCTGGGGGAAGTTAGGAGGGAAGTTCCCTGGGTTAGGTGCTTGGTTGGATCCCCCCCTTGGGCAGGAAGAGTCCACACATAACCCAGTATTGGTCTGTTCCCCTTGTAGCGGGGACTTACATAGTCAGGGGAGTAAGGGACCCCATTTGTGGGACTACCTCCTTGGCTCCCTGTCTGTGACTTTCCCGAGGGCCTTCTGGGCTTGGAATTATTCTGTTATGCAGGCAGGTTTTTAGGCCCTCCATCTCCAAATCCAAAATGGGGGCAACCTTTACCTCTGCCACCTTAGTAGCAGCAGGCGGGTTGGTTATTTTGGGGCTTTTTTGAGTATTTTTGTTGTCTATGGGCTTTTGCACCTCATAGATCCGGGTGGCCTGTTCAATGACCCAGTCTAGTGACCTTTTCTAATGAAAATCTCTCACTAGCTGGGTCATGATGCACTTTGGTAGAGCATGGAAAAACGTATTATCACATTCTCTGCTGTCCGTGCACACCCTTCTGGTAGTCTGCACAAAGGCACGCTTTAGCTCCTGCACAAATTCTTGTGGGGCCTGATCCTCCCCACATTGCAAGTTGTAGGCTGCCTTGCGAGCCTCTTGGGGATTTCTGTGTACAGAAAAATGCTTCAAGATGGCCGCCCTATAGGTGGACCATCTTGAATGATTTTGGTCCTCCAGCCCCGCAAAGAAACTGGAGTATTCTGGTGAGAATGTCCATTTTACATACTGAATGCAGCTACTGCTATCTTTCAAATGGAAAGTTTCCATCATCTGCTCAAAGAGCTCTAAGTGCTCCCAAACAGATGATAAGGCGTGATAACGCTCCTTATGGCCTTGATCTGTTTTAAGGGGTCCTTAAGCAAGGCGCTTTTTGCCTTATTGGCCTACTTGGTTTGGGTAACCCTGGTCCATTCATCCTTTGACTCAGAGGCACTGCTCCCAGGGGTGCCCGTCTAATCTTCCAGGTTCTCCCGGATTCTGCGAGCCTGAGAATGGCTGGCAGAATGTGGGGACCGAGTCTCCTGTGTCCTGGGACGTTCAGAGGAGTCTTCTGATTCCACCTTGCTCCCAGGTGGCAGAGTCCAGGGACTGGGAGAGATGAAAGCCTCTGGTACTAGGGTTCCTGAGGTTATGTTCAGGTGTTTCCCTTTCCCAGCAAACCTCATCTCTATCAGCCCCTGCTCCCTGTTGCCATGCAGGAACCTGAGCTTCCTGTTCCTCAATTAAGGCCTTACTAGTCTCTATCAGTCTCTCTTGCATGGCTACCTGCCTGTGGAAATTGTCATTATTCTCACAGAGAGCCTCATTTTCTCTCTGTGCTTCCTGGGTTGCTTTTGAGTACTGGGCCAGTCTTTGCTGCAGGAGGGTTACCTCATGAGTCCTGTCCCTACTGGCCTGCTCCCTTCTTGCCAGAGCATCCTCCACCCTCCTGGTGTGCTCTAACAATCTATCATGCTCTTTTGGAGGTCACCCAGTCCCTGGTAGGTGGACCATCTTGAATGATTTTGGTCCTCCAGCCCCGCAAAGAAACTGGAGTATTCTGGTGAGAATGTCCATTTAACATGTCCATTTAACATACTGAATGCAGCTAGTGCTATCTTTCAAATGGAAAGTTTCCATCCTCTGCTCAAAGAGCTCTAAGTGCTCCCAAACAGAATACTTAGCGTTCTTTTGATAAGGCATGATGACGCTCCTTATGGCCTTGATCTGTTTTAAGGGGTCCTTAAGCAAGGCCCTTTTTGCCTTATTGGCCTTCTTGGTTCGGGTAACCCTGGTCCATTCATCCTCTGACTCAGAGGCACTGCTATTTTATATGGAGTGAAATTGGGGCAAATTGCAAATTCACAGCAACTTTTCCGCGTGCGTGAAACGTGATTACAGCAGAACTATACGGAATTGGAATGTCGTTTTGGGTTTGTCGGAAAGCTGAGGATGTTAGCTTCAAACTTCGTTTCTAGGACGTACGGTTCAAAAGTTACAGAGGATTTAGTGAAGGTAGATTTTTCTCAAAAACAGAGTCAAGATTTCAAAAATGAAAGATGCGCTTTAAAGATTAGGAATCAAGATGGACTTATACTAAGGAGCTATGAAAGTACAAGATACCCAACGGGACACCCACCAGAACAGGGCGCCTTCCACTCTGATTGCTGTGCACCAGGACACTTGACTTTCTTCAGAAAATATCAGCGCACAGATGATTATCGCTACAATTATCACAGACTATATAATGAAAAGGATTCAGGATGGACACAAGATTCTATAATGCAGTTCTGGACAGGTTGAAAATTGATTGAATAGGATTACTTTAAACTAAGAGATGACTATGGACAGTTCTATACTAAATACTCACTCCTATGGCTTTGGAATGGAATGGGCCCGTCAAAGATCTGGTCAAGGGTTTGGCTGGGTTTCTCTCGCAACCGGACTTGTCTCAGGCACTGGGTTCTGCTCTCAGCAGCGCCCTCTGGTCTGCGCAGCCTCTTGGACTGGATCTGACGGGTTGGTTCTGGGTACAGCTCAAAACAGCTCAGCCAGGCTTTTGGATTTTGCGGTGCCCTTTGGAGGTTTAGGGGTTAAAATCTGGTTGCTTAAGATTCTGAAGGCCAGCTGAGAAGAGTTCAGCTTTTGGATTGGGCCTTCCTGCTTCAAAGTTCTAGAGTGTGGATTCTGGGTCTGGTTCTAAAGTCTGGAGCCTGGATCTTCCTGCAGGGTGCTTCGCCAAGAAATCAGTTGATGAGTGGAAAGTGTGTGTTTTTGTCTGTCCTCAGCAGTCCCTATTTATCCTTTTCCAAAGTGGGTGGGGAGGCTGATTATCTATGCCCAACCCTCTAAGGATCTGATAGGTCAGAGAATTCCCTGTCCTCTGATTTGAGAAAGGAACAGTGTGTCATCATGTGTCAGAGTGATGCTGCCATTTCCAACCTAGGGAAGAACCTCCCCTTTGCTTTTACTTAGAAAATCAATTTTTCCCAAAAAACATATTTCTCATATGCACAACTTGTTAATATTACATATACACATCACAGATTAATTAAGGCACATCTCTATTCAAGTCCCATGTTCCTACGAGCTTTAATTCCTGAATTACATTTTTTTCGCACTTTTGGTGGGTTTCTCAATGTTAGTTCTGCACCAATTTTTATTCATGCATACACATCCCATCTGGGCATATTCCTGTAATTTTTCATGTTCCTAAAATAAACACCCTGGCTGGAATATGAATAATTTCCGGGGTTCAGTCTCAGAACATCACACAGATTCCAGATTAGTCTTAAAATGTGTGCGAATTTTTCATTTTAACAATCTCTAAGTTTCATATTTTTGTCAGTTCAGTATAATTTGCTATAAGCATTTTTCCAAAACATACATTTACTTCCACTTCAATCCACATTTTCAGTCTGGCCTTCCTCCAAAGCTGGGCTGAGTCAGAGGGTCACATGGCTTGCCTTCCTGCCAGAGCTGTTGTTGTCAGTCACACCCGCATTAGCATTTTCTATTCAGTTCAAGGAACCTATTGTTTCTTGCTTAGGGCAGCAGAGGAAATCTCCTCCCTTTCTGATTAACATTCCAATGCAAAATCCTCTCCTTTTGGTGGGAATGGACAAGGTGGGAGGTTCTCAGGGAAAGAAAGCCTTTTGGAAGTTTTAGCTAAATCAGGTTACTGTATGGTCAATTGTAACATAGTACCTTGTGAAAACATTACATTTATAAATTTAAAATAAGCAAACATATCTTTAATTCCAGTCTTTTTCCACATGAAATCAATGTGTGGCACTCTGGATGGCATTTGATGAAATCCCTTCTTTGACACATTTAACTTTGAAAACACAAGTTTCTCCTGTCAGATTTAGAGATAGCCAGCGTCTGTCGGAGGCGAGTAACGGTACTGCACCCATTTTTGACCGATTTCTTTCCATCAAGTATCTTTAAAAGTGGATTTTGTTCTGATAACATATGATTCTTGCTGACATTGTATTTATATGGGCTCTTGAAGTAGCATGATGGGTCACATGGCCTGCCTTCCTGCCAGAGCTGTTGTTGTCAGTCACACCCGAATTAGCATTTTCTGTTCATTTCAAGGAACCCAATGTTTCTTGCTCAGGGCAGCAGAGGAAATCTCCTCCCCATCTGATTACCATGCCAATGCAAAATCCTCTCCTTTTGGTGGGAATGGACAAGGTGGGAGGTTCTCAGGGAAAGAAAGCCTTTGGAAGTTTTATCTAAATCAGGTTACCTTATGCTCAATTGTAACATAGTACCTTGTGAAAACATTATATTTATAAATTTAAAATAAGCAAACATATCTTTAATTCCAGTCTTTTTCCACATGAAATCAATGTGTGGCACTCTGGATGGCATTTGATGAAATACCTTCTTTGACACATTTAACTTTGAAAACACAAGTTTCTCCTGTCAGATTTAGAGATTGCCAGCATCTGTCGGAGGCGAGTAACGGTACTGCACCCATTTTTGACAGATTTCTTTCCATCAAGTATCTTTAAAAGTGGATTTTGTTCTGATAACAGATGATTCTTGCTGACATTGTATTTATATGGGTTATTGAAGTAGCATGATGTGGAACACCCAACAAGGAGGTTGGATCTTTTGGGTGGTTTGTGAGCCATGATTTTTTCCAAATTTGAAACCAAGAAAACGGATTTCCAAACAGCTCTGTGTTTCTTTTTGCAATCAGCATTGCTTTTTCAAAGTGGTTTCAGGCTACTTGTGGGTAGCCCAATAGTGGGTTTTGGCAGTGGTCTCCTGTGCTCACTGAGATAGGCAAAAGTGGATGGCGGCCAATTTTTCAGATTTTTACTACGCAATTTTGGGTGGTTTTAGTTTAGTTTAGTTTAGTTTATTCATTTGTTTTGCGTACCAGACCCGAGGGTATGAGGGCACAGGAGCAACAAGGTTATTCGCAGCTTGGTTACATTTTACAATGCAGTACAGTCATTACAATGGTTTTATGGATACAATGCAGTAAATACAGTGGATAATAGATGATTGAAGAAGTCATGAAAAAGGCAAAAGTTTATGGATTTACAAATATACATATTCACAGGTAGGTAGCAGTGAGGTGGGATGAATGGAAATAGCGGTCATTGTTCTTTATCCTGTGTATGTAGTGATGTCTAAAGTGTGTGTAGGTTTGGGGTGTTCTTAGAGAAGGTGGTAGGGAGTTCCAGTGTTGTGCTGCTTTCACCTGGAAGCTGTTGCCACCCATTTTGGTGCGTTTGAATCTGGGAACTGTGAGAAGATTAGCATTGGAGGTTCTAGTATGTCTGTTGGAGGTGTGTTTACTTATTCTATCGACTAAATAGCAGGGGCAGCGTTGTTGAGGCATTTGTGTGTTAGTGAGGCTACTTTGAGCAGGATTGTATCTGTTGTGTTGAGCCAGTTATGGTCTCCTCTAATGTTGGAGATGTGTTCTCTCTTGGGGATGCTGAGCGCTGCTCTGAGAGCGTTGTTTTATAGCGTCTGTATTTTGTTAGTAACTTGTTTGCTAGCTCCTACATAGAGGGCATTGCAATAGTCCAGTTTTGATAATACAAGGGCTCTGGCTAGAGTAATGCAGCTATGGGTGGATAAGAAGGGTTTGGCTTCTCTTATAAGCTTACATGTGTAGGCTGTGGAGGATGCCATAGAGCTAACCTGTTTATGGAAGGAGAGGGAGGAGTCAATGTATATTCCTAAGGTTTTCACTTCCTTAGCTACTTTGATCGTGTTCCCGTCTATAATGAAGCTGGTGTAGTTGTGGTCCAATTTGGTTAGGTTTGCGGTGGAACCAAGTATAATGAGTTCAGTCTTGTCATCATTCAGGCATAGACTGTGAGATGCCATCCATGCCTGGATGATGAGGTACACCCTGTTCACCAAGGCCAAAACATGGTTGTAATCTCCCGTCAGCGGGATGAGGATCTGGGTATCATCAGCATAATTAGTGTAGGTGATACCCAGACCATCTAGATCATCAAACAGGGTACAGTGTAGGGGAGACGCATGAGCCCTGGAGTCCTGGAGCCTCCGCATGTGATGGGGATGGGGTCAGCGGCAGCCGTGGTGGAGCAGACACGCATGGATCTGTTGCTGAGGAATGACTCGATCCAGCCGATGGCTTCTTGGGAAAAGTGGCAGCTGAATCCAGGTGATTGCATAAGATTTTGTGATCAACTAGATCAAATGCCGCGGAGAGGTCAAGGAGAAGCAGTAAAGCCGTTTTTCCGTTGTCCCTAAGAGTGTCAATTTGAGCCTTCAGGTCGATAAGGGCTGTTTCTGTCCCGTGTTGGGGTCTCAAGCCTGATTGTCGGATACCAAGGAGATGGTTTAGTTCAAGGTATTTTTGGATTTGTTGGTAGGCTGACTTGTCTAATATCTTGAGCAGGAAGGGGACGGTGGTAATAGTTCTGTAGTTGGTGGGAATGGTGGGGTCCAGAGAAGGCTTTTTGAGAAGCGGGAGGACCCAGGACTTTTTGAGGTTGCTGGGGACGGTGCATGAGGAGAAAGAGGCGTTGATGAGTCTTGTGATGAATGGCGAGAGGTTTGTTGCCGCATCTTTAATAATTTGTGGGGGGCAAAGTTCGCCCTGACAGTTGGATGGTTTTAGGTTGAGAATGATTTTTTCCACTTCGAGAGTGGAGACTTTGGAGAAGCTAAAGCGGGAGGGGTTGAGCAGAGGGTGTTGGGATGTGGGGCGCGGGGTGGTGTTAGTGGGGTTGGTTGGTTTGGCTAAGGAGTCTTTCTTATTTTTGATTTCAGTTTGAAGGCTTGTGTCTTTGTTGTTGAGGGCATTTTGGACACTGGTGTACCATTGTTTGTCCTTCACACAGGTGTCTGGGGTTAGCACAGGTGTTTCCAGTTCTTTAATGATCGTAAACAACTCTTTGGTGCTGGAGTTGGATTGGGCGATTCTCAGGTTGTACGACTCTTGTTTGGCGGCTATGATTTCTTTTTTGTAGTTGGACGTTATTTTATTGAGCAATATTTTGTTGTGGTCTGTGGGAGAATGTCTCCAAGCTTGTTCCATTTTGCGTTTTTCTAATTTAAGGGTTTTGAGGTGATTGGAGAACCAGTGGTTGAGATGCTTTTTCGGTTTACATTTTCATAGTTTTAATGGTGCAATGGAGTCTAGGGCAGTGCGCATAGTTTTGTTATAGCCTTCTACAAGGTCGTGAGGGTTGGAGGAAGCAGGGAGTTGGTTAAGAGTAGGGAGGATGAGAGGTATCTGTTTTTCCACTGTGATATTTTTTTTACTTCTCGTGGGGATGGCTGAGGCTAGCACATTGTTGGTGATGGGGCTCAAGGCTTCGAGGGTAAAGGAGAGGAGATGGTGGTCGGACCATGATTGAGGGGAGTTATCGGTGATGGAGGCTGCGCAGTTGTAGTCAGCTACCCAGTCGAGGGTCAATTTTAAGCGAGCAGCATGCTTTCCAATGACTATTTCCGAGGTTTCTGCTGCCAGCAATGCACAGTAATGTTGCAGGGCCTGGTCTAGTGGGATGAAACATCCCACAGCAGCATAACACACCCATAGAAACAAACACCTACCAAATGACCACAACCCAAAAACATAATACATCCACCTCAAAACTATAGACTTCAATTAACATTCTAAAAATTAATTACAACCAACGTACAAACTCTTCAATACATACCCCCTTCACCCAATGTTCTTCTAACGACCCAAAACCAACATCATACTAAAGTAAAATAGCCAGTAGTGTCCCCAGTGTTAGTATGTCCGAGTGTTAGTATTTCCGTGGACAACCGCAGTGACCGCAGACATCGGGAACACATCATAGCCTTCTCCCACCTAAACAAATACAGCATTTGACCCATCTCTTACTCCCCCACACTCTCCAAGCACTCATACACACCAACACACTCCCCAAAGTTGGATTTATGCTCACTTCCAGCGCCTGTCAGCGCATCCAATATCATGGGTGCATCGAAACAATTTGACGCACCTCACGCCTATTCCCAGCCAATCAGACAACACATCGCGTGTCCGTGGACATGACGCAAGCCGATTATCCAATCGGTGTCCTGTCTACAGAGTGGACATAGATATCACTAATTTTTTAGCCTTACGTTTTGTTTGTTTAAAAAAAAATGACTGGATGGATTTACACCAAATTAACAAAAGCACGCTTTACGGACCAAGCCGCCGCTCCTGTCGCAAATTTTGAGAAAATCCATCCAGCGGTTTGGGCTCTAGGCACGACAGAACCTTTTGGGACTGCCTTATAACTTTGCCCACCCTTGACCAAACCTCACCAAACTTTGCAGAGTGGGCCATTTACCTTTTTTGCAAAGTTTGGTGAAGATTCGTCTAGGGGCAGCAAAGTTATAAACCACCAAAAAGTGCTGTTCCTATGGGTTTAGCAACTTAACCATAAATACATGGCCGCTCCCGCAGGCCATGTAATATATATACTTTCCACCTCGTCTGGGCTCAGATCCTCCACATAGTTTGTTAAAATCTATTGCACTGCAATACTTCGCCATGTTCCCCTTCCTGTTTCAGTTCCTGCATATGTTGTGGTGCACCGGGCACACTGGGTTGCTTGCCCAATGCAAGTTGCTTGCACATCTGTAGCACATCCTTTGTTCCTGCTGTGTGGCCTAACAACCATAGCTCTGCATCGTGATACTATGTTGTATCATCTGCTTTGGAAACCAACGCCACCACCTCTGGCATTGGCATTCTGGACTGCTTTATGCTTCATATCACTCTGATCACTTGAATGTATGCAGATAGTTCATCATTGCTACTGGATGGGGTATCACATTGCCACGTTTCCTTTTGTCTGTGCTCTTCTGCAAGTGTTTTTGCTCACACCTCTGTGTTTTCCACTTCTTTGGTGATGCGAGTGACCTCCTCCGGTGGTGGGTCATTCTTGAACCATCATTTGACCCTTACATTGCTGTTCCTGCACTCCAGCATGAATTGATCACAACGCCTTTCCACTGTTTGTGGCCCAAAGTTGCTGTTATATATTGTTCCACTGATTCCCCTTCTTCATGGACTCTCTGCCCAGTAAGGTACCTCACTGGTATCATGCTGGTTCTTTTTTCATAATGTTTAACCATTTTCTTTATGGTCATTCCATACTAATTCAGGATCACTGCCTCCATTGCTGTGGGTTCCAGTGAATTCTCATATTGTTCCTGCCGACCCCAGACAATGCAGTACGAGTGACTTTCTTCTGTCTGTGTCATAGTTGGTGCCGCATGCTACTGTAGCATAGTGTTCAAATTCTTTCTTCCACCTGTCCTATGGCATGCGGGGGCTTGCCATGTTCTGCCGAAAAATGGTGTGCTAATGTTCTGCATCGTTGCAGCAGGTTTGAGTTTACCAGAAGCTGTGTGCTTGTTTTCTTTTTAATAGATGTATTCTTCTCATTATCTTCCTTCCTTTTCTCTTTTGTCTATGCTTCTCTCCTTTCACCTGCAGAAGGTACCAGCAGATGTGCCCATGCATCCTTTCCTTTAATGCCCCTGCACCTCTTTGTCACCAGCAGGTGGTTTCCCTCTTACCTTTGCTTTGCTTGGTGTCACTGATGCCAGCACTCGCCTTAGTGCAGGGCTAGCAGTGCAGCTCATGCTGAGTCAAGTGCTCAGACACTAATGAACACATTTCCTCATATGCTGACCTGGATCGTTATATACAATGCATCCATATTGGGTGAGGAGGCTGATTCTCCTACCTGGTCTCATAGATGTGGGACGGCCTTGGCACCCAACTGCCGTTGCCCGGAAGATTTGCTTGAACATCGCTTGCCTTCTTCTCTCCAGCTTGGCACTGGTGTAAGGAGCTCTTAATCCACTGCGTCGCCACCTTGAAGTGATGGGGCACACACGAGGTAGGTTTTATGTATATTATTTATTCCATATGAAGAGGCTCTGCTCTCATTGCTCCAACCGCCTTTCTCTACTTCTTCTCTCTGAGGGTTTGCGAACCTCGCAAACACCATATCATACCCACACATATGTGTGGATCACTAGATCACTGAACACTGGCTGCAGTTTTATTCTCCTAACAGATGGAAAACTTTTAATGAATCATAATGAATGAGTAATAGTCTGTGAAGCTTCATTGTTATCAATGTAGGCCTATCTTAGTAATTAAACATTGCATTACTTGATTGCATTGACATAGCATCCACATGTATGGGTTGTTCTGTTCCCTCAGGTACACCAAAAAGAAAAAAAAAAAGAAAAAAACACGTTTGTCACACTGAACCCAGTCACTGTGTTTGTATGCTACCTTGTGTGAAGAAAGTACATATGGTTGGCACATTGGCAGTCTCACTCTTTCTTCTCCTTAAGGAAGTACGATCTGTGATAATCTAAGTCATGTGTACGTGATATTCCGTAAATCAGGAACACGTGTGATTGTCATGATGACAGTCAATTAATGCTATATTCTACGTTCACTGGAACAGAATGTTTCACTCTGAACCAATTCATTGTGATTTTTGGTTCTCTCCTAAAATATATGGTGTGTAATCTCTCAGTCAATTTCATATTTGTTTTTCCCATGATATATTTTGTTTATTATTATTATTATTATTATTATTATTATTATTATTATTATTATTATTATTATTATTATTATTATTATTATTCATTTTGTATACTTCTCCGGATCGCCACCATAGTAATCTCAAAATGCATAAATCTTGTCCAAGTTAAGGTTAATTAAGTCTTACACAGGGGCAGCAGGACCTTTGTCTGCTTCAGATACATTGGATGGCAAATGGTGTCATTCGAGAAGAGAGATGTGCAGAAGTAAAAGCTGGCATGGAGCGCAAGCAGGTGCCTAGGCAGGTGATCAGTCAATTCAGAGACCTGCATACTAAAGTCTGGGTGTGTGAGGGTCTTGAGGTGTGCTGAGGCATTCTATGTATAGCAACAAAAGTATTATTTAAATGTGTTCAACTCCACTCTTGCCACCAGTAATGAGCTCTCTGTCAGCATCAAACCTCCCTCCAGAAAGTTAATGATATGTACTCTTAAACTGGCTATGTAAGGCTCTTAATGTGTTGTGGTGGTGTGAAGTGCATTTTGTAGATGTTTCCCAACACATCCAATGTGATTTTTGGATAAGGTTTCCTCAACGAGAATAATGTCATTATCAGCATAGAGTCACAGTGTCAAGTGTTGAACACTATTTTTTCCTTGACCACTCTCATTTTTTCTTCATATTGGAATAACAGGTGTGTGGGTCAAACATTCACACGGATATGACAGCTTTGATGTCATGGTTCTATTTGTGACTGAACTTAGAGGCCGTACCAATTGTCGAGTAATCACATATTTTGGAGAAGTTCATCAATATTTCAGTATTTGGCCCATATGTACTATTCATTTATCGACAATGTTGCCAAACGGGTCATTGATAAAACAAAAAAAAAGGAATACATGATTGAATGTGAAAGCTGTCACCCACGCAGCACACACCAGGTTGAAACAATAGCAAACACGTCAATGTTCAACTGAAAATCAGGCGGACATAGTTACATGATTAAAAACAGAAAATAATGTGGACATGTTCTATTGATAAGAAAATGAGAATCGTGTACCAAAACAATCAGTATCTTTTTCCGCTACTACAGAAGGAATAATGTGTAACACTCTGGCTGCATTTTACCTTCCTCCATCACATCTATCCCTAAACAACTTCCAAAAAGTCCAAGCAACTTCGCCACCATTCCTGCTACCAAACAGATGGGCCTGGTGTGACAGTGTTGATATATCTGATTTAGTAGGGGGCATTCTTGGGTTATGAGTGTTAAACGGTTCTGTGCCTTCTTCCAGAAGGCAGTGATGCATATCAGTGAATGATGGTAAAAGCACATTTAACTTTTTCATGTATACATTCCATGTGCTACCTACCACTGAACCCACCTCCACAGTGTCTTCCAGCAGTAGTGATGAGGACTCAAGGAATAGGTCTCAAAATGGTTGACACGTGTCATGCAAAGGGTGCACTGCATCACATGGAAACCTTCACCCCAGGTCCCCTTTGTCCCAGCCAAGAACAACCACTTCCAATAGACACAGGACAAAAAACGGGCAGGATGTTTTCCCAAGAAGAGGAAGTTGAGGTGGATCTTCCAATTTTGGTATTTTGATGGTACTGGCAAATGTGGTTTGCATTTTTATTTTATTTTGTTTTATTGCTTATGGCACACCGAGATTGAAATCTGCAATGTGCTTTACAACATTTGGAAGCCAGCACTGGGCATGGTGTTTGCCTGTATTGCTGTTCAACGGTCAGTCAGGGACAGCAAAAGTACAAGTTATTTGAAGATAGCATGGAGAGGCATATGCAGCAGCACAATCATATCCACTTTAATGTGGCTAGAGAATGGGAAAGAAAGTGGAGAAGGAAAGAAGCAATCATGATGGAGTTGATGTACTCTGAAGTAGAGCCATAAAGAACTGAAGAAGTGGTTCATTACTGTGCGAGAGCTGGAACATGGTGGTAGCAGTATCTCTTCATTGTTGGAGAGCTTAGGATATTGAGTGAGGGGTTAATTAGGGTGTGAGAGGTAGCAGAAATGTGGGAGAGGCGTATCTCTTCGTTGTCACTTGTTAATGTTTGTGAGTTTCTGCCTTCTTTCAGTCTAAGTGGTTTTGTGTTGCCTCACAGAAAATGACATATGCATCTCTGTTGTAGTATGGTATCTCAGAGAGATCACTGGTAAATCTCTATAATCCCTCCATGCTTTCTTGCCATCTTGCAGCACCTACAAGATGGCCACCTCCCTTTCTGCTGCCTACTGGGTTTGCCTGGTTGTGTTTGCTTCCTACCTACCTGCACACTGATTGGGCCTGGGGTTTGCTAAAGTGACCTATCAGATACTGGCAGGCTTTAGCCGGCCCCTGAATCAAATGCCTGCTTTCTAAGGTATTTTCTGCACCCCAGAACATGAATTTCCATGATGCAGCTACCTCACTCATCAAAGAAATCCGGACTACCATGACATTCACTCAGCCTTAACTATGGGGTAGTTCCCTTCCTCTGGACTGAATCCTACCATCTTTTGACTTTTACTGTCCTTCTCTGCTTGTTTCTTCCATGTTTACTTTATGAATTGCATTTCGTTTTCTACACCCTTTGCTAGCATCTGAACCCAAACTGTAAATGCCAATTCCTGCGGTATTTGCATTTTTGGTTAGAGTCAAATCTTGCTGTTTCTACATTTTTGGTTAAGCGCCAAATCTTGAAGTTTTGGTTAAGAGTCAAGTCTTGCTGTACTTTGCTAGCTTGCACTGCAATTGTGTTTGGCCTCTATGTTACTGGATGACCCAGTGACTTCACTGTTCTCTCTGTTCCACTCCTACCTGCTTTCCACTCCCATCCCTGCTTCTTCCCCCTTTCTCTCGCTACCACACCCATGGTGCTTTCTGTGTCTCCTCTCCTCATCAACTGCTTTTCCATTGACTATCCCTCCCTTCTAACTAAGTCTGGTAGGAAGAAGTTCAAAAAGGATATCTTGGCCTCCAGCCCTGGTCTTCCCATCGCTGACACCTATTCCAATGCTTCCTCCAGGCAGACCCTCACTGACATCCTCTTTGTCGTTCCTTCGCCAGATCTATGGACTCTTTACATGATCTCTGTGCTCTGTCCTGTCTCCTCCTCTGCCATTAATGGTAGCACCCACTGGGAAGCGCTCATGGCTCCCTTTGACTCCTCTAAATTCATCATTAATGTGTACCTTAACGGCACCATCATGGTCCAAGGCCCCCAGGCCAATCTCCTCCTCTGTGATAGGCGCTTCCCTCGCCTCATCAATTTTCTTTCATCTCCTGCTGTCCTGTCCTCCCCCTTTGGCTACCTTGCCCTCTCGTCACTCCTCTTCTGCCCCACCTCGGGCTCCTCCTTCATCTCTGGGGGCGTGCCTCTGATGTGTACCCCTCCCCAGAAGGTCTTTAAGGCTGGCAACCTTCTTCATCTCACCACACTAAACTCTCGCCCCATTTTCAAACACCCTCTGACATCTGCCACCTCTTGAAAGAACTTGACCTTGATGTCCTCGGTCTTACAGAACTTTGACACTCTCCTCCCTGATGGCTACAAGATCCTCTCCGCACCCAGAACCACCCAGTCCGAAAGGCGGTGTAGCCCTGATCTTTCCTGAATGGATTCCTGCCTCTATCATTCCTAGGCAAACATACTCCTCTTTTGAATGCCTTGTCTGCAGGCTTTCTCTCTCAACTAGCCACTCTCTTACTGTGGCTACTATTTACCGGCCTCCTGGTCAGATCACCTTATTTCTCTCTGAGTGGGCAGACCTCTCCTCCTCCCTCCTGGCCTCAGCCACTCAACTCCTCCTTCTTAGTGACCTCAATCCATCTAGACTCTCCTTGTTCCCCCTCAGTGCTCTTCCGTGACCTCTGTGATTCCCTCTCCCTTTCTATCCTCCCCTCTGGCCCCATTCACTCTGCTGGGCACACACTTGATGTCTTGATCTCCTCTGAACTCCCCCTCTCCATACCTCTGACCACTCTCTCATCTCTCCGTCCCTCCCCCCCAGGCCAATCCTACCACAACACTGCCACCTACCTTCTCGGATATCTGGCCCATGAAGCATGTGTCAGTTGAGGCTTTTGCTGACACCTTCTCTCCCCCCCTCCACCTCAGGCTGACTCACATCCTGACACAGCGATGTCTATGCTCTACTTCTCTATTTCCTATTACCTTGATGTTCTTGCCCCTGTCATGAGGATCCGTTTGAAGCCCAAAGTCAAG
The DNA here is from genome assembly GCF_040938575.1 of Ambystoma mexicanum. NCBI lineage: Eukaryota > Metazoa > Chordata > Amphibia > Caudata > Ambystomatidae > Ambystoma > Ambystoma mexicanum. Next base: position 1,080,244,004 of record NC_090930.1, read on the forward strand.
TGCAATTCTTGGTATGACTCTGACCTAGCTACACTTAAACGTAAGTGTAGGGTCGTTGAGAGGAAATGGAGGGCTTCTTCTTCTTCCTCTGACAAACACTCCTGTCTCCTGCTCCAAAGGCAATACTGACTAACTGTCCATATGAAGAAGAGAGCCCACATTCAAGCCTGTGTCTCTGCGGCATCTAACAACTTGACTGAACTCTTTAAAATCTGCAAGTAGCTGGCCAACCCTGCTGCAGTCTCTACATCTCCTGTCGCTTCCCAGACTGTTTGCACGGCCCATGCCTCTCACTTCATCTCTAAAACCCTCGATACCCTGTCTACCCTCTCGTCCCCTACCCCTCTCCTCCCCACTACTTCTGTGAACTCTAGCCCTCGTACAGCCACTCCACCCTCTTTCTCCTCCTTCCCTCTCTTCTCCCCTTACAAGGTCTCTAGACAAGTCTGATCTATGAAAGTCTCGTCAAAACAGGTTCCTCCCTGTTCTTCCAAAACATCAAGGACAACATCGACACCCTAGCTCCTGCCCTGGCTGATTTCTGCAACCTCTCCTTCATGTCAGGCCTCAGGAACCTTCCCCTCCCCTCTGAAGCACTATCTTGTGCACCGTCTTCTCAGGAAACCCACTGCTGACAATTCTTGCCCGGCTAACTATCGCCCAATCTCCATCACTCCCTTTCTGGGCAAACTCCTGAAAAAGCTGGCAATCTCGCACCTTAACCTTCACTCTGATTCTGTTGGTTGTCTCCACGACCATCAGTCTGGCTTTAGAGATACCACGAGCATGGAAACTGCTCTCCTGAATATCCGTGAGGATCTGCTCTCCAACCTTGACTCTAACATCAATTCTGTCCTCATCCTACTCGATCTATCTTCTGCCTTTGACACGGTCAACCATACCATCCTGCTGAACCATCTCGGTGACAACCTGGGTATCACCGATCAGGCTCTGGCCTGGCTGACTTCTTTCCTCTTTGAACATCCCTCCCAGGTCCATCTTGGGACCTTCCTTTCATCTATTTCCCTTTCCACCTGCGGTGTTCCCCTGGGTTCTAATCTCTCACCCTGGCTCTTCAACCAATAGGCAACTCTCGCTCACCGGATTGCCATATTCTGCTCCAAATTTCAGTGCTGTGCTCGCGACACTGAACACATTTTCAGGCTTCCCTCTGCCTCCTTCTCTCCTCCTCTCATCTCTGATTGCCTATCTGCCATTCAGCATTGGGGTGCCGCCACGATCTCTGCCTGAATGTCATCAAGATGGAGATCCTCCTCATCGGCACACCTTTACCCCCCTTTCCTGTTCCTCCCTGGCCAGCCTGCCTTGGCCCTCCTCCAACCCCAACTGCGAGGCTAAGATCCTCAGGTCATCTTTGACTTCAGGCTTTCCTCCTCTGCCCACATCTCTGATGTCTCTAAAAAATCAAATTTCCTACTGCACCTCCTCAAGAGGTATACTGCCTTTCCTTTCCTTCCCCCAGAAGCTCACTGTCTCACAAGCCCTGGTTCTCTCTAGGTTGGATTATTGAAACAGCCTCTTTCTAAATCTGCCTTCTTTTATTGTCCGCCCTTTGCAACTTATACAGAACAGGATTGCAAGACTTGTCCTTGGCCTCAAGACCTGGGATCATATCTCTCCAGCCCTGAAATCTCTCCACTGTCTCCCAGTGGCTGCAAGGATTACATTTAAACCCCTTTTCATTGTCCACATGGCTTTCTGGGGTCTGGGTCCCAAATACCTTCAGCTGTCACTTTGTAAAATCCCTCCCCACAAGCTCTTTGCTCCTCCACCTAAGGGTCAGTCGTTTGTCAAAGAAACGAGCTGGGGGTCGATCTCTGTCTTCGGCTGGGGCATCCTTCTGGAACATCCTCCCAGCCACTCTGAAACTTGAGGAGAACCACCTCTCGTTCCGGAAGCACCTCAAGACCTTCCTCTTTGCTTCTGCCTTTACTCCTCCTCTCCCCTGCTGATCTGCTCTGTCTCAGCACCGTGCACCTGGTTTACTCTCAGACTTTTCGGGCCCAGGTACCTGCTCACCCTGCCACCCACCCACACTGCCTCGTGGCAATCCCTTGCACTGGGGTATGTATCTGTAACCATACAGTCCCCCCTTTTTTCTGCATTTATCAGACACATCATGTCTGTTTACTTATAACTAGCACTTGCCACTTGCTGGCGGCACTACCACTGTATGTTGCTTTTTATTATATATTTATTCATTTATTACATATCTGTATTCCTTTGCCCAGCACTTTCCACTTCTCCCCCCTCCCATGCACTTTCCCCTTTCCCTCTCCAATGAACCTGCGCGTTCTCAAAGTCACTGAGCCTAGTAAGATTGCTGTTCTGTTCTCCCTTGTTCCCCTCCCTTGCCTCGTCGCGCTCTGAAAACCTATGTACGAGCGTGATACAAATAAAATATCAATATCAATAACAATATAATACTATTATATTGCCTACAATATGACTTATCAGTCTCTGTGCTTTGCTGTGACCTATCATCCCAGAAACAGAAACTGGGCACACGTTAAGATGTTCTGCCATTCGACAGAAAACATGCTTGCAACTTTCCATGCTTTTCTGCTTCTTTATGAGAGAAAAACACTTGTAAGTAAATTTAAAACAGTTTTTGTTTGATCACAAAAATACATTGTTTTTTTTTAATGCGTTGCCTCCTTATGAAGCAATCATGCCAGTGTCTGTGACCATGTGGTTTTCGCCATCCTCTAGGATAAATCAGATTATACTCACCATGCTTGTCTGCCTCACCACAGAAAGAAAATCACTTTATACACAATGTGATTTTGTGTCACCTGACAAAAAAAACAGGTGTCACTCACTTTGCAAATTCCCTTATAATACATGGATTACTCTCTGTGGTGTTCGAGTCATCATGGGACAAAATCATGTGCCACCATCAGTGATGCTGTTCATTATCATTTACAAATCAGATGTACCTCACTGTGATGATATGACCCTTCATAAAAAGAATTTTAAAAATTCCCACTCTCTGACATTTTGACATTTTGGCATGTTCATGAACAAATAATTAGTCATACAGTGATTTTATGGTCTCTTTCGGGGAATTCAGGTCAAACACTGTGATTTTTTGTTCAGTAAACGAAAACATGGTGGTCTTTATTTTCAGTGTCATGGCTCGTCATGGGAAAATTCTCATGTTGTTCTCTACTTTACGACCTGCGTGTGCTTCCACCGCAGTCCTCTTTCTGTGTTTATGAGGCCGAGCTTCCCTGGCTCCCACGTGACACTTAGCAAGCATTTATGTGCCAGTGCTCCTGTCCGCGCAGCGTAGAAGGTGAGGTGGCCATTAGGGGCCCATTTTAAAGCCTTGTAGCTGCTACTCTGATTTAATTGTTTTAGACCATTTTAACTGTTATTTAGGCAACGTGTGTTTCTCTGATTGCTGATCCTCTATTATTCTTGGGCTAACATTACGACCTGCGAAATATCTGACGCTGTTGTGCCTCGGGGAGCACAGGATAGGTATCTTACCCTTCTAATATCCCTGGCACCCTCTGACACACTGTGGCCATCTGGTTTTTTATCCTGTCCTCAAATTCAAACTACTGCTACTACCATTTTGGCCAGTCTTAAGTGTGGTATGCTGAACACACGCTCATTGGTAGCTCATGCTATGCACTGTCATGATCTGCTGTCCACTCACCAGTTTGATCTTTTTCTACTCACGGAAACCTGGCTTCAGGAATCCTCTGGCCCCTCAATAGTTCAACCACTACCCTTGGGTTTTAGTCTGATTCATGCTGACCGTACTGCTGCTCATCCTGGCGGAGGGGTCGCTATTCTGTATAAAAATACTTATACTGCTCGGTGCACCTCACCTATCCACTCTCTAAGAATGGAATGCCTCCTTGCTCACATGACCATTTCACCTCAATCTACTCAGACTATCCTGCTTGTATATCGACTTCCGGGTGCTGATCCTAATTTTTGCACTGCATTTCCTGAATTGATATCAGAACTCATGATAGAATATCCTAGCATCTGGGTTGCCGGTGACTTCAACCTGTCTCATAATACTTTTAATTCTAATCAGGTCTCATCCTTCCTTGCATCTATGGATGACTTGGGGCTTCCGCAACTGATTAGCAATCCCACCCACCAACTAGATAACATTCTTGACTTTATATGCACCCCTGTCTCCTTTATGGACATTGTGTCGCTTTGCCCTCTTCCTTGGTCGGATCATTTCCTCATTCAATTCAGCCTTCCATACCATTCCTCTAAGCCCTCAGTCACTAAACCTGCTGCCCTCAGATGTGACTGGTGGAAAATATCTCTTTCAGAGCTCTCTTTAGCTCTTCATCAACGTCTCTCTCCTGTTAATTCTCCTTGCCTTATGACAATTGAGAATGCCTTTTTGGAAGTAGCCAACCTCATGGTCCCACTTAAACTAACCAAAGGCATTAAGCATAGATCTCTGATGAATGAGCCCTGGTTCTCTGATGAACTTAAACTTAAAAAGATGGGCTGCAGACAAGCGGAATGCGTTTCGGCTACAAAGCTGCCTGGAAGATCTTGGCGCCTGGATGGCGACCAATTGGCTTAAGCTCAATGGCTCTAAAACTGACTACTGGTAGTGGGCACCTCCAATCCCCACATCTTTTGGACTCCTGATTTTTGGCATGCCTCATTAGGCACGTGCCCCACTTCCACTACATCAGTTTAGAAATTAGGTGTCCAGCTTTCCTCCTCCCTTTCTATGGCACCCCAGGTGGCATCGGTATGTAAATCTGGCCATTTTAAACTGAGGATTTTGCGTAAAGTGCTCCCTTTCATTCCTATCAAACATCATGCTCCCGTGGTGGTGGCCCTGGTCCTGAGCACCACGACTATTGTAACTCTTTTTACTTAGGTCAGTCGAGTCACCGTACTAGACGCCTTCAACTGCTCCAAAACTCTGCGGCTCGAGCGATGATTTGCCCACCTCCTCCGGCCCACATGACCCCGCTGCTCAGACAATTACATTGGTTGCTGATTGAGAAGCGCATCCTTTTTAAATCCCTGTGCCTGGTACATCGCGCCTTCTGCAATCTAGGTGCTGAATACATATGTGAAAAATTCTCCCGCTATGTGCCGTCTCGGCTCTTCTGATTGCTGTTCCTTGTATTAGGCTGTCCCGGATGGGTGGTCGTGCTTTCTCCGTGAGGGCCGCAATAACCTGGCACAGCCTTCCCCTTCAGCTTCGTGCCTGTGAAAAACACCTGGCTTTCCGTCGTGATCTCAAGACCTATCGGTTTTAGTCCCTGTTGCTGCACCTTTCCGTCTACCCCAGCGCCAAAATACCTCCGGGTGAACGTGCGCTTTAGAAATTCTTTAACATAACATAACTTAACATAACATAACAAAACATACTATCTGCATCAGCACAAACCATTATGGTTCACTGTTCTCTCACAAAACATCACAAGTCTCTGAGATGGTATGCTCACTCAAAAAATATTATATATCTGTATGATGGAATGAGCCCTCCAAAAAAATAACTTATCACGATTTGAAATAACTGTCACATATCTGTCTGTCACCCCATGAAAACTCATGTGATTCTCTGTGATTGTACCTTCACCCACAAAAAGATAACTTGTTATTGGGATTTTCCGCCTACTCACAAAAGAAAATCAGTTGTATTTCTATGTTATTTTCAGCCATCTATGAATAAATCACGTGCCACTACATTTGACTTTATTTTCCCTTCACATAATTGTGACTTTCTGTCTCCCCATGGAAAAGAAAGTCAGTTTTTGTCTCCTCTCGGAGGAAATCAGTTTGCTTGCATGCTCCGCTACAGAAAAACACACTTGTCACTCTATGTGTTTTTTTACCTTTTCAATAAAAAAGCTTTTCATTGCTTGCAATTTTCTACCCCATTACAGAAAAGATCCCCCGCCATACTCTTGTTCCATCTGATTTCATATTTCCGCCCAAAAATGTAATGTTCACTCTGTTATTTGATGTTCACTGCGAGCATGTTATAATTCATTGTGAATTCATGTTTTCTCTCAAAATATAACGTGTCAATATATGTTAATTCCTTCCTCATGGCAGAAGGCTCGCACACCATACTGTGATGTTTAGCCTCCTCACATACAGCCCACTGCTATGTTCTCCCACCTCAGTTGAATGGATTGTCACTGTATGTGATTTAGGTTTCCCTCAAAATAAAAACACCAGTTGCACTCCAATTTTCCACCTACTCATTGGGTAGAAAAAAAAATCAAACATCCCTCTGCAATTTTCTTCTCATTCACAGAGAGATCTAATCGCATTCTCTTTGTTTGCAGAGTTCCAAGTATATCTCATGGTGAGAGCTCATATGCCAGAGGGAAGGCATTACCGTTCCTCCAGCCAGGGGGACCCAAGAAAGACAGCTTTGTGGCTAATGCCTCACTGGGAGCAGCACATACAGCCAGGGTATCATGGATATTCATTGCCCTCACATAGCTGTTCTGGGCTCATGTGACTGACACTTGTATGACATCATGTTTGTGTGATCTTAATAATTGTGTTCTCTTATTAGTCATCCTACCATAACCCAATATGGCTTTTTGTATAGATTACATTGGCATCTGACAATAAAGGCACAATTCATATATTTTTGGATCGGAGGTGGAGAAGTTAAATGGCAGCCTCTGCCTGCCCTGATTTTGGGCCACAGCAGCTGTCAGGGTTGCACATATGAACTTTGTATCTGTCAACGAAGGTTGTCATGAGACTAACAAAGCGAAGGCACATTTATGCACTATGCTTTTGGCTGGAGCTTTATGAAAGGGGTGTTCTGGTTAGCTGACTCCCCTTTCTGAAACAGAACATGTACACAGAAAAGGGTCAGACCATTCTGATTATGCTCAAATAATTCACGTGATGCAGTTTCATTGGTTCCTTGTACAACTTGAGATTTTAAGTGAAGTTCGGGACAAATAAATGGTGGCACTGATATAGCAGCAATTTTAAAGCATACATTGTGTTCTCAATAGTTAGCTGATAGTTGGTCACTATGAGTCGCGCTAAATGCATTTTAAATGTAAATGCCTGTATTTGAAAACGTATCATGAGAAAGAACACACTTGTTTTCAACAATTAAATTGTAGATGTGAAGTTCCAACTTCTCTTCACAAATCCTATATGCACCAGTCATTTCCAGTCCTGATGTTCTTTCCAATTACAAACAGTAATTATGCATACAAATAGAGAGTAAAAGTGTCCGTTTTTTTCCTGCATTTTCTCACAATAAACAACCAGCTAGCTCTGGGTACAGCACAATCTAACCTTAGCTTTCTTTTATCTATCAGAGTTAGGAAAAGCTGCGTTTTCTGGGTTATCCAAACTGAATGTACATTTAACCTTATCTGATTTATTTGAGGTTGAATAGGAATGGTAAACTACTAGGATTTCCTTTGAAGTCACGGCTTACAATGGAAAGATTGAAACACATTTTACAGGGGAGATATGTCTGAATGTGGTGCTCATTAGGGCTGGGTGAAATTAAGAGATGATCTTCCGCCAGATGCGGAAGCAAAATCTGTCCGATTTCGATCCACTTTGCTCAAATCTGCCTTTCTGCCACCCTGGTGTAGCTAAAAAAGCGGCACAAAGTTTACTGTGCCGCTACGAGAACCCAGCACGACTTGTTCAGAGCAGCGCACATTCTGCCGGATGAAGAGCCCAAGGACTTCATTTTAAGTGGGGCAAAACAGAAAGTGGAAATCTAAATCAAGGCTTAATGCATGTATGCCTCCATTTCCTGCTCCACCCCATTTTGTAGGCTGTGGTTATGAGGGATAGTGACAGAGACACTTCATTGCTTCCGCACGCTCTAGATCCTACACATGAATAACGAAGTAGTGTGTCCTGCTTAATGGTGTGCTTTTGAGGTGGGTGTTCAATTGTGTAGATCACAGTTGCTAAGAGCAGATCATCTTGCATCAGAATTAATGGTGTGGACAAAGGGCAGAGCGATTGACAATTTATCCTCAAGACTGAAGTGATACAGACCGCCATGAAAAGCCTCTTGCTGACTATTGTTTATCTGGTACTCAGCAGGTGTGCCGGTGACCGCCATGCTTGTTCCAGAATCTTCCATATGGGTGAGTGAGCCATTTAAACGCCAGCCCGCTGCAGAGTGTGTGCAGTGTGAGTCACTTGAAGAAGTTGCTCAAATTGAAATAAGCTATTTTTGTTTTTTAAACCAATGAAGATTGATAAGGATAAGATTTGTTGAAAGATTTAAAATAATATCTGTGTGTTTGTGTGCATGTGTGTTTACATTTGGCTGTGTGTGTGTTTGTATATGTATGTCAGAGAGAGACTTATTTTTTGATACTAAAAAGGTGTGTTTGTTATGCTTCAATGCTTGCTTCCCGAGAACAACAATGCAGCAACAAATTACAACATTGTTTAACAATTGCATTTCTCTTACTAAGAATACCATCTTGCTATTGTTGCTTGATTGCGAGCAGTAAATAAATCAACAAAGCCTGTTCCGTAGACATATGTTGGCTGTTACCGCACACCAGAGTTGGGTGTCATGACTTTAATTATTGAACTGCAAAAAAGTATTGCGGCGGATCTTTACCCCAGAAATCAGCATCCTTTGAGAACATATATTGTAAGTTGTCGACACGTGTTCTGCTTATTAGTAACCACAGTCGTCATAGATCATAGGGTGCTGTCATTGCGCCTGAGCATACCAAGGAGCTTGAGCTGTCATGAATATTTTAAGCACTGATTCATTGGCAGGGATTGATTGTCCCAGTAACAGCCCAGATGGCTGGAGTTATGGATCTGGGAATTTCTTGTCAGGGAGTAAGTAGGAATTATTGCAGCGCTCCAAAGGGGCAGAGAGTCTTCTTAGCATGGGGAACTCATCACTCAGCCTCTGAATCTTCTAGGAAATGTGATTAAAGAGCCCCCCATCGCACCCATATCTCTATTCCCATCATGGCACAGCTGGGGGTAAATCTGTTTCTTTTTCAACATTTTCTGTAAGATGTGTAAACATGCAGCGTTCTGAAAGTGCATGTGTTGCACACAAAAAATATATTGTGTCATGGAAAGTGAATTATTACAATTTATGTAATAAGAATAGGTATGGGTGCACTTTATAAAGACTAATGTTTTCCATATTATCCGTCTGATGATTGCAACCTTTGCACAGCAAAACGATTTGCTCTATGACTCTAACTAAATTAAATTGCAGACGTATGCCGATCTTTTAATAACATACCCTATGAGACACCAGAGTAGGATAAGCAGAGGAGAACACATGGCTTGCTCTGCTCCACAGTAGCATGTTTATATAATTGTTGTGTCACTAGATCAAAAATGAAGGAGATTGATTTTATACTGTTATCTACCAGTCCATGGAGCAATCAGAGCTTGCCTCAAACACGGTTCAACCTTGCAGTTGCACATTTGGCATGTGTGCTAGTAGTCATGTGTTTTCCACAAATCATGAAGATGGCAAAAAAGGGAACAATATTTGTTATTTTTGCACAGTGTTATTCTGCTCCAAAGTGTTGTGTAGTGTGGTTCCAGCTGCATTTGGTGAAACTCCATTGTGCTGTAAAGCAGTCAAAACAAATGTTAAGAAAACATGTTTCTATTTTGCGCAAGCACATATATCGTGCATTGATGCAAACCATGTTTGGTGCAAATGCTAATATTGAAACAGCAAAAAGTTTGCTTTGATGGTACAAACACCGAATAAAGCGTATATGATGAATATTGAAAGAGCAAAAAGGGTGGTAAATGCAAGTGCAAAGTCAAATTAACCTGACCATGCAGAGCACCTTCTCTATTTAAAAATGATGTAGAAAGTCTTTACCAACAGTATCACATGCACAGTGTATATTGTTTGCAAAGTGTATTAAGTGGTTTTCACTTTATCAGCATTATTCATGGTCCACTGAACGGAAAATGTGTGTCACTGTGGCACCAGAATCAACAACAGTGGTAAACGAGAATCCAGCTTTGATGATGCATACCTTATTAAATGAGATGAAGAGAGCGGGAAGGAAACAATAATAGGACATAGTGATAGGGGATGAGGAATGAAACGACAATGGAACCTGATATGCATTAACATCAGACTCATCTCTACACTCATGTTAGTTAGAACATAATTCAAGACCCGTCTATCCGAGGATCACATTCTCCACACTCCATAACGTAAGCCCGAACCATCAAATCACAGAATCTCTTCTGATAACTTCCCTGTACAGACCCCCTGATCCCCCTCTGGTCTGTCAACACTGTTAAATCCACTGCACTAACAGTAATTTTTAACAGGCCGCTGCTACCATTAAAGGTTTGTTGTTGATAAATGCTATGTTATACTTTTGTGTAGGCATGGGAAATGCACTTACCAGACAGTACATAGTGGTATTACCTGGTCATTGATGATAGCAGATGCACAATGGTGCGAGTACCTGTTCATCTAATAGCAGTGCCATGCAAATGCCTAATATGTATACACGAGACAAAACTGGACTTCAGTGAAGGGCACGCATTGTGCTTATAAATGGAGTGGGTGAAGGCAGACCTGCTTAAGACATTTTTATTACACCATTGGCACATTTGCAGCTACATTTAAGGTATTATCTGAGCTCCTGAAGACCATGCACATGGCAGCAGTGCGTGATATAAATCATCATAACATAACATGAACTCTCAGAAGACTGCTTTGAAAAAACACTGGCAGGCACTTTGAGTGAAATGTTTGATGGTAAGGTTTGAATCAAGCGAGCTCGAAGATCTCCCATGAGGAGGGGTTTTGTGCGGAAGGGGCAAGAAGTGGATGTGAATGGCCATAGATATTAGCATGGCCATGGCCAGTTAATGGGTTGGCAAATAACCAAACAACGCCTACAATCTTTGTGTCCCTCCTCATATGCCATTTCCCCCCTTCTATACTCTAATGCAATAGTTTCGGCTTAGTGCCACCTAACAGCCCAAACCAAAAATGATGTGTTGAGTGCTGCTAAAGGGAAATCAATAGAGATAGATGTGTCTGCACGGCCCTCTTAGCAAGTCTGAAATTAAGTAGACCTCTGGATCATGGTGCTAGAAGAGCAAGTAGACTTGGGCAATTCTCATCTCTGATGAAATCTGATGAAATATAGTGCCTCTTTACAGAAGCTCGAAATCAGCTTTCTCTGCACTCATTAGAGGAAACACTCGGGCCTGATTTACAAAGCCATCACTGGCGTAGCACGGGCCCCCATAGCACCTGCTGGGGGGCACCTGCCACCACATGTCCTGGGAGGGTCCCCCTGAGACAATTTATTCTTAAACAAAAACAAAAAAAGAAATACTTTCTTTTTGAAGTCACTCTGCCTTCATAAATAAATTATTTCTGTTACAGCAAACAGAAATATATATATATATATATATATATATATATATATATATATATATATATATATATATTTATGAAGGCAGTGTGACTACAAAAAGAAACTATTTTTGAAGTCTGAGGGCTCCCCCGACCCTATGATATGGAAGCCTCCAGGCCGGTGGCCCCCATGTCATGGGGTCGGGGGGAGCCCTATGATTTCAAATAGAAATAGTTTATTTTTGAAGTCACTTTGCCATCATAAATGAATTATTTCCATTATGGTTTGTCCATTAACAAAAAACATTTCTTTATGTAATCAGAGTGAGTTCAAAAAGAAAGCATTTCTTTTTTCAGTAATAGGGTTCCCCTCCACCCCATGACATGGAGGCCTCCAGATCCTCTGCAGATGACGGGAACAAGCATTTGTGGATGCTGCAGGAAGCTGAAAGTCTCGTTCCTTGCTCCAGCGGATTAAAGGTAATCACATTTATTTTCTTTAAATGTTTGCATGTAAGTGTGTGTATATTACATGGACTCGGTAGCGTCCATGTAGTTATGGTTAAGTTGGTGTTCCCATAGGAAGGGCATTTTTTGGGTGGCTTATAACTTCCCTCCCTCTGGACGAATCCTCACCAAACTTTGCAAAATAAGTATATGGCCCACTCTGAATGCAAAGTTTGGAGAGGTTTGGTCCAGGGGGGGCAAAGTTATAGGGGGGGTCCCAAAACTTTTGTTTTTTCCCATAGACATAATGGGAAAAAACTTTGCACATGCCTACAGCCCAAACCGCTGGACAGATTTACACCAAATTTGCGGCAGGAGCGGGGGCTTGGTCCCAAAAACGTGCTTTTGCAAATTTGGTGTAAATCCGTCCAGTTGTTTTTTTTAAAATGACCCAAATGTAAGGCAAAAAAATTAGTGATATCTCCGTTCGCTCCGTGGACAGACTTCCTGGTTCGCTCCGCAGACAGTGCCCTGATTGGCCGAGCGGCTTGCGTGATGTCCGCGGACATGCGACATGTTCGCTGATTGGATGGCGTGGTGCGTGAAGCGTGTCAGGTTTTCTGTGGCGCCCGCCATCTTGCATTCGCGGACGACCGCGGAGAGCAATTGTATTTAGTGGAGTGTGTTGGTGTGTAAGAGTGTTTGGGAAGGGTGGGGAGTATGAGATAGGTCCAATGTTCCGGTTTTTTTAAGTGCTTGACACTTTTGTTGTGTTCGATTTTTCTGCGGACAACACGGCTGTTCTGAAATGTTTGTAAATAAACAGAATGGATTCGGTGTGAAGTTTAAAGTGTTCTAAGAAGACTCGTGGGGTCCTGGAATGTTTGCAGGGGTTGTCCTGAAGACGTTGTCTGTATTGTTCGTTGTCAAGCTGAAAGTGTTCTAAGAACACTCGCGGTGTCCTGAAATGTTCGTACATAAAGAAAATGGGGGTGTTCTGAGGACGTTGTCCGTATTGTTCGCTGGCAAGTTGAATGTGTTCTAAGAACACTCGCGGTGTCCTGAAATGTTCGAAAATAAACAAAATGGGGGTGTCTGAGGACGTTCTCCGTATTGTGTGCCTGCTTAGCTGTATCCAGGGAATTGTACAAGTTTGCGAAGATATGGGCAGGATCAACAGTCCCCATGTGGTAGTTTTGCACTATGGTGCTTTCCATTTGGGCTATGTCAGTGCCCCTACTTTGTTGGCAGATTTGGAACACTTGGTTCAAGCAGTAATGAACATCCTTCCAAATGCCAAAGTAATTTTTTCTGGATTAGTACCTAGGGCAATATGGGACAATAGTTCAGTTTTTTGTCCTCAGCAAAACAATGCTAAGTGTGTAATCAACCGAGGCATGTGTGCCTTCATGTTTAGAGCTGGTATGTTCTTCTGTAATAATGAGAATATTGATTCCAGTAATGCTGTTTATTTTAAAGAAGATGGCATTACCTTATCTTTTATGGGAAATGCCATTCTGTTTTGGAATGTAAGGGTTGCTTTGGAGAAGGTTATGTGAAGATTTTAGGAGTAAAGTAAGAAAAATAAAAAATAAAAATACAAAATAACAGGTGTCTGTCAAGCATCTGCAAAAAAAACCAGAAAAACGGCTCTTTTCAGAGCCAACCTCAAAGGGGAAATGGGGCACACTATTTAAATTTACATTCACCACGCTCAGATTTTCGATATGTCCGCGGACATGGCGGTAGTCCGCGGACATCGAAATCACTAGCTTGGGGTTCAGTATGTTCTATGTTACATGTATATAAAGCCAGGGATATTATGGTTAAGTTGTGCTACTAAAATCATGTGTAATTCAGTAAAAAAACTTTGTTAAAGGGACGTTACGGTTAAGTTGCGCTACTGAAAACCTATGAAATTCAGTGAAAAAACGTTGTTAAAAGAGACGTTATGGTTAAGTTGCGCTACTAAAAACCTATGAAATTCAGTGAAAAAACTTTGTTAAAAGGGACGTTATGGCTAAGTTGCGCTACTAAAAACCTATCAAATTCAATAAAAAAACTTTGTTAAAGGGACGTTATGGTTCAAAGTAAAACCGAAAAACCACTGAAATTCGGCAGTTATGGTAAGATAAGCAACCATAACTTGCGCCACCGTGCACTGCTAACACTAACACCCAGGACATCAAAGATGACATCACAATTGTCATTGATGACATCACTGATGACAATTTGCAATTTCTATTTGGCTGTCTGATAGCAGTGTTGGACTATTCTGCTCCTTGCTTTTTGCTTCGTGAGAAGCTCCATGTGAATCGTGGGAACCCTGCGGCTGCTGTTGCCTTAAGAGCCATTGCTCCACTGAGGCTCCGCCCCCTCATGGAAGTGGCACTACAAAAACTGGGAGGTGTGACCTTTGCAGCGTAAAGCCCGTGCAAGTCAAGGGCACTTTTTGCAATTATTGTTTGGCTGATTGCTGTGTTGCTGCGGTGCTGCCGCCAACAACAAGCATAAGGGATATATGTGATGGACGGTAAGCACTCTCTCTTCAGTGTATGCTCTTGAACTTCGGATTCCAAATACCAACTACAGCGTAATTGAGCCCATATTACCGTGACTGCGCTACGTGACTGTATCTATCACAGTCTACTAAAGCTTGTTACAAACACTGAAGTGTTTGCTCTAACTCCTGAATACTCACTGTCGAGTACACAAGTCAGCAGCCTGTCTGGTGATTGCAGGGCCCGTACAACAGCTCATAGAATCTGATTGTGACGAGGCTCCCCACATAAAAAAAAAATATATATATATATATATATATATATTTTTTTTTTTTTTAAACAAAATAATAATACTCAATTGCAGGGGAATCAATCTGGCCCTGAGGACTGTGGGCCACAAGCCTCTGACTCAGTAGCTCCCCGGAACCTGCTGACTGAAACCAGTAAGATCATATTTCAAACCAGATCCCATAATCTCATCACAGGAATATAGAAACTAGCCCTGAGGACTGTGGGCCATGAGCCTTTGACTCAGGAGCTCCACGGAACCTGCTGACTGAAACCAGCAAGACCATATTTCAACTTGGACCCTATAATCTCATCACAGGAACCCAGAAATTAGCCCTGAGGACTGCGGGCCACGAGTCATTGACTCAGAAGCGGTAGAGATTTGTTAGAGGTATTTAACCTTACTGGTAATTTTAGCGTACTCCTACTCGAAGTAAGAAACAGTGATTTACAACAAGCATATTGCATATTGCAGACCACTCTAGACCAAGCCACGCCACTGTAGATAGATACCGTCATCAAACTACAAAGCTCGGAACTTGATATACATACATGATGGCAGAAGATGCTGTGCTGGAGCCATTAATTGACACTCAAAGCGGTCCTCATACAAGACAACGCTCAAAAGCGATCTCTACATCTAACCTGCAAACCAAACCAAGAACGAAAACTCTGAAGCCAATAAAAAATGAGCAAGACTCAGAGGTATTTCCAGCAACAGAATCACAGTCACCATCCATCCTAACTGCACCAAAAGTCTATGATCTGACATCTCCAGACCCAGACAATGCCTAAGACACCCAACTCGCGACAATAGAAAAACCAAACCAGCCGGAAAAAATTATTTTAAGCGAACTGCTGAAGAGAAATGGAACTCCAATCGAGCCTTCTTCGCTGGAAGCAAGGAATAGGCTGACGCCTATTGTTACTACTAAAAACTCTTCTACCACCCAGAAACAAGACAGTACAAGTCAAAAGAAGATGCTGAACACCACACATGAAGAAAACTTCCCCAATGAGGATGCAGCAAGCCAAGGAACACAATGCGCTAACATCGAATAACAGTTTGATAAAAGGTTACAAAAACACCAACTTGAATGTCATCTGAAAAGACCTCTCGCATATGACGGTGAAATAGATCTTGCTGACTCACCATTAACAACCAATCAAAATGCGCCACTAATTGGGAACCATGTTTTGGAGGATCAATCTACACCAATGATCTCGCAAAGAGGCAAAGCAGCCTTAGCAAAGAGACATTGGCAATCAATTTACGAAAGTAAGCGCCTCTCACAGGATATAGCAAACTCAATGTCAGTACAACGCAAACCAAAAATAGCACGATTATCACTGGACATGATTGAGATCAAAACACTTCTTGTAAACCAAGAAAAATGTAAGGAAGTCTTTGGACACTCATATCACGAAAACTCAACATCTATGCTGCAACCAATTTCGTTAGATGACCACTTCAGACATATAGACTCAAATGGAGATGGCACAAAATCGAAACATACAACACAAACATCGTCTCAGATTAAAAGGATCTCCGCATATGAAACAAACGATGTGAATACATTCAAACATGAGAATGTGAACAAAACATCTAACATCGAACAGCTTCCTTCAATACCAACCACTATGCAGGACCTTCAAAACATGCTCATCGCAGTCACATCATAATCAATGATACCTTTTTTAAAAATGCAAGAAGCATGTCTAGAAGCAAGTAAAGATCAAGCCACACTACTGGCCTACATTCATGCGAAACATATTTTTATTGAGTCTTTCATCCACAAAATCAAAGACCGGCTAGACTATGAGGCCGAACAAGTAAAATGTGGCAATCACGCCTCTCAGACATTGCGAGAAAAGACAGAGCAGACAACACACAACTAACCTCAGCATTAATAACCATGATGACCTCTGGTAACCGACTACCTGTTTCTCATTTAACTGATATTGCCATTGCCAAACTAAAACAGGCACAGAAAACAAAAGCTCAACAAACAGTTTTTGCAGGCCAGTGATGCCATCGTCGAATTATTCCAACAACCCCACTCAATTGACGCAAGATCTTGGATCAAGTGCCTGCATACCAAACTTAAATACGCTAAATAAAAACAAAGCAAATAACTCCAACACACTAGCAAGCAACTATGCCATCTTTAGTCCTTCGGCCCCAAGTGCAAAGACACAAAAGAACTAAAAAAAACAAAAAAAAAACAAGTTGGTTCTAGAGCTTTTCTGAGAAATCTTCATGTCCCTAGACAAACATCTGAATTGCACCAACAATGGCAGCTCCTGGTGTAAGTGCTCTCCCACCCACCAAAAATATCACAACACAAGATATTTGACAGTAAACTTCATGGACATCTGGATAGGATTCAAGTACTCCTTAATTCCACCACAACAAACACCCAATTATCAACTGCAAGGAGACTTTATCTGCACTTGGATTGGAAGTGAATAACGCAAAGCCACAAGATGAAGCAGAAATGGAAAATACCCTACAAAAAAGAGCACTTTTTTCATTCAATCAAACTATTTCGATAGTCAACAAAGATCGACAAGAACTGAAAAAACCCAAAGAAACACCTGGACCGAGGAAAACATGCACCAAAGATCACATAAGTACCACCAAAGGTACATTGATCAAAAAGACCATCATATAATAAGAGTAATGGGTTGGTCCAAATCAAAATATTCGGTGCAAAGTGACACAAACCAATAACCATTATTGCAACAACCTCAATCCAAAGTCTCTTTATGCTCCTGGAATGCACGAGGAAACAGCCACCTTTTCAGAGATCAGGATCTGACAAGATATGATATTATATGCATTCAGGAATCTTGGATCACAACCCAACCGATTTGTGACAACTACACCGTGCTGATGACGCCGGCCTAAATAATAAAAAAAGAAGGCCGTCTGCCGGTCTGCTCACTCTATTCAAAACAAACAGTAATTTTCAAATTGTGGAATCAACTAGCGTCAATGAATGGATACAAATAACCATACTAAGAATAAGCAAGACAGATTTAACTAGTAATCTCGCCACACTCGGCATAGTCAACAACTACTGGAACCCAGTGGCTATTGCCGATGAAATTTTCATTGACAAAGTGTGCTCCGGTTTAGACGAAATTTCCCTAATTTTCCCTAAGATCAGCAAAATACTATGTGGAGAGCTGAACTTTCACCTGTTTGACAAAGCGGGCCTACCTTTAAAACCTAATAATATTGCTCCACATGCCCAACAATGGCTAAAAGAAATGTCAACCAGAGGCCTCACCATGGTACTATTTTTGGACCATATCACGTCTAAACTGTTGCACACCTGGTCCCGAGGTTCCTCCGGGGCCATTATTGATTATATATTTCTGCCTGAACAGATTCGCTCCAAACTAACCGAAGTGGGGATTGTGAAATCTGACAAAAGTGATCATTCTCTCATGACAACCTCATGACAAATGTACAATCCATCAAAAGAAAAACTGAAATTGCCAGATTTGACTATAATCCCAAGTCTAACTAGACTAAGAATGATAAGCTCCACTCTGGGAAAATTCTCTGGTTGCCTAAACAGTAATACACTGTCTGATACAAAACAATTGAACTACCCCCAACTGCTGAACAATATTGAACAACCCAGAACATTACCAAAACAACCGGTCAAACTCCATGCACATGCATATTCGAACATTATTGCGAATAAGAAAAAGGAGCTGAGACGTGAAATTAAGAATATACAACGGTCTCCAGAAATGAACCACGATGATATAAAACAATTAAAACAACATTACAAAAACTGGATAAAGAGCAATCGTGTTTTGCAAAATCAAAATGACGCTGAAACAATGCTAATTGCCTTACAAAAGCACAACACTAGAGATCTATGAAGATTATTAAACCCACAATCGACAGCAGCAATTCCATTGTCAACTAATGTGGACGAACATAGCTGGAAATTGTATTTTCCAAGCCTTTACAAGGAAACTACGAATGAAAGAAAGAAATCTAATAGACAACGGAAAGACTTCTGGACTTTCATTTGGGTGATTAAAGATATTGAGAGGGCCATCTTCAAACTAAATCCATCACGGGCACCAGGTCCCAATGGTCTCTCTAATAAAATCATCAAAGCCAACAAATCCACCTGGACACAGATCTGCACCCACATCTTCACAGCAATTGATAAAACCAAAGCCATCCCACCACCTTGGCAAAAAGCGGTATTGCTACCAATTTATAAAAAAGACGATTCAAAAGATCCAGGCAATTACAGACCTATCACCCTCTTAGACCCATTGGGAAAAATCTTTGCCATTATACTACTAGAACCGTTAAACATCTGGCCAAAAGCAAATCAAAAATGTGCCAAAAAGACAAAAAGGATTTGTAAAGCATGTCAGTACAAATGTCAACCTACTTCTCTTAAACTTGATAAAACAGGCAATTCATACTAAACGACAAATATATGCAGCATTCATCGACCTCAAATTGGCCTTCGACCTAGTGAATAAAACCCAACTATGGTCTAAATTACATCAATGGGGATGCCCAGATCACATACTGCAGCCGTTGAAATTATTATATGAAAATACTTCAATCAGAATCAGACTTTCAAAAGAAGGCACAGTCTCGGATAACATCCAAACCTTTAATGGTCTCAAACAAGGTTTTCCACTATCAGCAACACTATTCAACTTATTCACGGCTGATTATGAATCTGAGACAAACACTGAGACGGCTAATCCTCCAAAGTTAAATGCAACACCCATCCCCTGTATGATGTATGCTGATGACATTGTCATATGCTCTCAAACACAATGGGGGCTTCAAATAGCTCTGTCAAAACTCGAAACCTATATGAAGGAAAATCACCTTGAAATAAATACACAAAAATAGTAAGTTATGCTGCTAGCACCAACCAGAAAGATGAACCAGAAAATGAAAACACTGTACCTAAACCAACAACCCTTAGCCCAAGTTACAACTGTAAAATATTTGGGGATATGGGTGAATCAATCAGCATCAGAAACCAATTGGACCAACTTCTTGAAAACCAAACCTTTGTCTCTAGCACTCCAAAGTAATTTTCTCCACCACAAATATGGCACATTTTCAGTACAACCAATCACTACATTTTACAGACAAAATGTGGTGGCCATCCTTCTGTATGGCAGTGAATCGCTCATCAACCTAGACAGCACAATATGGGCATATTTAGAAGGTCTTTTTTGGAGGAAAGTATTATCATTACCCCAATCACTTTCAGTAGTTCGAATTAGATATGAACTGGCACTCCAATCATTATCATCATTACATACATGGAGAAAACCAGATCTATATAGCAAGATCTTGTCCGATCAACATATTCCAGCACTAGAAATATTTCAAACAAAAGAAATGCTACACAAGCAACAACTCTTTGGGCCTGGAAAAATCATATGGAAGACCTAAGAAAATTGGCAAATATCTCAATCAAACTACTAACACAACAACCAGGAAAAGCAAAAAAAAGAATCACCCAAAACGATTGGATAGCGACCATGGAAGCCAAAAGAAATTACAACCTTAACCAAGATTGTAAATTTGCAATCATCTAATTAACTGTCTACCGCCAACAATTTCCATCGACCGAAGTCAGAGACTTTTTTCTCCGGTTTCGACTAAACCTTTTGCCAACAAGGGAATCTCTATCAGCGAGGAAACTCTCACCAAAGGATATGGCCGTTTGCAGATTCTGTAAAAAAGAAAACAAAATAGAAACTTTGAATCACATCATCATGTCTTGTTTGGCCTTGACCGATACCAAGATCCGTATAAGAGACATGTATCTATCAGCAACAGTTCAATTGAATCCTGAAGATCGATGATCAAAGTTTCTTCGGGGCAATAGAAAAAAAGAGATTTTCACTATTGCATATTTCTTAAAAACAATCCTAGAAGGAAAACGTCATTAAGAAACAATCCGCTGAAGTATAAATATGAGTATTTTTTTTTTTTTAACTGAGCATCTCTGATAAAACAGTTTGCTATGTGTAATTAACTAGCGAGGTGCTAGGTGACATTTGGGTGCTGCCAGTCTAGCAGTTTCTTACTGTGGCATTGTATATTATCCTGGGCATCTGTGATTAAACAACCATGATAAGTGTTATTGCTTTGACTGGCATTTTGGTGCAACCAGACGGGGTATATATATATATATATATATATATATATATATATATATATATATATATATATATATATATATATATATGTATATATATATATATATATGTATATATATATATATATACATATAAATATGTATATATGTATTACATGGACGCGGTAGCATCCATGTAGTTATGGTTAAGTTGGTGTTTCCATAGGAAGAGCATTTTTTGGGTGGCTTATAACTTAGCTCCCTCTGGACGAATCCTCACCAAACTTTGCAATGGCCCACTCTGAATTTTTTTTGCAAAGTTTGGAGAGGTTTGGTCCAGGGGGGGCAAAGTTATAGGGGGGGTCCCAAAACTTGTGTTTTTTCCCATAGACATAATGGGAAAAAACTTTGCGCACGCCTACAGCCCAAACTGCTGGACGGATTTACACCAAATTTGCGGCAGGAGCGGGGGCTTGGTCCCGAAAGCGTGCTTTTGCAAATTTGGTGTAAATCTGTCCAGTAGTTTTTTTTAAAATGACCAAAACGTAAGGCAAAAAAAATTGTGATATCTCCGTTCGCTCCGCGGACGGACTTCCCGGTTCTCGCTGTGGACAGCGCCCTGATTGGCCAAGCAGCTTGCGTGATGTCTGCGGACATGCAACGTGTTCACTGATTGGACGGCGTGGGGCATGGAGCGCGTCAGATTTTCTGTGACGCCCGCCATCTTGCATTCGCCGTCGACCGCGGACAGCGCGGTGAAACTTGGATAAAAAATTGTATTTAGTGGAGTGTGTTGGTGTGTAAGAGTGTTTGGGGAGGGTGGGGGAGCATGAGATAGGTTCAATGTTCTGTTTTTTTTATGTGCTAGATGCTTTTGTTGGGTTCGATTTGTCTGTGGACAACACAGCTGTTCTGAAATGTTGTAAATAAAGAGTATGTGTCCTTTTTGTTCGCAAGCAAGCTAAAATTGAGCTAAGAACACTCGCGGTGTCCTTAAATGTTCATACATAAACAAAATGGGGGTGTCCTGAGGACACTGTCCGTATTGTACTCTGGCAAGTTGAATGTGTTCTAAGAACACTCGCGGTGTCCCGAAATGTTTGCAATTAAACAAAATGGGGGTGTTCTGAGAACGCTGTTCATATTGTTCGTTGTCAGGTTGAAAGTGTTCTAAGAACCCTCCTTATGTCCGCTGATAGTACAATTTCCTATGGGCCTTACCCGACTTTTTGTCCACTAAAGAAACAATAAATCAGGCTGCTGTGCGCCGACATTATGTGATAATCCTATCACTTGCGCCATCAACGTTCTTGACCTGTTTTTGCGACACTAAATCATATGTCCCTCCCCTAAACCTGACATTATCAAAGCATTCATATTCCCCACCTCTCTCCATGACATTATAGGGTGCGTAGCAAACGCGCTCAGTCATCTCCAGTCCTACGCGACTTTACACAGAACCCGGAAAACAACACACATCATCTCACAACACAGCGCGCCACAATTCGGAATATGAAACTGTGATTTAAAAGCAAACAGCAAGATTGTACAGTTCGTAAAGTACATTTATTTGACATCAAATGTTAAGAGAATATTCAGCGATTTGCGTTTGTCTTTGCTGTTGATCAGCAAAGGTTCATCTTGAGCCATGCGTTGTTCCTTTGCGGTACACAGGCTGTTGGTTTATGATAAAAGAAGCAAATGGTCGCACTTGTAATCGGAAGGCTGCTCCAACAACGAGGCATTAGACCACCATAATGGTTGGTATGTTGCTTCTAGCCGCTAGTACTGCGTAAGGGCATATTGGTCCTTGGCGATTGTCCCATAAAATGGTGAGGGTCATGAAGTTGCTTACATGGAGTTGCACCTGGCAGTTAATGAAACCATCGGCTGGGGTCTGAAAATCGTGGCATTGACAATACGGAAGGACGTACCTGTTTTAAAAAACATGAATTAGTACCAGCCGATCTTCATTAAAAATATTCATTTTATTTATTAGGGCGTGAAACTATTTGCTAGCGAGGATAGTGCAACAGAGTATGTTAACTTATTCCCATTAACCCACCCTCTGTCCTCTGCCTTTTTCAGAGTCCTCTAAGCGACAGGGGACCAATTTGGCGGTGATAGCGCGCGGTAGAAAACTCTATGCCACATTGAATGAACAAGTACAACTTAACCGGGCTTTAACGCCATGCTATTGTTATTATATTCCGGTATAAAATAATCTAAAGGGTTACTTACATTATATTGGCATTTTCCATTGTTTAAGCGTAGTGCAGTCCCAAAATACGACTCCGTCTGTGCCAACGATCTTTTTCATAGTGATATAATATATAAAAGTGGTTTCGTTTCAGAAATTTCATCCTTATCGTGTCTTACGTTTTTGCAACACTCCTTCAAAAGAGGTCTTTTAGCACGATCCCTGTCTGTCAAGGTAAAAAAACAATAGAACGTTATAGTGCGAGTCGTGGGCCTCTCCGGCACGTGAGAAAAAATGGAAGCAGCTGACCTTCACTGTAAACGACCATAAATTCTTAGTTGGCAACATTCTGTGTACAGCCATCTCTGAGAAATTGCTTTTTACACTCCATCTTTGTATATTGTTTGCGTGCTAATAAAAAAACTTTGTTCACGGGACGTTATGGTTAAGTTACGCTGCTAAAAACCTATGAAATTCAGTGAAAAAAACTTTGTTAAAGGGACGTTATGGTTCCAAGTAAAACCGAAAAACCCCTGAAATTCACCAGTTATGGTAGGCTAAGCAACCATAACTCGCGCCACCACCGTGTACTGCTAAGACTAACACCCACGACATCAAAGATGACATCACAAATGTCATTGCTGACATCATGCTGGGCAAAGTGAGGGAACATGGGACAAAGGAAATAGAATGCATTAATTAACACGATAGAGGTGGTCCTACTAGGCCTTGTGAGCATTCAGATCGTGCAAGTGCAGAGAGACAGAAAGGGCAGGGGGAGAGGGGTCAGTGCTAAGAGATTCTGCGGAGGGGGGAGCGACAGGGAGTAATTCGCTGGGAACCGGTAAATTGGTTAGCGGAGATCACATAGTAAACAATGGTTATCTGCCGAAGCAAAGTGCAAGTGAGGGAATGCAGGGAATGCAGGCCAGTGGGTGCCCAAGGGCAAGAGCTGGGAGCAAGAGGGGATGAAGTCAATCGGGAGGAAGGTCATGACCCAGAGGAGGACACGTTAGGGCCAAGACCACCAACAGACCACCAACCTCAGCGACTGAGGGGTTTAGCACGGGAAAGGGAGGGAGAAGGAAGAGGTGAAGAGGAAAGTCTTGAGGCACTTCTGGAATTTGAGTAGTTCTGGCTCAAGACGAAGAGTGGGGGGGTGGCGAGGTACATGCACAAGGTATTCTGTAGCAGTTTAACCCGTGGGTAAGCATTACATACAGAGAACTGAGGGGCATCCCTGTATGTCCGTGTAACTGATGATCACTCAGCCCTTCTACACAATTAGTAAACATGTATTATGCCCACAACAATTTAAGGACAGGACTTTAAAGATGAGGGTAAACAAAAAACAACAGGTATAGGTGGGTGCAAATAATCAATTATAGCAGGTGAGGGAGGGACAGATGTACGCCAACATTCAACGACCTGAACAAACTGGAAACAGGAAGAAAACAACCAAGCAACGGCAATGCCAACAGTTTGGGCTTTTGGTAGGCATGGGAAAAGCACTTGGCAGGCACCACCATAGTGATATTTACTACCCATTGTTGAGAACAGGTGCAAAAGGATGACAATACCTGGACATCTAATTGCAGTGCCTGGCAAAAGCTTAACACATATGCACAAGCGCAAAATGTTGGCTTTGCCAACGCTCATTTTAAACAGGGCTTCAGTGGCTTAGTTAATGCTTGTTTTTGAAAGGACTTCTGTGAAGAACACAGAGTGCTTATGCAGTGAATGAAGGCCTGCCGAATAAAAAGAAAAAGGTATTACAACATTAGCGTGTTTACAACTCCATACCTCTGAAAAGACTGCTTTGAAGATACACTAACACGTGTTTTGGGCAGGAATAGGCAGTAATGCGTGGGAAACACCACTGGGATTAGCATGGTAATGGGAAGACAACGGGTGGGCATGTAACCAAACAACACCAACAGGCTGTGTGTCCCTCCCCATTTGTCATTCCTCCCTATCTATACTCCAATAGAATAGTTTTGGCTTATAGGCGTCACAAGCAACACCTAATAGCCTCAAACTAAAAAGGAAACAATGTAAAATAACAATGTACAGATAAAAGGAGAAGACTAAGAGGAGATAGGGTGGAAAGAATGATGGAAAGGGACTGATAGAAATAAAAGTATTCATGTTATGTTGATTTTTACCGCGCACCGCTGCTACCCAAGGGCAGTTTCCAGGTGCTCACGGTGGCACTGCAAGAGAGGAGGAATGGGTGTGTTAGTGGGGATAGAATGATAGGATAGGTTCAGAAGAAGGAGGTACTGGCATCTCTGGGTGTTGTTTTGCATGTTGGAGTTGGTTCAGGAGGCCCCGTGTGTTGTAACTGTATGGGTAGGACTCAGTGCCTCGATGTGTGCAGGTGTTTCTGTTAGTGTGTGTGTCGTCTGATGTTATGGTGGATTGTCATTGTGTGCACTGGTCAGCTGTGTCCACAAGGGTTCCAGGTTCATGGATGGCTGTTAGGTGTATGAATATGTATTGTGTTGGTGTGCATTTGTGTAGTGTTGATGGATTTACAGACTATGTGCCAGGAGGATTCCTCTAGGTTTGCTTCCCGAATATCATAGAGATGGCAGGGTGTGTAGTGTGGCTAGCCCTTATTCAAGAGTAGTTGTGTTGGTTATGTTGGAGAAGCAGGAAGGGGGGAATGGGTTAGTAAGTTGGTCGGTTTTGGTAAAGCCTTTGGTATGAGTCTTCAGTTGCTGCTTAATGGTATTTAACAACATTCTTGGTTGTGATTTGTCAGCTTGTCTTGCCTCCTCTCTATGTTTTGAGTTGACTTCCCTACTAGCTATGATGGCAGGCGGATGGTTGTAGCTAGTGTGTTCTTGGTTACTCATCCAGGTTACTGTAGAATGTCGACCTGCTGTCTGGTCAGTTGTAGAGAGGGTGCGCATCAGGAGTTGTGAAGATAGAGGGGGGAGGTGCTTAGCCAGGTAAGTTGGGCAAGTTAAGGTGGCCCTAGTTGTGGTTGGGCAGGTAGGGGTGGTGTTTCGGTTTTAATGTTTATCTGTCTGGTTTACTTGGAGTTTAATTGCACATGGGTGTTATCCCTAAATCTCTCTGTTGATTGGGTGGCCTTCTCTTCATTGATCAATCTAGTTGTTGGGTATGGTTGGGGGGGGTGGGAAAAGGGGGGCGCAGTGTTCCGGTCCTCTAAACTGTTTTCGTTGTTATCTTTGACCGTGTCCTTTAGTGTATTTCTTTTGGTCTGTTATGTTATTGCTGGCAATATCCCTTTGCGGTTGTCATTGTCTGTTGAATACCCAGGATTTGAGTAATTTTCTGAAGGTGATGTGGTCTTCTGTGGTTCGAATTTCTTTGGGCACAGTGTTCCAAAGGTTGTCAATTAGACGTGAGAATGCTGTTCCTCCAAACATCCTTTTTTCATATTGTTTTGTCTCTATTTGTAGGTCGTCGCTTGAGCTTAGGTCCCCTCTTGGCTGGTAGTGGCTGATCCTAGCTTTCAGGAATTCATCTCCTTGTCTGTGTATGGCTTTGTGGGCAATGCAGAGTGCTTTGAATGTAATGTCTATTTTTTTACTGGTAGCGAGTGTAGATTTTTCAGCGCTGGAGTGATGTGGTCTCTTCTGTTTAATCTTAGTAGATTCCCGCTACAGTGTTTTACACCCATTGTAGTTTCTTGGTGAGTCTTTCCAGCATTCCTATGTAGAGGCTGATTGCGTAGTTAATTCTTGTAAGTATCAGGAATATGATTTTGAGGGTTCTGTGAGGAAAGGAGAGGTATGGGAGTAGTCCTCTGAGAAGCTTAGGAGGTAGAAGCATTTTTTTGGTGATTGCGTTGACTTGCGGGTCCAGGGATAGTTTATTGTCCATGAGTATTCCTCAGTTATTTACTTCCTTTGAAGTCTCCAGTAGTGTTCCCATGCCGGCCGGCCATTCCAGTTTTGGGTTAGTCGTATTGATTTCTGTGGGTGAGAGCATTATTTCCATTTCTGCAGGGTTCAGTTTAAGGTTGGATACCTGTGGAACTCTGCAGGAGATATTTTTGGTGTTTGAGCTGAACGGTGGTACGTAGATTCTTTTGGTTTAGCTTGTAGGGAATGAAATGAGCCACTTTATTGTGGATTCCTGTGTGCCACATTCCATTAGTCTTTTTATTAATGTTGTGTGGCTCATTGTGTCAATGGCTGCAGATATGTCCAATAGTATGAGGGCCGATTGGGTGTCATTGTATGCACTTATTTTCAGGTCATCCCATATCAAAAAGAGTGATGATTCTGTTCCACTCATCGTTCTGAAGCCAACTTGTGAACTGTCTAGTATTCCGCTTGTTTAGACGTATTTAAGCAGGATGTGGTACACATGGTTCTCCAGGATCCTTGCTGGGTAGGTCAAGCTGTATATCCATCTGTAGTTGCTCGGGTCTTCTGCGCTATCTAAATCCTTTTTAAACCGTAGTCTGATGTATGCTGATTTAGAGGCGGTTGGTACAATTTCGTTTCGAGTGGTAGGTTCATTAGGTTCCGGAAGTGTGTTGCTGGTGTTCTGTGGTTAAGGATTTCTCTGAAGATGTCCAGGGTTTCTTGGGGATCCTGCAAGGTTGGTGTCCTTGATCATGGTGGCAAAGGATTCTTCTGTGATTGGTTCTAGGCAGGGGAGTTTTGCTGTAGTCTGTGTATCACCTCTTTTCTGTGGTATGGCGGCTGTGGTTGTATTTACCCGTGTTGTGTTAATCGTCTGTTGGATTGTTTCTATTTTTGATCTCAGGTGGTTGGTGATGCTGTCACAAAGCGCTTGTGTTGGGATGACCAATCGTTTGTAAGATGAGTTTTTTTTTAATCTCTTTGGTTGATTTTGAAGAGTTATTTATGTGGATTATTTGCTGTTTCACTTGTTGTGGCCTATTATTTGTTTTGTTGCTTTAAGTACTGTTGATTTGTATAGTCTGAGCTCTTTTTGGTATTATATTCTATCCTGTTGGTTGTACTGTTCTCTCCATGTTTTTTTTTTCCCATGTTGCTGTTTTTTTCTGTTTTTTCTGTTTATCTGTGAACCATTTTGGTGTGGTTTTCAAAGGTTTTACTGGTGCCCGGCGGTCTAGGGCTTCAGTGATTCAGATGTTGACGTGTTTTTTTTGCTGCAATTAGGGTTGTTTCGGTTGGTTTTCTGGTGCTAAGTAGGGTTGAGTAGTATGTTTGTTAAGGCCTCAAGGTCTAGGTTCCACCAGTTTCTTTTCATTCTGGCAAGAAGTATTTTCTTTCCTTCCAATAGGCTGGTTTGGCAGAATGGAATCAGGTAATGGTCGCTCCATACCATTGGTGTGGGTGGCACAGATGGACATAGTCCTTTTACTGCAGAAAATTGTGTCCATGTTGCGAGTGGTTCCATTAACAATTTGCTTGCAGTGCAGTGTTTCCAGGAGTGCGCACAGGGAGTTAGGTGAGGGTTTGTTTTGTTTTTTGAACCAAACATTGAAGTCTCCCAATATGACTAGGTTGTCCTGGCAGGTTGATAAAATGGTGGCAGAGTATGCTAGTTTAGTCTCACAGTTGGTGTTGTACGATGATGTTCTGTAGAGCAGCAGGAACACTATTTTGGCTTGGTCATTGAGTTTGATCTTGATGAGCAGGGATTGACAATCTTCTATGTCGGTTGGGTTAAGTAGAACCGCTCGGATATTCTCTTGTGTATGATTGCAATTCTGCCTCCTTTTCAGTTTTCTTTGTTGGCTTTTACTAATTTGAAATTGTCTTGTATGGCTTTGTTTGTAATGGCCTTGTAATTGTCAGATAACAAGAAAGAGCATGTCTGTGCCTCCTTCGCTTACTAGGTCAAGATTTCTGTTGAGTGTTTTGCCATGGATCTAATGTTGAGCAGGCTTCAGTGTAGTTTGTTTGTTTTTCCTTGTGGGTTGTTGATTGTTCTTTTGTCAGTTCAGTTTGATGTGCTGTGGAGTGAGTTTCCGTCGCTGGTGGTTCTATCCTGGTTGTGCCTGTTGGGAGGAGGTGTTCTTTGGTGGTCAGTCTCTTCATCTAGTAGTATGATTAGGTTGTTTCCAGGTTTGTTTGGTTTTAGTTAGGTCTGGCTGGTGAGGTGTGTTGGTGCCTGTCCTTTGTTGCACTCTTTGGTGATGTACGGTATGTAGAAGGTGATGGTTTACAGTTTGTTCCCGATTCTGATAGAGTATTGTCCATGGTGTTCTCCGGGTTGGGGTGTTACATTAATCGTTGTGCTGCATTTGTCATCCTACTGTGGTTTATATCTGTTTAGCTTCTTGCCTGTGGGTTGGTTGATGGTAGTTTGTCTTTACTTACAAAACAGTTGTGTATGTAGAGGTAGCAAGCAATGTAGTCTGTCTTTGCTCTGTTCTTTGTATGTGTCCTCGTGCCATTTTCTCTCTACTTCGCCAAGTTTTTTTTCTGAGTTCTGGGGTCTTGCTGCGCAGCACCTTCCTTTGCAGAAGAGGTTTCCTTTTTATTTCTGTTGTCCATCGTAGCTTCTTTTTGTCTTTCTTGTGGTGGGGAATGGTGTTTGAGTTGTAGGGTTTGATTCCTTTGAGCGGTAGTCTTCTTTGGATTGGTATGTTTCCTGGGACTAAGTCTTCTCTGTTTGTGGATTCTTTTTTGCTTGTAGTTGATGCGGTTTTGGAACCAGGGGTTGTTTACCTTCGTGGTTCGGTCGTTTACCAATTTTCCTTTTGTAGCTCTGTGTGGTTTCTGGTGTTCTTTTGGGGGAATAGTGTGGTCCTTTGGTTGTTGTTGTAGGGTCACCTCTGCCTTTTTCCACAGCTTTGGAGTGGGTGATTTGCCTAGTGCTGTTCCAGCTAACTATGGGTGGTCGGTTTTACTTTGGCTCCTCTGAGTAACCGTACAACATATCTTAGTGTGGATAACTAGGGGGGTGGGTTTTAGTATTGACTATAGGGTGTAGTGCCATTTGATGCCTATTAATTAAGTGGCTGCAGGCAGGAACCGGAAGGATTTTGTGACTGGCTAACCTTTGCAGTGGCAGAGACATTGTGGTTCGAGTATAGCACTGTAGGGATGACCTCTAGGATTGGGACAACAGAGGGATGGGCAACCCCTTGGTTAGGGACCGAGCAGTGGAGGGGAAGCACCTAGAATTGGAACACAGTGCTCGGGGGACCTGGAGTAGGAGGACCCAGTGATGGGAGTTAAGTGTCTACATTGGGGTACAACAATTAATGGAAGGCACCTAGATTTGAGATACCTTGGAAGTAGAAGAAGGCCAAATTTGGAGACACAACAGTAAAAGCAACAATGCTTAGATTTGGGAGACCTAGCAAGTGGGGGGAAATCCTAAATTGAAGACACAACAGTAAAAGTAACAACACCGAGATATGAGATACCTGGCAAGTGGTAGAAAAGCATAAATCAGAGACTCAATAGTAAAATCAAAAACGCCTACATTTTGGATACCTGTCAAGTGGGAGAAAAGCGTAATTTGGAAACACAACAGTAAAAGCGACAATGCCTATATTTGTGAAACCTGGCAAGTGGAAGAAAAGCCTGAATTGAAGACACAACAGTGAAATCAACAACACCTAGATTTGGGATACCTGACTAGTGGGAAGAAATCCTAAATTGGAGACACAACAGTAAAAGGAACAACACCAAGATTTGGGATACCTGGCAAGTGGGAGAAAAGCCTAAATCAGAGAGTCAATAGTAAAATCATTAATGCCTAGACTTTGGATACCTGGCAAGTGGGAGAAAAGCCTAAAATGGAAACACAACAATAAAAGCCAGAATGCCTAGATTTGGGAAACCTGGCAAGTGGGAGAAAATCCTAAATTGGAAACAAAACAGTAACAGCAGCAAAGCCTAGATTTGGGATACCTGGCAAAGAGGAGAAAATCCTAAATTGGAGACATACAGTGAAAGCAGTAATGACTAGATTTTGAATACCTGGCACATTGGAGAAATTCCTAGATTGGAGACACAACAGTAAAACCGACAACGCCTAGATTTAAGATACCTGGCAAGTGGGAGAAAAGCATACATTTTATACATGACAGTCAAAGCAGCAAAGCCTAGATTTGCGATACCTGTCAAGTGGGAGACAAGCCTAAATTGGAGACACAACAGTAAAGCAAAAACATCCCTGGCTGGTACAGTTGGGTACAGTAATTGGATGCTATTTGTTTCCTAGCTGACTTTGGCATGATATGTTATGCAGGTAACAAAAGTGTTTTTTGGAGGGAATACAGTATTTGATTTACTCCCACTCAGACCAAGCTTACCATAAAAAGTTTCTGCTTGCTGGCTTCACAGGCAAACACAAGCAAACACGGGTGGAGCTGCTACTCCACGTCCTACCCTTTGAGTTGGTCCTGCCCTTTGAGTTGGGGGCTTTCTCCAAGGGCTGCCCGGGCAGGAGGGCTGCTCTGACTGGATATCCTAAATCCATTTGTTGGACAATCAGAGGTCTGGTGGGCAGGTTGGAGGAGGTTTGGTTTTGCTAAGAAACGCAGGTCTCGTTGGGATAGAAGAAGGAGGCACAACACACATGGGGCACTTTCAGGGGCAAAAAAGGCAACTAAATCAAAAAGAATTAAAAAGAAAGGAAAAGGAAAATGGCCCAGTAAACACTTACCTCAGTCCCAGCAAAAGTGGGTGGTGAATGCGAGAGCAACGGGGTATGGCCCTCGCTGGTGTTGGTGTTTGGCTTGCTGGCCAATCAGAGGCCGGGCGGGCGGGGTGGGAGGAGGGTGGGCTGTGCAAAGGGAAGGAGGTCTTGCAGGGAAGGGGCACAATGTGCACAGCACGCTTTCAGGGGCCAAAAAATGCAACTAAATCAAAACAAAAGAAAAAGAAATGAAAAAGAAAAGGACCTTGCACACATTTATCTAAGTTCCAGCGAAAGTGGCTGTGATTGCGAGAGCTACAGGCTATTCATGAAGAAGAGGGGACATTTGGGAAAAAGAGAGAAGGAGAAGAGAGAAATGACATGGGGTTGTAGTCTGCCTTAGTGAGTTAGAACTGATGTCATCAGCTTTCTCTAGAGTTAAGGGGCTGCTGTGAGGACAGGGGTTCTTAATAAGGGAGATAGGGTTGATAATACCCATTGCTGCTCAGACATGGCAGGCTGTAGCACCATCATTATCCAATTGGCAAATTTGCCAATCTATATATTTTTTTAAAGGCGCAGGGAAAGCAGAAATTACAGGTTGGCACTTACTCTTGCATGACCTGAAATCACTGCAGAAAGCACTTTAATGTGGCGATTGGTGGTGAAATCTACACGGAATGGCAGCCAAAGACAGCGAGGTGGCTGCTGTAGGGTAGAAAGAGAAACAGGACACAGAAACACAGACAGAGGCTTGGGGGCCAGCACAAGAGCCAAGATAGTGTCCCTGACTGAAACAGGAAGTGATGGAAGGGCGAATGGGTACAGGAGGATGCCCACCATACATCCAAAATTGGAAAGCCACCTGGAACAGCAAGAGGTATCAAATCTGGTAAGGGGGTGTAAATGGAGCAAAGTCGTTGAGGAAGACAGGCAGATCTTAAACAGACAAGTTAACATTCCAATGTGATAATTAAACAATAACCCGTGAGGTGGGTGACATTACAAGTCATGTTATGGCTTGAGTCCCAACTTAATGAGTGCCCCAACATTAATTTATTGGTAATGCACCCACCAAAGGTTTTGCAGCTATTAGCTCTGATTTCCAACGTGATCATATCTTTCTATATTTTAAGTTGAGAAATGTTGTTGTGGATATTTCTTTATTTAAAAAATAAACTAATAAGGAAAATGGCTACAAAGAAAGTGGAGAAGGGAATACGTACTAGTCCCTTATCCATTTCCATGCTTGCCAATGGCAGAGGGATCGCATGGGGAGGAGAGCAAACAAGCAACACAGGAGATTCCATGGCAAAAGGTAAGGGGATCAGGGAGGTGGGGGGTGCAGGGACATGGTTGGATGAGGGAGAAGGAGCCTCTGATCACATGCAGTACCATGGGATGAAGCCCAGATCTTAAGCTCCTTGATTGGCTAGGAGGTCCTGTGAAATGAGTACTAATCACACATGGATATTCACACAGAAAGACAGAGGTAAAATAAACATCTTGAATGACTGCAAGGTATAAGAAAGCCTAGGATGGATCAAAGACAGTTATGGTTACACCGACAATTACTAAATTAATAAAGAAGGCTTTTCCTTGGCCCACTTCTAATGGTCAACCACATTCTCTGGTTCCACCGAGCAGGAACCTGGCTTTAATCTTTGAGACCGCACTGATCACCACCAAATAGATTCTAGAGTTCTCTAAGAAATCCCATTTGCAGTGACTCCTCCTAAAACATGTTCTCATAAGAAAGAATTGATGAAGGCCTTGGTTCAGTCAAAACTGGACCACAGTAACATGCTCCATCTAAGCCTGCTGATGGCCTTGCTCCACCTTCTAAAGGTTTTCCAGAACAAAGATCAGACTCATTCTGGGGCTTTCACTCAAGGACAATGTGAATCCATACTTGAAATCGATAGCTGCACTAGCTCTCGATTGAAGTTTACATCCCCTTTAAAATTATGTGTTTGAATGTTTTTTGTAATCCCTCCTTCCCTCAGGAAAGGGAAGAGCCATGAGTGCTTCAGAAAATAAGAGGACTCACCTTTTCAGGTCTCACTTGACTTTTAGGTGGCCTCCTCATCTACCAGGCCTCCATTCTGCATATCTGGGAATTATCCTGGGCATGAGTATCCATGCCCTTTCAGGTTCTGGTTATGCAACACTCACTTGCTGCCAACTCTGTTTGTGGTTCTCTCCTCTAGTTCCTGTTTCCTGGTTGTCTACTCTGCTACTTGCCACATTGTGACCTATGCTTGTGCATTTGCTATTACTGTGTTATGGTTCTACTTTTCAGTCCCATTGCACGTATGAGTCCCTGATTGCTTTCTGCCCTAGGTTGTCCTGCTATTCCTGCTTGTGTCTTCATTCACTTACCCCCTTCCCTGTGCTACTGGTCACCTGTGGTCCTTGTCTGTTCACTTGTTATCTTACTGTGCTACCCTGCTGCACCTGGGTCCTCTGTCATTGAGCGTATGCTGCTCTACCTAGGTCGCAGTGCTAGTCGTTCTTCATTTTCCTGGATGTACCTCATCCCCACCCATTCACACTTTTCTGACATCAGTATTACAAGGCAGTGAGGGTCCTTTTCTTTCCCTCACTTGCTCCTTACTTTGTGGTGCTAGGGATTTACTATATTTCACTGCCAGTGTCTTATACATCAAATACTTACACGTAATAGTAATGATTATAGTCATTGCTGACCTCAAGGTCACACCTGAGGTCCCACCTGACCTCAAGAATCTTAGATCGAATACACGTGCCACTGAATAAATCTGGAAAGCCTCAAAATTGAAAAACAACAGGGATCTATTCATCTCCTCTGTTAAAAAATACAAACAAGCAATACTGCTAGTTAAAACGTTACACAGAATGAGCACATAGCAAATGCTAAATCTGGCAGCAAGGAATTATTCACTATCCTGAGGGAACTTGAGTCTCCCACCAGCCCACCTGACACCTGTCACAAAGACGAAACCTGGTGTGCTTACATACAGCATGCACTCCTGGACAAAATAGCTATGCTCCAAAACAAAATCGCAAACAAAAAAGACAAGTTAACACTGCCAGCTATTAACACTGACCCATCAATCACGAGAGAGTCTTTACCACCCCCCTTTTTGAATTTAGGCCAGTCTCCACCACTGAGGTCATCAAAATCATCTCCACTTTAAAACCGTCAAGGGTTCAAGGTGAAATATGCCCTGCCCCTATCATCAAAGACTGTGTTACAAAACTCACCCTATTCACCACCTCTCTCATCAATAACTCCATCTCACAAGGTACAGTCC
Source organism: Ambystoma mexicanum (assembly GCF_040938575.1). Lineage (NCBI taxonomy): Eukaryota > Metazoa > Chordata > Amphibia > Caudata > Ambystomatidae > Ambystoma > Ambystoma mexicanum. The sequence continues at coordinate 1,080,278,842 of NC_090930.1, forward strand.
CTAAGAATCTGAAAGAAGCATGGGTCCTCCAGCTTCTAAAAAAAAAATCCCTGGACCCCAGCATCCCTACTAATTACCATCCCATCACGACAGTCCCCTTCCTCCTGAAATACTTGACCATGCCACCTAACCTCCAGATTCAGGAACACCTAGAAAATAAAAATCTCCTGGGTCTACGCCAATTGGGTTTCCGACCCAGACACGGAACAGAAACGGCACTCCTTGACCTAAAAAAACAAATGGATACCATAACTGACAACAGAAACTTAGCCATACTGCTTCTCCTAGACCTCTCTGTGGCATTTGGCTTAATAAATCATAAAATGCTATGATTCCACCAGGACAGCGCTGCACACTTCTCAATCAATGCTATTACCTGGATAAAATCATTCCTCTCCGAGAGTACTTTGAGAGTTTTTTCCAACCTAGCTAATGTCACCCCTGCCGATGTTCCTTGCGGGTTTCCTCAAGGATCTTGCGTGTCACCAACACTTTACACCATATTCACCAAGCTGCTATTTGACTGTCTTGATGAAGGTGGAGTATCCTATACAAACTATGAGGATGATACATACATTCTAATCCACCTAACAGGAGACTACAACAAAGACTCCACCATCCTCAATGACATTTACCAGATGATCCAATCCTGGATGGCCCACATTGAACTTTGTCTTCATAATGACAAAACGGAGCTAATCCCGGTCGGCACGCAAACACACCTAAAGAAACGTGACCCAAAATACAAACACTTCATAATATATGAAAATTCCATTACCGTCTCCAAAGATGTAAAAACGGTGGGTGTGTACTTGGAGCACTCCTTAACCTTCTCTAGACAAGTAAACTCCATAATCTCATCAGCAGCATACACTGCCAAACTCATTAACACCTCCAGACCCTACTTATCAGCAGACAGCTGCCTAACCTTAGCAAGAACCCTCATTCTGTTGAAACTCGACTATTGTAATGTCCTCCTGGCTGGCATTCCAACTAGCAGCATTAACAAAACTACTGGTCACTCAAAACAACACCTTACGGGCAGCACTAAACATACCAAAAAGAGAACATATCTCTGAAATCAGACGCAAAGTGTGCTGGCTACCAGTTCAGGACCGGATCAAATTCTCACCCACAAATGCCTCACTAACATAGATCTTAAATATCTTACCAACCTGCTAACTCCAACACAAAGCACCAAGACTACATGCTCCGCTTCAGCCTTCCTCCTATCTGTTCCGAAATTCAAAAGAACAAAGACTGGGGTACGTAGCTTCCCAGTTGTGGCAGCCAAAGGCCGGAAAGCGCTATCTCTAGATATTAGACCTGACCCTTCCCACCCCTCGTTCGGTATAAAACTCAAAGCCTGATTCTTCACATCCAATGTGTAGCCTCTGTGCCTTTATCCTTACAGTTTCATCCTTAGAAAATACATCTGCTCTACTTCATTTGCAAATTACATTTTTTAAACAAGGTTGCACATGTAAATATTACTGATTACTGATTATGTACCAACTGGAAAAATATATATGTAAATATGTTATGTCTGTAAATATGCTTAATATGATTCAAGCCAAAACATTGTTTTCTATTGTTGCCTGTGGTAACCCTGTAATGTGTATTACCTGCTCTCCAGCGCCCAGATACCTATGGGTTTGGCGTGCGCTACACATGTTAAATAAATCAATGAAAAAATAAAAATTGCAGGTGGACCTGCAGACCATGGACATACTATCCAAAGGTTTTTCTACAGAAAATGACAGTGGATCACTTACTACGAATTTACCATCTGGATTACCAAACATTGGTTAATGACCTGAATGTTTACACGCTGTAGCATGGCCATAGTGATTAGAGGCATTGTACTTGGACACAAAGGTCACAGACACATCAAATAAAGTTTTTTATTTCTTCTAAAGCCAATGGGGATCATTACGACCCTGGCGTTAAGGGTTTAACAGCGCCGTAAAAGGTGTCGGCGCTGTTAAACCCTTAACGCCTGATTACGAGGTCCCTTTGCGGCTCCCGACCTTAACGGCTGGTCCCGCAAAGGGACTTCCGAGGTAATTACGGTACCGCAATTTGCAGTAACGTATTTACCGCCTTCCCCAGTCCTATGGGCAAAAATGGGAATGGGGAAGGGCCAATGGTAAATGGGGAATTACTGCCCTGCCAACCTTGGAATGGGGCGGTATTTCCCCATTTACCATTGGTGGACTCGTTACAATACCGGCAGCAACCATGATGCTAATAGCGTCATTGGTTACCGCCGGTGTTGTAATGAGGGCCCATGGCAGTAGAGCACTTACCACACATTTACTACCTGGATCAACAGTCTATCATTAACTTGACATATGCAAGATGCAGATGCTGCTAACCTTGAATGATAGCATACCTTCAATGCCACCACTTGTGAAGGTTATAAACTGCCTATATGTCTCCACTAGTGTGACTTCCCAAGTCACAGTGGGTGGGGGTGCCAGTATTCATTGCCATAATCACAAAGGTGTTGAAAACAATTATTTATAGCAATTAAATCCAGTTTCCAACTGAGTCCACAATGTCAATAACAGCAAAGTACTCTGTTATGGTGGGGCCGGCCTAAATATTGTAGTTAGTGTGATTGATCGAACAGAGATGGCATTTGTGCATGTTTCACACATTCAAATAATTGTACAATGCAGATTGCAGAATATATAATCACACACCCACAGATGTGTACATTTATGTGATCCGTCTCTGAGACCAGGGTCATGTAGAGAAAATGTTTTAATGTTTCATGAAAAACATGGTCAATGATAACATTGCTGCTTGGTGAGTGACCCTATGCCACACATCATGTAAGAGGTCGGATACATGCCACCTATTGAGACACATGCAAAGGAACTGTCTATCCTGTGTTCTTTGCACTGCCATGGATGATGAAGCACATCCCTGCCAAATATTGCTTCTCACCCCTGTGCACAAGTCCCAGACATCTGCTGTGAACTCTACAACCGAGCACTGTTTTGGCCATGCTTAAAAGGAATGGCAAGCATGCACTGTAGGTTGCACATATGTGTGGTCCAGAGCACTGCAATTTATAGAGGTTCACAATACCGGATAAGGGGTTATCCACTTGCCAAAAGACAGGCATTGATACATGATTACTTCCAGGCTGAGGCCAGTTCACGATATGATTGATGTCAACAAGGGGGTAAAGAATGTTGCACCATTTAAGAACAATATGAATACATGTTGGAAACCTCACTAGGCAGACACACACACAACCAGACACTGATGTGGTGGATGGGATGTTTCATAGTGAGTGTCCATACATGATACTTCATGTGTGACACCCAGTGTGAGTAAGCTGTGGCCAAAAAGCGAACCATGATGCAAGGTATTTTTACTAATATGCAACTCCAGTGATAAGTTAGTGATGGTCGAAGAGATGGCACTATGCATGTGTGTGCATATTTTATCATGAATATTCAGGTGGGCTTGAGTATAATGGGAGTGTGATGTGCTGTTGTTATTTTGGTGTTGTTGTCTGTTGGTGTGTGGATGCATGGCTCAAGTTCACTTGTGAGGATGCCGTTTGTGAAGTGATGGTAGTCACCAATGATGTTATGGATGATAGACAATTTAGCCGAAGATGGCCTAATGAACTGCTTGGACCAGCACTGATATGGGGTTGTACTGCATCCTACCATGGTCCTCCATACACTGGACAAGGTAAACATGCATCCCAGGCTGCACGGTGCTAACTGCAGAAAAGCAGGACTTCCACCTCTGTTGGAGGCAGCTACATCTACATTCTGCTGCTTAGGCTCAAAATACCTGTCATGACCTGTCCGTGCTCCTGGATGGATCAATAAGGAGGCTTTGCAATGCAGACATGTTCCTGTCCAGCATATTCCTCATAACTCTGTGTATGGCAATTTCGATCGCATTTGTGCACATTTTGGACCTCCACTTCATTATTTACTCCCGTTGAAGATTTTGCTCAGCAGCATCAGATTGCCTGAAGTCCTAGGTGTTAACCTGCAATAGGGCTTCAGACAACAAACACAGTGGTGTGTTCAAGTGTTCCCCAATCATCCAGCAGCTTTAGTGACTGTTGGGTTGTTGCCAGTATTTTGGTGTTGGGCCAAGTGTAGAGGTAGCCAACAAAATCACATCCACCATCATGAGAGACAAGTAAGAGTTAATCCTCCAAAATCCCCTGATCATTGTTCAACTCTTCAGACCCCTTTGTGATCCACCTGAGTTCATCTGTTCACTCTCACCACTAGTGGTCTAGTGGTTGGTGAGTTCTGCCAATGTTCCATTGGTAGTGACTGTTATTTACCACTGTTGGGTGGCAATAGCTTCCTTTCAGTGAATGTCTGGCAGGCATTTTCCTGCTTGGATATGTCAGATGGTGTTGCATGGCTGGTTGACCACTTCTATGGGTACATGATCCACCAGTGCCACTTTTGTTGCCCATATGATTGCATCCTGCTGGGATGCCCAGCATCTTCGTGTTCGATCGATGCCTGTGATAGGTGATTCAGTGTGATATGTACAAGTGATTTTGACATGGGTTCCCATGTGGGTGTGCCTCACAGCGTCCTCCAGCATGGTGAGTGAAAATGTAAGTTTAATTGGTCTCAGCAAATGTTGTTTTCATGTCCCCCATGCAAAAGTGCCTGTCCGTTGGACAGTCTGGTCTTTGATATCCTCAGCCTTTGAAATTTCCTTCTGCCTGGAAAGCTTGAGCTCATTCTACCTCTTGTGTAAGACATCATTTATTTGTGACACACTGCATTCACAATTGATGGGCTCTAAAGGGGACTACCACATCCCGTTTCTGTCCCATGGACATGCAGCTCCCAGAACTTGGTCTTCTACCTTAATCATGCTGTCCACCAACTCATCTAATCAGTCTGTGAAATGAGAGCTCTACTACCTATAGACATCTTCTTCTTGGCAGCAAGATTAGAGCAGTCTGCAATTGCCCAGTTCGAGAATGTTTTTGAGCAGCAACAAAGGTAGTCACTCTGAAGGTTTCCAGGAGTGGCGGATTGGTCGTTTACTTTTCTGTTGTTTTATGGGATTTTATGATTCTGATATTGAGTATGCCCTCACGTCTTCCTGCACATATGCGGCAGTCATGATAGCATCACTCCTGCCAATGTTTGGACCTCCATGAAAATGTGTGTGCATCCCTTCCACTGTGGGTAGCAGTTTGTTTACAATGTACATTCATCTGTGGTCTGGCAAATGGACCTAATACACCTTGTTGGTATTTTTCTAATGTGCAGCTATGGGTTCCAGTTGTGGAATGGCATACCCATAGTTTGGTGGTAGTCTGGCAGTATGAAGGCTAAACTCGAAAGAGACATCGATGAATGGCTTTGAGATGATGGGTGTAATAGTGATGAAAAAAGGAAGGACAATGGGGTCATTCCGAGTTTGGAGGCAGCCATGGTGCTTTTAGCACCATGGCTGCCTCCAAACCCAGGTCCGGTCTGGCTGAATGAGGACTTACTGGGTCATTCTGACCTTGGGGGACACGGTAAGTCCCCATTCAGTAAACCATTCCCATGTGAGCCTCCATAGGGCTCAATGGGAATGGGGAAGGCGCTAATTACGGGCCCGCAAATAGTGGGCCCGTTATTAGCGCCCTGGTCCCTTACCGGGACCCGCAAAGGACGTGTGGTCAGTCGCATGCAGTGGAGCAATGACCATTCACCCAACGGGGCACTACCCCATCCACAACAATGAATACTGAGGATAACATTACCTGGCTCACCAACATGACTGTCGGCAGGCAGGACACAGCACAGGAACAGACCTTGGGGATGCACTGATGACAAAGGTCCCTTCAACTGCAGACTTCAACCAGCACAACGTGAGCAAGAGCCAACACATTCATACACACATAGGTCACTGACATTATGATGGCACAACATCATTGGCATATAGGGTGCTGCTACTGCGGGCATGTGGTATCAGGAAAATGTTAATGCACACTGCATTCCTGGACTGCCTGGCATGAGACATTAGGGGTGAGTGCACTACTTGGAACAATAGTGACTGACCTCAAAGGTTCACCCTCACGTGGAAATAAGCCCACTTCATCCTCATAAGAATGTATTGATCCTCATACACACTGACTGTGGATATCACTTCTCTCAAAATGTGAGTGTTCAATATTCCTCCACACAACATGTCAGCCCATGTGCAACCCTGCACACATGTGCATATGAGCGAACCATGATTACCTGACATAGGACACTGCCACCATTGATGTGTGTAAGGTACCATGACACATTTACCTGAATACTGCAACAGGTGCCCTACATGTTCCACAAGGAATGTCACACCACCCCCCCATAGCCACTCAGCATGCAAACGTGAAGCAAGCTGGAAATTACCAGGGTTCTGCCATACAGTGCAGGACACCAGGGGAGCAACTATCGCCATGTATATGACACACAGACATGTTCATGGTGCCTGGGGTGACTCTACACATAACTACATCTGCATGTGTGTGTGTGAACTTTATTAAAATTACACTAGCAACACAGGGGAGCATGAAGGCATCGGTCACCAGATAGAGCATGGCACTGGGGCACATCAGTCCTGCCATGTCACTGGGCATGATCAACAGGGACCCACCAAATGCAGGTGAATGGCCTTGACCTGGCAGAAAAATTAATTTGCTGGTACAAATATACTGCATCTTGCACAAACACCAACTATGTACCGAGGGACAAGGAAATGAAAAGCACAGTACACTGCCAGTAGACAAAATTGGTCCTGAGACTCCATCACTTCACACACCGAGCAACAACACACATACGTGGGACCATGCAATCAAAGCAATGCAAAGAAGTGGCCTTACATCAAATGCAGAGGTACGGATAAATTGACATGTGTAGACATCCTTACACTGAGCAGGGGGACCTGGAAGATATACAGACCCATTCTCAGGCAAAGAGTCACAATGCACACAGCTCTTTACACATTTGCTCATTGTGGGTCACACGGGTACACACATGCTCGCAACGTTCCCACCTGTTGTCAGATAGAATCCTGAAGAGGATCAGCAGAATGTCAATAAAATACTAATTCCAGACCCTTGTGTTTCCAACACTGGCAGGCTGGAACAGGCTCTCATATTCGTAGGCAACTTCCGATTGACTGATGCCCCACACACAATTAGAGGCCTTACTCTGTGGCCGATGAGCACTTGAACCCCCTACACACAATGTTGCTGGACACAAGGGCCAAATTACCTTATCGACATACCAGAAAAGTTCAAGGTAAGTATTTTGTTCCCGGATAGAGGCAGGCCATGGCAGCTGTTTACAGAAATGCATAGCACATAACACCCTCCAACCCACTCTCCCTTCCAGGAATGCCATGCTCATTCCCCATGCATGTGGAAAAGTGTACATGACTCATGGATGGAACATAATATTTTGTATTGAAATTAACATAATAGGGTGGAAACAAATGATGGAAAAGGTGCACAGTAACATGGGCAGATAATAAACACATTAAATAATGAGTTCAGATACTAATATACTTGTGAATGAATGATGTATTCACGGAGGGAGTCAGAGGGCCAAACCAGATAAGGAGATGTGTAAACTAAATAAAATAAAACAAACACTTCGCAGTGGAAGGGAAATGGGCTAGACACATTATGGTAAATAATACTGGCTCAGATGCCACCCTCTGTCCCCTCATCACCATCTCCTCTTCCTTCACCTCACCATGTAGGGGCCAATGGCTTGGTGAGATGGACTCAAAGGAAAATGAGGTGCCCACTGTTTGTCCCCTCTAGGCCATAGGAGGAGTTAAAGGGAGCGAGAGTGCAGGGGATATGTGAGGCAAATGTGGCTGTCTGTGGCAGTGACAGATGTTGCTGGATACCACAGACAGCCTCCTTGTCCTCCCACAATTTGCCTATGGTCCCCTGCAACCTCCACCCTGAGACCCCTGCAACCTCCACCCTGAGACCCCTCAGTTCAGTACTGCCACCATCCAGTGTGTGGACCTGAGCCATGATGACATCGGGGTGGTACCATGCAGTGGCAGTGGTCTCTGGGGTGGGCACAATTGCCTCCTTCGGTGGGCAAACTGTGACCAGCACACATGATCTGGGTAGCACAATTGACAGTGTAGGCCCCTTTCATGCAGGTGTTGCTGAACAACGACATGTTGCATGCAGGGCACTCGGAGGGTTACATTCACTGTGCACTTGTACTGGGCCAAGGGAATGGCAGGGGGCAGGACTCACAGGGAAACAAGGGCATATGACAGTCCAGGGAGCTGGATGAGCTCATGCAGCTGGATGGGGGACACAAGGATGTGGGATGTTTCAACCCACTAGTCCAGGCCCTGCAACATTCCTGTGTGCTGCTTGCATCAGGAGCATCAGAATGGCCACCAGAGAGCATTTGGCTTGCTAAAAAATCATCCAGAAGTGCGCAGGAAAAATCTAAAAACTAGGCCGCCGTCCACTTTTGCCTATGTCAGTGGTAATAGAGGAGACCGCTGCCAAAACCCATCATTTGCTCTCCACAGAGCATGACTGATTGCAAAAGAAACACAAAGCTGTGTGAAAATCAGTTTTTTCTTGGTTGTCAAATTTGCAAAAATCATGGCTCACAAACCACCCAAAAGATCCAACCTCCTGTTGGGTGTTGAACATCATTATACTTCAAGAATCCACATAAATATAATGTCAGCAGAAGTATATGTTATCTGAACAAAGTCCACTTTTGAAGATGGTTGCTGGAAAGAAATCTGTAAAATATGGGTGCAATACCGTTACTCGCCTCTGTCAGACGCTGGTGATTTCTAAATCTGACAGGAGAAACTGTGTCTCAAAAGCTAAATATGCCAAAGAAGGGATTTCCATCAAATGCCATATAGGGTGCCACACATTGATTTTCATGTTGAAAAAGACTGGAATTGAAGATATGTTTGCTTATTTTAAATTTGTAACTGTAATTTTGTACAAGGAACAATGTTAAAATGGACTATAAGGTAACCTGATTCAGCTAAACTTCCAACAGGTTTCCCACACTGAGCTTCAAACACATTCCAAACCTCCTCCCTAAACAAAGGAATATTTTCTCCTGTGCTCTGCTGAAGATCTGACAGGCAAATGTGAAAGGAAATGGGAGGGGCACTCTGTCATGTGGCTCTGAGAAAGAGACAATGGAGTCCTTGAACTGAATGGAAATGGTAATTTGGGTGTGACTGATATCAACTGTCCTGGCAGAAAGACAAGCCATGTGACTCTCTGACTCAGCCAAGCTTTGGAGGCGGGCCAGACTGAAAATGTGGATTTGAAATTGGACTAAATATATGTTTAAGGAAAAGACTTATAAAATATTGTACCAAATTAACAAAAATATGAAACTTAGAGATTATTAAAATGAAAAATTCACTCACAGTTTAAAACTAATCTGGAATCTGTGCGACATTCAGAGACTGAACCATGAAAATGTTAATATTGTAGCTATTGTAATCATGCTAGGAACATGAAAAATTACAGGAATATTCCCAGAGGGTATGTGCATGTGTGTATAAAAAATCATGCAGATCTGGAAATGTGTAAACAACCAAAAGCACGAAAAACTGTCATTCACTCTGACACATCATGACACACTGTTCCTTTCTCAGATCAGGGGACAGGAATTTATCTGACCTATCAGATCCTTAGAGGGTTGGGCATAGACAATCAGTCTCCCCACCCACTTTGGAAAATGGATAAATAGGGACTGCTGAGGACAGGAAAGACACACACACTTTCACTCATCAACTGATCCACTGGTGAAGCACCCTGCAGGAAGATCCAGACTCCAGAACCAGACTCCAGATCCAGACACTAGAACCAGACTCCAGAACTCTGAAACAGAAAGGCTAACCCAAAAAGCTGGACCCTTTTCAGCAGGCCTTTAAAATCTAGCAACCTGATTTAACCCCTAAACTTCCACTGGGCCTAACCCATTCAACTGCCTGGCTGAGCTGTTTGCTGCTTCTGGCCAACAACCTTTGCTAGAACCCAAAATCCAGATCAGGCCAGCAGAGCTGTAACCCAGAACCCATCAGATCCAGTCCAAGAGGCCGCACAGAGACCAGAGTGCTCAGAGCAGAACTAAGCGCCCGAGACCTGTCCAGTGGCGTAGTGAAGTCCAGTCCAAACCTTTGACCAGATCATTGACAGGTCCATTTTAAACCAGAGTTGTGAGTATTTAGCATAGCACTGTTCATAGCCATCTCTTAGTTTAAAGTAATCCATCCAACCCATTCCAACATATCCAGACTGCATTGGAGAATCTCTTCTGTCCATTCTGAATCCTTTCTCATCCATCTAATCCTGTGATAATTGTTAGTGTAAGCCAACCTGTTTGTAATTCAAAGTGCAATTTCATTAGAAATCTTGATTCCTTTTGAGAAATATCGACCTCTACTAAAACCTCTGCCACTTTTGAACTGTACGTGCTAGGAACGAAATTTAAATGTCATTTTGAAGCTAACATCCTCAGCTTTCAAACATTCCAATTCCTTATAATTTTTCCGTAATCGCGTTTCCCACACGTGGAAAAGTTGCCGCGAATTTGCATTTGGCTCAATTTCACCACCTGTAAAACAGCTATTTCTTGTTTTCAACTTCTGAATTTCGTTTTCCATCTGCTAACCATTCAACACTCATTGCTTGTGTCTACCTGAACCAATCCAAAGCCACTCTCACTAGTTCTGAATCCCATTTAGTGAATTAAAATCATTTTAGCATTTTTCCCATTCCATTCAACCACATTTAAAAGCAATTGACCTGTTTTAAAATCATCCTGTTCTCTCTAAGCTTGCTCGGGGGAATTGGGATTGAAACTGAAATTGTTGATTGTTATTCCTGAAACCTGTGTGCCCTCATTCATCTCTTCGTATTGCATATTGGGGGGAGTGAGTAACAACAGGGAGAAAGAGTGATTATATTGTCTTTGGTTGAATTCATATCAGGTTTCCTTCTGTGTTGCATTCCTTCCTTTGCATTTCTTTGAACTCATACAAACTATTCTCTGCTACATTATTCTTCCTATTCCTACTCCTAATTGATTAAAGAGATTGTTGAGATTGTCATATCACCCATTGCTGATCAATGTTCATATTCATAAGTGTGATATTCAGATATTATCCATATTTATAAAAGTGTGACATATATATTGTTCAATTCTTTAAATAAATATTTTAATTTGCAAAACAAACCTATTTCTTGGTTCAGTGAGACAGGGGGAATTCAAAGAGAGGGGCGTTATATAAGGGTACATCATCCAGAATTAAAAATATATAAATAAGGGTTTCCATTGGGCATCCCATACTAGGCATTAGTTGGAGTGCTGGATTGAAATCACTTACAAGGACAATGGGTGGAGGGACAGTTGGAGCAGCAGGTTGCACATGAGCTGCAGCAGATGGAACTACTGTAGTTCCTTGGGGTCCACATGGCCCTGCAAATCCTGTCTTCTGCCGTTCTTGTGCCTCCTCATGCCGTTCCTGGGACACCACATCCAACATCTCCAGCCATTGCATCCTCTTCCTTGTATATGCCCTGTGAGTGGTTTTCAGCTCTAACACGACATGAGGTGTCACACACTGCAGTGTCCTGGCCCATGGGGTCACTGGCAACAGAGGATAAAGGGACAAATGTGGCAAATCACAGACTATGGGATGTACAGCATTAATAATTGGCTGACACGTCCCATCTATATGTGCAAAAGACACAAGATACATTTGCATATGCAGATACTAGGCCAATGCTTTCTTGCATATGGGAGGTGCAGTGAACATTGATGTAGCATACACAACTGGGAACTATAGACATGACACAAGCATTATCGACATGCCCTTGTGGCCGATAAAGAGGAAACCACCTACCATGCTTGGTACCCAGAGTCCCAGAAGGCTGATATGGGCCCTTAGTTTGGGCCTGGATGAATCTTCAGACTCCGCCTCCAGCAACCACTGTGCTTTCATACCAGTGACCTGTCCGAGGACGTCCCATCACTTTTCCACCTCCTTTTCACTGCAAAGGTTGACCACAAGCATGCGGATGTGCCTTGCTCTCTTGGACCAGGATCTGGCCCATGCTGCCACCTCAGTGTGCAGCAGGATGGGACCAGTGAGGTGCCCATACTTGTTGAGCACCTCATCTCCCAGGACCTCGACCTCCATTTAGGTGAAGTTGGGGATTTGCAACCGAGGAGCTGGAGAGGAGTGTCCATCCCCAGAAGGTGAAGAGTCATGCTGCGGTGTGTGGTGGGGGTCAGAGTGGAAGGTGCCGACTTTATGGTATGAGCAGTCATGCCTGGTGGTGAGGCAGAAGCTTCCACACCACTGGGAGGCTCCACATATGGCTGTAGATCCTCCTCCTCCCCCTCTTCCTTCACCGGAGTCAGGAGTCAGGGGTGCATGTGTAGTGGAGTATCCTCAATGTAGTCAGCAGGGGAAGTGGTGATGTTGCACTCAGTGGGGTGCATCCATGTCGGGGTGGCCTTGGCATTAGTGAGCATGCCCCTGGTGCAATTTCCTCACAGATGCCTCTGGTGGATAAGCCTGGATGTTCTCTGTGGTGTCCCCCCTGCCCCTGCTCCTCGTACGCCTTTTGCGCAGACCATAGGGTCCCTCCTATAGGTCTCTGATGTCCCTACCTCCACAGCATTTTCTGCTCCCTTCCATGTCAGCTGTTGAGCATATAACTGGCACGGTCTGCCTATATATGGTGAAGGACAGCTATGGTTGCTATAAACACTCACTGCTGTTATTGCAACAAACCAAGCTGGAAGTTATGCCATCGGGTGATGGGAATTCTGCATCAGCATCAGTGCATTGACACATTCCATACCTGTACCTGGAGTGCTCCATTCACACACCATTGGAGCATGTGATTGCTGCATACAGGGAGCATAGACTTTCTCACGAATAAACAATGACATTCACATGCACTCACATGCAAACGTACAAGGGCATGCAAAGCAACATTGTCATGTTCTTGTGCCACCTGTGTCCACCACTTCTTCTTGGAATCAGTGATTTGTGTTGAGCATATCGAACTGACAAGACAGTGGGCCTCATTACGAGGCTGGCGGTAGCCGTGCCTGTATTACAGTATTACATGTATTACAGGCAGGGCTGATGCCGGTATACATTTTTTTCCGGCGCCCGCAAATGGGCAATTACCGGGTCATGACGAGTTTGGCAGACCTGATAATTGCTCATTCATGGGTGCCGGTAATAATGGACTACGCATCCCCACCCGGCCCCATAGGGCTCAATGGGAATGGGGAGGGTGGTAGCACAGGTACCATTAATAACGGTACCAGTGCTACCATCATGTTCTGCTCGCGGATGCCGGTACAGCCACCAGGTGAGACCTGGTGGCTGCAAGGGCATCCGCGAGCAGAACTCCTAGTATGGCAGTTTGGTAGCAACGGTGCCGGTAGTGATACCAGCACAGTTGTTGCCTTACCACCATACTTGTAATGAAGCCCATTGACATGTAATTTCTTACCTGTGTACATGCAGCGGGCAGCTTGACCCTGTCAGTCATGAATGTAATGCAGTCTACATTTGTGGGCAATTCTGTCATTCGCTGCAACTTGCATATAGTGGTGGCCCACTTGCATGTACCTGCATGTGCCATCTGTACATATGACTCATAACCTCAGGCATCAATTTTCCTTGAAAAGTTGTGTGCAGCAGACATGGTTCACTGGTGTAGATGCCTGACATGCCGGGCAGTGCATCCATTCAAGGGGCTATATGGTAGTAGTGTCTGGTTGTATTGGTTCTGACCCACTGTAGGGAGTGCCCTCCATCAGCAGATTTGTGCCCCACATATGTGTCTAAGTGCCACCAAGATAAATCCAATGAAACAAAATAATGGATCACACCAGGTGCAAGAAACAAACCCTTCATTTACTTTATTTTGTAAAATTGACAGCTGGGATTACCCTATAGAACATTATACATTGAAATCTACCATTGGCTAATCTACTATCTTCAGAACCACCCAAGTTAAACCCATAAACTATAACATCATCACCATGAGCATCATTAACTCACTGTTTCATTGGTTAGCAGATTTCATGCTGACAGTAATACAAAGTCTTTATGCCATTGGTTGGCACTTCTTAGGGTAGCCTTGGATGTTGCATCCCTCCAAGACAACAATTAGCAATAAATGTGAACAGAGAGATTGAAACTTGGCTCCAAGAATAAACAGATATGCAAAGCTCACCTAACTTGCTTCAGCCTGAATGATGGCAGACAATTCCCTAACCTTTAATAGCTCATTCTGCAACTCTCCTCTAGATCCATGTTGCCAATGCAGATCCACAGTATTCTAATGAGGTCCTGGGATGAATAGCTGTTTTGGAAAAAACATGGTGAAGGCTGTGTGTGCAGAAAATAATTTCTCATATGTATTCGTCTCACCAATACATTCTACCACTGGTGCAATGGCACTAACTTGTCATTGGCGGCAGTGTGTATGTAACATAGCTTTGTATTTTTGGCAATGTTACTACATGGATCCTTGTGCACCTGTAACATTCTTACTTGTTCTTTTCTCTTACCAACCCCTCTTAAGCACCTCAACACTACTTGTAGCATGCAGCGGCTTATGTACAATAAAGTAAGGACAGGAACCAATACTTTAAAAATGTTGGCCAACCAGGCAGGCACCAATGACAACATCAGATCATACAAATCCTCATCTACCACTTGACCACTCTCCTTTTCCATAGTAGTGTGTAAAGTATATAAGGCAGTTATAGGATCAGTCAGGCTGCTATGTGGCCAGTCATTTGCCGGCTGAACGTGCAGAAACTCGTGCCTATTTTTGCACACATGCCCCCTCCATAGCCGTGAGGAGGTTGAGCACATATCTATTTTGGAGAGTTGTCAATCTAATAGCCCAGAGCTGCCCCTAGATGAAATGTAATCCTTTCTCAGTGGCATTTGGCAGTTGCAGCAACTCCCAATATGTTATCTGGATCCATGTATAATTTTCTGCAGCTTGTATACCAGATACAAGAAGGGGAATGAAAAAAGATGCCAGATTTGCTGAAGATTCGATACTTGGTGGGAATGTCTGCCAATTATTAGAAGATTCCTGTGAAAAATAATTCTCACACGTGTTCCTTTGTAATGTCATAAGAGTGACGGGTTTGCTTCTTAAAATTCACTTCATTAATGGCAGGATGCTCAGCAGTCAATGCAACATGACTTTGTTGCACTACGAGTTCCAGTGAGTGTAAAGTGGTTAGTGAACATTAACAATCCAGTTCGGTGAGAGCTGTGTATAAGCGTGTGTGCCACAGGACCAATAGTGGTCCATCAGTGCTGCCATTTCTAGTTGCAATCCTGACATGTCCATTGTACACTTACACCCTATATTCCTGCCACGTTCATTGTTCCGTTATATCTGAAGTATAAAGAAGGGTGTGTAAGTCTCTGTACATGAAAGGGTTCTTTCTTTTCAACAATCCAGGTAAATCATTTGGTGTTCTTTCTCCACTCAGCAAGACATATGTTATTAAGGTGTGCAACCATTTCTTTTGTCAGTCCTACCATTACCTCTGTTCTGCATCACATTAACCCTACTTCCCATCTCCCTCAGTGAAAAACCTCCTCAATTATGTGTAATTGCAGTCTCATCCAATACCAAGGCAACATCTTCCCTTCCGAATCTGTTAATTCTTTGATGCTGTGTGTCCTGAAACTCACCCCGCCCCCATGTGGCCCATGTCATTCATAGGGCATTACAATATTTTTTGATCCAAATTTATCTGCCATTTCTTTTAAAGTTTAATAAAACCATCAACAACAAGAGTCTGACTTTTCTACCCACTGTGTGTGCATCTACCACCCCTGAAATAACCCTCAAAGTAAGTGGCAATATCTTGGATTGGGAAATGTGAAAACTGGAGTTGGAAGTTCCAGGTGGTTGCAGTCAGGCCACAAAATATGCGCCCTCCACTAGCCATTGGCAAGTATAATTGTGTCTTGGCGATTTAGAGATGATGAGATGTGTGCATGCGTAGAAGATGCATTAATTCCGGAGACAAATAACTCGTATGCCTGGCTACCTGCTTGCAACTTGACTTTTTCTCTGCAGCAGACAGCGTACTGAAGGTAATGGTACCTCAATGAGTGCAAACAGTCTGGGGGCACTCATTGCATAGTGAATGAGAGAGCAAACATAGCATGTCTCGCACAATCTTTCCCTTTCCATCACCTGCATGTGGCCATAACACATATTATCATGATTGGAGGGAAGGCCATTGTTGGTACCACCCAAGCACATTCACGGGTCAGAAACATCCCCTTTCTTCTTAGTCACCATTCCACTACAGTCATCTAACACATTCATAACATCAATACCATTTTGTGCCAAAAACTGCTGAAATTCTAATCAAAGAAAAAAAGAGAATAAAAGTGTGTCGTGCCTCCTGTTTGTAAAAGGGTGAATGGAGTTAGAAACAGTACCATGAATCTGAACTATACTCCTCTTTCGCTTCCCTCCCTGTCTTCAGAAAGAGGGTGTTACTCTTGTCTTTCTTAATGTCACTGGTGTCACTGATGTGGACAATTGCTCCCTTCTTTGAAGTTTAACAGCAATTGGGGTTGTGTATTCAACCTTAAAAAAATGTCCCACAAGCAGCTGCTTTTTCCAGCATTGCATGACATTTCTAACTAGCACTCTATCCCATCGGTAGAGCTGTGGTGGTGGTATCAGCACTGTAATGTCTGGAGGTGTCTCTTCTTCTCCAGCAGCTACAGCTGGCTGTAAGTGTCAAGCCCTTACCTGGTTGGATATACATTTAAGAGAATTTGTCCTGGCCCTAAGGCATTTTTTAAACTTATCACACAAAACAGCTGCAGAGCTGTGAGCATCAGAAAGTGTGCATGAAGGCATAAGCAGAACATGCATTCATCTGTCTGTAACTATTATTATTATTTATTCAGATTTGTAGAGCACACATCAGCCTGGGGGCATTGTGGCGCTTGTTACAGACAATATCTTAGTTACATAGGATACAATATTTACATACAAGCACAGTATTTACATTAACCATGGACGTTTGTCCCAATTTACAATGCAGTATATTTACATAGAATCCTGAGAGTTTCCTATTAGTTTGTGAGGAATGAGGTTTTCAGTTTCCTGCGAAAAATCGGGAGTGAGTTTTCCGCTCTAATGTCTGCAGGAAGAGTGTTACAGGTCTTGGCTGCAATGTAGGGGAAACTTAGACCTCCGGCTTTGGCTTCTTTGATGCGTGGGATGTAGAGTAGGTTGGAGTATTGCGTCATAGAGGGACGGGAGGAGGGTGGTTTGAGGATGGTCTCTGACAGATAGGATGGGGCAGAGAGACAGAGAGGCATTTGTGAGTGAGGGTGAGGATTTTGAGGGTGATCTGCTCTTTGACAGGAAGCCACTGGGCTGATTGCCTGGCATGGGAGATATGCTCTCCTTTTGGGATGCTAAGAGCAGCCCGGAGAGCATTGTTCTGCATGACTTGGAGTGTGTTTAGGTTTTTGGCTGAAGTTCCTGCTAGGAGGGCATTGCAGTAGTCCAGTTTGGCTCCAATGGTTGCTCTAGCTATAGAGAGGCAGTTGGGTTTAGAGAGGTAAGGCTTGTTGGCGTTTATGAGTTTGGTGGTATGCGCAGATGAGGACGTGATTGCGCTGACCTGTTTGGTCATAGATAGTGAGGAGTCTAGGTATACTCCCAATGTTTTTTACAGCTGTGGATATGGGGATGAGTTGTCAATGGAGAAGTTAGTATACAGTTTGTCAAGTTTGTCTAGGGTGTTCCGTTGACTTTCTCATGCAGAGTTATGTAGTGATCAGAACCTGGCTGATTCTGCCGAATTAAAAGAGCCATCGGCAAGGAATGGAGGCAATTCTTGTGAAATAACTTTGCAAAGTGCTCTTTTAGAAGGCCGTAGAGACATTCCACAACTCTGTTGGGTTGGGGGTTATACAGTTTGTGTTTAATGCCCAAAAAAGATGTAATTTTCTTATAGAGGCCATTGAAAAAATGCTGTCCATTGTCAGAACACAATACTTCACATTTGCACCACCGGTGAAACACCTCACCTATGAGGCATTTTGCTGCTTATTTGGCATCGGGGTGAGCACAAGGACCTGCCTCAAGCCAAAGGGAGAAGGGGCACACCACAATAATCATATAGTAATGGTTGTTACATGTATTGATCATATCAATATAATCAATATGAGGATGGCTAAAAGGCCCAGAAGGCAAGGACAGAGTAGATTACACTATTAATAGGGAATGCCATGAAGTATATTGCTGACACACTGCACAATTATTGATACATTCTGATACACCCTCCTGTAAACTGGGGAAAACCCAGTTTTCCTGTAAATCTGCTGCTACATACTCTTTAGATGTGTGTGCGGGATGATGTAATTGCTCAAGGGCAATTGTAAGAAGTTCTAATGGCATATTGGACTTCCATGTAATAGTATGCCTCCAAATCAATTCTGTGGGTAATAATGAACATACTTTTTACTCTTGCTGAGATGCACATCGTTTTAGCTCTATTATTTATGTGAGGGGAAAATCATTATAGTGTTCAGTTATTTGCATTTTTTGTTGTGTGATATTACTAGATATTGCGACTATCTACAATATGCTTGGTAAATATGCTGCTTCTTTGGCTGCAGTGTCTGCTATGTCATTACCACGTGTGATCATGCCTGTTGCCTTGGTATGGGTGGCACATTTTACCATCAACACTGCTGAAGGGATCGTTAATGCTTTCATTAATTTAAATAATAATTGGACATGATGTACTAGTGCACCATCAGACTTTTGAAAACCTTTCCTTTCCCATTGTGATAGCCCTGAATGTACTGTGGAGGTAACATATGCAGAAACAGAATAAATACTGACACGGTGGTCTTTGTACATCTCTAATGCTGATATTAATGCTATTAGCTCTGCCTCTTGTTCAGAATAATGAGAGGTCAATCTTTTGTTTGCTACCACTTCATTCTCCCCATCCTCACAATGTACCACTGCTGCTCCTGTATGTCTCAATCCTGTGATCTGATCTGATTGTTGATGACCCGTCAATGAAAAATATACCTTTCCCTCTAATGCACCTTCCTCAACATGAGGTATGTCATCTTAGATGTCAGTGTATGTGGAGCGTCATGTAAATAATCACCTTTCTTCACTGGTTCTGCAATAGTATTAGCAGGATTAACATTACAGCACCTCAAAATGTTAATCAAGGGATCAGGATGAATCATCACATAGACTGATGTGCGATGTGTGGTAAGTGTAGATTTTGATTTTTCCAGAATTGCCAAAAGGGTTATTCACTACATAAAGAGTCACTGACCAGCCCATGGTAATTGTTCATGGTATTTCTATTGTGAAGGCTGCTACTGCCAAAGCCTGTTCACATGGGAAATGTCATTGCATTACTGGGTCCAAAAGGTCACTGTAGTAGGCCACAGGCGTGTGCCCCATTGAAGTCTTCTGAATGAGGACAGCCTCACATACCCATTAAAATGTGAAAATAAGAAGAAAAAAACTGTTTATAATCTGGCATAGCCATAACTGGGGCAGTGCTGATCACCATTTTAAGTTCATGAAATTATTCAATCATCTCTACTAACCAAAAAAGAGGACCTTACTCGTTTTGTGCTCGAGTAGAACGGGTCTAGTGTACGTGGTGTAATCAAAAATCCAATATCGGCAATAGTTGAACAGTCCCAGAAATTGCTGCATTTCATTTACTGTGGCTGGCTGTGTTGTGTATTATCTCTGCTTTTTCTGGTGTTCCTCTCCTTCCTTTGGATGATTTTAAGTGTCCCAAATAAATGACTTCTTTCTGGCAATATTGGAGTTTGTCCTTGTCCACTTTGTACACCTTTTCTGCTAATAGTGTCAAAAGCATCACTGAGACTTGTCTGCATTTGACTTTGTTTGTGCTGCACAACAAAAGGTCAACACATATTGTATCATTACACTCTGTGTTTGTAAATGTCCCAGGTCCAGTTGTAACACTCTATTAAAAACACTGGGAGATTCACAGTACACTTGTGGCAAACAAGTGTGTTGAAATCTCTTCCATCGTACGCAATCATAGTGACATATTCAGAGTCTGGGTGCAACGGTATAGAAAAGAAAGCATTCTTGATATCAATCACTGTGAAGTGAGTGGCGTCTGCAGGGATATTCCAAAAATGGTTGCAGGTTTAGGCACCACTGGAAATGCTGCATCTACTCTGTTGTTTAAAGGGCAGCGGTCCTGCATGAATATCCAAGACCCCCTTCACTTTCTTTACTGGGTACACGATGTATTACAATGAGATTCTCAAAGTTGTATAATGCTGTGTTACCAGAATGCCAAAATGGTGTCATACATTCCCTCATCTGCTTCCCTTGACATATGGTATTGTCTCAACCAGGGTAACAATGCCCCCTGTTTTAGTTTAATTCTGAATGTTTCTACTCCCTTCAGGAGACCTACATTGTGGGGATTGCTAGTTCGTAGCTCTCTATGCACTTTCTCCAAATATTCCTGAAAGTGTGGTGTTAGTGTTTTGTGCAAATACCCACTGGGGGACTTCTCTGTGCTCTGCTGGCAACTGGTACGGTATGAATATGTCAAAGAATCATCTCCCCATCATCATTACCATCTTTAACAGGTTGTTTGTCAGTCAACGGGTGGTGGAGAAATACATATTGAAGCCCTCCCACCCCACCTGAATAATATTTGGCTTTGCGGAGTAGGTTTCACAGTACACTAATCTTTAATATAAATTTGATATCTAGAATTCATATCGTGGGAACCTGGACAACTAGCAGATTGTTCAGTTTTAACGCGTGGCTCAGTGAATTTTATCCAGTACTAAGACGGGTCATATTGGCCCTCTATCAGTACAATTAGTGGTGGAGCAGGTGGTCAGGGTCTGGCTCCAACCATTCTTATTTCACAATTTTACCCCATTAAAAAATGCCACCACATCCTCAGGCTTGTTGCTATTGCCTTTCCATTGAATCCCTGAAAGGAGAGAATCCTTTCATGGGGGATATTTTCTCTTGCCTTGACAATGTACCCTTACCCAGGCTATCACTGTTGGCATTGGCAGGTAGGAATATGCTCCAAGGAGCATTTTCTACTTTTACCTGCTACATTTCTGTAGGGTAAAAGTTATGTCCTCGTATTTATCCTAAGTCTAGCCTAATGGCAAGTGTTACTCCGTTACTTCATTTGAATAAAACATTTTCATGGCTTTAAATCTTTTACTTGAGAATCACACATCAAGTATTAAAAGCCACATGCTAATATCTTGACCTTTCCTTTTATGGCATTTCTGTTTCTTTTCCTTTAGATTCTGCTATACGTTTGTGATGTTGCTAGTGGCCTTCGCCAGACCTCTTCCGAATTTGCGATTGCTGCCACTCCAGTCACCACATAAGCTGTGTGCTGCTTCTTTTTCATTGGTGGCTCTTGTAGCCACAGTGCTGGAAGCTGAAGTTGTCGACAGTAGACTGCAAACAAAGGTGATTCCTGCTTCCCCATCTCAACATCACACATGGGTGTGTGATGTCTATGCTTATACAGATGGTGTTCCCAAAAGTGATCTTAAATTGTTCTGATGGTTTGAAATATTAAATAAATGCTACAAGTGGGTTATTTTTCATCATTACATTGAATGCATCTCACTAATGGTTTCATTTGTTTAGGAAGAAATTATGTTTTATTTCCCCTTCATCTTCTGGTTGAACTACAGAAACATCTGCTCCTCAATCAACATTTCCACAATCCTAATCGCAATGACCTCAGCAGATAACCCTCCCACCAAAAAATATAATGCTTCAAACACATTATAGAATATGGAAAAGATATCCCTGACAACACCCTCCTTCTAGTGGACTAGGCGGACCACCTGAAGGACCACTTCATCATGTCTCCCTCTTATTTCTGCACCACCAAAGCACCCGCTCCATGAACTGTCAAATGATCCCACTCTAAAAGGATAGGATTTTCTGTCAGCTCAAAACAATATTTCATTGATGGCTTCCGAAACATACTTCCCAAAAGCCAACATAGCGACCTCACATCTAATTGGATGCACATCATTCACTGACAATTAAATCTGCCTCAAATGTAGGCCACACCTCCATACATCAACATGGGAAAAAACTCAGAAACAGCAAACCCACAACTGTTATGTTATATTTCATCAACCCCTGAGGTGTTCATCCTTGCAAGCATTCTTAATTCTTCTTACGTAGGACGCTTCCTATTCCAATCTTGCTGGATGTGTGAGGTTTTTGTGAACAGAAATACCCTTAAAATAGTGTATTATTTTTAGATTGCGTGTCTTTTCTTGCTTGTTTGCTTTATTTTCTTGTGTTCATCTTCTCATCTTCCATGAATTGTGGTGAGATGGTGGTTATCCCTCAAAATGGCATATGTCTTGCTACACATCTGTTTCTTTATTAATAACTTTCGGCAAATTCATCTCTGTGCCTGGTCTGCAAATGCTACAGGGCTCACATTAAGGCCCTTACTACTCGCTGGCCTGTACATTTGCCCCAGGGCATTACCTGACTCAGTAATGCCCCCGCCCATCTGAGTTTATTGCTTAAGTAATACATTATTAAATAATCATGATGCGGATACAAAAGCAAAGAGAGAATTTGTGTCACTTCATACTGGAACCTTCATCTCAATAAAGTAATACAAAATCCACACACTCCACTCACCACAGCCATCCCCCAGGACATTCGTCAACCTCAAGCTGGCGGCACAGGAAAACACAGTCTGGCAAGGGTCCTTCAGGCTTTTTATTGCCCACTTTTTAAATCGAATGTCCTGGTTTCTAGTGCTCTCAAGTTTGCATGAACATCCAGCATACTACACAGCCAGTTGATACTGCAAAACAAGCACCCCGATTCCCAGCTGGAAGCACCTAGGAGCATCACCTCCTGAAGAGTTAGACAAAAGCATTGTCTATATATGTGAGCATAATTTCGGAGGCTACTGGTGAAAATACAACGTAGTAGTAGAAATATAATTTCTACATAGATGTGGTGCATGGTAAGAGAAGCATTTGGCCTAAAAATGCTTGCTAATTAAAATGATGCCATTTATATCCAACGCAATCATCTGAAAAAGAACATGAACCAGACCCTTGTGTATGATACAACAAAATTAAAGAAAGTACGAGTAGGTGACCATATATTCCTACTACAGGTAGGACAGCATCAGTATTGTTGGACACATGATGCATGACACTGCATCATTACTCGGTGCATCAAGCAAATCACTTTCTCCCTTAGCCTCACAGGTCAGCCTTGACAAGGACATGGGACGGTGCAGACAGCAACCCATTTCCACAAAGTTAGGAAGGAATTATAGAAACTCAGCTGGCATTTTTAGAATCATTACTAGAAGTAGAACACAACATGTAATAATCACTCCCAGACTAGCATAATAAGTATGCCAAGTTTCTCCCATGCATGCAACTGCTGAACACCCCCACATGTGAGATCATCCCTGTGGAAGGCCCTTTACTGATCAGAGGGCGGAAGCATGTAGGGGATCAGCCACTAATTTTGAAATGATGATATAGGAGCATGCAAATGACAATCAAAATGAAAAGACATACAATCATTGTATTTGAGTAATTGTTTGTTCTGTTGTCAAGCGTCTTATATGTAATGCAAATATTTGTTATGGGGGTGAGTCAGTTTATGACTATAAGCTTTTAGAAAAAATCAGTGAAACACATCACAGTCTGAGACTAGAGAAACTGGGGTCCAATATGCAGGCTAGGGCTAATGGGAGTTGAATCTGAAACCACCTGGGAATCCAAATATCCCATACACCTGAATGTGTATTATAAGGTTGGCAAGAACTACATACGGGGACTTGTCACATTGCTCAGTGCACAAAACAGAAGAACAAATGCCTTCTCAAAAAAGGAGACCATCATTTTGTTGTACAGAAAACAATAGGAAATTAGCACAGGAAAGGTATTTCCTCGTGCCCTCATCCTCTCTCATGGGGAAGCTGTAATCAAATAAATCATAGTGTTCATTTTGATTGGCTGTACGGAGTTCATTCTAAGCAACTTCCTCAGTGCAGTAGCGAGAGCTGTTTATGCACCAGCACAAACCAATCAGTTTCAAGCCATTAATCCACTAGTCTTTTAAACGTGACCTTTATTTAAAAATGACTGCTAATTCAAATCACAATATAGAAACAAATAGAGCACAAACTTTGCAACCCCAAAATATCTCTGAAGAGTAAAAGACCATTTTCTATTATTTCCTTCAGTGCGTGTTTTCCTGCCCATGTGCGTCCTATTTATATAACATAAACGTGCCAATTCTCGGCACTGCTTGAAATGGGTCAGCCCCTGCTGATACGAAATAGATGGAGCTTTGAAAGGGAATTATATAATGCTTGGCTGCAAGACGTTATATAACATAAAGGGCAAAGCAATCTAATGATTACCTTTCATCTCTGTCAAAAGAGAGGAGAATGGGGTCTTTCAAGGACCAGCAGCTATTTATTTGAAACAAACTGTTTGTCCAGACTTCCCGTAAGCACGTAACGACGTTTTTGGAGCCGTTCCATGAAGGAAACACAATTGTTTGAACACTTTGCATGTTTAACAACGAAGTAAATTAATTAAAGAGAAACAGCCATTCAAAATAAATCTTTCTAATTGTAATGCATGTCATCAATAAAAGCATAACGGGTGGGTGCCCATCGCTTATTTCGGGATGATTCCACAAAACACATCATCCAACACACGCAGTAAAATAAATAAATAATGTACAGCTACAGAGAAATGCATGATTGTTGGCGTAGTACAAAAGCAAACCTACAATACTATGTTAAAATGGATGGACATTACTAGCACATAAGAGAGTTGCTAATAAATGGGAAAACGTGCAAAGAGCATAACGCTGCAGAATCTGAGCTACTACCAGAGTGGACTGCGTATGCGTTATTACTTCCTAGGTGACATAAGGTCAATGCTGACCTTGTGTATTCAAGGGGAGTCCATGCCTCGGTGGGAGTACTAAACATCAATAAGTAACGCAAGGCCGGTCTGAATTGTGTAACCTAACCACGCAATTTCGGTAGAATTGTGGTCTTTCACATTGTCCAGCATACGAGGCAGGAGTAAACAGAGAGTGCATAAGATTCTCATTTAGGTTGCCGCACAGTGGGTAGCTCCTATCACGTTAGAGTAGTGTTCCAAACAGCAGTGAGAAAGCTTAGAGTTAATAAGTCAAAGTGTGTTTTGGGGATCAATATACTTTGATAATTTAGCCCAAAATGAAGGTGCAGTACATTTCCTCACACCAGAACCTCCTGTCTTCCATTTAACAGGCATATATATATATACATCATATACTCTTTACCCTATCACATATGTTATGTTATTGTGATTTCTACCACGCACCGCTGACATTTTCATGGTCTCCAGGTGCCCAGGCGGATGTGAAAAGAGAGGGTGTTGGTATGGGTTAGTTAGCGGGACTGGGAGGGAAAATCATAAGAGAGCTTTGATGTGCTGTTGATAGCTTCAGTTTGGAAAAAAAATGGTCACTGTTTGTGACCATTGTTTTTTTTTTTTGGTTTGTTTTTAGTTGATCAGTGTTGTGTGGTGTTTCGTACGTGGTTGTTTATGGGTCTTTTATGTGCATGTTGGATGCTGTGGAGAATCAGTAGAGTACTTTTAGTTTCCTGTGTTTTTTTGCAGCAGATGTATGTGTCTGGTTCCTTCAGTGTTAGAGGGTGGCTATGCAGAGTATTAGAGTGTTTTTATTAGGGTTAGTCAGTGGTCATCTGAGTCTTTTTGTGTGGGTTAAGTTTGATCCATTGGGTTAGGTTTATTTTGCCGTGTTTGGTTTCTGGTGTTTTATTTCTCTGGGTGATCCAGTTTCTGCGTTTCGAATTGTGTTGCGTTGGCAGTTTCCCTTTGCTGGTTTTTCCACTTTAGCTTGGTGAGTTAGTTAAAGAGTCATGTTTTTAACAGTTTCCTGAATTTTAGGTGATCTTCTGTTGTGCGTATTTCCTTTGAGAGCGAGTGCAAAAGTCTCACCGCTATGCAGAAGAATGCTGATTCCCCCGAATGTGTGCATTGTGAATTCTTTTGGTTTGAGGCAAATGTCGTTTCTGAACTTTAGTGTTCATGTTGGTTTGTAGACAGAGATTTTTCCCTGTATGAATTCCACTCCTTGGCTGTAGATTGCTATGTGTTTTGCAGAATGTTTTGATTGGTAGCCAATGTAGTGTTCTCATTGCTGGTGTGATGTGTTGTCTCTTAGTGAATCTGAAGAGTAATCTTGCTGTACAATTCCAGATATAGGTTGACAATTCTGACATTCCAATCATGTGAGAAAGTGGAGGAAGGCACTGGACGTACCACATTTACTCTTTGATGAAGGAAATAGTTCTGGCTCTTATTCCTGTATGTTGATGCGGGCACATCACAACCCGCTGGCAACAAACCCACCCATAGTACATGTCCTCTTCATTGAATGCTAATGGTGATATATTTTATTGACGTAGAACATGCATGTGCTCCTACACATGCATATTGCAATACAAAGTAAAACATCAAGGAACTGGCATTTTGAATGCACAGCAATCTGCACATGATCTTTGTCGTTCAATGACGTGGCCTTAGTAATTAGTTGCCTGAATGCAAGTGCAAAACACTGGCTTGCGGACAGAACATTTCAATACAGTGTACCAAAATATCTCTCCCTTTGTTGGAATACAATCAAACAAGTCATAATAGTGGTTGAGGTATAGAAACAGTAATAGCCTACGTACCAATGAAAAGGGTATCGCTGACCTGCTCTTGCATGACACATCAGGGTCGGGCTGTGAAAGGGGCGAGGGTGGCAATTGCCTCCCAGGATGGCTAAGCTGTTGCGCCCTGGGCCAGTGGAGCAATATGCACACACATAAAACATAAAAAAGAGCAAATCCTTCAAAATCTAGCCTGCTCGTAAGGGACAAAGTACTTCAAGTCCTTCTCGCCATCTGTGTTATGGGATTGGGCTCTTGTTTTGATTTCAGCTATGCTAAATATAGATATATGGTTGCATGAACACAGGTGCATCCTTCCACATGTATTTTACACAATATCGAACAGATGCAAACGCCCACAGTCCCACAGACTGAAACGCAAACACACTCTCTCACACACACACACACACACACACCACATTCCTTGTAAACACAAATAAAAGTAATTGCTTTAACCTTACTCCCCTTCCATCACCAGATCTCAAGCAGACCACCCTCTTAGTTTTCTCTGACTCCATACATTTAAGTAGGCAGCTGACTTTCCAAGGTAGTGAACTTGGGAGCACAATGAAAGTCTGGTCCCCTTGATGTCCTTAGATCTGTGTTGTCCAGTTAAATGCTCCAGTGCCACAATTCCCAACAAAACCCCAGCCACAGCTTCTTGTTGTGTCTGACAGAGGCTGATAGTCAAATCAAGTTGGACTACTCTCTAAATATGGTGGTGAGGGGCAAATAATGAGCTTGGTGTGATCTCCAATTGAAGAGGAAAAGTAGCAAGGAACTGACGCCTAAGCAATATGGGTTAGGGAAGGGGGTTGAGTTAAGGGTTAAGGGATGGAGCAAAAGGGTAAAGGAGGTCTGAAAGTTATTAGTAAGTGAAGGGGAGAGTGAACACGTGTTGCGGATGTGGTTGAAGATGAGGTGCAAGAGAAGAACTCAGAAGGTGATGGGCAAGGACAATAAAGTAAATGTGATGGTGGTAGCTCCACAGATTGAATGACTTTTCTGACATGTGTGACTAAACTGCATGCCAAGGCCTCCACTTGTGAGATTTGCTCCAGCCAGCTATTTTTTGATGAACTGATGTGACACGTGACTTGGTGCTTTTGAAGACAGGTTTATTGAATAGTGTAGAAGTCAAGTTTATTGAACAATGTACTATTTTAGGCCTTAAATAAAAACTTTGCAGAAAGCGTGTCGCTTATTTTAACATGGAATATAGATTAGGAGAAGATGTAGTCTCTGGTGCTGTCTATCTGAGTGAAATCGAGAAACCAGGTCGGAAATCCCCACCTTCTACATTTCACAAACCGTGTGATCCCGAGCAAATCATTTACCCCACTATCCCTTATTTTCCTTAACTGTCAAAATTAGGTTTACCGAAAACAGACTTCTTTCTGTATGGAAAGGCTCACTCATATGGATTTATAGTCTATAGCGTTACACCATGAATACCTATAACAGTAACGATTTATATAATGCATGCTGGTGGGTTGGCAGGATACCTAGTGTAGGACCTGTGTTGTGGAGGAGACAGGATTCCAAGTTAGGATTGTATGTTTCGTCGGGTGGTTAGACAGGGTTTAATGTGTGGGTTTTGTGCGTGTGTACATACGTGTGTGATGTGGCGGCAGCAGGCTTGCTGTAGAGTGAAGCCCCACACCTTGATTCAGTGCTACCAATGGATTCTCTACCTTACCCACCTCATTGTATTGGTTTAAAACTAAAGATGGGAGGGAAGGTTATGCAGTCTGCTGTTAAATTGCAAACTCAGACACAAAGAAATCTGGGCTCAAATAACAGGTTCCATTTACCCAAATTATATTAAACTGGGGAAATCATTGCACACAAACCTGTACCTGCCTCCTGCCAGTTCTCCGCTGGGCACATTGTAATATAATATATCATGTTATGTCATATTATATTTGTATAGCATCTCCTGCCTCTTCAGTGGCCTGCTTGGACATTTGGTCATCAAGGGTAGGTGCCAACAAGGCACAGCAAGGTGTTTGTCAGTCGTTCGTCAGGCTTTGCTCACAGCAGGGGCAAGAATTCTTGCGTATTTTGCCCATAGGTCTACTCAGTTGTCATTGGTCTGGGCAGGGTTCAGAATACCGGCTTATTTTGGCCAGAGGTCTATCCTGCTGACTAACCTGGCCCCCTATATTCTTCTTACATAGTTCAAATGAATCCCCCCACCCCCTCCACCAACTGGCACTACTCTCCAGGTATTGATGTGGCTTCAGGACTTCTTAATCAGAGTGAAGTTGCAACCTTGCAGGTGGTTCTTCATGATGAAATGAGGAGCAGAAAGGATGTAAAGTGGAGTGTGGTATCCTCCAAAAAAGTCAGCACTTTGGCTTCGATGAGGGGGTGCGATGGCTGCAGGATGGTGAAGAGCAGTGTTTTGGCAGTAACAGGCAGTGATTATTTGGAATAGGCATTCTGGGTCTTCCCAACATGACTACAATCTCTAATTTCAGTCTCACTGACCCCTTGATAGCTAGGAGTCTCAGGGGGATTTCCTCACTTGCACCACAGCTAAATAATGGAACTAGGACATACACGTCCACACTGGAGTGTCACTGGTAACATGGCCATACCGGCCTCCTCCAGCCAACCTGCCAATCAGGAGCCACATACTTTTGTATATACAGCCTTCCCCTGGCGTCCTCATTGTAAGCATCCTCAGCTAAGGATGATGAAAAGGACATTGCCTGGTTGTGCCTATTAGGACCTGGACAGGGCCATGGGCCAGACACCATGCTTTTTTCTTTTCAACATCAGGGAGTCATCACAGTGTGTCTAGTGTCACATACCATTCCTTTGTTCTCAAGTGCCTGGGCCCATCAACACCCATGGAACACTCACTTTGTAAATCCTAAGAACCTCAGCTCAACTGCCAGCCCATCCACCACTACTTTTGTGCAGTCTAATGCTATTCAATACTCACTCAACCATCCTTGACAGTGTTGACAAAAGTGAACTTATTTCCACACACAGACCTGATGGCACATTTTTCATTGAAACATGTCTCTCCCTTATCACCTTGCACTTCTTTGACATTCTCATCCCAACCAAGTACAGCATACAACATGCCAACTGCACATGGAAATATGGGGGATGTTTGTCACACATCCACATATCCGACTGGCCCTTCACTGTTCTTTACTGGGTTCCTATGAACTCCACAGAGATCCTTAGTTGCCATTTTAGGCTATCATACAAACAAACTGCTACTTCATATATCACCCGCCCAGGTGTGGTTCATATCTGGATGTTACTTCAAAATGCATCACATGAACATCAACTGCACACTCAACTACAAATAAATGTCTTGGAAAGCACAATTTACCAGGAACATAGGCCATCAAAACACAATGGATGCTCTCCATCAACTCATGGAATTAATTACCATAAAACAAACTGAAGTGAACAGCACTCACATCTGGGGAAAAATAAAAGAAATGTCTCCTATGTTAAAATGTCTCCACCTGATCCCACTTGAGTGGTTGGACCATACTGCCATTCATATCATTTTATAGCTCCACTTCCAAAATAATAAGGGACAGGAGAAGCTGACTGTGTCTTCCTGCAGTACCTTTAAAAACGTCCTCTTGGAAGCGCTAGAACACAATCTTGAAATCTTAGCAAGTACAACCAACCCCACCATTGATGCTTTATTGTCAACCATCAACCAAACCACAAAGTAGTTGCTAGAAATAAATGCTTCTCTGTTGTACCATTGTCAAACACTCTGCTCAGTGGTATATCCAAGGACTGACTGGCAATAAACACACCATCCAAACACAACCACAATGCTGGTGCAAAATGCATAAGCACAAGTACCCCACTGCCGTAAGAGTGTGTTGAGGTATTCAGCGTACTAGAAAATACACAGGTGGAACAGAGGTTCATCGTCTTTCGCAGTCTACCGGGCATGCAACCTGTTAGCAATAAAAAATATGCTCTTTTCTAAATCCTAAAAAATACATCAAATTGTATTCAACACATAATACAAATCATCTTCATTATATATGGTTGTCTAACCAACAAATGTATAAAAACAACCCTAGATTTCTATTCTTCAGTATATTACCTATCGTACATTAAAGTGCTTATTTTCACCCTGTCTTCATTCTTTAATGAGCTATTACACAATCAGAGTCCAGGTCTAGAATGATCAACATATCATCACCCCTTTTGCCTTGCTCAACATGGTTCTATTCTTAAACCCTCACTGTGGTGAACATTCTTCAGGAGCTTTTGTTTCAGTCACCAATCATTTATTGCCAGAAGTTCAATCAACTGCTATTACCAAAAAAGATTTCAATGCCCTCCTTCTATCTTCCCTTCAAATGTAAAAAAGGACACCGAACATATTAGCCACAAATACTATTTTTGAAACATGGGTGTAAAGGGACATCCCCCATATACCACACCCCCTCCCTTTTCAGAAATAAAAATGTAACTTCTGGGGTGTATTTGGCTAGACCATCCGTTCTAAGTTGTCGCAATCACCATGTCAAATTTCATGTAGTGTCATCTATAAGAAACACTCGCACAATGCGCATGAGTTGCTTGTTTTTATTGTATATGTATCTGTATAGTTGAAGTTGTTATGTTTTATCCACAAGTTGGGCTCCCCACTTCTTCCCCCAGTTATGCATTCTACATTGCAACTTAATCAATCTCACTTCAACAAAGTTTCTTCTCGAGTGGATTCTCAACATGTCTTTTCCCATAGGACCTTAACCACTTTTCTTGTCCACGGTATCCTTTATTTCTTTAAGGACACTCTAGGCAAAGGAGAACAACATATTTTACTACATTGCTCCTTTGTTTCAATTTTCAATTTCCAGAGTTTCTGTTGCTTACCTGTGGTTGGTGCCCTCGCGTCACGTTTTCCTTGACTCCCTCGGTCGCTCAAAAATAGATGTCATATTTGTTTGAAAGGCAGCATATCGTTTGACTGTAACATATATACACAAGGGTATAACTTTGATCCAAGTTTCACAGTGTCCAGATCCTTTGACTGCACTTATTCACATATTGCCTTACCATCGAGTGTTCGTCTCCTTTGTACCACGGCACTCTCATTGAGTGTCCTGTGCACGTCGCAGACTTTCAGTCATCACCCTTTAGCTCGATCTCTGTGATCTATCACTGTAAAAAAGGCAGCCATCTTAACACAGGAAGAGACCACATGTTTTGTGACTAGCTGGGCACTTAAAACTAATCGCTACAATTCTAGTTCACCACTTGAATTGATCTCTATCTACAGAATATACGCTTAATTAGGGCACACATAATCATACCCCTTGATGACAATTTTTTAATATAAATATTGATGGCAAGATTTAGTCACCACACTAGCATGTTGTTTCATGCAATATTCCACAGTTTACCAACGTTTTGGTGGTAGTAACCATTCCTACTTTTTGTGGCCCTTGTAAAATGGACTGCCCACGAAGGGTATATTTTTTATTATTAGTACAGACTCGTAATAGATATGAAGAAGTGCTCTGTTTTTATTATTTAGATTTTTTATATAGATAATTATCCCTATATTGAGATTTACTGTCTTTCTGTACAGCTCTTATTCATGCAGGCTTCGGGCTGCCCCCTACGATGAAAGCATCATTATAGTGATTTATAATGTTTCGATCATGGCTACCAGATATGCTCTAGCCTCTACATTTTACCGTGGGCTGTCTCTTGTTTATTTATTTTGGAGCTTTTTATGGGTTGCCTTCAGATCTTATGCACCTCTTCATTAAGACCTTTCTTGTCACTCTTACTGAGACAACTTTGTTCTTTTTCCGTTCGAATACGTTTTCTTCTCCTTTTCCTTCACATTTTGGCCCAAGTTTTCTGTAGTAAGGTCTAGGTAAAGTTGTCCCAACCATGTTTAAATCTGCCAAAATATTTTACCAATGGAGCCTGCTTGATGTGTCCATAATCTGTCTCTTGGCTTTTCTGTTTGTCTTTCCTATGTAATTTAGGCCATACGGGCATGTGATTATGTATGTCACATGTTCAGTGTTGCAGTTGGTAAATGCATGCTGAACCCATGGTTTTTCCAAACTGATTTCCACCATTCTAGATTTCTTAGTCAGGTGACAGACTCCACATTTCCCACATGTTAAATGTCTTTTTATCGGGTTCTGCCCCCATGTACATTGTACTGAACTGATTCTGTCATTCATGTTGGTCAACCTACATTTACTCACCATGTTCCCAATTGACAATCTTTTTTGATATGCAAACAAGGGTAATTGGAAATCTGGCCCACATTTTTCAAAGATTCGCCAGTGTTTATTCATTATGTTATGTATTTTAAAACTGGGGCTGGTGTATGTAGAGACATATACCATTTATTCCAAAGTGGTTTTTTGTTGTTAGTCCTTTATAAAAGCGCTTCCCAATGGTTTTTATACACCTTCTTAGAGGCTCTTCTTATCACCTTTTTAGGGTAGGCCTGATCTTTCAATTTGTTGGATAGTGTCATCGCCTCTTGTGCAAAGGCTTCGTTGGTACTGCTATTGTGCTTTAACCATACAAACTTCCCAAACGGCAAGTTATCACATAGGTGTTTGATATGGTGGCTCGAGTATTCCAGGAGGGAGTTTTTATCTGTTGGTTTGTAATATGGTTTCACTAACAGCCTCCCGTCTTCGTGGTAGATGGTAATATCTATGAAATTCATTTCCTCATCACTAAAGTTCATTGTGAACTTTAAGTCATTATTACTGGTATTCAGTCATCTGAAAAAAGCATTTGCTAGCTCTACTGGGCCTACCCATATCATGAGGACATCCTTGAGACTATGGTCCTTTTGTCACCTGCATGCAATGGATGGGTTTGCAGAATAACTCTGAGGCTCCAACAGCCTCTTCCTAAATCTACCTGCCTCTACTCTCCGCCCTCTTCAACTTATCCAAAACAGGACTGCGTGACTTGTCCATGGCCTCAAGCCCTGGGATTGTATCTCTCCAGGACTGAAATCGCTTCACTGGCTCCCAGTGACTGCGATGATTAAGTTTAAAACCCTCTGCATTGTCCACAAGGCCTTCTGGGGCCTGAGGCCTCATTACATTCAACTTTCTCTCCCTAAATATCTTCCTTCTCGAGCCCTTCACTCATCCACCTCCAACTCCCTCAGGGTCAGTCGCTTCTCCAAGCAACAAGCTGGGGGTAGATCTCTTTCCTCTGCTGGGGCCGCCCTCTGGAACAGCCTCCCTGCCTCCCTGAAACTCGAGGAGAATCGTCTCCAGTTCTGGATACACCTCAAAATTCTCTCTGCTTCTGCCTTTCCTCCTTCCCTCCCCTGCTGACTTCCTGACTTCCTGACTGAATCTGACACTGCACTGGTTACGTGGCCACCTTCTGATCTATGGCCCAGGTGCCCTCCCCATGCCAGTTGCACACATGCACTGCCTTCCTTGTCTTGCAAGCCCCGCAATTTGGTACTGTTTCTGTATCCCTAGTAGTCCAACTACCAGCACTCAACACCAATTTTCTGCACTTACCCTTGCACTTGTCACCTACCTATTTACTTATTGTCATTTATTTATCCCATGTATTTCACTGTCCCCTCCCCCGCACTTTCCCTCTTACCCCTCCCATGCACTTGCGCGATCTGAATGACACTTGGCCTTGTAGGACCGTTGACCGTCTTACCCCTGTTCCCCCTCCCTTGTCTCGTTGCGCCTTGAAACACTTGTGTATAGGCACGTTACAAATGCCATATCATATCATATCATAACCAAACCAACTCAGGAAGATGCAACAAGCTGTTTTATTATCAATTTTCTAAAACAGGAAGTTACAATGAACATCAACGGACGTTCGCTCGATTTGTCTCAACGATCTTTTCACAAAACATACATTTTATACCAAAAAACGTCAGTGATGACGTCATACTACTTGGCAAATAATGAAACACCAACTAGGGATTGTAATTGGCTTAAGGGGAACAGCTGAGTATGCATTACATAGGAACTGGGATTGTGATTGGCTGCCCACTGTGGGGTGGACACTATATGCCCACCTCTAAAACATGTCATCCTTAAAATCATTAAGTACACAGTTTTCAATTGCTCTTCAAACTATAAGGTTCTTCGTTATAAAGCCCTCTACAATTGGTTGGCATGTTTGTGCCATGTCTGGAACATTCGGTTCACTTAACAGCATGTAAACCCAGACCCAGGTGCAAGGAGGTGGGCCTGACACTACCTCCCCACCCAATTAGACCAACATCTCTCATCGCCCATGCCTTCTGCCATGAAGATAGTCTTTAAACTTGGCCTTGCAATGTATCCTTGTCTCTGGCAATACATGGAATACATGGGAGTGCGGGCACTCACTATCATTGTTCTAGGACTCCAAGTTTGATTCTATGTTAATCCTTGGCTCACGTGACAGGAGACCTCGATTTGACCCATTTTGCAGCTTTTAAATGTCTTTAAGCAAATAAAAGTTGCCACTCTTGGTATTCTTTCCTTGCACCTGAACAAGAAATGGTTCATCCTTCGCACAATCATTCCTTTCATGAATAGATGGCCGACCTTGGCTGCTCCACTTTTGATACAAGGCCAGACATCCTCGCCACGCCCCATGATTGCAGCTTATTCGTGCTGCGACACAATTCTCCCTTCCTTATTCATGGGTCCTGTCTTACTAAAATTAATGATACCGATGTCCAGCTTTTATGCAGTGGCGGCTTTGTCTGCATTCTATTCACTCCATATAGCCAGCTTCTATGATGACTTAGTCTACCTTGAGTTTCAGTGTCTGTACAATTATTGAACGGTTGATTCTCTGCAGCACGTTGTGCACATGTAATCTTCTTTTCCGTATTTAAAAGTTCACTTGACTCCTTACTACATCATTAGATTCTGTAAGATCCATAAATCCTCTTTAGCCAGTATCTCGGGCTGTCACACATGTTTATTGTGACATCACTAGCTTCTCTCTTTGCTCCTTTTCATATTCCTTCAGAGAGTTCCTCCCTCAGTCTTCCATCTCTTTGGGTATACATTTGATAGGGCTGTCTCAATGAGTATCTCCTTTTGAATATATGATGTGGTATTGCCACAACTGCTGGTGTCAAACACGGTACAATCTCAGACTTCCCACATATAGGAAGTAGGGGGCGGGATTTCCTGCAGAGGCATGCAACTGCTCCTCTACATCATTGATGTACCTCATCCATTCCTTTATGTGGTCATTCAAGGGGTTGGTTTCATGCATAAATCACTAATTTTTCAAAGATTTCTACATATAGATTTTAGAGACTCTGTGTCATTGTTGAACCCATGATAGCCCCCTCTATTTGTTGGTATAATTTTCATGCAACCTCAAAATAATGTTGTGTTAATGTGAGTTCTGCACACCACATGAGAAAGGAGTTTGGTACAGAGTCTTGAACGGTTCTGCCCCATAACCCTTCCTTAATGACCTCAAGTGTAGCCTGTTGCAGTATGTTCGTATACAGCAACCCACATTCAATCCAATAAGTAGATGTTCTTTTGGTTTAAAAGCAACATTTAAAACTTAGAAAATAGCACTGTTGGTATCTTTTAAATACAATCGCATTGTAGATTAAACACCTTTTAAATAATGCTCCACAAATTAGGACACAGGTTCTAAGATCGAGTTTATCCCTGGTACTATTGGTTGTCCAGGAGGGTTATTCAACATTTTATGTATTTTGGGTAAATAGTAGAATGCTCGGGTAGTAGGTTCCTCCTTAAATGGAAAGGATGCCTCTTGTTTACCAATTCATTTTCTATCTAGGGCCTTCATTACTTTTGTCTCTATGTTTCTTTTCAGGGACTCTGTGGGTTTTTTGTCAAAGACCTTGTAACAGTTGGTGTCTGACAGTTGTCTTAGACATTCTCTGACATTACAAATTCTGTTCTGTATCACTATCCCACCTCCTTTATCCACTCTTTTAATCATGATGGATTCATTTTTTCCAAGGGATTGTGCTACCATCCATTCTTTAGTGCTTAGATTGAGAAACACTTGATGGGTTTGCGTTTCTAGCTTCTCAATCTAATCTTGGACCTTTTTTTCAAATACCTTTAATTATGATTGAGTGTGTGGCAGAGGCGTAAAAACAGATGTTTTTTTTTAGACCTGTGGCATTCTCTATTTACATGGGTTCCTTCATAGAAAAGAACTCTTTAAATTGTATTTTTCTCATAAATTTCATTAACTCCCTCCAAAATTTGAAAGGGTCATATTCTTTCATGAGGACAAATCCCAAACCTGTATTCAGAATCTCTTCCTCCATCTCACTCAAAGCAAAGTCTGATATATTGACTATGCGAGGGCCTCACTTCGGGTCACCCTCTGGTATTCCCACGGGCCTCTGTTTCGGCCCTGTTGAAAAAAAGCCTGATTCCCCTGTCTCATGTTTCCTCTTCCTCTTTGTCTAGTATATTTTTCCTGTCCCCTATTTGAGGGTGGTCGACCATTGGTAGCCCCTTCACCTGGATCTTCTGTCTCACTACTTTCACCACTTGTACTGTAAGATGTATCTCGAAATGTAACTCGACAATTCTTCCTAGGCTGCCCTGATCCCTGTACTTGCCCTATTGACTCATTCCGATATCCTACCTTTGTGTAGGTAAAAGCTCTTTTTTCTGGCTAAAATATGCCAAATCTTTTTTAAGTGTTTAATCCTCTATGTGCTGTTATTGAGTTTGAACATTTTCATTTCCTGTTCAATCTGCTTTTTATATCCATCTAGAGATACAATCTTTTTAATATCCTCTTCAGGTCCAAATCAATCTTTTATACTGACTCCTTTGCTGTATCTATAATTAATATCAGCCAGTACCTACCACAATTGTTAGTAATATAACTTCATTGGAGTTTGGATTTCTCATTATCTAAAAAACAGTTGTAGGTCATTTTTCACTTGTTGCTCCAGCGGAAGAGATTTGTGCTTTAAATACTCTAACATGATCGCTCACTGCAGTGGTGTATAATTAGCCTTTTTCTGAGCTGTACCACATCATCCCAGTCATTCAGGGTTTCTTCCCCCTCTCTAAGGTCACTTGCTGCTATAATGGAGATCACTGTCATTAGTGCTGCTGCATAATCGTTACTAAACAACAGCAGTTTTTCTTCTGACGTTTTTTATATGGAGGGCCAGCTCCTTGAATAAACATGCAACCCTACTTGTCCAAGCTCTATTTCTATGATTGTCTTGCCACCTTAAATCCACAATATAAAGAGAAACTTTGGGCCACCCTCTCTTACTGGAGGATGTAAATTAGTCCACCCGATGCCGGATTGACACAACTTAATAGAAAAATAGGGTTGAACAAGCATTCATCATCTTTTGCAGGCTACAGGGCAATAACCTATTACCAATTTTAAAAAAAGTATTTTCTAAAACGTAAAAAATACATCAAATTGTATTCAACGCATAATACAAATCATCTTCATTATATACGGTTGTACAACCAACAAATGTATGAAAATGGCCCTAGAATTCTATTATTCAGTATATTACCTGTAGTACATTAAAGAGTTTATTCAGTGACTTATTTACACCCTGTCTTGACTCTTTTAATAGCTATTACACAACCAGAGTACCGGTCAAGAATGATGAACATATTATCACTCCTTTTAACGTGCTCAACATGTTTTGGTTCTTATACCCTCACTGTGGTGAACATTCTTCAGGGGCTGTTGTTTCAGTCACCAAACATCTACTGCCAGACGTTCAATCAACTTCTATTACTCAAAAAGATTTCAATTTCCTCGTTCTATCTTCCCTTCAATTGCAAAAAAGGAAACAACACATATTAGCTCCAAATGCTATTTTTGAAACATGGGTCTAAAGGGTCATCCCCTATATATCCCATACCCTCACTTTTCAGAAAGAAACTTTTACCTTCTGGGGAGTATTTGGCTAGACCATCCATTCCAAGGTGTCTCAATCACCATGTCGAATTTCACAGAGTGTCACCCACCTATAGGAAACACACACACAGTGAGCGTGAGTCACTTGTTTAGAGTGTATACATTTTTTTTTATTTGAAGTTGTTATGTTTTATCCACAAGTTGGACTTTCCACTTCTTCACCATCCTCACCTGAGCAACAACCACAACACACTGCTGCATTACCCATAAAGGTTACAAAGAAATGTCCTGTTGTTCTAGTGACCTGATACTGACCCTTACTGACAGGGTTTTTTGACGTGTATGAACTAAGAAATTTGACCAGATCTCCCAATAAAAAGAGAATTGAACTGGCTAACCATGCCAGCTAGGATACACTTCAAAATGGCCTGCATCATAGGCAACTAGTGTCGGAATCCCAGCCTAACTAGCCAAATAACTTGTGGGTCCAGACCATTGTGAGGCTTGAGTCTAAGCTGACATGCAAACAAAAGAAACAGGATACAGACACATTGCTGATGCTCTGCAACCTACTGGAACACCATTCTGTTCAGAATCAGAATTGCTCTAATGCTCCTATCAGTATTAAAGAACTTGCTGTTGGTCACAATAAGCCAGCTGTGACTCCTCCACTTTACTGCCAAAAACCTCTGTGCTTAATTACCAATCATGATAAATCTGTGAAAAATCCCCTTTGAGTCCTTTCAACTTCAAAAATGATGATTTACTCCATCATACCACCACTCATAAACCTGTGCTAATGCCATGGGACTGACATGAGGTAATCGTAACCGATTTTGGCAGTATATTGGTAGATTTACCCTCAAATTCATGATTAAGCCGACTGTATTATAATAAGGACCTCATCCTAGGCCTACCACAGCTGCCTCCAGAAATCAAAAATCAAGGCCAGAGGCTATTTCTGTTTTACTCAATTCAATAAAATCTGACAAAGGAATCATTTTAGATACAAATATAGTAATGTATTGACAATCAGTTGTCAAGTCAATGTGACATGTTACAGATGCACTAAAACATACATAAAGTGATGGGTGGAGCACTTTTCTGTTACATTGTTATTTCCCTATCTATACCATAAAAAACAGCCAATGGTCCTTGGTCTGAGTCCCACCAGAAAAATGGGAAATAATCACAAATGGCAATGTCACATCCCTTATAAAATCAAGGAAGATCTGCTTGCACTTCACCAGCCACACTGCCAAAACTCGAATCTCCACCCTGGTCCTCATTAAATTTGACTACTGCACCATCCCTCACCTCTGCCTCCTCCTTTACTCTGTTGCTCCCGTCAATGAAATACTTAGCACTGCCACAAGCCCTCTTTTCAACCTACTCAGATTTTCTCCCACCTTAGCATGCCATCACCATGCTGCAAACCTACCTATACAAAATAGCCCTGTCTTCATGTTTCCAGACATTGGGATAATTTGACATACTCCTTGAATTGCACAGAAGGGGATCGTGTCAGATGGGACTTATCAGCAAAGGTTCTACTGCTGTGCAATTTTTGGCATTTTCAAAATGGAGAGGAAATGTGAAGAATAAAATGCCCTTTACTCTTCACTTTTCTGATCCCTTTTGGAGAATAAAAAAGAAACTGCTGTCGGCAAATAATACTTTGCAGGGAGCACTTACAATGGATTCCTATAGAATCCACAAGCCTCTAGCAGGCACAAAAGTCAGGAGGAATTCAAAGTGATAGTCAGGGTTTCCACATGCAATAAAATGCATGCAGGTCGAAAATCAATTTCAAGGCAGAGCAGGAGAGCAGCACATACAAGTATATCCACTCCATGCCATACTCTAAATTCAAATTGATTGCATTTCCCCATATAATTAAACTAAAGGGTAATGGAGAATGTCACTTGCATCTATAGTTCCTTTTAATTACATGGGGAACTATAACATGACCCAATGTCTTTGCCTTTAAATCCATGCATGGTCTAGCTCTCCACTGTCTGGCTGAATCTATTTTCCTCCAATCTCGTACTCTTGGGCTTTACTCTGTAACAGTGAAAAATCACTCTGTCCCAGGCCCCCACCAGTTTCACCTCTCCATCTGCTCCTTTTCTCTAGTGGCTGCTCACTACTGGAAGGCTCTTCCCTGGCATCACTCAGTTGAATAAGTATAGTTATTTAAGCCCAGGCTCATTGTAAATGTATTCATGTAGCTACTGGTCTGAGGCCTAATATATTACATGTATGTATGTCCCTCTGTCATGAGATGTCCCTTTGTATGTCTCCACTCTCGACACCCACATTACCAGATCAACTGCAACCATTAACCCATCAAAACTTTGCAAAGGCGCCCTGAGAAGAGACTCTGTGGGCTGTCTATTTTTCTTCTTTACATGTCACTTCTGGCCAAAGTGGCATCCCTAGTGAACAAATACATACAAATGCCAATATCTAGGACCACAAGTATATGCCATTTCTGTGATCATAGGTCCACAAAGGCTCTTCAATAAACAGTGTATCCTGTAACATGCAGTAACATATTGCAAACACACATAACTATAAACAGTTAAAGGATTAATCTGACCCCTACACCAGTGATTTTAAGTATCCTCGGATGCAACAGCAATTGAAATACAGGATATGATTCCTACTATTTCATCACACAAATATTTATGTACAGTACTAGTGACTCTCCCTTCCTTACACCTGGTAGGGGGTATCTACTGCACACTCCCTAAGGAAAGGCGGTATCCCAATGGAACTTT
This sequence comes from Ambystoma mexicanum, assembly GCF_040938575.1. Classification (NCBI taxonomy): domain Eukaryota; kingdom Metazoa; phylum Chordata; class Amphibia; order Caudata; family Ambystomatidae; genus Ambystoma; species Ambystoma mexicanum. The sequence continues at coordinate 1,080,320,396 of NC_090930.1, forward strand.
CAAAGCAAAGCAAAGGCTAAAAAATAAATTAAAAAAACAAAGCATCTCATTTGATGAATCTCAGTCTATGACCCCTCATCCAAGTAATTTCTTAAAGCACAGTGGGTTTCTTTTTTGCATCGGAAAATCAGGTTGAACTGAAAAAAGTGATAGTGAATTTGTTTGTCAAACACAATCAGCTCAGAAAGAAGGAGTCCTGACACACACACTGGAAATGTCACTCAAATAATTGCAAAAGTAGCAATGATTCACCTTCGGAGCCTTAGAAGCCAGATATTCACATGCGGGTGTAACGAGTTGCATAATCTCTTTATATGCCAGTCGATTGGATCGGTATTCCACTATTGTAATGCAGAACCAATGTTTCCAGTCCAACGAGTTGTAGTCTAGCATTAAGTGAGACGTGCCTTCTGTTCTGCTCACCAAAAAAGTCAAACTTTCACTGTCTCTATGTTTTGCAGAAATTAGATATTCGATGACCCAATGCAGAAATGTGGATTGGCCCAAGTTAAGATCACAGAAATATTGCAAACGCCTCACATCAAACCCATCTTCAAGTTTCCTTTCAATCCTAAAATAATGAAGTCTTAACTGAAGAACCATGTCAATGTTTCGTCTCACCATTGAAAATGCACAACCCCTTGTGATGGTTTGTGGCATCATAAATGAAAACAATGCATTTGATTACTGGCAGGTTATTATGCAAGTCTATGCAAAAAGGACGAACATACTCGTCCTTGGCACTTAAATAGCTGTGCTGGGAATACTTGCCCATGTCAGTGAGTGCATCAAAGAGTCAGTGAGTGAAGATGACTTCTACTCCCAAGCCTCTACTTTGTATTCTCTATCATGAGCACGCTGTTCCCTCCAGTCAGTTATTAATACACCAAGAAGCATCCACTAGTGGCTGTGCCTAGATTCTCCTCAATGGATCATTCAGTATACTGTGGATCTTCCCCTTGACTTGAATCCAGTAATTGAAATGATATGGCTGCTCCCTGAGCTTGACTATGTGAACATTATGTCTGCCCTAGTAATCCAGCCCCCTATGTATTAGCTTCTGCCTTGCTACTTATCTCACTGATGAACAGAGTAAGACAGAGGCTAGGTGGGTAAATGTACTACAGTGCATGAAACAGAAACTCTGGGAAACAGGTTATGTCATTGTTTGAGTGTGTGCCCAGAACAAGGAAAAACCTAGCTCGTCGTCATCATAGCTGATCACTCAAACAGATCACTTGATCCAGTGCTGCAGGGATCTACATCAAAGTATTCAACCTCTGGATCCGCCGTTCTCAAACCTCCAGATTTACACCTTCTACGTGACATATCAGGGCCTCATGTTACTGGTTGAGAGATCTTTGCAGCCACCCAGGTGTTTTCAATGATTGTTTTCAACTCTCAAAGCTCCTTCTGGATACATTATTGACTATTAAATGGGTACATCAGCTTGTTAGACTATTAACTAATGTCACAAGACAGACCCACCAGCTTATCTCGAGTTCACAGTCTTGCAAAATTACATAAGTAAAGCATTTTTTGAAAAGAAAACAGCAACAACTGCTGTTTAAAAAAAAGACACAAAGGACCACGAACACGTTCTAATAACATATTTTGGGCACAAGTGTTGAAAAAGGAGCCGCACAATCCACAGATGACATCCGAATGGGTGCATCTTATGTGCGTCCATTCAAATGCCCTTTTTAACGCATTTGAGAACACCAAGGATCGTTTCTGCGCATTGAAAAGTGCATCCCGAATTCACTAACAGTATGCGCTTTTAAATGTGCAGATAACTAAGGCAACCCTTTGTGCCTGTTTGGAATAGGTACAGGGGTGTGCGGATCCATGACAGGATATTCCCTGAGCCTGTCATTGAATTTCTCTTAAAGTGTGACAGCAGGGGAATTAACCACTTCCATCTAACTTGCATTTCTATTTATCGAACAGGGATAGAAATACTATTTTTTATATCAAAGTTTACAGTGACCGGCCCTTTAAGTGCTCGTCGTGGTGAAATGTGGTCCCAGCACTGTGTGCTGCGTGCCTGGAGAACATTAGTGTCTGAAGTGTATTTCCGACACTGTATTCAAGCGAGCAGGCCAGTGCATCATTTTCCCTACAGCTTAACCCCCAGAAAATGCTTTTGTCACCTTTGAGAATAAGGTGACCTGTTCCTTTCCCAAAATGGGGCATCAAAAAACAGCACATCCTCTACTCTATACTTATATTTGTTTGACGATCTGGCTCAGAATCTACATTGAAAGAAAAGTCACAATTTGAGGGGGGAAGGAGAGAGATAGGGAAGTGATGGGCCAGGTGTTGTAAACACAATTAAAAGTATTTATGAAGTTGGTGTCATAAAATGTGACGTTTTAATCTTTTTCTGGGAACGTAAAATCTCCCTTGGAATGAAGTAGAGCACAGTAGTGTTTACCTATTATTGAACTCCTTTAATTACTTTGTCCTGGTCCAATCTGTAAATTTCCCAACCCATAAAACTGCTAATAATTTGGACCAGGTTTTTTCTTCTAAGTCATTTGTTAAATGAAGTGACCCTTTACCTATTGATTGGTCTGGCAGTTCTCTTTTAGTGGAATCTTCCAATTAAAAGGAAGGCTACAATGGCATTTTACGCTAAATATAAAGCCACGTCTTTTAAAAACGTGTTAGCTACTGATTTAAGTGATGGATGTGGGCCACAGTTCTTTTATGTCTACATTCACTGATCCAGATGATAACACTAAGCACTGTCACTTGATTGAAGAAGAAGTGGATAATCAGATTTCATAGTAGAGCTTTGTCCTCAATTCCCTGAACTTCAACTAAATTAAAATCTGAAAATGTTAAAATAAGATGCTCTGAAGGGGATTGGATAAAAGCCTGCAATCCTGGTCAAGACTGTCTCTGAAACATATTTGCTGTCAAATAACTGTGCGTACTCCCATTGTTCTTTTTTATTTACCCAAATTGTTCTGGTTGTTAATTTTCCCCGGCAGCTATTTAAAGACATTAAGAAATTTGCAAATCCAATATCTAATGCACCAGTTTAATATTCCTCAGATTGTGTTGATTCTTTAAATGATTCGACAGCAAAGAGGATTTGATCATTTCTATGTGAAATCTGATAACAAGCTAACATTCAGCACATATCTCTCATGAAACGATTAGCTGTGTCTGTCCAATTTGGGATTCTTTTTCTTGTGTTTTTTTCAGTCAGAATTTTCACATTTTCTTTATCCACTAAGACCCAATCATTGTTCTGAGATTTCATGCCCTCCTTTCTTCAGAAATTCCTTCCCAACACTGTTTCTTTATTCTGGGGTCCTGTGATGAATGTGACTGTTATTCAAGGTGTCTTTCTGAACCCTTAAAGAAGGAAAAAAATGCTTTCCTCTAAAAAGATAAACAAATGTAAGCACTGCCAATAAGTCCAATCATCGCCCAGTTATGGTTTGCTTTTTTTGGGTCAGGCCCTAGAGAAATGTGCAACAGATCACCTTTCTTACCATTTGGATCAGCACGGTTACTACGGTACTATAAACGTGCACTGTTCCTGGTCTGATTGGTGCACTGAGAAAGTCAGTTTGCAGGTTGTGGATGATGCCTTGTGTTATTTGGATGCTGGAGAGACCTATTTACTTGTGCTAATGGAATCAATAGCTGCATTTGACATGATTAAACATGATGCATTTTTAAACATCTTATCATGCCAAATTGGCTTGGCGGGGCGAGTCCTAGCCTGGTTTGTTTTTGCATAAAAGGTAGACCCAGCTAGTTGAGGATGCCTTACCATGTGTGGTGAGTGTCCTAACAGTTCTATCCAGTCATCAATGTTATTTATCATCTAAATGGAAGCAGAAGGGGATGTGATGTTCAGATTGGGCTCGATGTTCATATTTAAGCTGTCGCAATCAGCGGACATCTCTCAGACTCTCTTGGTGCTATTGAAGGATGGATGTCTTCAAATTCTCTGCAACATAATATATATATATATATATATTTGTGAAAGTGTGTTTGTATGTTTGGGGTTGGCTCCAGCCCCGTAGCAGTTGGTGGCTGAAATGTTGGCCCACGGTCAGCATAGCAGTCAGGGGTGTACTGGTAATACTGACATTTGACCAACCCCACTCATTCACCCTGCACAGGGGTGGAGCGGGGTCCAGCCCTGTTCTATAAGTATAGGCGATTCCAGGAGATTGCTGTTTTTGCAATGTTCTAAACTAGGCAATTAGGACACAATATAACATACAAAAGGCTATGGCAGACCCCCACATGCATGTCAGCTACAGATCCAAGCAAAGCCAGGAGGCATGGCTAGTATTTAATAAACTGATTTTGTGTAATATCATCTTACACCTCCTCTTTGTCATCTATCCAGAAATGGTTCATTCCACTTTCCTCTCTTAGATTTAGTCTCATATTGGTGTCTTCTGTAAAATCCTTGTTTTTGGGGGGGATTCTAATTGGAATATTTCATCACATATTACTCGCTTATCTCAAACTTGATTTTGTTTCAGCTTAGTATTCATAGGAATGTATTTTTTTTTTATTTTCTTCAGATTTCTGTACAGTCATCCAGGCACTGTCAGGCTTGCTAGCTTCTTCTTTAGCTACTCCAAAGTGTGTTTTGCATTCTGCTGCCTGATTTATGTCCGGCATATGGAAATTCCAACACACCTATCTCAGTCTTATTTCACTTCACTGGCTTCCAATTAACTTTCAAATTTGTATAAAGATCTGCCGTACCAGTTACAAATCTAGTGTATTAGACAAAACAGATTATCTAGCTTCTATGTTGTCCATTTCCGGAAGTACAATACCTACACAGAGCCAGATGATTCAGAGTCTTTCCATTCCTAGGTGTAACGGGGCAGGATTCGCTGCAAAGCCTTTTCTTTTGCTGTCCAACCTGCCCACATTTATTTACCGCCCTAAATTTTCCTCCTCTGCTCTTCTGTCATTTCATAAATCATTGTTTTCATTTGCCTATTTTTGAACTTAAAATTGCTTTTAATATCAAGTGCACTTGTGTTTCATTGTTGTTGTTTTTTGTGATTATGGTATGTTATGTCTAAATATTGTGCTTTTATTTTTAGAAATGTACACCACAGCGATACTCTTGTGAGATTGCACTTTACAATGTTTCTAAATAAATAAAATAGAAGAAATACATGTTGTGTTATGTTATGTGCATGCTTTTAACGTGCCGAAAGCCTGCAGGCATCAGGGCGCGGGGAAATCAAAGGAGAAATAATGTTGCATGATACTTTCTGTTTAACTAAGTCAGAGAAATGATAAATGGTCAGCACATGATATAGGAACAAGAAGGTTTTCAGCAATTTCCTGAACCTTAAATAATCCCCTTTTTGCCATAAGGGCATAGGCAGCTTGTTCCAAACTTGTGCTCCCTTGACTGGAAAAGATTTCCCTGGCCCAAGTATTCAATTAACGTGAGGAATGTTCAAGGTACCACTGTCTGCTGATCTTAGGCATCTTTGAGATGTATAAAGGGAAAATTGCTTCTTGAAATAGCTCGGGGCGTCTCCATATATACAGCTACGAATTATCGTCATGGCCTTGAATTTTTCTCTTTCCTCACTCTTAGCCAATTAAGGGCTCTTCTCCCTGTGGTTACATGTTCTCTATTTTGAATGCCCTTGATTATGCACACTGCATCATTTTCCATGACTTGACAGTTTTGTATCTCTCTCTTTGTGGCTCCCAACAGTAGCGCATTGCCATAATCAAGACGTGACAATATGATGGCTCTATGATAATATGGTGACAACCAGATGGCTCTTGCAATGGTGGCAGCGTTTACTTCATTCATAAATGGTTTTATGGCTCTCAGGAGACGCAAATAGTAAGCATGGTTTTTCTGTAGATAGTTTACCTGAGACTCCTGAGACCTGATACTCCGATCCTACTGATGCTTCTACCATCATCCCAAGTGTTTTGACTTGGGTCATCACAGAGATTTTAGCCTCTTTGATGGTGAAAGTCTTGTATTCTATCCCCAGCATTGCTCTAACTTGTTCCGTACCGAAAATCATCAGTTCGTTTTTGTGTTGTTTAAGCACATCCAATGATGTTGCAGCCAGTTATCTATGATATGGTACACCTCTGTTATTCTTGCACTATCCGTAATATAGTTGTCCTTTAGTTCAAATATGAGCTGAGTGTCATCGGCGTAATTTGTAAAAAGTACACTGATGTGCTCTAATAGTTTGCAGAGGCTTCTCAAATATATATTGAACAATAAAGGCGACAGACTTGTTCCCTGAAGGACTCCATATAAAATGGAGGCAGCCTTGTAGAATTTGTCGCCGCAGTGTTCTCTACCACTGAGCTTTCAGAAAAGATGACAACCAAGCCAAAGCCCTAGGAGAGCAGCCTGCTAATTTGGCCAATGCTTCCTGAAGGAGCTGGTGGTCCACCACGTTGAAAGCGGCGCAGAGATCTAAAACCATGAGGATACCTGTTTCCTATCAAATCAAGCTTGTGGGTCTGAAGATCGAGCATAGCAGATTCAGTTCTATGGATGGCACGGAAACCTGACTGCTGTTCGTGCAATAGCTTCCTATCTTCCACATGCTTTTGCAGCTGATTAGTTGCAATTTCATCTATTATTTTCAAGACATAATTTGAGTTTGTGATAGGCCATAGGTTGCTGGGATCCTTAGGATCCAGCACTGCTTTTTTAACTAATGGGGTGATTGTTATTTCTTTAATTTTCTTGGGCACCACCCCTTCCCTAAAGGATCAATTGACCAACTTTGTCAAGACTGGGGAGAAGAGTTCCTTGTGCTCCAACATAATTTTGATGGGCAGAATGTTCTCTGCACAAGAAGTAGGTTTAATTTCAGCCAAGACCTTGCATAAATCATCCTCGGATATAGGTGAGAAATTGAAACTCTCTCTTTCTTCCTGATTTATGATTTCGACTGGAGTAACTGGTGAGTCTCCATACGTTCTGGCTGAAATTATATTATTGTGAGCTTTTGAATCTTAGCTGCAAACGCTTCCTGCGCACTATCACAGTCTTCCCAAGTAGGTAAGAGTGGCGGTGAAAATGTCTTCAGTTTTTCAATCCCCTTAAGTATTTAAAAAGATTTTGCTAGATGTATTTGAAGCTGCCTCAATTTCCTTATTATAATAATTCTTCTTTGCTTCCTTAACTCCTTTCCTGTATCTGAGATCTACTCTTTTCCAATTTTCTTTATTTACTTGGGTTGGGTTCTGACACCATAGTATTTCTTTGGCTCGTTTCTCTTGTTTCAGTTTGCTTGAATCCCCCACTGTATGTGGATCTTATCAACTTCATTTGAACAGGCTTTAAACATGATTCTGCACAAAAAGTCAAAAGGTAGAGATGAGTGCTTCAGTTACAGTCAGATTTAATTTATAAATTTGAACACCACAATGTTTGTGAAGGTAATTACAACTATGCTGTGTCCATTTATGACAGAACCCATTATTAAGTACTTAATGGACTTCAGGAAGGACAGATAAGGTATATATAAAATAGATAAAATGTGGCTATGTCTGAACATTTAAAGGTGTTCACAGAATGAGGTCAGTACTCAAATTGGTTGGGTAATGTTTTCCAATTCAATTGATGCCATCATATGTTCCTACCATTCAAAATGCTCTCAAACAGAATATTTTGCATTTTCATGATAGGAAGTCATAAGTGTTTTATGGCCTTCATCTATTTAATAGTTTCATTCACAAAATCTAATTGTGGATTCCTCTTTCTATGTCTTCTCACTTGGGTCTAACTTCCCGCAACAGAGTCAAAGCCTCTGCTTGAACCCCCTCCTTGTTTACATATCTACTAGTCATTTGGAAGTATTTTTATATATGCACAATATACTCCGTCATCCCATTTATTTTTTCTCCATTTCTCTTCTGTTTTGTGGTTCCAAAACCCCTTTTCAGGTCTTCAGTAATATGATGTTGTTGACAGCTAGTGTCCAAAATCATTGTTTCACTGTTAACCTAGTGATTCTGTGTATAAAATGTAACCATATGATATACAAAATTCACGTAATTTCCTTCCAAAAAAGCAATCCATGAGACATTCCAATCATCCCCCATTGTCACATTATTATGTGAACATAATGTGTTCTGTGGTTTCAATGTCCATTTCTCCCCAAAGTCTGCACATTCTCTCTGATTTAGGAAGACCAAGTTTAGCACCAACTATCTCCAATACCTTAGTGGCATTAAACTTAAACAGGAGATACTGCCTGACTATGCTACTGTTAGGGAATGCCTAAATATATTTAAGAAGCTGACTCTGCTAAAGCCTATAGTGTATAAAGGGGCCAGTATTCACATTAGATACCAACCCCACAATGTCCTCCTCATAACTATGCTATTTTACATTCCACTTAAACACTCTCTTCTGAGTCGACAGCAAGGACCCGACCAAGGTATGTGCTTGCACAGTGTTCCAGGTTTTATGTGTTCCCAGCAATCGTCCTAAAGTACCAAACCGCTCATAATCACATATCCCCCTAAAAGCCTGGAAAATTTCTCCCATTATCGTATCGTTTGCCAAGTTCATTAATTTATCATAACACATGGCCAATTTAAAGTGGCACTCTGCCAAAATGCTCATCCACTAAAACTCCAATTGAATAAACTCTTTTGGCAGCATCTTGGGCATTCTTAAAAGTAATCGCAAAATGTTCCCCTCTAGCTAGGCCAACTCATTCTTATAGTTATGGCTCCATTCTACAACCCCATATAAAATACAGGATACAATTCCGGTGGCATCGAGTAACAAGACTTTATTGATGGAATTGCCACCCTGTTTTCCAATGAAAAGGCTCAATGCGTGGGCCCTCCTCATGCAATTAGCCTGTGTATATTCCAATGCAGCTTCCAATTGAGCTTGTCATCAATTAGAACACCAAGATATGTGTAGCAGCCTACTAATTAAATGGGGTTTGAATCGATCGTCCACACAAATTTGGGGAAGGACTTATTTATCCAATGAATGCCGTGATTTTGTCTTTTCCAATATTTATACGCAAACCCTTAGCCATGGCATATTCATCAAGCGCATCAAGCAACATTTGGAGCACTCTCAGGGTATAGGGCCTCATTACAAGTTTGTCGGCCTGGGAACTACAGTACCGGTAAGCTTGCCAGTACTGTAGCCCCAGACCAGCAAACCATGAGTGTGCTCACGGGTGCCTTTCTGTCCGCCAGGTCTGACCTGGCAGGCAGAGTGGCACCCACAAACACAGCATGTCGTATGCACCGGCACCATTCATAACGGTGCCGGTGCTTCCGCCTTCCCCATTCCCATTGAGCCCTGTTGGGCTCAAAAGAGAACGGGGAAGATGTTTTCCTGGCGCCCAGGAATTGGCAAATACCGGGTCAGGCAAGGCCGTAATGACCTTGTAATTGCCCATTTCTGGGTGCTGGAAAAATAAAATACTGGCGGCAGCCGTGCCTTTTATACTGGCAGGGCTACCACCAGCCTCGTAATGAGGCCCATTGTCAAGAAAGAGGATGTTGTCTGATTATCCTAGCCAACCCAATTCAGGTGCCCAACTTTCACTGGACAGACGGCAGACATATTTAAAACCTCAGTCAAGTCTGCAGATATACATTGAAGAGGATTTGTGTGAGTTTACTGCCTTGCTTTAACCCCTTGATGTGAGAAACCTCTTTGACACTCTGCCCTACCCATTCAGGCATACTCTCACACTAGTGTCCTGGTGCAGCTACATTATCATTGTCAACCGCCCATGAGAAATGTTCCTGGCATCTAGTTTTGTCCATGAACAATTCCTCATGACCGTGTTGAATGCGGCACTAAAATCAATAAAGGCGCCACATACCGGGAGGTGGCATCTGGCCCAGCCATATTCCACTGCAGAAACCAATGAGAAGAGATTATGTATGGTGCCAGATTGGCCTCTAAAGCCAGTCTGGTTGGGCGGCAGAATCTTATTAGGTCTATACATTGGTTCATCTCATTCAATAAAACCCTGGCAAATATTATTACAGGTATATCAAGCATCGCTAGCATATGGTAGTTGGCAGGGTTCTTCCAACAACCTTTTTTATGTATTGGAAGAATATTGCTCTCCTTCCAGTTTGGAGGAACTTGCCTCGGTTTACTAATATACTGAAAAAGTATATGCAGCGCATGTGCCCATCGCCAAGGAGTCATTTTAACAAGCACATTATATGCCCCATCTGGGCCAGCAGCACAGGATCTCTTCAGCTTCCCAATTATAGTAGCAATATCTTGCACAGTTGAATTACAGGTCCAGGACTCAGAGATATTCAAATTACCGAGATCGACCGGTTGCTCAGCCCCTATAGTGTTCCATGTGTGTATGCACTATGCCTCTTCAGACACATTATTAATGGGTAAGGCCTTCTTTTCTCCTACCCTAAACACTGTCTAAATTCCCATATTCTTATTAGCCCTAACATAATGAGACAGCTGCATCCAGACCTCACTATCACCCAAAATAAGATGTCCCTGCCACCATCTAGGGTACTTCATTTTGATATTTTTAATTTCCTCTGTGACACCAAGAGCCGACCATGCTGCTGATACATCTTTAAGTACGAGGGCAATATTGTCTCGCATTTTCCTTTTAGCTGATTGAATTCTGCCCCCATTCCGACAAACCTTGTAGCTGTCTCTATTCTAATGCTCACATGGACTCTTAACTTCTTTTCTTAGATATTACATCCTTAATACCATTAACCATAGCTTCAAAATCGTGAATGAGGGTAGATCCCATGTTGTCGTGTCCAATCAGCCATCTATCAATGCATAAGGGAATCTCTCTTTCATCCACCAGCCGTCCCTTTTCTAAATTTATTGAATTCCATTGAACATGATTGGTACCATTATTAACAAATATATCCCCAGCCATATCATACTGACCTATACTTTCCTCGATTATTAACAAACACACACTGGCATATGGTTGCTCTCCTCATGACTTAGTATAGCCACCTCCTCCACTATATCAAGAGCGATAGAGTTCACAAAGATATTGTCAATGGTAGTGGCACTCTTCTCCCTTATACAGCACTCTTCCCACTTATACACGTGAAAGCCCTATGCACATGATGCGCACAATAAACATTTAACATTGTGAGGTGGTGACAATAGAGCATTTATGCCCATGCTTTGCCCTGCCTGTTACAGGCCTTTAAATCAATAGGTGTAGATTCACCAAGATCAAGGAAACCTTCTGGGGTAGACACAATTTTAGCATTAAAATCTCCTACTACAAACATAGGAATACTAGAGTCGATCTCAGCAATCATCTTCCCCACGGTCACAATATTTTGTCCATAGGCTACAGCATTAGGTGCATCATAGATGTTAATAAGGATCAGCTCTCTAACCTCTTCAAGATCACAGCAAATTCAACCTGCTTGGACCATGGAGGTCGACCCCTTTATTTTCTTAATAGTCCATGGATGGCACACAGATACCAAAAGCACCCCTCGGCTCTTCCAATGGCCTTCTGCTGCCAACTTCTTCAGAGTACTTCTTCCATCAAATTCAAAAGCCTCAGTCATACATGTATCCTGGACAGTGACTATGCTACTCTATGTGTGCATCAGTCGAGTGCTGTTGGCTGACTGTCCTGACCGGTGGAGCCACGGAAGCCGCAGGAGCCTGAATTTCAATTTGACTTTGGCCTTTGAATTTTAGCAAGGGGACAGCGTTGTAGTGTACTACTGAGTACAATTGAGTAATCTCATTGTGGATATGGACTTCGAATTTTAGCAAGTAACAGAGATAGGCTCCTCCCCTTTTCACCCCAAAACAGTATTTAGCCAGCAGCGGTGCACCTCTGCATGTGGGGACCGAGCAGAGTGCATCAGTCGAGTGCTGTTGGCTGTCTGCTCTGACCGGTGGAGCCACGGTAGCTGCAGGAACCAGAAATTCATTTTTACATTGGACTTTGAATTTTAGCAAGGTGACAGCGATATAGTGTATTACTGAGTACAATTGAGTAATCTCATAGTGGATTGTGGATTTTAAATCATTAGATTACCAGCTTCTTTCTGTTAAATTTTAGTGACAGCAATAGGCTACTACCCCTTTAACCTTGAAATAGTATTCATCCGGTGGCAGCGAGCATCTGCGTGCGGGCATCTTGCTGAGTGAATCAGTCGAGTGCTAGAAGTGATCTGCTAGACCCACCATGATGAAGGGTAGCACTGTAGATGAAACAATCATCAGTTTGAAAACACCATTGAAATTATGAATGTAGACATTGTTGCAGGTAATGGTCTACCAAATGAGACCAGCAGCTATATTTATCCCCTGAGACATCGGAAAATCTGTATCCCAGAGGTGATATTGGCTACCGTGTCATCTAATGCCACTAAAAACTCAACCAAAATGACTAAATAATATCCAAAAAAAACAGGACCAAATGTGCATCTGGAGCAAGTCTCAAATGAGATTATGTGAGATTTGAATCAGTCTCTGAAATGTGTTGGCTCTAAATTAGTGGAAAGGGTTATGAGCCCCACTGTCTCCTGTGTTTATATCAACCTCTCTTGGATGCAGGAGTTATCATCTACCTATGCGAATGACAAAGAAGGTATAGCCAAGGGTCACATTTTGGTAGAAAAAGCAATTGGTGGCGATTTAGAAGTTAGCAGTGCCAAAAGGATAAAAGATACAGCCGCAGTAGGCTTACAATCTATTGAAATCACTGTGTTGTCACATAATATGTCCCATGTAACTGTATCCGTAATGCTTCTGGAAACTCAGGAAATGGCTGTACCTGAGCCGCTCGATGCTAATATGCTTCAGTGTACCAAATAGTATGACAGATTGGTTGAAAAGTGTGTGGTAATAGACCCCATACCTGCCAGTAGGCTACACATGTGTGCTGGAGTTAGGTCTGAAGCTGATGGAATTGAATGTGTAATAGAGAGTGAGTCTGAGGTTGTAAACATGCACCTTATGCCCTAAAAGTTTATCCCAGGTCAGACTCAGTTTATACTATCGAGCGATACTAGCGATATTGTTGCCAAACTTGTAATGACACCTAGTTCTAACCATGATACACCTCCTTCCCAGGCACCTTCTTGGCTTATAACAATATGTCTATTCATTTAGATCACAAATTACATTGAACATTTAGTGAAAATATATTAGACACCTCGGTCGAACACAAACAAACCTTGAACAACAGCAATGTAAGTTCAATAACGCTCACCTCAAATGCGATGTTTGAAGTTTTTGAAACATTGTTAACTTCAGTAGTGGATCGATGTGTAAGATTATAAAACAAATCACACATACAATCTATACTTCTTCATAAACCCATAAACCACTATTGAAAAACCCTAAAAGCACAAAGCACAAATAGAGATAGTATTAAAAGTAATGTGTGTCAGGCTCAGGAAACTATTGACAAAGGAGCTAGTTGTGCAAAGGGTGGCAAGATAATTGGAGGTAATACAAACATAGAGCAAAAATCACCCCCCTCTTTAAAAGCTCCATCTGATATGCTGAACATGAATATGCCAAACACTGATAGTACATTAACCTGACAAAAGACTGGAATATTAGGAAAAAAAGAAAGATTACAAAGAAGTGATAGAAACTATCACAGGCTGTCGTTTATGGGCACTCAATTAAAAGACACACCAAGAAATCCTGTGTGATAGAGCATGACTCCAAACAACTAGAAATAGTCGAAACAGCTCAGTCCACTAGTACACTTGTACTAAATAAGGCACCAAAACTAACGGCAAATGAAAAATTTAAAACATGGCCTCAGAAAATAGCTCAGCATTTGTGTACAGGTAATTTGATTTCCTCAGCCACAGATGCCCCAAGGAGTGGGCAAAAGACACATTTGGTACGCGATATCTGTAGCTATATGGTTGATGATAATGTAAACACTAATATAGTAGGGTTACAGGGCAATATACCTGGTAATGCTAATTTACGTTGAACACAGAAGCAAGAGGAAAGGCAAGTAGCAATTGGGCATGAAGATTGTGTGCAAAATGATGTACAATTCATGTTTGTGGGAACCACTGATCTGGCAAACAAATCAGTGAATAAGAAGATAACTTGAGAGACTACCGCTACACAAACCAGTAACCCCTGCCAAGCTGCAGCACTTAGCGACCTCTAATATCAGCAGGCAGAGTGAGCAACCCAATGATAATCATATGAGATGTGCAAATCAAGCACTACATTTGCGGTACATATTACATGTCCTTCATCCACTATTGAATCAATCATCTGTTCTGCAAGTAATTTATAGTGTGGTCCCATTATGGGCTATAACAACTGAGGTTATCAAAATGATGTACCAGGAGGAATACACTACCAAACTCTCTGCTAACATATGTTTCACTCTAGACTATTTCACCCAATATGAAAGTGATCCCTATAGACTTGGCTATAGGAGTATGATTGTTTCCATCATGCTAACTAAAAGTAGACCTGTAGGACAACACCATAACAAAATGCAGGAAAGCTACACTAAAGACAATTCAAATGTGTGCTCTGATACCGGGAATAGTACTGAAAGGAGTGGTGAGCCAAATCAATGTAAAAATGAAAGCAAGGCGAGTAATGATGTAAACAAACATACTGTCAGTGATGAGGGATATTGGCAATGGTTACCGAACACCTTTAAACCACTCTTTGTGAACCTACCTCGCTTTCAACACATGCTAATGTCTTGGAATACTAGGGGTTTCAACCACTTGACCGAAGATAAAGGGCTCCTATTGTATATAGACCTTTATGATGTGGTCATCCTCCTGGAAACATGGATGACAGAAACATGCAAATTTGATGTCAAGATACATAATTACTAGCCGTAAAGGGTCCAATTGGATGCCTTAAGGGTGGGCTCTTGATATCGTCCCGACACCTGCAAAATAGAAACCTTGACTGCGATGCCAGCGGTTAAAGAGGTCAAAATAAGCCATGATATTTTCCGTGGAAAAGACATGGTTGCAATCAATATCTATAATCCGCCCAACCTCGCTTTGTATAAGCAAAACATTGCTACAGTAGAAAACACCATTGAAGCCCTTGCTTGCAATACACTGATCTGGATAGCAGGCGTTTTTAATGCTAAAATTAGTTCCCATGTGATACACTCTTCTACCCTCCATGAATTTGCTCCAGCCACCTCTTCCCAAAAAAACAAACATGGAAATGTTTGGGATGAAATGCTATATCGCCATAATTTTATTATGCTGAATGGCTATTGCTGTGGTGATGCTGATAGAGCATATAGGCGGGTAGGTGGTCTGAGTGTGTTGACAATTAATAATGGGTTTGTAAATTGGGCTGCTCTTGCACTAGTGGATGACATGTCAATCTTAACTCGAGAGGAAAGTGATCACCTACCACTATGTGTGTTGTTAAACTCCAACAAAAGGAGCTGTGATCTTGATATGAATGGTATCATCTATGTGAATGCTGGCTCAACCCGTATTCAGTTGAATCCCACTAATCTGGTGAATGCGAAAGCATTAGCAGACAGTGTAGTTGGCTCATACAGTACACGCTATCAGACTGTACCATGATATCAGACTGTACCATGAGTGACGGCCTCTCATCCATTGTTGCTTTTTCAGCGCTAACCCGAAGTATAAAAGAAACAATCCACAATAAACAGGTTTATATAAGTGCACCTGAACGTTGGAATTTGGCTGCTAAAAACCATAATCAATATGACCATAGGATACAAACAGAAAAAAGAGTTTTCCAGAACAACATTTCAGACACATAATCAGGCAAAAATGGTGTCCTTAGTGATATACAAATTAGAAACCAGATAAAAGATCTGAAAATAGTCTACCGTCATTGGTTACGAGCCCATCAGATAATGTGTGAAACTGAGCGTTGGCAACAGATTGCATATTATGCTAGATCAAGCAACAACATTGGTAATTGGAAGGAGGTTGCGAGTGGGAGGAAGAAAGATCTACCTATAATCAGTGTGCCTGCAGAAACCTGGTGTACTCACATTGCAAATGCATTGGGGACTGTAGAACCTGCTGATTCCAAGGGAGATATATCATGAAGTAAGTGGCTGGGCAAAGCATCTATCAGCGATATAGTGAAGATTATCGAGCAATTAAACACCTCCTGGGCAGCTGTTCCCGATGGGACATGTAACTCATTAATCAATCAAGTCCTCACCTGTTTTCTGGGCTAATGCGTTGCACATCGTTTTTGTAAACATAGGAACATATAGCAAACTACCTATAACTTGGACAAAGAGAAATATATCACACGTCTACACAAAGGGATGCTGGAAAAATCCTGCTAACTACCACATGCTAGCCATGCTTGCTATTCCAGCTAAAATCTTTGCGAGGTTACGGCTTGATGAAATAAATGAGTGGATTACAATGAACAACATCATACCTAAAAACCAAACTGGCCTTAGGAAAAAAGCTGCTACTATACCAAACATCCTTACACTGGTCTCAGCAGTAGAATATGAAATGGCAGAGGCGACATCTACCTGTCTATGCTGCATATATTGATTTCAGTGCAGCATTCAATACAGTAATGCGGAACCGATTAAGGAGAAAATTGGCAGGTTGGAATATACCAGCAGGTCTCTTAAGTATGATCATGCTCCTTTACCAGCACACAAGTATTAGAATGCGTCTGGATGACCAAGGTAGCCTGTCCAACGCATTCAACACTAAGAGGGGAGTTAAACAGGGATGTATCCTGGCTGCCACACTTTTTAATTTGTAATTGGCTGATCTTTGTCAAGCTTTGTGTATCCGGGAAGCATGCCCTGTAAAGTTTGGAGCATTAAAGGTGGGTTGGTTAGGATAGGTAATCAAAAGGTGTGGGGTTTGCCTAATCTACCAGTGATACTAGGGCAATTATATAAACATCAACATCTAAATTTACCTCTGGGAAATTGCGCACATTCATACAGGATGGATCAAACTAACGGATAGATCCAAAATTTAGGCTGTCCTGATTTTTTGCTGGGTCTTCTTGTTTATAGTTTCCAGACCTGTCCATATATCTGCACTTTATAAGTCCCTATTTTTCCAGGCATTGAAAGATGGTGCATATTGAAGTTCAGAGCACCGAGAAGAAGGTGCGTGCTGTGTACCAAAAAACGAAACTATTTTTAGTTAGGTATTGATAAAAAGATATGGTGCGAACAGATGAGTGCTCTTTGTCAAAACAGTAATCTAAAAGTTTAAAGTAATTTTATTTCTCACTTAAAACAATGCTTTCCGCAATGAAATACATTTTTAGACCATGACTTACAGTTGAAACACATAATCAATATAATAAAATGCAGACAATAATTCACAATTGAAACATGAAATACACAAATGATCCAACAGAAAGGAAAATTACATTATAACAGGACAGTATAGTTCAAGGTTGTGAAAATCAATTCCAAGGTATAGTACAACCTTGCCTGGCTTCCTACCACATATCATAGGATGCCAGGATCAGGAGGAAAACGTTACATGGGATTGTGTTGTCATCTATAGAGTCAAAACTACTGTGCAACACTATTCTGTGGTCAGGGAAGGTGAGTTGCACATAAGAGATGTGCCATCTATTTGGGCGGATCAAATATTCTACAGTCCTCGTAGCATAATCCGCTAATTATTCAAGGAGTTAGGGGCATACAACTCTATTATTTTGGCACAGCCCAAGGGTCTTGTAGCCCTCTTAGGGAGGTGGGAGAGAATGTGGAAGTATTTTTTCTGCATGTATTAGTGCAGAAAATATCGTCAGGGTCTTTCATCAACCAACGTGAAAGCAAGGGATGTCAGGATCTGGTAACTCCTAAGCAGATCGTACCTTCGGTAGTCATATTGTGGTGGTTTGTATCAGTTATATGCAACCTTTGTCAGAGCTTCATATAGATGACCCTGTGAAAAACATATATGGACATTTAAATTGGAGTGCATTGCGAGGAGTGCTTGGAAAACCCTAAGCACTAGTAAAAATGGATGACCTCTAGCAACCGTTGGTCAACTTACCCTCCGGTGCAGAATCCCATTCCTTGATCTGGTGTGAGGGGTTAGGATATGCTGATGATCTACTTGTATTAGATCATACCCCAAAGGGACTATAGTGTTTGCTTAATGTATTAGGAAGTTACACAACGATGAATTGGCTGTGCATAAACATCAGTAAAATAAATATAATGGTAAAGCCAAGCGTACTTACCCGAATTGCATGTGGAAGATCAATCAGGAACCCATTGAAATTGTGAGCTGCTACAAATATCTAGGAGTGCTCATAGATGATAGACTCACTTGGAACTCCCACTGGCGCAAACATGCTCAACTGCATGAGGATTGCATATGCTATAAGTACATTCATTGGCAGAGAAGGTGGCTGATCCATCCACACAATATTGATGTTGTAGGCTTCCAAAATTGCTCCTTGTATGCTCTATGGAGTAGAAGCATGGGGTGAGAAGTACCTATTGCTGCTGGGGAAATTGGAATCAAAGATTTTAAGTTTGCTGTTTAGAATGCTGTGAAAATCTGCCAATAGAATATCTGAGAATGGAGTTTGGGCAAAAAAGCATTCTTGTCAACGATAACTGTAGGATGGCTATGTGTTACGTGAAATTACAGCAAAACAGCACAATTATAGTTGATGTCTTTAATGCATTCCTGAGACTAGACAACTATAAAAATGTGGCACCTTGAGTAGACTGATGGGCAAGTATAAGTTCTGGGGATCTGGGTTTGTACAACCAGAAACGGGAGATCGTCTATTTGCACAAAAAAATGGCTAAAATATAGACTAACTGTATATAGTAGTGAAACAGATATCATTCGACTTGCAACTGTTGTCAACAGACACTGACCCAAAATCAGATACCGAACTACGTAATAGCGTATCCAAATAGTTATATAGAACATCAATATGTGTTACTAAAATCAATGTTACCAGTCTGCTTGAGGTTTGTAGTCCCTACATTGGGCTGTGTAGAGAAAAACAAATGTGTTTACCCTGAGACTGAGTCTATACAGTTCATCTTAGTTTACTGTGAAAGGCTAAATGGAATACGGAAAATGACTATAAATCATTTGATAATATTTTAAATTGTGATGAAATGAAAAGTAAATGGGCGGAAATAATATACATTTTATATTACACATGTTCAAGTTGTATATGTGATGTGTAGACATTTTAGATGAATTATCACCAGGATTGTTTCAACCTATGATAGTTTTATTAACTATTAGAATTAATTGATATGCTTTTATAGTTTTAATGTATGCTACGTCTGTATACACAATGCCTGTTAGGGTTTAAGTATATTATAATAAAATAAACAACTCTATATTCACCAGTAAACCATCATCAGAAGAAACGTGAGATAAGACCCTAGCCTTCCATGAGCATATCATTCTTTTGTCACCGCAATACATGTATAAAGTGGGGTTTGAAGACGTTCGGGAGCTATTGCCAATACCCCTCAGTACACGTCTCCTCAGATTTTATTATGTTTTTACCCAACTCATGTGGACTCTGCTTCACTGCTACCCACTTCTTCTTTCTAAGGGAACTGGCATCCTTTGACTCAAACTCCTCATCATTACCCTGAGCATCGTTTTTTATTAAAGACAGGGTGTTCAGTTGAATTCTTACTTTCCAACATATATAGCACAGCACAACGGTATCCACATTTAAACAGGTCATCTTCGTACTGCAGTGTGTAGTCCAGTATCACCTCAGATCTGAGCCAAAAGTTGCAAGTAGTAGCTATCACATTTTCTACCTGGTCCACAATTATAATATCTTTTTGTGGAGAATACACATAATGGTACCATCCTATGAAAGATAGACAAAAACACGTCTATGTTTAACTGATGATGACAGTCAAGACTAGAAACAACCTTGAGTTGTAGGTCTCTAACCCCTTCCTGATTAGTAGTCATCACATTTATTACCCTATCATTCTCCTCACCCTTAGATACATTGTTACATTTGAGGTGCACATTTGCCTGGTTTTGAGAAGCGTCATTTACTAATTGTGGGACCACCCTAGTTGTGGTATTAGAGACAGATCAGACCTTCCGTTTTCCACCAGAGCCCTCCCCGAGTTGCAAACACAGAGAATCAACTTCCTCAATAAACAAACAGTGCACATCTTCCAGCACTGTATCCTGAATGCCAACTCTCATCCTCTGCATATTCAGTTGTAATACTTTTTGCTTGGTGTAATGATAGTTTACAGTGAAGGCATGCATATAACATTCTGTTGCCATGACGGCATCTTCGTGTATGATTCGAGAATGTTGATCGGATCATACACGAAGATGTTGCTTAAAGAGGTTGGCCTTCCCGGGGCCCCTACCATTAAACGTAGAAGTTCGTTACACATATAACGCAGAGTTGTGTACTAATTGCTGAAACTATACACAACAATTGGCGACGAGGAATTACTGCATGGAGGGAGTTCCGGGTGCAGCGTGAGCAGTGAAATACACGCTTAGCTTAATACTGTTGCTGGTTACGAGGAACGGTAATCGTGACAACAAAGGAAAAGAGAAATGCATTCACATAAAACAGGTGAGCAGCGCGATCAAGAAAGAAGATAATATTTTGATTAAAACTCACAGGGAGCAGCAGCATACGGGGGACGCGCGCGAGCGGCCAACCGTCTGATGCACTAGAGGAAAGGACCTCAGTGCGTGCTGTACGTGCCGCCATTTTGGAAAAAAAAAACGGTGAATGCTACGAAAAGCCAAACATTGGTTCACTGTTAATAACAGTGAAGTATAGATCGACGAAGAAGTTCAAACGAAAGGAGAGAGCGTTGTGGAGACGCTAATATATAAAAAAAAAAAGAAAACATTTTTTTTTTGTTTGTGATTGCATGTGCACAATTTATGAACAGTATTCAATAATAAAGAGTGAAGCACACGGAGTGGAGTGTGATATAGAAGACCTAAAACAACATCGCGTTGGAATTTAGAGCATCATGCAGACCATATCTGCCCCAGTGAAGTTTTTACCATTGCCTGGGAATCCAACATGCCCTTGGGAACAATGGCAAGATAATTTCCAAGTATATCTGAGGGCAATAGGAGGTTCAAGGTACAGTGATGATCAGAAAGAGGCCACTCTTCTAAGTTGTGTAGGTGCCGAGGCATTAAGGATTTTTAGGACATTACCTGAATTAGAACATGATGAAGTGAGTTGGGAGGAATCTTCGAGTGGAGCTAGAAAATATGACACAGCGATGGCCAAACTTAATAAACATTTTGGAAATAAAACTAACACAGTATTGGAAAGATATAGATTTTTCACAAGAAAACAAGGTAAAGAGGAAAATATAGACTCATATTTCGCCGCATTGAGGGGATTGATGGCCACTTGTGCTTTCACGTGGGTAGCAGATGAATATTTAAGGGATCAGATGGTGTTGCATGTGGCGGATCCCCGGATTCAACAATGTTTGTGGCAGGCGAAGAACCCCACATTGGAAAAAACAATTGAGATAGCCAGGTCAATCGAACTGGGCGAAAAATGTATGAAGGAAGTTCAAAATAAAATGGAGAATATGGAAGTCAAATCAGTTCAAGATATGGAGGATGGGCAACATAACAGTCAAGAAGATGATTTGATTGCTATTGTTAAAAGATTAGTCAAGTCAGACGTGAATGGTGGAATCAAACAAAGAAGGGCAGGCATGTTCAGACAAAATAACAGATGTTTGAGTTGTGGATGGTATAGACATGTCAATCCTGAAATAGAGTGTCCAGCTGTGTCAGCAGAGTGTTACAGATGTGGTCAACTAGGACATTTTGGAAAAATGTGTCACAACAGTAGAGCAAGAGGAAGATTTAACAGCCGTTTTGGAAGAAATACTGGACGCTACAATAGAGGCAGAGGTGCAGCGATGACAAGTATAAAGGCATTGGAAGACATGAGTGGTCCAAGCAATCTATTAGGAATCAAGGATAGGCTTGAAGACAAGGTTCAAATACTAGCTGTTGAGCCAAGTGAAAAAGGTGTGGGACCATGGGTTGCCATGGAGATAAATGATATAACGCTACAAGTGATGGTGGACACTGGCTCTCCTTATACGATGGTTGATGTGGAGACATACGTTAATGTATTAAAAAGGAAAATGGGAGAACTACAAATGACAAAAATCAAGGCAACTGGATATGGAAAAACACCCATCAACATTATAGGGTATGTTTGGGTACATCTGAAATTTGAAGAGAGAAAAACATACTGCAGATTATTTGTGGCTGCGAATGGGTTTTCGATAGTAGGATGGTGGGAGCAAGCAGCTTTGAAAATAAGAATTCATCCTGGCGAAAAGGTGCCCATTTTATGCATTACGGAGAACAGTTGTGATACCGCAGAGAATTTGGCAAAGGCTTTTCCCAAAGTTTTTAATGAGGAAATAGGTTTACTCAAAGGATTTGAACATCGGATCATACTCAAAAGGGGTGCAAAGCCAGTGGTACATAGAGTGAGGAATATACCCATTGGTACCAGAGAAGCATTGAAGACCGAATTAGAAAGGTTCTGCATGCAGGATGTCATCGAACCTATAATGGTAATTGTTAAAAAACAGGATGGATCCATCAGAATGTGCGTGGACCTGAGAGATTTGAATGCTAACATTTGGGTAGATCGCCATCCTTTGCCGAACATTGGGGAAATGTTGACTACCATGAAGCCGGCAAAGTATTTTACGACGTTAGATCTATCGTCAGCATATCACCAAGTAGTACTGGAGGAAGAGAGTAGACATTTAACGTCTTTTGTAACACCATTAGGAGCTTTTAGGTACAAGAGAATGCCTTTTGGGTTGGCTTCAGCAGCCGCAGTGTTCCAGAGATTGATGCATCATCTATTTGAAGGGTTACATGGAGTACATTATTTTCAGGATGATATATTGGTGTCAGGAATGTCTCAGGAAGAACATGATGCAAAGTTATTGGGAGTATTACAGGTACTACAGCAGAAGGGAATGACATTAAAAATTGAAAAATGCAAAGTCAAGAAAAATGAGGTAATGAGGTAATGATGGAATAATGCCAAAAGAATCATTAGTGGATACCATTTTAAAAATTTCTGATCCCAAGAATATGGGTTTAACAGAATACTACTCGAAATTCATTGACCACTATTCGGACAGAACTGAGAAAATGAGAAGTTTAATGTGCAAAGGTGTCAAATTCGAGTGGACTGAAGATTGTAAAAAGGAATTTGAGCAAATCAAAACATTGGTCAATAGAGCACCGGTGTTAAAGTTGTTTGATTCAAGTGCCAAAACAAGGATATCCGTGGATGCAAGTAACATAGGACTGGGAGGAGTCCTAGAACAAGTTCAAGCTGGTGAAATCGTTCCCATTGCTTTTGCTTCAAGGACATTAAGAGGTACTGAGAGACATTATTCAACAATAGAAAAAGAAGCTTTGGGTGTTAAGTGGATTTTGGAACATTACAAAAGTCTCATTTGGGGCATTCCAGTGGACATTATAACAGATCACAAACCACTCGTACATGTTTTGAACTCAAAAAATCCTCAAATTACATCTCCTCGCATAAGAAGGTGGACACTGATCATCATGCAATTCAATGTGATTATAAAATATACTCCAGGAAAAAACAACGTGGTGGCGGAACGTTTCTCTCGCCTACCGTGTGAGGATGTAGCGGAGAATGGCGAGGACAACGAGACATTGATGGAAGAACAAAACATGGATTGTATCATTGCTCAAGTGCATCCCAGTTTTTCAAAGGAGGAATGGATAAGAGCTGGTGAATGTGATCCTGAACAAGAAATGTTGAGAAGAGCCATTGAGAGTGGTTGGAAAGACATTGATGACAATGTAAGATACTGGGAGAAATTTAAAGATGAGTTGTCTAGTGATAAGGTTTGTGTGTATCGAGGAGAACGTATCATACCCCCAACAAATTTGAGAAAGAGGATTATGGACATTGCCCATGAAGGTCATGTGGGAAGAATGTTGACGAAGAGAAGATTAAGAACTGCTTATTGGTGGCCTAACATGTGGGGTGAAATGGAATCTCTAGTCAGAGATTGTACTGCATGTGCAGTGAGTGACAAGAGTAAGTTAAAAAACACAACCCCATTGCAGCCGGTGAATATTCCTAGCACGGTATGGACAAAATTAGCTATTGATATAGCTGGGCCCTATGAGACATTGGGATCACAAAAAGTGTTCCTCATAGTGTTGGTAGATTATATGTCCAAGTGGGTGGAGTGTGGTATTGTTGAGGACTCTGTATCGGCTATCAAAGTGGTGAAATTCTTGGAAGAAATCTTTAACAGAGAAGGAGAACCACAAGAGCTGGTGTCGGATAATGGAGCCCAATTCATGTCTGTGGAGTTTCAAAAGTTTCTGGAGGACAGGGTCATTAAACATAGCACCACGGCCTTATACCATCCAATGGGAAACGGGTTGGTGGAGAGGATGAACCGTTTCATAAAAGGTATTATTCAACTAGCCATGATAAATGACCTACCCTTGAAAGAGACACTCAAAGAGGCTCTCAACACATACAAAGTCACGCCACACTCAGTTACTGAAGAAATTCCATTCACATTGATGAGAGGAAGAACACCTACAAATAGACTTAGGCCTGCTTGGATGACAAAAAAAGGAAACAAAGAGATAAATTTGGAAGACATTGTCAACAGAGTAAAAAGAAAACAAGAAGAGTATAAAAGATATTATGACAAGCAAAAACATGTTCAAGAAAGTAAAATCAAAACAGGCGATTGGGTAAGAGTGAGAGATCCAAATCACGTGATGAAAGGGGAATCAAGATTTCGTCCTCCTCAAAGAGTGAAAGAATGTTCAAAGAAATCTGTGATCTTAGAGGATGGCAGGAAATGGTCATGCGATGATGTAGTTTTGGCAAAGGAAAGGGAGATTATGAGAAATGGAGGAGAACAAGGCTGGTATGGAGAAACATTTCAAGACAAGATATTCAGAGATGATGTTGGAGAGACAAGTATAATGTGTGAAGGTAATACACAAGAAGAGAAAACCCAAGGAAAACCACAGGAAGGAAGGAGTGACAATTCTCAGACAATACCAAGGCACAGGAGAAGATTGTGGAACCGTAAACAAGACTATGGGCCTCATTACGACCCAGGCGGTAAGTTACCGCCTGGGCCGTGACTTTACCACCATGGCGTAAACTATGTTTACGCCATGGTGGTTGGCGGACTTACCGCCCCATTCCGAGGTCGGCGGGGCGGTAAGTCCCCAATCCCCATTTACCCTTCCCCATTCCCATTTTTGCCCCATAGGGCATAATGGGAGTGGGGAAGGCGTTAATTACGCCACCGTAAATTACGGTGGCGTAATTAACATCAAGTTCCCTTACCGCCATGGTTTTTTACACCCGCTAGAAGCAGGTGTAAAATCCGCCATGGCGGAAAGGGAACTCGTGATTGGCGGTAAGGGGTCGGCGCAGCTAACGCTGGCGCTAACCCCTTACCGCCAGGGTCGTAATGAGGCCCTATGTGTATTATTGAGAATTGGTAAACTGAGTATTCGGATCCAGATGACAGGTTACACCTCTGATGACATGAAGATACTGGGCCTCATTACGACCCTGGCGGAAAGGGGTTTGCGGCAGCGTTAGCTGCGCCAACCCCTTTCCGCCAATTACGAGTTCCCTTTCCGCCATGGCGGTTTTTACACCTGCTTTTAGCAGGTGTAAAAAACCATGGCGGTAAGGGAACTTGGTGTTAATTACGCCACCGTAATTTACGGTGGCGTAATTAACGCCTTCCCCACTCCCATTATGCCCTATGGGGCAAAAATGGGAATGGGGAAGGGTAAATGGGGATTGGGGATTTACCGCCCCGCCAAGGTCGGAATGGGGCGGTAAATCCCCTTACCGCCATGGCGTAAACGTAGTTTGCGCCATGGCGGTAAAGTCACGGCCCTGGCGGTAACTTACCGCCAGGGTCGTGATGAGGCCCACTGTATCCTTTATAAGCAGACAAAGTTAAAGTTATGATTTATAGATATATATATACAACATAGCAGCAATGTTATGATAGTAGTTTTCTGAGTTTTGAATTTGTTAATTTATTAGGAGAGAAGATGTAATGATAGTTTACAGTGAAGGCAAGCATATAACATTCTGTTGCCATGACGGCATCTTCGTGTATGATTCGAGAATGTTGATCGGATCATACACGAAGATGTTGCTGAAAGAGGTTGGCCTTCCTGGGGCCCCTACCATTAAACGTAGAAGTTCGTTACACATATAACGCAGAGTTGTGTACTAATTGCTGAAACTATACACAGCACTTGGCCCCTCGGCCTTGAGAGCCTAATGCCAAAATATCTCTATTAGCTTCAAGCATGTGCCTGCGTATGTATTGCTATTTGACTTGACTCCCCTTGAGTTAGGCAGTCTAGAGGGCATACCAGATTGGTGAATCTCAATGACCTTGTCAACAGTTGAAAGGCTTTGCATATGCTGACTTCCGCTCTTTCCACTTTTAAAGACTGTCACCCAACCACTTACAGACCGAAGGCCACTGTCCACCGGATACCTTTCCATAACATTTAGATTATTATCAGCAAAACTGATACACACATTACTAACTTTCACACACTTCCGTTTTCCATACATAACACTTTGTGTTGTTTTCCATTTATTCCTAACCCTTTGACTTTTCTTCACCAGTCTAGTTTCCTGCCATGAAGGGTTAGCATCAGTAGATACAATAGAGGGACCTATACCTACAATAGAGGTGCCAGCCTTAATATTTCTACTCACTGACCTAGATAGGTCCCGCTCATCCACTGTGCCCAAACCTACATTGTTCATTCCTTGATCTTTATATGTCTCTCTACCCCTCTTGATACATTTATGTAGGCACAGAGATTGCAGATCCAGCGTATTATCCATCAACTCGGTCATTCACACCAATGTTTTTAACAAGTTTTCAAATACAGCAAACATGGCCGCCGATGTAATACTTGAGGTACTGATTTGTGAATCATGTGAGATATCCATGATTCTCTGAAGATAATTGAACTGGCTAATCATGCCAGCTAGGATATTCTTCAAAATGGCCTGCATTATAGGCAACTACTGACAAAACACCAGCCTACCTAGCCACATAACTTGTGGGCTCAGATGTGATGCACTCCGCTGGGAACCAGATCATTGCGAGGCTTGAGTCTAAGCTGGCATGCATAAAAAAGAAGAAACAGGAAACACCCATTCCTGATACTCTGCAGCCTACTGGTGTAAATCGCTACATAAACCGCTATAATAAGCGCTATGTAAAAAGCGCTATTGCAGCCCGAGAACTACGGCACCTGAGTACTCTTAATCCTGCACAAGAAATGGCCACATTTTCATAGGATCACACAGAAAGCTACAGGTATCATCTTGCCACCATTAAGGTACACGAGGTACCTGGTAGATCCAAGATGGCTGCCCGTTTGATGCCCAAAGCCCCTCTGCCTAACTAGGCCTTCAGCAGCCATCTGATTGGCCACCGGGCCTATCTCTTCCCCCATTGGCCGCCGGCAGGTGAAGCCGGCCCA
The DNA here is from genome assembly GCF_040938575.1 of Ambystoma mexicanum. Lineage (NCBI taxonomy): Eukaryota > Metazoa > Chordata > Amphibia > Caudata > Ambystomatidae > Ambystoma > Ambystoma mexicanum. The sequence goes on from NC_090930.1 coordinate 1,080,347,993, forward strand.
CTCCCACTAAGGCCCACGGGAGGTAAGGCCAACACCTGTTTTTGCCGTGTCTGCGGTCTGCTAGACACCCTGGCCCTCTCATGCACACCCGCCAAGGTAACCTTTATGCATCTATTGTGCACTGCCAACAGCCACAGCCGACACCTCCATAAGCGCACTAGACATTCTGCTACCATTGGCTCTGGCCCCTGTGCACCCACACTTGTACTATCAGTGACTGGCATCTGCTCTAGCCTACCTAATAGCTAATGTCTTTATCTTCGCTTCTTGCAGCCCAGTTTAATGCATGACCTGGTGCTTAGAGTTACCACACTCCTAGCCAAATGTGTCTGACTCTGCATAATTTGTAATTAAACGTACCTGTCTCTAACAGGCTTGCTAACATAACACGGCCTACTGCTCTACTCCAGACTCGATTCCCCTGCCATCCTGTCTACTGTTCCTCTGACTACTGTTATTGCTCCCTGCAACTGACTGGCTCATCTGATCCAGGCGCTGCCCAATCGTTTATTAGCCCAATCATGCTATGTACTATGTTCTCTTGAAATGTGTCTCACTATGCCTCGCAATTTCGAATCTAATTGCATTTTCAAGGTTCACCCTGCCCAATTGTCCATTGAACCTGGTTGATCTCTAGCCAGAAGTGTTCCCATAGCCAGGTGTTGTCTAACCTATATGCAATTTAGAATCTAGCTGCATTTTCAGCCATAGTCACTATAGCGCTCCAAGTGTACTTTGCCCAATTGTGCCACTGAACCTGGTTGTTTCTCTAGCCAAATGTCTTCCCAAATCTAGGTGTTGTCTTACCTATATGCAATTTCGAATCTAGATGCATTTTCAGCAATAGTCACTATAGCGCTCCAAGTGTACTTTGCCCAATTGTGCCACTGAACCTGGTTGTTTCTCTAGCCAAATGTGTTCCCAAATGTAGGTGCTGTCTACATATATGCAATTTCGCATCTAGATGCATTTTCAAGGTGTACCCTGCCCAATTGTGCCATTGAACCTGGTTGTTTCTCTAGCCCAATGTGCTCCGAAATCTAGGTGCAGTCTAACATATATGCAATTTCGCATCTAGACACATTTTCAGCCATAATTACTATAGCGCTTCAAGTGTACTTTGCCAAATTGTGCCATTGAACCCGGCTGCTTTTCCAGCCATACATGTTATCTTGAAACTAAAGGCTGCCCCTCCGCTCTTTAAACTATCACTCCCTGACCTTAAAAACGACTGCAACCTCAGCTTGAGTGCATTGCTTAAACCAGCCACGGCCCCTCAAGCCCACCCTACTCAGCTCAAACTAGCCACCAACAATCATAGCTTGACCCGCTCCCCCACCAGTGCCACCAGTCTCCAGCATTACGCACTGTTGCTACCAGACCATGATCTTCTGGCTTGCCCTAATCATGTTCCCCTTCTGCATAACGCTGGACAATGTACCTGTAGCAGTAACATCTACATAGCCTACCAGAACGGCCTGGCTAAACTAGGGTACCCTAGACATCACCCCATCCCCTGCCTCACACCGTTCCTACCCTCCATATCCCCCTTCCCTCCCACTCACCACCACCCTCATACCTCCCATGTCAACCCAGGCCCCCCAACCAACACTACTCATAGCCACCCCAGTCCTATCGCTAAATCCAACCAAACTAAACCGAATACTTTACATCCCGCCCGCTCCAAGCCACCTAGCCTAACCCCCCCCCTCCCTTACTCCCAACCTCACAGCCCGCAACCACAGACTAGGCTCCAGGCTCCCCACCACAACCACTAGGCCCAACTTCAAAACCAATACAAAGCACAATGCGCCAAATAAGCCCACACCTCCCCCACTAAAAGGTGCCCTACTCAATGTCAGATCCCTGGCTGCCCACCCCACAGAAATTGTTGACATCATTCTCACCAATGACCTCGACTTCATAGCCCTAACGGAAACTTGGCTTCATGAGGCGTCCGGTCCAGACGTATCACTAGCCATCCCGGAAAAATACTCTATCCTCAGAGTTGATAGACCCAACGCTAGAGGCGGAGGTGCAGCAATCATTTCCAAATCCTCCCTAGACCTCAGATCAGCCTCCACAATGTCACTCATATCCTGCGAGATACTAACAGCCAAACTGCAAACCTCCTCCACAACCACGATCACCTCCACCTCATATACAGACCCCCAGAGCCCCCCGGGGTCTTTGAATAAGACATCACGTCTCTCATCTCTGAAAACTCCAAACCATCGGCACAAATCATGATCCTCGGGGACTTCAAACTCGGTTACCAGGACCTGAACGATGCACATGCTGCATACCTAGCCGATGTCCTAACAGAAAGTGACTTCACACAGCTCATTGTACTCCCCACCCACCAAAAGGACAGAACCCTTGATTGGGTTGCAACCTACCATTGCAATGCAACCTGCAAGGACCCCCAACCTCTGGCATGGACTGATCATCATATGATCTCTCTTGAGGTTTTCACTAATCAGGCACAGCCCAATAAATACCCCCTGCACCAGCTTGTCCAACCAGAAACAAATGCAACATCACTGCTGAAGCCCTACTACCACTGGTCCTACCGACCCTCAATGCTCTCCCAACCAATGCTGACTTAAACCTGCTGATTGACACCTTCAATGACTCCATGGCTAGAGCAATGGACACCGTGGCCCCCCTGAAACTATGCAAAGACAAACCTAAAGCTCATCTGACCTCGTGGTACACCCCTGAGCTCAAATTACTCAGAAAAAGGAAAGCCAAGGCGCACCACACTTGGAAGACTAACCCCTCCGCGGAAAACAAATCCAACCTCACAAACTTATCCTCACTTTACAAAAGCGAGATAATTCGCACCAAAAAAGATGTATACAACACCAGGATTACTCAGGCAGGATCCTCCACCAAAGAATTATTTAAAATTATGAAGGAACTAGAAAACCCTATTTCACCTACAGACACTTGTCTGAAAGGCAAATCCTGGTGCACCAGCATCCAAAATGCCCTCAACAACAAAATCTCAGGACTCCAAACCAAAATTGAGGACAAACTCCAACAACTCTCCAATAACAAGATCACCGACCCTGGCCTACCCACGCCCAAGAATACTAGCTCGGGCTTCTGGTTTAAGAAAGTCACCACTACGGAAGTTCAAAAAATCATCTCCTCCTTAAAACCTTCAAACTGCAAAGGAGACAGCTGCCCTGCCCAGATCATAAGAGATGCAGCTAGAGAGCTCTCCCCCTTCATCACCAAACTTATTAACCTATCCTTCACCAATAACTCAATCCCTAGCAACCTAAAACACTCATGGGTTCTCCCACTCCTTAAAAAACAGTCCCTTGACCCAGCCATACCCACCAACTACAGGCCCATCAGCACAGACCCATTCCTACTAAAGATCCTGGACAGAGTCGCCTACATCCAAATTCAGGAATACCTGGAATCCAACCAATTACTAGGAATACGTCAATCTGGTTCAGACCTCAACACGGAACAGAAACTGCCCTTGTTGATCTCAAAAGCCAGATTGATGATATTAAAGACAAAGGCAATGCCGCAATTCTACTCCTCCTAGACCTCTCAGCGGCCTTTGACCTGGTCAGCCATGAAATCCTTTGTAGTCACCTAGCCACCGCAGCCCACTTCTCCGCCTCTGCCATCACATGGATACAATCCTTCCTGGCAAACAGAACCATGCAGGTTTTCTCAAGAGCAGCTGCAGCAGACCCCATTCCCATCACATGTGGGGTCCCACAGGGATCCTGTGTATCCCCCACTTTGTACAATATATATACAAAGCCCCTATTTGACCAACTGGACCGTCTGGGTGTCACCTACACAAATTACGCAGACGACACCCAGATAGTCCTCACCATCACAGGCAATTACCAAGCAGACGTCGCCCTGATCAACGAAATATTCTCCATCATTCAGGCATGAAGACAGAGCTCCTCATCGTCGGCTCCCCCAATACCCTAACTAAACTCAATCCCAACTACAACAACATCACGATCGATGGACACACCATCCCTATTGCCAAAAGCGTGAAAACCCTTGGCTTCTATCTGGACGCCAACACCAACCTCTCCAAACACACCAAAATGATCGCCTCAGCCTCAGCCTACACCGGCAAGCTCATTAGGGCCAGTAGACAATTCCTATCACCTAACAGTTGCCTCACCCTCGACAGAGCCCTTATACAATCCAAACTGGACTACTGCAACAGCCTGTACCTAGGTGCTAACCAATCCGTACTTAACAAACTTCAGGTACTACAAAATAACACTCTGCGCGCAGCCCTCAACATTCCCAGACGAGAACATATCTCTGCTACTAGGAAAGCCTGCAAATGGCTCTCCATACGCCAGAAAATTGATTTAAAAACCATCTGCCTCACGTACAAGTCCCTCAATCACCTAGCACCACCATATCTAGCCAACAAAATCACCATGAAACTTGCTACCAAAACCACTTTATCCTCCAACACTTTATGCCTGACAGGCCCAGATTCCACCTAATAAGAGCTGGAGGGGCAAGCTTCACAGTACTCGCCTCCCAACTCTGGAACACCCTACCTCTCAACATCAAAACTATCGAGTTCTTCCAGATCTTCAGGAAGCAGGTCATCAGCTGGCTCCTAAACAAAGAGTAGCCCCACTAGCATCTGACCTCTCACCCCCTGCGCGGCAACTGGCTCTTGTACTGTATTATATTGTAACTGTATATGTATAACTGTATATATATGTATGTATTATAAGTATGAATGAAGTATGCAACACACAGATACTTCACAATGTTGTAACCGTGTACTTAAGCGCCCTTCTACCCCTGAGTTTGGAGCGCTATACAAATAAAATAAATAAACAAACAAACAAATAAATACAAATACAAATACTGGAACACCATCCTGTTCACAAACAGGATTGCTAAAAATACTCTGAGAAATCCCCATTGAGTACTTTTGAGTTAAAAAATGATGTTTTACTCCATCGTACCACCATTTGTAATCCTGTGGTAATTCCACGGGACTGAGTGGAGGTAATGGTAGCCGATTTTGGCAGTAGATTGGGAGATGTACAGCCAATTCACCCTCAAATTCATAATTAGGCTCACTGCATTATAATAAGAACCTCATTCAAGACCTACCACAGTTGCTTCCAGAAATCAAAAATAAAAGCTAGAGGCATAGCTGTTTGACTCAATCCAATACAATATGACAAAGGGTCCATTGAGAGAATCATCTTAGATAAAAATATAGCAATTTATTGACAATCACTATCAGCAAGTCAATGTGGCGTGTTACAGATGCACTAAAAAAGCCATAAAGTGATGGTTGGAGCACTTTTTGTTACATTGTTTTTTCCCCTATCTACACCATAAAAACGTGCCAAAGACCCTTGGTCTGAGCCCCACCTGAAAAGGAGAAGTAATAAGAAATGGCAAGGTCACATCCCTTATAAAATCAAGGAAGATCTGCTTGCACTTCACCTGGCACATTGGCAAAACTCTTACTCCACACTGTTCCTCATTAAATATGAGTACTGCACCACCCTTCACCTCTACCTCCTCCTTTGCTCTTTTGCTCCTGTCAACTAAATACTAAACACAGCCACAAGCCCTCTCTACAACCTACTCAGATCCTCTCCCACCTTGTCATACCATCACCATGCTGCAAGCCTCCCTATACAAAATAACTCTGTCTTCATTTTTCTATACATTGGGGGTCATTTTACATACCCCTTGTATTGCACAGAAAGGGAGCGTGCCAGATGGCACGTATGCACAAGGTTTCTCCTGCTGTGCAATTTTTGCCATTTTCAAAATGGAGATGAAATATGAAGAATAAAATGCGCTTTACTCTTCACATTTCTGGTTCCCTTTTGGAACAAAATGTAACTGCTGTCCACAAGTAACACTTTGCAGGGGGCACTAATAATGGATTCCTATAGAATAGACAAGGTTTTAGCAGGTGCAAACGTCAGGCGTATTTCATAGTGATAATTGTGCGGGTGGGAAATCATGAATTTGAAAGCAGGTCAGGAGGGCAGCACAGAAAAGTATATCCCACTCAATGCCCCAATCTAAATTAAAATTGATTGTATTCCCCCATATCATTAAAGTAAAGGGGCAAGGCGAAGGCCCCTTGCTTTTATAGTTCATTTTAATGTAAAATGTGTTCATGTATCCACTTGTTAAGTCCTAAATGTATGTTACATTTATCTATGTCCCTCTGTCATGAGATGCCCTGCTCATCTATCCACTCTAGACACCTACATTACCAGATCACTTGCAACCACTTACCCATCAAAACTTTTCAAAGAGGCACCCTGAGAAGGGACTGGCTGAGCAGTCTTTTTTTCTTTATATGTCACTTCTGATCCAAGCGGCATCCCTGGTGACCAATTACATACAAATTCCAATATCTAGGACCACAAGTATATGCCATTTGTGCAGTCATATGTCCACACAGGCTCTTCAATAAATGCTGTATCCTATCACATGAAGTAACATATTGAAAACACACAGAACTATAGTCAGACCACTTTTAAAGGATTACTCTGACCCTGCACCAGTGATATTAAGTACCCTCAGATGCAACAGCAATTGGAATGCAGTATATGATGCGGGATATGATTCCTAAAACATCAATTTACAGTACTAGGGACTCTCCCTTCCTTACACTGGGTATGGTGTCCCTACTCTACACTGCCTAAGGAAATGAGATATTGAAAGGATCCGCAGGACAAGTGATGGATTGGAGACTGTTTTATTGACTAACACATGTACACCCCACCAGCTTCTACTCTGGTTCCCTGTTAACTGCCCTACAGTCCTGCATAATTTCTAGTACATTCTTAGTTCCACATTCTCTGATGGCATGCCACATATTAGAGAATGCCCTTTTTCACAACACTAAAAAACTATTTACAGAGTATAACTATTTACAGGCCTTCACAGTTTTAACAAATCATAACTAGCATCCAAACCTGGATAAATCCAAATTTGTACAAGGACATTTAACACATACAAAAACAATTTTGCAATTCCAATTGACATGGCAGTTCATTAGTATAACTATTCGTGATTGGGCCCTAGGTATGGAACCAACCTTGCTAGGCTATAATAATTAGTGTTATGTTTTGATTTGATTTCTCCGCTAGGTCACTGGATGGGGTTGAGGTGAAGCCCACACCTCCTTTGGTTAGTGTTTAGGGTTTTTACCCTGGTTACTATGCATTTTGATTGATTTCTCAGGTAAGTAAATTTACCATACTTAGTACAATAAAGTCAGTTTTAGCGTGGACTTTAACCTTATTTATCAATTGTTTAATGTGGACTCATGGTCCCAATTGTGGTCACCCAACATGTGTTTCGACCATGTGGGTCTTTATCAAAGCAATTAACGTTGACGGACATCGGACCTAGACGCCATCACGCATCCACATCTAATCTATTGCAGGGCATACCTGAAGCCCAGCTGTCAACAACTGGACTGACCGCTCACCAGCACCCCACCCCATTTGGGGCAGCTATTCAAAGTGAATTGCCTTGATAAAGACACACGCGGTCGAAACACGTGTCAGCTGACCACAATTGGGACTATGAGTCCACATGAAACCATTGATAAATAAAGTTAAACTGCCCACTAAAACGGACTTTATTGTACTAAGTATGGTAAATCTACTTACCTGAGAAATTATTCAAAACGCAAGGTATCCAGGATAAAAACCCTGAACACTAGTATAACTGACATCCAAATATGTATGAATCCAAATTTGTATAAGGACATTTAACCCAGCCACGGCTGTTTTATTTTTCAAAATTGTCTTTCTGCTATGAGGGTCTTCCACAACCAACTATGAGGCAAGCTCTCATTCCTCTCTGCCTTGACAGGTCCTTCTCTTTATGAACACTCCACACCTGCCCTAATACAGTTTTCTCTTTGTGAACATTCTGGATACTCAACTCTCTCCTGACCTGCAAATCCACAGGATCTATAACACACCTGCACACTCTCTTGAAATGTCACACTGACCCATCTGCCACCTTCACAGCACCATGTAGTCCTTTGTAACTTCTGCTGGCTCAGACCAACAAACCAAACCTCCTTCCACTCTGCTGGGTGGAAATTATATTCACATCCAATCCCCTTCTTTGACGGCACATTTCCTTGCAGCAAACTGTATTGCATATCTGCCTCTTGATAATGTTGTCCTTGACCAGATCCATGTTAATGTCCTTCAAGCATGCTCTGTCTAACCACCCAGGACAAACTCTAGTATTGGGATTCCTCCCTCTTAACATTTCAAAAGGGGACACAACAGTGGTAGCAGTAAACCTATAAGCCACCACATTGTCTTCAGCTGCTTTTCCCCAATCACCCCCTTCTGAAATGGCACACCTGATGCTGTTCTTAATCACTCTGTTACATTTTTCAACTACACCATTTGTTTCTAGGTGATATATCGAACGGTTTTGTGTTCTATGCCATTCCTTTTCAAAAATCCTTCAATTTCCTCAGAAACGAGTTGAACACCATTGTCTGTTAAAATGGTAGATGGATAGCCTTCTCGTCTAAAGATTTCATCCACAAACTTAATGATATCCCTGGTACACACATTCTGCATCTAAGAAATTTCTACCCAATGTGACAGCATATCCACACAAAGCAATACTTAAATGTTCCCTGACTTCTTACTTGTCCCACCATATGTAGACCTACTTCCAAAGGCACAGATGGAAAGGGCATCAAATGTATTGGTTCTGCTCTCGTGATACAACCCTTGGCAGCATCCTCACATACTGCAACATCTCTGATGACGCTCTCAACTTGCAAATCCATACCTTGCCACCAATAGTCCTGCCTTATTAATTGCTTAGTTTTGATCATTCCCTGATGACCTTCATGTAACATTTCTAAAATTGTCTCTCATACTCCAACAGGAGGTAACAATGTGTCTCCTCGCAACACCATCCCAACTTTAATGAGAAGTTCATCAAAGATATGTCTGACAGCATCAGGAATTACCCCTCTTCTAATCTCATTACTCTTCACACCACATTCAAGCCTCTCCTTTAAATTAACCAACACTGCATCCGCTAGCATAGTTTCACGCCATTCACTCTCCATCACTGCCTCTTGGCTGACATACCAAACTTGATATTCCTTATCTTCCTCATCCTCTTCATCTTCAATCACATTTGTCAATCTTGAGAGACAATCCACTTCCTTGATTTTTACACCCGGCAAATACTCTATCTCCCAATTGTAATCCTGCAAACTTGCAACCCATTTTTGAATCCGAGACGCTAATTTATCTAACCCCTTCATCGTAAGAATCTCTTCCAAAGGTGTGTGTGGTTTGACCATCCATTAAATTTTACACCCCACAGAAAGTGACATCTCTTTTCAATTGCCCGTCTGATTGCTAACAATTCCTTTACAATTGTGGAGTATTTTCTATCTTTATTCCTCAATGACCTGGATGCGAATGCAACAGTGTACTCCCCTCCTTCACTCTTTTGGGAGAGTACAGCATCTAATCCATAATTACTAGCTTCAGATGTTACCACACCGTTCTTGCTGGGATCAAAATTGCTCAACGTGGAGCTCTTGGTCAATGCCAATTGTATCTCTTGAAACCCTTGTTCACATTGTACACTCCATTGAAATCTCAAACCCTTTTAAACCAAAGTCCTCATGTGGATAGATTTGCCTGCTAGACCTGGGACAAATTTAGCATAATATTCAGCCATGCCAAGGAATGACACTATCTTCTCCTTGTTTATGGGAATAGGACAATTCACAATATCTTTTACTAAATTAGGGTTGGGATGAATACATTATTCAGAAATCTAAATATTGGATGGAAGTTTTACCAAACTTACATTTATCTCTACTCAACGTTAAGCCTGCATACCTGAACATATTTAAAACCATCCTTAATCTCATGTCATGCTCTTCACAGCTCTCTCCATACACCAAAACATGATCCTGGAAACACAAGACCCCTTTTATGTGATGAAAAAGTTGAGACATAATTCACTGAAACACAGCCGGAGCAGACACCAAACCAAAGGGCATGTGTCTGTATTGAAACAGACGCTCAGGAGTAATACACAGTGTGATATTCCTGGAAGATGGGGGCAGTACAAGTTGGTGATAGGCTAAATTTAAGTCCAAGGTACTCATGACTTTTGCACCCTTGATGGTTCCTAGCATCTCAGCTATGTTGGCCAAAGGGTGTCTGTTGGGTATCACGCATCGATTGACAGATCTCAAATCAAGGCAAAGCCTTAAATTCCCCTTCAGTTTATGTACCACCACTAAAGGAGAAGCCCATTCAGAACAGTCAATACTTTCTATCACCCCTTGCTTTTCCATAATTTCTAATTCTTCCTTTACAGCGGTACGAATGGCTATAGGAACAGCTCTCAGTTTTTTTTTAGAACCCGGAACAGAGTTTGGCTTTATTCTAATCTGGTGCAAAAAATCTTTCATTGCCCATCTCCGCTCGAAACACTTCATGCTGCGACAAATAATTCACACGTTCTATCACATGAACTTCTTCAGCATTCTGATCAAGCTTTATTGGAAGCCTTTTCTGGTGTGACCAATTTAAAAGTGGATCATTCCCACTTTTTTAACCATAAACTTTACCTTTGATTTGATCTATCCTTAAACCCCATTACTGTATAGAACCATCCCTCTATCTCAAATTCCTTTGACTCCATATGCCTCTGGTTTGATATCCACTACATTGGGAGAGATACTTCTTTGTAACTTAGTGTTAAAGACGGACTTGGGAAGCAAAGTGTATTTAGCACCTGAATCTCTCACCATCCCAATGATCTAAATGATAGACATGGGCTTCTCAATATAAGCATCATCATCTTGAATAATGGCAATTTCGTCAGCTGTAGATTCAAAGAAACACATGCATTTTTCCATGTCCTCACACAACTCATCCAGGCAGTCAATGTTTTCGCTCGTTATCCTACAACATTTCTTGCAGAGAACTTTGATCGATGGGCACTTATTGCTACTCACAAAATGAGACAGGCTGTCACATTGGAAGCATTTCTTCCTGTCATCTTCTTCCTTTCTCTCTTTGTGCTTCCCAAATTTCCTTTTCACACTTTCTTTCTTGACCCCTTGTTTCTTTTTGTCAGATCTACTTTGCTGCCCTGCTGAAACCTCCATGATCTGTGCATCTTCAGTTCTCTTCACATCAGACTCTGCATGTTTTTCTGATTCCTTCACACATTTCTGTGTATGTTCTAACTCCTTTGCTACTCTGATAACCTCATCAATAGAAGGGTTACTTTTGGACCACAACACTTCTCTCACTTTTTCATCGCTACACTCATGCATAATCTTGTCCTGTAGTCTCTCAGTTAAGGTACTACCAAATTCACATGAAGCTACCAATCCCCTAATAGCCGTAATATACTGTTCTACAGATTCTCGATGATATTGCTACCTTTTGCAAATGTGGTATCTTTCTAAAATAATGCTTATCAATTTCTCATAATGTACACACCAACGACTTCTTTTCTAGTTCCCTCTTAACGGTGCAACAGTCCTGCATCATTTCACCCACATTCTTGGTTCCACATTCTTTGATGGCATTCTACATATTAGAGAATGCTACAGATACCCCAATGGAACTTTCGGTACCAAGTCTAACAAAGTCTAACAAAAAAAGAAAAACAATGCATCTCATTTGATGAATCCCAGTTTATGTACCCTCATCCAAGTAATTTCTTACAACACAGTGGGTTCCTCCTTTGCTGTCGAAAATCAGGTTGAACTGAACAAAGTGCAGAAATGTGATTGGTCCAATTAACTTTCACATTTGTATTAAGATCTACCACACCAGTTACCAATCTGGTGTACTAGACACCCCATTATCTAGCTACTATGTTGTCCATTTCTGGGGGTACCATACCTACACAAAATCTTTCCATTCCTAGGTTTAACTGGGCATGATTTGCTGTAAAGCCTTTTTTCTTTTGAGCCCTGTTGGGAAAGCAGTCCTTTCCAACGTCCTCTGCCAGTGGTGAAGACTGTGTTCATAAGCAAAGAAATGCTCTGCTCCCTGACCACAACCAGGGTGCATTGGGGGTGACTTTGCTGAGGATCAAGGACTGCTTATGTGCTAGCAAAACTCCCTAGACTGGGAAAGCAGAGATTGAAAAGGATTAACCTTGCCCTAGTGCCCTTTTGCAGTGGAACAAAGTAGCCAGGACTCATGTTTTCATTGCTTCAACCACTTCGAACAGCATATTCAAACCACGTTTGCTGCTTCCGAAAAAACCAGGAGCAACGTTGCAACCTGTGGCACTCACCAACGAAATTCAGACTGCTGCTTGCATCAATCGGAACTGGTTCGACACTGCCTCACCATATCAGAGCCTTGGCACCTGCCTTGTCCAAAATAGAACAAGAGGACTGTGTGACATAAAAAGTCAATCCTTTTGTGGTGTTATTGCATATCTCTGAATTATACCTGTAACATGAACATTACATTCAAATTACATCTTAACTATTTATCTCACAATTGGGATCCCAAAACATAGAGTGATCTTCTATTCTGTTTCCAAAACAAATCTTCCAATCGCACCAAACGATATTCAAATACGTTTATTGGAGAGACTGGCAAACACAGGACTGTCACCCTGTTTACTTATAGTAGAAGAAGGAATTAATAAAAAAATGTATTTATGGATTCCCAGACAAGTTGACTGAGACAGAAGAAGATTTTGCTTTGTGGATTCCAAGCCCAGATTTGAGAGAAAAACACATATGTGAAAATCTTTATCAGTTCAATATGTTTCTAGTTGAGAATCACTGAAGAACAGCAAAAGGCATATTTCATCTCATACCCCAGGTGGATTACTGTTTAGATCAAATAAAGCTGGTTAAAAGATGAATACCTTCTCCTGGTACACTATTGGACACTCATAACAGACATGAAAATGGTGAAATGGATAGAAAGTAATGACTTTCCATTACAACTCGCATTTACTTCATGGAAAATATGGCATCAGTTATCCACAAATCACTTGGAAGAGCAACTCAAAATCAATAAGATGAGAAGGAGATGAGAAAATGTAGGTTACCAAAATATCGACAATGATGTTATACAGAGTGTGTATGATGTTACACTTACATGCTTTAATGAGGACATAGATGGTGGCCAAGTAATAAAGAATTGGAATAGCTTGTTGATGAATTTGTTTGGGATATAAAAGTACGAAAATTCATGGAACACAAGAATGGTTTGATGAAAAATTTAAAGACATAAGTAAACCCTAACGATAGCTTTAAACAAAGAGGGTGGTGAGGGCGCTAGAGAGCCATGCAAGATGGCCGACCTGGTCTAAGGCTCCCGCTTCGCCCCGTATTAATCCTGCGGAATCCTCTAGTTTCCGGTGAATCTGTGTGCCAGCCCGCAGCTCCTTGTCTTTCTGGGGCACCCAGCGACACAACTGTGAAATTTGGAGCCGAATCGGTGCCCCTGAGCCAAGTCCCGGTCCATGCGGCTCTGCCTCTGGACCCTGCGTAGCTGGCTTGCGGGACGACAGCCACCCTGAGCCCGGCCCCCTCCCCAGAGTTAATCTGACCCTCCCCCCCGAGGAAGAGCTGCGACGGGGGCTTGTCGCGGGCCGACGACAAATCAGCACCGGCAGCAACCGCTGGCAGACAGCATCTCGCCGAGGGTCTTGGCCCCGTCCCTCCTCCCGCATCGGTCGCCAGTGCTCGAGCGGAGATCGTGGCCACGAGGTACCCAGGCATCCGTTGCCGGACCAGAGGAGACGGCGCTCTGAGGAAGGATCAGCTGCTCCCTCACTTCGCCCCGCCCGCTTCCATCGCGCCAGCTCCGGCATCCAGCTCCAGAGCTGCGGGCCGTTGAGCGGGAAGCACAGCGGCGGTGGGGGGCAATCCACATCTCCCTCCCCTGCACAGCAAAAACTTTCAAGTGGTGAGCCTATACGGCCCAGCGGACAGATGGCCGACTCCATCGACGGCACCAAGGCCACCTCCCCCCGTTTTCAGCCACACTCGTCCGAGCCTGCAGTAGTCACCGTCGGCCCAGCTGGAAGCCCCCGCCAAGTCTCATAAGCACCCTGGGCGACTCAGGCCTCGAAGAAGGAAAGGCCGAGTGCAGAGGTAAGGAGTTGGGGGGGAGGTCTACATCTCTCTCCGCATACGGCCACCCCCCTCTCCAGCCTCCCACAAGCAAGCCAGATTTAACAGTGGGCTGAGTGATGGGAGAGGCCCTCCACAAAGGTGGCGCTGATGCTCCGAAAAACACCAATTTGACCCTGCCCTATCTGTGACTTGGGCCTTGCGCCAAACACGCCACAGTGCACACTGGGACCCACCTCACTGGGGTGGGCGGCCTCATCCTGGTTCGGGAGAGCCAACAACGCCGGAAGGAGTACCTCACCTCCATTGAAGACCACAGAATCCACCCCCACTATCCACAAATTCTGGCCTGAGAAGCCTCTCTCCTTTTAAACCAGCAAGACCGCCATCCACATTGAGCAACGTTCAGTCCAGTCCAGTGAAAGGCCTTCAAGGTGCCCTAGTTATAGTCACAAGCAGCCGACAACAGTCACTCCCATTCCCGCTGGCACGATGGGGAAGACTGACAAGTCTCAGAGGAAATTAAACTTTGAAAGCGGCCCAACCCCCAGGGCACCCCTCTCTCAAGAAGACCTAGCTTCAGTGTCTCAACAAGATGATTCTATTGGCAACTCCTCTGAAATAAAAGAAATCCTCCTTGACTTGAAGGCTGGCATTGGTAATCTGAGCAACAAAATGGATGGTCTGGCGTCTAAAGTCGACCTCCTGCAACATCGGATGGACTCTCATGCGGAAAGAATGAACGATATGGAGCAGAGAGTGTCCAATCTCGATGATAGTTCAGCAATTCTAACCAACAAAGTCTCTCAACTGGAGTCTCAAATTAAAACAACCATTGCCAAATGTGAGGATTTAGAAGGCCGCTCAAGAAGGAATAACCCACGGATAGTGGGAGTGAGAGAACATCAATCGCAGGAGAAAATGGAAAACTTCGTTGAGTCCCTTTGCATCAACCTATTCGGATGCGATGCCCTGTCCCACCTTTTCATAATTGAGAGGGCTCACAGAGTTCCCGCGTCGAGACTAGCATCGGGCTCCCCGCCCAGGCCTATAATAGCGAGGCTATTGAATTACAGAGATCGGGACTCCATACTTCGGCTTGCTAGAGAAAAAGACGATCTAAGTCACAAAGGGGACAAAATACACTTTTTTCCCGACTTTTCCCCCTCGGTGCAGACACAACGGAAAACATTTGCCAGCGTCGAGCAAAGGCTCCGTAACAGTCAACTGACGTACTCAATGCTTTATCCAGCGCATCTTAGAGTTCAGCACGAGGGAAAGGTCCAGTTCTTTCAAACCCCGGATGAAGCACATCTATTCCTAGACCGATTGGGATGCACAGATCAGAACCAGGCTTGCCCCAGACCTCAGAGGGATAGAAACCCAAGGGCTCCTCCATAAATGGTAATTCAGGGCAGAGGCTCTGAATCTATCTTGCTGCAGAGAGTATGCCGGAACGTACACACCTAGCGAAAGACGGGGCTGGGACAGTTGGCAGGCCTTGTGCGCCCCTAGCACAGCTTCTGTTAAGTTGTTTCTTCCCCCTTTTTTTCTCTTCCTAAGTTGAGTTTTTTCCTGCCGAGGTGGAGGTTCATTCCTCGGGATGGTAACTCCAGGGATCATTTGGGTTGTCCGTTGGTTATTGAGGGACCTCTCGGTGGGCCAGTTGGGGGTTGCCCACCCTATGGAGAGTAACGTCCTGGGCCTGTTGGGGTTAGCCCATAGACCGAGCCCTCAGTGTTCATTGGGAATGTTCAGCGCCACTAGTCCCCGTCCTTCCGGCTTCCCGCCAGCGTCCTGCCCACTGTCGGCGCAGTAGCCCCAGCCAGGCTCCCCTCCTCTGTGCACTGACCCTGGAACTAATCCAAATACAACCAGTCCATCACTGTCCACTGGAATAGTAAAGTGGTCCCATATAAAAGCTAACATGCTCCATTCAATGTCTTAACGTGGAATATAAGAGGCTGCAATATCCCAGCGAAAACCAGGAAAAATTTGCATTACCTCAGACGCCACGAAGTGGACGTGGCCTTGATTCAAGAGACTCACCTCACCCCAGGGAATGACTACCAGTGGGCCAAGAGCTGGGGATGCCACAGATACTTCTCTTCCTACTCTACATACTCGAGAGGAGTCGCCATTCTCATACACAGGAGGCTCAGCTTCCGTCTACTACATACGGCAAAAGACACCTAAGGGAGGGCGATCTTGGTGTGCGGCATCATCGCAGGTCAGAAAATGACTTTCGTTAATTCAAATACGCCGAATGTAGATGGCCCCGACAATTTCGGTTAGGTGTTGTCTCAGCTATCCACCCACGACCCTGCAACAATTATTTGGGGCAGGGACATGAACACGATTCTGGACCTTATAAGAGACAAATCAAAGGCCACACGGCAGCCGCCCTCTAAGGCTAGTCTTCAAATAAAGGAAATTTGCAAAGCGTTTGATCTTCAAGACGTTTGGAGAGTATCTAATGGGGAGCTGCGAGATTTCACCTTCCATTCTGCAGACCACAACACAAGTTCCTGGATCGACTATTTCCTCATCTCAACAAATGGCCCCCTGTCATGTGGCCGGTGCTGTATTCATCCGAGAACGCTCTCAGACCACTCAGCTCTTTTTCTTAATCGTAAACCATCCAACCCCTGACCGTCATTACAGCACTGGCGCTTCAAAATGGGCGCGCTACACGATGAAGTCTTCGCTGCTGAACTAAGGGAGGAGATAGACATGTTCCTTGAGGCCAACTTGGGCTCGGTCCCCTCAGCGGGCACAATCTGGGAGTCTTTGAAATGTTTCTTTAGAGGAGTTTGCCAGGCTAAAGAAAATGGTATCCTCAAGCTCATTGGGAGCAAGATTAAAACCAGCAAAGACAAATTAAAGCTTCTTGAGACCCAGATCACAAACACAGCCGACCCAGAGTCAGCTGCAGCTCTGAAAATGGAACTGCAAAAATTCAACGCCGCGGCTGAGCGGGAGGTCAAATTCCTAAGCCGCACCAGCCACGTCCGTCAATACGGCGAGGGCCAAAAACTAGGGGCCCTGTTGGCGCACCTAATCCGAGCCGACAACAAACAGTCCCAAATCGAGAGGATCCGAACCAAGCAAGGCGAGGTGGTCCACACCGACGAAAAGATTGCAGAGGAATTCAGCCTATTCTACCAAGATCTTTATGGTGCTAAACTCCCAAAAGAGTCAAACGTCCCACTGGAATATCTAGAAGACACAGAGCTCTACTGGGTTGAACACCATCTGCGTGAACCTCTGAATGAGATGATTAGAGCTGCCATAAAGACCCTACCCTCTTCCAAGGCGCCAGGCCCTGACGGCCTAACGGGAGAATTCTATGAAGCCTTTGCTGACACCCTGGCTCCTCTCCTGGCGGCTGTGTACGAAGAAGCGTTAGAAATGGGGTATCTCCCTCATTCCTCCTGTGAAGCCAATGTCATCCTTTTGCACAAACCAGGCAAACCACCAGAAGAATGTGCTTCGTACCGCCCTATCTCCCTGCTCAACCTAGACAACAAAATACTCGCCACGGTTCTAGCCAAAAGGCTGATGCCCTTGATGCCTGCTCTTGTACTAGCAGACCAAGCCGGTTTTATACCAGGTCGCAATACGACCTTCGGCATACGGAGAATGTTCGGAATCATCGAGGCACTAGATCCCACAAATCAGGCAATGGCGGTCCTCCTAGATGCCGAAAAAGCGTTTGACTCGGTGGAGTGGCCGTTCATGTTCATGGTTCTCACCAGAATGGGACTAGGTGCTCGGTTCATCAAGCTGGTCTCCCTCCTGTACACCAAGCCACAAGCTAGCATCATTGTAGGCACTGCAAAATCAGCTTCAATAAACCTGCAGCGAGGCATGAGACAAGGCTGCCCGCTTTCAGCTTTAATCTTCACCCTGGTGATGGAGCCATTAGCCTCCAACCTTCGGGAACTCAGACAACAGAGGGGACTCATCATCGGCCCACACAGGCTCATCGTCTCGCTTTACGCCGACGATGTGGCTCTGTTCATACGCAACCCTGAAGTTAACCTGAACCCGGTCATGAGGGAAGTCATCAAATTCGGAGCGGCTTCTGGATTGAAAATCAATCATTCTAAATCCGTCGTCTTTCCACTGACTCGAGCCACAAAGCAGTTTGCAGATAAATTCAAACTCACATGGAAAACCGCCAGGGTTCGGTACCTGGGGATACAGCTATTGCTGGACCAGCACGAGGTGTTTCGAGATAATTACGAGGAAGTGGTCAAGTCCCTACAAGACAAGGTTTCACGCTGGAAGACGCTTCCACTAACGCTCTGGGGTAGGGCCTCCCTAGTCAAGATGGTGGTCCTGCCTAAATTACTGTACCTCTTCAAAAATATTCCTCTGCTACTACCGCAATCCTTCCTGAAAAGGTTGAAAAGCTTGGTTCTTGAGTTGCTTTGGGCGGGCAAACCAGCCATAGTGGCGCATTCTATATTGACGCTTCCCGTGTCCAAAGGGGGGCTAGCCCTCCCTGACTTGGAGAAATACTTCTGGGCAGCTCAGGCTCAATATCTCAGCCATTGGTATGCGACACAAACAATCCGTCCCCATGTACAAGTGGAACGAGCCCTGGCAACGCCCAGCTTTCTGACTGCAGTGGTCTTTGGCCAGATCCCCGTGCCCTGCCCCTCGATGAATGTGATGCTCACGACGTACAAGGTCTGAAAGACTTTAGCCCATAAACTCGGGGTGCAAACAAGGTACTCTCCTCTCTTGCCAGTCAAGTTTATTCCTGGAATCTCCCTAACTTCAGAGAAAGTCTTCCACCAATGGGTCGACAAGCTTCATATACAAACTCTAGGGGACCTTTTTACGGAGGAAGGCTTTCTAACCCCAGATCAAGCAAAAATGAAAGGGGGCAACACTGCTCTGGACGTGTTCCTCTACTTGCGGAATAGTTACACCCTACAGTCCCTTCTGCCAGACTTCCTGGCTCAGCCACCTACCTGGCAACTGCTGCACGACGTTATTCAGGCACAGGGTGACGGCAGGTTGGTGTCGCAAATATATAAAGCATTAATCTCTCACACGACCCACGTCAACACAGGCGCAAAGACCAGATGGGAGAGAGCACTACAGACAGCAATTTCAGATGAGGGCTACATCCTGAATCAGACTCAGAAAATCGCACTTAATTTACGTCTTAAAATTATCCACTTCAACTTCCTCCACCAAACCTACTACACACCTGAAAAAGTAAACAAACATCATCTAGACACGCAGGTGGAGTGCAGAAGCTGCGGAATCTTGTCTGCGGAATTTGTCCATCTATCCTGGGAGTGTTCTGAAATAGCCCCTTTCTGGAACCGTGTGCTGGACACAAAGACGGCGATTGTAGGGGAAGCAATACACCCAAGGCACACAGCAGTGCTGCTGGGTATGACAAGGCTGATTTCCACTCCATCAAGGAAGTTGACTGGCATACTACTGACACTGGCTCGTAGGAGGGTTGCCATGGCATGGGGCCGGGGCCCCCCTCCTTCTTATGCAGCTTGGCGTAAAGACTTACTCTACTACCAGGATATAGAATCAGACTTTATAAAACATTTACCACTACACGCCCGCCCACCGGACATATGGGGCCCGTTGATAATATTCTTGATGAGTGAGGCGGAAGCCTCTGCAGCTAGTGCTTCGGAGACGGACAGCACATCTTGATGTAATCTCAGTCCAGTTTGACCTTTCCTCGAGTCAAGGATCGGGAGGAGTGAGTTGATTTCCAGCGGTGGCGCCGCTTGGGCGGGGCGGGGGGGGTTGAGGCGGGGTTGTTGGGAGAGTTCAAGTCGACGGCGGAAAGTTAATGGCCACCCTAATGTGGGTGTGTATTTGTATGGTGTGTTAAATACCAAAAATAAAGGTTTTAAAAAAACAAAAAACAAAGAGGGTGGAGATCGAGAGGATGTGAACAGAGAGCAAAACAAACCCGAGAAACCTCGAGAATGAATTCTGAAATGTCATGGGAAATAGATGATGTGACCCACGACACCAATGTCTTCTCAAACTCTTACTTTGTAACAACTTTATGAAGGTGACAGGGTATACCCTAGATACATTTTTGGCATTTAACTATCTCCAAAGTTGACTTTCTGGCTTATTAAGGAGAAAATCACTCATAGACAAGAAAGCTACAGCTATGATAGAGGCGAATAATGCAGTAGTAACACATTCTCATTATATCCGATATCAACTAGTGGATGTAGTAATAAGAAGATATATGGGAAAGCTCTAGCCTAATCATTATGCAGAACTAATATATTGGGCTTTGAACCAGCTACCAATATAAAAATAGCTAAAATGTAATTCTTCCCAAAACAACTTGAATTTCTTCATCACAATCCACTCGCAACTGGGGATAGGTTTACATGAGGAGAGTGAGCCGTAGCTATGATTTTACAATGGATAGCAACACCATCAAATACTAGTGCAAAATAAATGGTGTGGGCTGCAAAGCAGTTTTAAAAATCCCATGAATCACACATATTAAGAAATATTTGCAACCAATAAATGCATCAAATTGGTACAATAAACCAAATTAGTTGGTAGAAACCTTTGAGGAGAAACAAATATATTCATCCTAAAACGTCTGTGGGAATAAAGGGCAAATGTCGAGCTAGCCAAAAATGCTAATTCTTTGCATGAAATGATCTCAAAACTTCTTGTCATGGAACCATGCCTGGGATGATTTACTTCCATATGCTACCTTTGTTTTATTACTCCACTGCGATTACATTTTCTCAAAATTAAAACAAATAAAGCAGTAAATATCTTGCTCTGTGCTACATCGCCATGAATCACATAATTTATCGAATGGGTTTTCCTTTTGGGTAAGGGTCTGATGCAACACATTCAATGGAATAAAAATGGAATCTAGTTAAATACACTTGATTACAAGACAGCAGATAGATAAGGAACGGATCTAACAAGAAGACTTTTAATTGACATTAAAAAAAAAAATAACATATTGGAGATATTTGTGAACAGTTTTTGTGTCATTATAACTTCATAAGTGCTGAATTAGCTCACAAGTGGGTCATGAATGGAGATTTTACCCACGACATGAAGCACATTTTGCCAAGCAGAAAGCTATGCCTCAACATTAACAAAAATTGAGTAGAGTTTTAGCAAAAAAACTCTCTGTGGAAAGAGAAAACTGTTTTACTTTTTCCAGGTAATATACATTAATATTTTCATATTTGATCCAGTAACTTAACATGGATTAAAGTTTGATATAAATGATTGTGTACCTGTAGCACAGTGGAGGGTGTGTGCCTCTTGATGCGTTTACTTTTATGCATTGTAATAGACACTGGCATATGTAGTGCTATGGCAACCTTCATGAAGCTATGAAATTTGAGACAAATTGATCATTGCACATATTGGAGGTCATAACATCATACATTAACATGACAGACCCATTTGGAGCCTGTATGCTAGTGAATAGTGTGTCTCTCAAATGTAATACACTAACTAGTCAATGGTCTGGTAAAGACAGTGACATAATAAAATGTCCTTTGTATCCAGAAGAATCAGAAACACTCATTCATTGTATGTTCCTGCGCCCCAAATACAGCAAGATATATTTAAGAAATATTCTTAGAGAAAAACAGTTTATGGAGCTAGTGTCAGAATTAAAGTATCTGGTGGAGGTTTGTCATGCATCCTCCAATTTTTCAAATAATTTATTTCTGAGGATAGCTTTTAAAATTATAAACGCTTTGTAAAGACTCTATGAATGCTTTTGAATGAATTACTGTTTCAGATGTGTTGATATGATATTTAAATTATACAATTTTTATTTTTATGAAAACCAGCATATAAAATGGTACCTCATTATAGATTTTAAAACAGTTTGAGAAAAACGTATATTCATATGTCTGTTTAATGTATGCATGGATTGTTTTATGAATGTTATTGTACATTAAAAATAAATATATGAATCACATGAAATTGGTCCATCGTTGTTGGGTTCTGGGTGGAAGAGCAGGACTGCTATTTCAGTTAAGGCATCGACTCATGGAATTAATGTGCGCCGAAAATTCCCGCGCAGAGGTGCCAAAACGTGCGATCGCAGTAAAAGTGCGAAAATCTCAGTGCAAGTGCGAAAATCGCAGGGAAACCAGCGCACATCGATTCATGGAAGTCCGTGCGCGAGAAAAACATTGGATGTGCACTGAAAAGCTGTGCCGCGCACGCCGGCGCACAGGTCATCCAACAGCGTGCGCCAAGGCCACTGCGAAATCGCACATAGCGCGGCGCACATCACAAAAGTAGGCGGAACACAGGGCGTAACACACGGAATGGGGAACAACGCGTGAAAATATGGGCGTCACAGGGTAAGTACAGGAGGCAAGTGTGCAGAACGCCCATACGCTCGCCTACAACTCGTAT
Organism: Ambystoma mexicanum; assembly: GCF_040938575.1. Taxonomy (NCBI): domain Eukaryota; kingdom Metazoa; phylum Chordata; class Amphibia; order Caudata; family Ambystomatidae; genus Ambystoma; species Ambystoma mexicanum. Next base: position 1,080,370,569 of record NC_090930.1, read on the forward strand.
TCATGGAATCGAATAGGGCAAACCAGCGCACGGTCAAAGACGCGCACAGGGCCAAACAAGTACGCCACAAGAAAGCAGGCGGTAGCGTCCCTGCGCCTGAAATAAATGTGCGCCAAAATGTGCGCTAACAAAAAGCACGCATATACAGCCATGATGAATGGTCCATACAGTGGCCCTCTGGGACAAATGAGGTGCAAAGGGGTACCGACAAACATGGACACCCGCTGTGTGAAAAATAGCGTGTGTGTGTGTTTCGGGATGTGCGGGAAGTTCCACATGTGATTGGCCTTGGTACGTGTACTTCGGGGTGCGCAGGAAGTTCCACAAGCGATTGGCCTGGGTACGTGTGTTTCGGGATGCGCGGGAAGTTCCACACGCGATTAGCCTGGGTACGTGTACTTCGGGGTGCGCGGGAAGTTCCACACGCAATTGGCCTGGGTACGTTTGTTTCGGGATGCGCGGGAAGTTCCACACGCGATCGGCCTGGGTACATGTACTTCGGGGTGCGCGGGAAGTTCCACATGCGATTGGCCTGGGTACGTGTGTTTCAGGATGCACGGGAAGTTCCACACGCGATCGGCCGGGGTACGTGTACTTCGGGGTGCGCAGGAAGTTCCACACGCGATTGGCCTGGGTACGTGTGTTTCGGGATGCGCGTGAGGTTCCACACGTGATTGGCCTGGGTATGTGTGTTTCGGGATGCGCGGGACGTTCCACACGCGATTGGCCAGGGTACGTGTGTTTCGGGATATGGCGGGAAGTTCCACACGCGATGGCCTGGGTACGTGTACTTCGGGGTGCGCGGGAAGTTCCACATGCGATTGGCCTGGGTACGTGTACTTCAGGGTGCTCGGGAAGTCCCACACGCGATTTCAGCAGGGTACGTGTATTCTGAGGTGCGCAGGAAGTTTCACACGTGATTTCAGCAGGGTCCGTGTATTTTGATGGTGCCAGGGAGTGCTACACGTGATTTGGCCGTGTGGGTCCTCCCAGGTGTTCCCTCTACACCCTCCACGGCCCCTGCAGGCAGCCCACACCACAGGGGACTACCCTGCACCCCTGCTCATGTCCCACAGGCAACCCATCCACCATGGCCATGCCCCCCAGCCAACCCACATGTAACCTTGCACTACTGATCACCAACACATGTGTCCCAGCACCCCCACCCCCAGCACTGTGGAGCAGCCCACACCAGGCCCCCACTCATGTCCAACTCATGTCTCCCAGCACCCCCACCCCCCAGCACTGTGGGGCACCCTCCACCAGGCCCCCACTCATGTCCCACTGAACCCCTACCCCCCAGCATCCAGGGGCACCCTCCACCAGGCCCCCACTCATGTCCAACTCATCTCTCCCATCACCCCCACCCCACAGCAGTGCAGGGCACCCTCCACCAGACCCCCACTCATGTCTCCCACCACCCCCACCCCCCAGCGTCCAGGGGCACCCTCCACCAGGCCCCCACTCATGTCTCCTTGCACCCCCAACCCACAGCAGTGCAGGGCACCCTCCACCAGGCCCCCACACATGTCTCCCAGCACCCCCACCCCCCAGCAGTCCAGGGGCACCCTCCACCAGGCCCCCACTCATGTCCAACTCATGTCTCCCATCACCCCCACCCCCCAGCAGTGCAGGGCACCCTCCACCAGGCCTCCACTCATGTCCCCCTGCACCCCCACCCCCAGCATCCAGGGGCACCCTCCACCAGGCCCACACTCATGTCCAACTCATGTCTCCCATCACCCCCAACCCCCAGCAGTGTAGGGCACCCTCCACCAGGCCCCCACTCATGTCCCCCTGCACCCCCACCCCCCAGCATCCAGGGGCACCCTCCACCAGGCCCCCACTCATGTCTCCCAGCCCCCCCGACACCCCAGCATCCAGGGGCACCTTCCACCAGGCCCCCTTTCATGTCTCCCTGCGCCCCCACCCCCCAGCAGTTCAGGGCACCCTCCACCAGGCCCCCACTCATGTCTCCCACCACCCCCACCCCCCAGCACTGTGGTGCACCCTCCACCAGGCCCCCACTCATGTCTCCCATCACCCCCACCCCCCAGCACTCTGGGGCACCCTCCACCAGGCCCCCACTGATGTCCAACCCATGTCTCCCATCATCCCCACCCCCCGGCAGTGCAGGGCACCCTCCACCAGGCCCCCACTCATGTCCCCCTGCACCCCCACCCCCCAGCATCCAGGGGCACCCTCCACCAGGCCCCCAATCATGTCTCCCAGCACCCCCACCCCCCAGCATCCAGGGGCACCCTCCACCAGGCCCCCACTCATGTCTCCCTGCACCCCCAACCCCCAGCAGTGCAGGGGACCCTCCACCAGGCGCCCACTCATGTCTCCCAGCACCCCCACCCCCCAGCAGTGCAGGGGCACCCTCCACCAGGCCCCCACTCATGTCTCCCAGCACCCCCAACCCCCAGCATCCAGGGGCACCCTCCACCAGGCCCCCACTCATGTCTCCCAGCACCCCCACCCCCCAGCAGTGCAGGGCACCCTCCACAAGGCCCCCACTTATATCCCGCTGCGCCCCCACCCCCCAGCATCCAGGGGCACCCTCCACTAGGCCCCCACTCATGTTCAACTCATGTCTCCCATCACCCCCTCCCCCCAGCAGTGCAGGGCACCCTCCAGCAGGCCCCCACTCATGTCCCCCTGCACCCCCACCCCCCAGCATCCAGGGGCACCCTCCACCAGGCCCCCACTCATGTCTCCCAGCACCCCCACCCCCCAGCATCCAGGGGCACCCTCCACCAGGCCCCCACTCATGTCTCCCTGCACCCCCACCCTCCAGCCGTGCAGGGCACCCTCCACCAGGCCCGCACTCATGACTCCCACCACCCCCATCCCCCAGCAGTGCAGGGGCACCCTCCACCAGTCCCCCATTCATGTCCCCCTGGACCTCCACCCCCCAGCATCCAGGGGCACCCTCCACCAGGCCCCCACTCATGTCTCCCACCACCCCCACCCCCCAGCAGTGCAGGGCCACCCTCCACCAGGCCCCCACTCATGTCCCCCTGCACCCCCACCCCCTAGCATCCAAGGGCACCCTCCACCAGGCCCCCACTCATGTCTCCCTGCACCCCCACCCCCAGCAGTGCAGGGCACCCTCCACCAGGCCCCCACTCATGTCTCCCACCACCCCCAGCCCCCAGCAGTGCAGGGGCACCCTCCACCAGGCCCCCACTCATGTCCCCCAGCACCCCCACCCCCCAGCATCCAGGGGCACCCTCCACCAGGCCCCCACTCATGTCCCCCAGCCAACATGTCATCACAATTTAGATCCCTGGCCCTTATAGTCAGCCTCCAAATGCCAAACACACACCCGAGTATTGCATCCACCCACTTAGAAATGGCAATAACATGATAGAACCCCAATTGCAAGTTTGGAAATGAACACATGTCCCTCACATACACCCAATGGGTGTCAGTATATGTCAAAACCCATATCATGATATGCATGAAACCAATGAGATGATACTACACATTGAAGTTTGAAGAAAACATATGTATTAAAAGCAACATAAATTGAAGCAAAAATAAACAAACAATAATGGAAATTAAAAAAAAAATAAATAAACCAGCATGTCCGTGAAATAATGCAAAACCACGAATCATAATCCTAAGGAAAGGTGTCCAAAGTCACAGTCCACAAAAGTAAATCCAATGGAAAATTAAAATCGAAAACCATTGCTCCATGGGTAAATCATAAAAAAAAAGAAAAGCCAAAAGTCAACTATATACAGATAAACAATCCAGGGTCCATGATCCCAACAGAAGAAATGAAACCTATCTAATAACACTACCTAAAAAAAAGAAACTATATACAAAAATGTGGCCCATTGTCCAAAAGGTCCAAAAAAAATGCTAAACCAAAGGAAACCTAACACTAACTACAGAACTATTTACAAGGGCAGCGGGCTAGTCCGACGGCTCACTTCGGGATGTTCTGGGCCAGGGCATCATCGAACTCCTGCTCAATGTCCCGGAGGCGGTCCTCCTCCATGGCCCCGAGGGTCTGCAGGGCCGTCGACATGTTCACCCCCAACTTCCTGCGGATTGCCTCGAGGCACTTGGCCCGCCTCAGGGCCCTCCGCATGGAGTTCTCCGCCCTGACCATCGTGAGCCGTGCCTCTTCCGCCCGCTGCTGCTCCGCATCTATGGCGTGGCCCAACTGCTGCCACACGGAAGACACTTCTCGTCCTGGGTCCTCCTGCTCTCTGGCCGATGCCTGCCCCTCCGATGTCGAAGGCCCTGAGCCATCATGGCTCCCACCACGTTGCTGCTGCTGCTGTGCCTCTGCCCGCGCACTGCCTCCTGCTGCCTGCACATCCTCCGCTGGCTGGGGTGCAGTCGTTGATGTGGCCACCCCTGCTGGACGTCCAACTCCCGACTGTGGCAGGGATGCCTCCTCCACCAGCCTGGCCGCACCGTCCGAGGCAGCTCCACAGGGCACCCAGGTGACTAATGGGTGGGAAGATGGCACGGAGAACGACTGGCGCATCGGGGGGTCAGTTGAGGATGGGGTCTGAGCAAGCCCCATCAAACGGCGGAATCCGGCCTGGGTAACCTGTCCCAGTAGACCGACGGGGTCAACGAGCCATTTGAGATGACGTGCAGTCTCCTCATTAAAAGACTGCAGGTCACCTTGCATGGCCCGTTGACGCAACACCACACCAGTCAGGACAGGCTCAACCCGGACCCGGATAGCCACGTCCGCAGGCAGAGGAAGGCCAGTTGTCATGAGCTCATCCCCTGCCTGAAAACGCGTCTGGACGTAGGCATCCCTGCTGGTGCAAGATGATGCAGGGACAGGATCAGGGACAGGATTGCACACAGGCACCTCTGTGGCGACCTGTGCTGCCTCCTGTCCCTGGTCCTGCACTGCACCACTAGCACCAGTGGAATCCCCACCTCCAGACCCCATCTCTGTTGCTTGCTCGGCCTCCTCCTCCACCAAACCCCCCACCAACCTGGATGACTCCGTGCCATCTTTCCCCGTTGGGCCCTGTGGGGTCCCAGCTGCCCCTTCTGCTGCCGAGGAGTCCAACTCCGACCTCCGCCTCTTGGACCTCCCCCCGGCAGCTGCGGCCTGGGATGCGGCACCGGACTCCTCACTCCCCGACAAGATCACAACCTGGGAGGGGAGCCGGGCCTTGCGTCTCCGGCTGGCAGTGCGATCCCCACCGCTGTGCTCCACAGCACCTTCTCCGCCCTCTTCATCAGTTGACGCTGCAGACAGGGAGAAATAAAACACAGGCATCAGGGCACTGTACAATAGACACATACACACATAACAGTTGCACATGAGTGGCATTGGCAAACCTCAGACATGGCATCACAATCGCCAACACACATGTCATTTCAACTTGCACACATGAGCCATACCACAGCCATATCGCAACTGCCAGCACCCCATCCATACACATACAACAGCATGAGCAGGCAAAGGTGAGCCAGACATCACATGCAACACAGGGAGTGTACTACACATGCACGCACACCACCACACTTGCATGCATGTGTACACCTCAGCCAACTGTCGCAGTGTTCAGATGGGCATCCATGTCACATCTGCCAATCAGGCTTCCACATCCCGCTGTCACATGCATCCATGTTGCATCACTGTTGCACCCTTGTCAAATACACACACATGCACATGTACACAGTGCTGATAAATGCAGCAGAAAACAACATACATGCATGACATCACAAACATGCCTACTTACATACACATTCATCCAAACATCTGTGCCCACACAACTGCATTTTGCATGCAAGCCTACACACACAAACACCATCCATGTCTCACACATGACAGCCCTCGCATGTGTTAGCCTCACAGCCCTGTACACCCCCACCCATACTCGGCCCCATACAAACATATGTGCAACCTGCACACTACTGGCACATCACCACACGCACAGCCTACAATCATGATCCATGTACACTTACCGCTCGACTCCAGACGGGTCTGCCTCTCAAGGACCTGGACATGGAGCGCTGGGGATATGCATTCCAGGACCCTCATCTGATCTTCCGACAAGTGGCCCCGGAGCCCCTTAGCATCCGCTGCCTTCAAGAGGCGCCGGGCCTTGTTGAGGGTCCTGGACCTGAAGTCCTCTCAGCACTTCTTGACATGTTGGAAGTCATGGACTGCCACCCCCTCCGCGTTAATGGCAGTCATGATGTCCGTCCAGATCCGAGTCCGTCTTTCCTTGTCGGCACGCACACTTCCGAAGAGGGCATCATACTGCCCCAGGACTTGCTCCACCAGGACAACAACTTCCCTGGCACTGAAGCTGGTGCCCCTCTGCCTCTCTGGCCGGGGGTTGTCAGTGGTGCCAGATGTTGCAGTGCCCGACATGACAACCCCAGAGGCAGGAGTGGGTGGGCAACTGGGTCCTGGGGCTGGGCTGTGGAGCAATGGAATCCCAGTCGGGAGTCTTCGGTTCCAGCAGGGGTGGTCACAGCAACAGCACCCCTGGCTGATGTGCAGGCAGCAAATGGCAGGGCACGTGAGCAGCAGGCAGTCAGGCAGCAGCAGATGGCAGGTGGGAGCATGTTCAGGGCTCTGGGGGGCAGTAATTCAGCCTTCTGGGCAGGAGCGTGGTCTTCCGTGTGCTTACGCGTGGCCAGCTTGATACGGAGTGATTTTGCACGTGAAAATCCTGCACGTCTGCGTGTAATTCGAGGAAAGGCCCTTAGCGCGTATGCACGTCAGCACGCATATGCGATTTCTTTGGACCAAAGGCCCTTAGTGCGTAAGCGCGTCTGTGACGTGACACGCGCGGGTGTTTCCCTCATAAAACGTAAGGACCAGGGACAGGAGGCAGCACAGGTCGCCAAGGAGGTGCCTGTGTGCAATTCTGTCCCTGATCCTGTCACTGCATCATCTTGCACCAGCAGGGATGCCTACGTCCAGACGCGTTTTCAGGCAGGGGATGAGCTCACGACAACTGGCCTTCCTCTGCCTGCGTTCGTGGCTATCCGGGTCTGGGTTGAACCTGTCCTGACTGGTGTGGCGTTGCGTCAACGGGCCATGCGAGGTGACCTGCAGTCTTTTCATGAGGAGACTGCACGTCATCTCGAATGGCTTGTTGACCGCGTCAGCCTACTGGACAGGTCATCCAGGCCAGATTCCTCCGTTTGATGGGGCTTGCTCAGACCCCCTCCTCAACTGAACCCCCTATGCGCCAGTCGTCTTCCTTGCCATCTTCCCACCCATTAGTCACCTGGATGCCCTTTGGAGCTGCCTCGGACGGTGCGGCCAGGCTAGTGGAGGAGGCATCCATGCCACAGTCGGGAATCGGACGTCCTGCAGGGGTGGCCACATCAACGACAGCAACCCAGCCAGCGGAGGATGTGCAGGCAGCAGGAGGCAGTGCACGGACAGAGGCACAGCAGCAGCAGCAACGTGGTGGGAGCCATGATGACTCGGGGCCTTCGACAGGAGGACCCAGGACGGGAAGTGTCTTCCGTGTGGCAGCAGTTGGGCCACACCATAGATGCGGAGCAGCAGCGGGCGGAAGCGGCACGGCTCGCGATGGTCAGGGCAGAGAACTCCATGCAGAGGGCCATGAGGCGGGCCGAGTGCCTCGAGGCAATCCGCAGGGAGTTGGGGGTGAACATGTCGACGGCACTGCGGACCCTCGGGGCCATGGAGGATGACCGCCTCCCGGACATTGAGCAGGAGTTCGATGATGCCCTGGCCGGGAACATCCCGAAGTGAGCCGTTGGACTATCCCGCTGCCCTTGTAAATAGTTCTGTAGTTAGTCTTAGGTTTCCTTTGGTTTAGCATTTTTTTTTTACCTTTTGGACAATGGGCCACATTTTTGTATATAGTATCTTTTTTTTAGGTAGTGTTATTAGATAGGTTTCATTTCTTCTGTTGGGATCATGGACCCTGGATTGTTTATCTGTATATAGTTGACTTTTGGATTTTCTTTTTTTTTATGATTTACCCATGGAGTAATGGTTTTCGATTTTAATTTTCCATTGGATTTACTTTTGTGGACTGTGACTTTGGACACCTTTCCTTTGGATTATGATTTGTGGTTTTGCATTATTTCACGGACATGCTGGTTTATTTTTTTTTAATTTCCATTATTGTTTGTTTATTTTTGCTTCAATTTATGTTGCTTTTAATACATGTTTTTTCTTCAAACTTCAATGTGTAGTATCATCTCATTGGTTTCATGCATATCATGATATGGGTTTTGACATATACTGACACCCATTGGGTATATGTGAGGGACATGTGTTCATTTCCAAACTTGCAATTGGGGTTCTATCATGTTATTGCCATTTCTAAGTGGGTGGATGCAATACTCGGGTGGGTGTTTGGCATTTGGAGGCTGACCATAAGGGCCAGGGATCTAGATTGTGATGACATGTTGGCTGGGGGACATGAGTGGGGGCCTGGTGGAGGGTGCCCCAGCACTGCTGGGGGGTGGGGGTGCAGGAAGACATGAGTGGGGGCCTGGTGAAGGGTGCCCCTGGATGCTGGGGGGTGGGGGTGATGGGAGACATGAGTGGGGGCGTGGTGGAGGGTGCCCCTGCACTGCTGGGGGATGGGGGTGGTGGGAGACATGAGTGGGGGCCTGGTGGAGGATGCCCCTGCACTGCTGGGGGGTGGGGGTGATGGGAGACATGAGTGGGGGCTTGGTGGAGGGTGCCCCTGCACTGCTGGGGGGTGGGGGTGGTGGGGGAAATGAGTGGGGTCCTGGTGGAAGGTGCCCCTGCACTGCTGGGGTGTGGGGGTGATGGGAGACATGAGTGGGGCCTGGTGGAGGGTGCCCCTGGATGCTGTGGGGTAGGGGTGGTGGGAGACATGAGTGGGGGCCTGGTGGAGGGTGCCCTGGATGCTGGGGGGTGGGGGTGCAGGGAGACATGAGTGGGGGCCTGGTGGAGGGTGCCCCTAGATGCTGGGGGGTGGGGGTGATGGGAGACATGAGTTGGACATGAGTGGTAGCCTGGTGGAGGGTGCCCCTGGATGCTGGGGGGATTGGGGTGATGGGAGACATGAGTGGGGGCCTGGTGGAAGGTGCCCCTGCACTGCTGGGGTGTGGGGGTGATGGGAGACATGAGTGGGGCCTGGTGGAGGGTGCCCCTGGATGCTGGGGGGTAGGGGTGGTGGGAGACATGAGTGGGGGCCTGGTGGAGGGTGCCCTGGATGCTGGGGGGTGGGGGTGCAGGGAGACATGAGTCGGGGCCTGGTGGAGGGTGCCCCTGCACTGCTGGGGGGTGAGGGTGATGGGAGACATGAGTTGGACATGAGTGGGGGCCTGGTGGAGGGTGCCCTGCACTGCTGGGGGGTGGGGGTGCTGGGAGACATGAGTGGGGGCCTGGTGGAGGGTGCCCCTGGATGCTGGGGGGTGGGGGTGATGGGGACATGAGTGGGGGCCTGGTGGAGGGTGCCCCTGCACTGCTGGGGTGTGGGGGTGCTGGGAGACATGAGTGGGGGCCTGGTGGAGGGTGCCCCTGCACTGCTGGGGGGTGGGGGTGATGGGAGACATGAGTTGGACATGAGTGAGGGCCTGGTGGAGGGTGCCCCTGGATGCTGGGGGGTGGGGGTGATGGGAGACATGAGTGGGGGCCTGGTGGAGGGTGCCCCTGCACTGCTGGGGGGAAGGGGTGGTGGGGGACATGAGTGGGGGCCTGGTGGAGGGTACCCTGCACTGCTGGGGGGTGGGGGTGCTGGGAGACATGAGTGGGGGCCTGGTGGAGGGTGCCCCTGGATGCTGGGGGGTGGGGGTGATGGGAGACATGAGTTGGACATGATTGGGGGCCTGGTGGAGGGTGCCCCTGGATGCTTGGAGGAGGGGGTGATGGGAGACATGAGTGGGGGCCTGGTGGAGGGTGCCCCTGCACTGCTGGGGGGTGGGGGTGGTGGGAGACATTAGTGGGGGCCTGGTGGAGGCTGCCCCTGCACTGCTGTGGGGTGGGGGTGATGGTAGACATGAGTGGGGGCCTGGTGGAGGGTGCCCCTGGATGCTGGGGGGTGGGGGTGGTGGGAGACATGAGTGGCGGCCTGGTGGAGGGTGCCCCTGGATGCTGGGGGGTGGGGGTGCAGGGAGACATGAGTTGGACATGAGTGGGGGCCTGGTGGAGGGTGCCCTGCACTGCTGGGGGTGGGGGTGCTGGGAGAAATGAGTGGGGGCCTGCTGGAGGGTGCCCTGCACTGCTGGGGGGTGGGGGTGCAGGGAGACATGAGTGGTGCCTGGTGAAGGGTGCCCCTGGATGCTGGGGGGTGGGGGTGATGGGAGACATGAGTGGGGGCCTGGTGGAGGGTGCCCCTGCACTGCTGGGGGGTGGGGGTGGTGGGAGACATGAGTGGGGGCCTGGTGGAGGATGCCCCTGCACTGCTGGGGGGTGGGGGTGATGGGAGACATGAGTGGGGGCTTGGTGGAGGGTGCCCCTGCACTGCTGGGGGGTGGGGGTGGTGGGGGAAATGAGTGGGGTCCTGGTGGAGGGTGCCCTGCACTGCTGGGGGTGGGCTGCTGGGAGACCTGAGTGGGGGCCTGGTGGAGGGTGCCCCTGGATGCTGGGGGGTGGGGGTGATGGGAGACATGAGTTGGACATGAGTGGTAGCCTGGTGGAGGGTGCCCCTGGATGCTGGGGGGTGGGGGTGATAGGAGACATGAGTGGGGGCCTGGTGGAGGGAGCCTCTGCACTGCTGGGGTGTGGGGGTGATGGGAGACATGAGTGGGGCCTGGTGGAGGGTGCCCCTGGATGCTGGGGGGTGGGGGTGGTGGGAGACATGAGTGGGGGCCTGGTGGAGGGTGCCCCTGGATGCTGGGGGGTGGGGGTGCAGGGAGACATGAGTTGGACATGAGTGGGGGCCTGGTGGAGGGTGCCCTGCACTGCTGGGGGTGGGGGTGCTGGGAGACATGAGTGGGGGCCTGCTGGAGGGTGCCCTGCACTGCTGGGGGGTGGGGGTGCAGGGAGACATGAGTGGTGCCTGGTGAAGGTTGCCCCTGGATGCTGGGTGGTGGGGGTGATGGGAGACATGAGTGGGGGCCTGGTGGAGGGTGCCCCTGCACTGCTGGGGGGTGGGGGTGGTGGGAGACATGAGTGGGGGCCTGTTTGAGGATGCCCCTGCACTGCTGGGGGGTGGGGGTGATGGGAGACATGAGTGGGGGCTTGGTGGAGGGTGCCCCTGCACTGCTGGGGGGTGGGGATGGTGGGGGAAATGAGTGGGGTCCTGGTGGAGGGTGCCCTGCACTGCTGGGGGTGGGGTGCTGGGAGACATGAGTGGGGGCCTGGTGGAGGGTGCCCCTGGATGCTGGGGGGTGGGGGTGATGGGAGACATGAGTTGGACATGAGTGGTAGCCTGGTGGAGGGTGCCCCTGGATGCTGGGGGGTGGGGGTGATAGGAGACATGAGTGGGGGCCTGGTGGAGGGAGCCCCTGCACTGCTGGGGGGTGGGGGTGATGGGAGACATGAGTGGGGCCTGGTGGAGGGTGCCCCTGGATGCTCGGGGGTGGGGGTGGTGGGAGACATGAGTGGGGGCCTGGTGGAGGGTGCCCTGTATGCTGGGGGGTGGGGGTGCAGGGAGACATGAGTTGGACATGAGTGGAGGCCTGGTGGAGGGTGCCCTGCACTACTGGAGGGTGGGGGTGCAGGGAGACATGAGTGGGGGCCTGGTGGAGGGTGCCCCTGCACTGCTGGGGGGTGGGGGTGATGGGAGACATGAGTTGGACATGAGTGGGGGCCTGGTGGAGGGTGCCCTGTACTGCTGCGGGGTGGGGGTGCTGGGAGACATGAGTGGGGGCCTGGTGGAGGGTGCCCCTGGATGCTGGGGGGTGGGGGTGATGGGGACATGAGTGGGGGCCTGGTGGAGGGTGCCCCTGCACTGCTGGGGTGTGGGGGTGCTGGGAGACATGAGTGGGGGCCTGGTGGAGGGTGCCCCTGCACTGCTGGGGGGTGGGGGTGATGGGAGACATGAGTTGGACATGAGTGGGGGCCTGGTGGAGGGTGCCCCTGGATGCTGGGGGGTGGGGGTGATGGGAGACATGAGTGGGGGCCTGGTGGAGGGTGCCCCTGCACTGCTGGGGGGGGTAGGGGTGGGGGACATGAGTGGGGGCCTGGTGGAGGGTACCCTGCACTGCTGGGGGGTGGGGGTGCTGGGAGACATGAGTGGGGGCCTGGTGGAGGGTGCCCCTGGATGCTGGGGGGTGGGGGTGATGAGAGACATGAGTTGGACATGAGTGGGGGCCTGGTGGAGGGTGCCCCTGGATGCTGGGAGGAGGGGGTGATGGGAGACATGAGTGGGGGCCTGGTGGAGGGTGCCCCTGCACTGCTGGGGGTTGGGGGTGGTGGGAGACATGAGTGGGGGCCTGGTGGAGGCTGCCCCTGCACTGCTGTGGGGTGGGGGTGATGGTAGACATGAGTGGGGGCCTGGTGGAGGGTGCCCCTGGATGCTGGGGGGTGGGGGTGGTGGGAGACATGAGTGGGGGCCTGGTGGAGGGTGCCCCTGGATGCTGGGGGGTGGGGGTGCAGGGAGACATGAGTTGGACATGAGTGGGGACTGGTGGAGGGTGCCCTGCACTGCTGGGGGTGGGGGTGCTGGGAGACATGAGTTGGGGCCTGCTGGAGGGTGCCCCGCACTGCTGGGGGGTGGGGGTGCAGGGAGACATGAGTGGGGGCCTGGTGAAGGGTGCCCCTGGATGCTGGGGGTGGGGGTGATGGGAGACATGAGTGGGGGCCTGGTGGAGGGTGCCCCTGCACTGCTGGGGGGTGGGGGTGGTGGGAGACATGAGTGGGGGCCTGGTGGAGGATGCCCCTGCACTGCTGGGGGGTGGGGTGATGGGAGACATGAGTGGGGGCTTGGTGGAGGGTGCCCCTGCACTGCTGGGGGGTGGGGGTGGTGGGGGAAATGAGTGGGGTCCTGGTGGAGGGTGCCCTGCACTGCTGGGGGTGGGGTGCTGGGAGACATGAGTGGGTGCCTGGTGGAGGGTGCCCCTGGATGCTTGGGGGTGGGGGTGATGGGAGACATGAGTTGGACATGACTGGTAGTCTGGTGGAGGGTGCCCCTGGATGCTGGGGGGTGGGGGTGATGGGAGACATGAGTGGGGGCCTGGTGGAGGGAGCCCCTGGATGCTGGGGGGTGGGGGTGGTGGGAGACATGAGTGGGGGCCTGGTGGAGGGTGCCCTGGATGCTGGAGGGTGGGGGTGCAGGGAGACATGAGTTGGACATGAGTGGGGGCCTGGTAGAGGGAGCCCTGCACTGCTGGGGGGTGGGGGTGCAGGGAGACATGAGTGGGGGCCTGGTGGAGGGTGCCCCTGCACTGCTGGGGGGTGGGGGTGATGGGAGACATGAGTTGGACATGAGTGGAGGCCTGGTGGAGGGTGCCCTGCACTGCTGGGGGGTGGGGGTGCTGGGAGACATGAGTGGGGGCCTGGTGGAGGGTGCCCCTGGATGCTGGGGGGTGGTGGTGATGGGGGACATGAGTGGGGGCCTGGTGGAGGGTGCCCCTGCACTGCTGGGGTGTGGGGGTGCTGGGAGACATGAGTGGGGGCCTGGTGGAGGGTGCCCCTGCACTGCTGGGGGTGGGGGTGATGGGAGACATGAGTTGGACATGAGTGGGGGCCTGGTGGAGGGTGCCCCTGGATGCTGGGGGGTGGGGGTGATGGGAGACATGAGTGGGGGCCTGGTGGAGGGTGCCCCTGCACTGATGGGGGGGTAGGTGTGGTGGGGGACATGAGTGGGGGCCTGGTGGAGGGTGCCCTGCACTGCTGGGGGTGGGGGTGCTGGGAGACATGAGTGGGGGCCTGTGGAGGGTGCCCCTGGATGCTGGGGGGTGGGGGTGATGGGAGACATGAGTTGGACATGAGTGGGGGCCTGGTGGAGGGCGCCCCTGGATGCTGGGAGGAGGGGGTGATCGGAGATATGAGTGGGGGCCTTTTGGAGGGTGCCCCTGCACTGCTGGGGGGTGGGGGTGGTGGGAGACATGAGTGGGGGCCTGGTGGAGGCTGCCCCTGCACTGCTGTGCGGTGGGGGTGATGGTAGACATGAGTGGGGCCTGGTGGAGGGTTCCCCTGGATGCTGGGGGTGGGGGTGGTGGGAAACATGAGTGGGGGCCTGGTGGGGGGTGCCCCTGGATGCTGGGGGGTGGGGTTGCAGGGAGACATGAGTTGGACATGAGTGGGGGCCTGGTGGAGGGTGCCCTGCACTGCTGGGGGTGGGGGTGGAGGGAGACATGAGTGGGGGCCTGCTGGAGGGTGCCCCTGCACTGCTGGGGGGTGGGGGTGATGGGGGACATGAGTTGGACATGAGTGGGGGCCTGGTGGAGGGTGCCCTGCACTGCTGGGGGGTGGGGGTGCTGGGAGACATGAGTGGGGGCCTGATGGAGGGTGCCCCTGGATGCTGGGGGTGGGGGTGATGGGGGACACGAGTGGGTGCCTGGTGGAGGGTGCCCCTGCACTGCTGGGGGGTGGGGGTGCTGGGAGACATGAGTGGGGGCCTGGTGGAGGGTGCCCCTGCACTGCTGGGGGGTGGGGGTGAAGGGAGACATGAGTTGGACATGAGTGGGGGCCTGGTGGAGGGTGCCCCTGGATGCTTGGGGGTGGGGGTGATGGGAGACATGAGTGGGGGCCTGGTGGAGGGTGCCCCTGCACTGCTGGGGCGTGGGGGTGGTGGGGGACATGAGTGGGGGCCTGGTGGAGGGTGCCCTGCACTGCTGGGGGGTGGGGGTGCTGGGAGACATGAGTGGGGGCCTGGTGGAGGGTGCCCCTGGATGCTGGGGTGTGGGGGTGATGGGAGACATGAGCTGGACATGAGTGGGGGCCTGGTGGAGGGTGCCCCTGGATGCTGGGAGGTGGGGGTGATGGGAGACATGAGTGGGGGCCTTTTGGAGGGTGCCCCTGGATGCTGGGGGGTGGGGGTGGTGGGAGACATGAGTGGGGGCCTGGTTGGGGGTGGGGGTGCAGGGAGACATGAGTTGGGCATGAGTGGGGGCCTGGTGGAGGGTGCCCTGCACTGCTGGGGGGTGGGGGTGCAGGGTGACATGAGTGGGGGCCTGGTGGAGGGTGCCTCTGGATCCTGGGGGGTGGGGGTGATGGGGGACATGAGTGGGAGCCTGGTGGAGAGTGCTCCTGCACTGCTGGGGGGGTGGGGGTGCTGGAAGACATGCGTGGGGCCTGGTGGAGGGTGCCCCTGCACTACTGGGGGGTGGGGGTGATGGGAGACATGAGTTGGACATGAGTGGGGGCCTGGTGGAGGGTGCCCCTGGTTGCTGGGGGGTGGTGGTGATGGGAGACATAAGTGGGGGGCTGGTGGAGGGTGCCCCTGCACTGCTGGGAGGTGGGGGTGGTGGGGGACATTAGTGGGGGCCTGGTGGAGGCTGCCCCTGCACTGCTGTGGGGTGGGGGTGATGGTAGACATGAGTGGGGGCCTGGTGGAGGGTTCCCCTGGATGCTGGGGGTGGGGGTGGTGGGAAACATGAGTGGGGGCCTGGTGGGGGTGCCCCTGGATGCTGGGGGGTGGGGTTGCAGGGAGACATGAGTTGGACATGAGTGGGGGCCTGGTGGAGGGTGCCCTGCACTGCTGGGGGTGGGGGTGGAGGGAGACATGAGTGGGGGCCTGCTGGAGGGTGCCCCTGCACTGCTGGGGGGTGGGGGTGATGGGGGACATGAGTTGGACATGAGTGGGGGCCTGGTGGAGGGTGCCCTGCACTGCTGGGTGGTGGGGGTGCTGGGAGACATGAGTGGGGGCCTGATGGAGGGTGCCCCTGGATGCTGGGGGTGGGGGTGATGGGGGACACGAGTGGGTGCCTGGTGGAGGGTGCCCCTGCACTGCTGGGGGTTGGGGGTGAAGGGAGACATGAGTTGGACATGAGTGGGGGCCTGGTGGAGGGTGCCCCTGGATGCTTGGGGGTGGGGGTGATGGGAGACATGAGTGGGGGCCTGGTGGAGGGTGCCCCTGCACTGCTGGGGCGTGGGGGTGGTGGGGGACATGAGTGGGGGCCTGGTGGAGGGTGCCCTGCACTGCTGGGGGGTGGGGGTGCCGGGAGACATGAGTGGGGGCCTGGTGGAGGGTGCCCCTGGATGCTGGGGTGTGGGGGTGATGGGAGACATGAGCTGGACATGAGTGGGGGCCTGGTGGAGGGTGCCCCTGGATGCTGGGAGGTGGGGGTGATGGGAGACATGAGTGGGGGCCTTTTGGAGGGTGCCCCTGCACTGCAGGGGGGTGGGGGTGGTGGGAGACATGAGTAGGGGCCTGGTGGAGGGTGCCCCTGGATGCTGGGGGGTGGGGGTGGTGGGAGACATGAGTGGGGGCCTGGTTGGGGGTGGGGGTGCAGGGAGACATGAGTTGGGCATGAGTGGGGGCCTGGTGGAGGGTGCCCTGCACTGCTGGGGGGTGGGGGTGCAGGGTGACATGAGTGGGGGCCTGGTGGAGGGTGCCTCTGGATCCTGGGGGGTGGGGGTGATGGGGGACATGAGTGGGAGCCTGGTGGAGGGTGCTCCTGCACTGCTGGGGGGGTGGGGGTGCTGGAAGACATGCGTGGGGCCTGGTGGAGGGTGCCCCTGCACTGCTGGGGGGTGGGGGTGATGGGAGACATGAGTTGGACATGAGTGGGGGCCTGGTGGAGGGTGCCCCTGGTTGCTGGGGGGTGGTGGTGATGGGAGACATGAGTGGGGGGCTGGTGGAGGGTGCCCCTGCACTGCTGGGAGGTGGGGGTGGTGGGGGACATTAGTGGGGGCCTGGTGGAAGGTGTCCTGCACAGCTGGGGGGTAGGGGTGCTGGGAGACATGAGTGGGGGCCTGTTGTAGGGTGCCCCTGGATGCTGGGGGGTGGGGGTGATGGGAGACATGAGTTGGACATGAGTGGGGGCCTGGTGGAGGGTGCCCCTGAATGCTGGGGGTGGTGGGGGTTATGGGAGACATGAGTGAGGGCTTTGTGGAGGGTTCCCCTACACTGCTGGGGGGTGGGGGTGCTGGGAGACATGAGTGGGGGCCTGGTGGAGGATGCCCCTGCACTGCTGGGGGCTGGGGGTGATGGGAGACATGAGTTGGACATGAGTGGGGGCCTGGTGGAGGGTGCCCCTGGATGCTGGGGGGTGGGGGTGATGGGAGACATGAGTGGGGGCCTGGTGGAGGGTGCCCCTGCACTGCTGGGGGCAGGGGGTGGTGGGGGACATGAGTGGGGGCCTGGTGGAGGGTGCCGTGCACTGCTGGGTGGTGGGGGTGCTGGGAGACATGAGTGGGGGCCTGGTGGAGGGTGCCCCTGGATGCTAGGGGGTGGGGGTGATGGGAGACATGAGTTGGACATGAGTTTGGGCCTGGTGGAGGGTGCCCCTGGATGCTGGGAGGTGGGGGTGATGGGAGACATAAGTGGGGGCCTGGTGGAGGGTGCCCCTGCACTGCTGGGCGGTGGGGGTGGTGGGAGACATGAGTGAGGGCCTAGTGGAGGCTGCCCCTGCACTGCTGGGGGGTAGGGGTGATGGGAGACATGAGTGGGGACCTGGTGGAGGGTGCCCCTGGATGCTGGGGGGTGGCGGTGGTGGGAGACATGAGTGGGGCCCTGGTGGAGGGTGGCACTGGATGCTGGGGGGTGTGGGTGCAGGGAGACATGAGTTGGACATGAGTGGGGGGCTGGTGGAGGGTGCCCTGCACTGCTGGGGGTGGGGGTGCAGGGAGACATGAGTGTGGGCCTGGTGGAGGGTGCCCCTGCACTGCTGGGGGGTGGGGGTGATGGGAGACATGAGTTGGACATGAGTGCGGGCCTGGTGGAGGGTGCCCTGCATTGCTGGGGGGTGGGGGTGCTGGGAGACATGAGTGGGGACCTGGTGGAGGGTGCCCCTGGATGCTGGGGGGTGGGGGTTATGGGAGACATGAGTTGGACATGAGTGGGGGCCTGGTGGAGGGTGCCCCTGGATGCTGGTGGTTGGGGGTGCTGGGAGACATGAGTGGGGGCCTGGTGGAGGGTGCCCCTGCACTGCTGAGGGGTGGGGGTTATGGGAGACGTGAGTTGGACATGAGTGGGGGCCTGGTGGAGGGTGCCCCTGCACTGCTGGGGGGTGGGGGTGCTGGGAGACATGAGTGGGGGCCTGGTGGAGGGTGCCCCTGCACTGCTGGGGGGCGGGTGTTTTGGGAGACATGAGTTGGACATGAGTGGGGGCCTGGTGGAGGGTGCCCTGGACTGCTGGGGGGTAGGGGTGCTGGGAGACATGAGTGGGGGCCTGGTGTAGGGTGCCCCTGGATGCTGGGGGGTGGGGGTGATGGGAGACATGAGTTGGACATGAGTGGGGGCCTGGTGGAGGGTGCCCCTAAATGCTGGGGGGTGGGGGTGATGGGAGACATGAGTGGGGGCCTGGTGGAGGGTGCCCCTGCACTGCTGGGGGGTGGGGGTGGTGGGAGACATGAGTGGGGGCCTGGTGGAGGCTGCCCCTGCACTGCTGGGGGGTGGGGTGGTGGGAGACATGAGTGGGGGCCTGGTAGAGGGTGCCCCTGGATGCTGGGGGGTGGGGGTGCAGGGAGACAGGAGTTGGACATGAGTGTGGGCCTGGTGGAGGGTGCCCTGCACTGCTGGGGGTGGGGGTGATGGGAGACATGAGTTGGACAATAATGGGGGCCTGGTGGAGGGTGCCCCTGCATGCTGGGGGGTGGGGGTGCAGGGAGACATGAGTGGGGGCCTGGTGGAGGCTGCCCCTGCACTGCTGGGGGGTGGGGTGATGGGAGACATGAGTGGGGGCCTGGTGGAGGCTGCCCCTGCACTGCTGGGGGGTGGGGGTGGTGGGAGACATGAGTGGGGGCCTGGTGGAGGCTGCCCCTGCACTGCTGGGGAGTGGGGGTGGTTGGAGACATGAGTTGGACAAGAGTGGGGGCCTGGTGGAGGGTGCCCTGCACTGCTGGGGGGTGGGGGTGCTGGGAGACATGAGTGGGGGCCTGCTGGAGGGTGCCCCTGGATGCTGGGGGGTGGGGGTGATGGGGGGCATGAGTGGGGGCCTGGTGGAGGGTGCCCCTGCACTGCTGGGGGGTGGGGGTGCTGGGAGACATGAGTGGGGGCCTGGTGGTGGGTGCCCCTGCACTGCTGGGGGGTGGGGGTGATGGGAGACATGAGTTGGACATGAGTGGGGGCTTGGTGGAGGGTGCCCCTGGATGCTGGGGGGTGGGGGTGATGGGAGACATGGGTGGGGGCCTGGTGGAGGGTGCCCCTGCACTGCTGGGGGGTGGGGGTTGTGGGGGACATGAGTGGGGGCCTGGTGGAGGGTGCCCTGCACTGCTGGGGGTTGGGGGTGCTGGGAGACATGAGTGGGGGCATGGTGGAGGGTGCCCCTGGATGCTGGGGGGTGGGGGTGATGGGAGACATGAGTTGGACATGAGTGGGGGCCTGGTGGAGGGTGCCACTGGATGCTGGGGGTGGGGGTGATGGGAGACATGAGTGGGGGCCTGGTGGAGGCTGCCCCTGCACTGCTGGGCGGTGGGGGTGATGGGAGGCATGAGTGGGGTCCTGGTGGAGGGTGCCCCTGGATGCTGGGGGGTCAGGGTGGCGGGAGACATGAGTGGGGCCCTGGTGGTGGGTGCCCCTGCACTGCTGGGGGGTGGGGTGATGGGAGACATGAGTGGGGGCCTGGTGGAGGCTGCCCCTGCACTGCTGGGGGGTGGGGGTGGTGGGAGACATGAGTGGGGGCCTGGTGGAGGCTGCCCCTGCACTGCTGGGGGTTGGGGGTGGTGGGAGACATGAGTGGGGGCCTGGTGGAGTGTGCCCTGCACTGCTGGGGGGTGGGGGTGCAGGGCGACATGAGTGGGGCCTGGTGGTGGGTGCCCCTGGATGCTGGGGGGTGGGGGTGATGGGAGACATGAGTGGGGGCCTGGTGGAGGGTGCCCTGCACTGTTGGGGGGTGGGGGTGAAGGGAGACATGAGTGGGGGCCTGGTGGAGGGTGCCCCTGGATGCTGGGGGTGATGGGAGACATGAGTGGGGGCCTGGTGGAGGGTGCCCCTAGATGCTGCGGGGTGGGGGTGGTGGGAGACATGAGTGGGGGCCTGGTGGAGGGTTCCCCTGGATGTTGGGAGTGCAGGGGGACATGCGTTGGTGGGCAGTAGTGCAAGGTGACATGTGGGTTGGCTGGGGGGCATGGGCATGGTGGATGGGGTGCCTGCGGGACATGTGCAGGGTAGGCCCCTGTGGTGTGGGCTGCCTGCAGGGGCCGTGGAGGGTTTAGAGGGAACACCTGGGAGGACCCACACATGCAATTCACGTGTGGTGCTCCCGCGCACCCCTGGAATACACGTACCCTGATGGAATTGCGTGTGATACTTCCTGCGCACCCCTGAAATACACGTTCCCTGCTGTTTTTGCGTGTGATACTTCCCGGGCACCCGTGGAATACACGTACCCTGATGGAGTCGCGTGTGATACTTCCTACGCACCCCTGAAATACACGTACCCTGCTGCTTTTGCGTGTGATACTTCCCGCGCACCCCTGGAATACATGTACCCTGCTGCTTTTGCGTGTGACACTTCCCGCGCACCCCTGGAATACACGTACCCTGATGGAATCGCGTGTGATACTTCCCGCGCACCCCTAAAATACACGTACCATGCTGCTTTTGCGTGTGATACTTCCCGCGCACCCCTGGAATACACGTACCCTGCTGCTTTTGCGTGTGATACTTCCTGCGCACCCCTGAAATACACGTACCCTGATGGAATCGCGTGTGATACTTCCCGCGCACCCTTGAAATACACGTACCCTGCTGCTTTTGCGTGTGATACTTCCTGCGCACCCCTGGAATACACGTGCCCTGATGGAATTGCGTGTGTTACTTCCCACGCACCCCTGATGTACACGTACCCAGGACAATCGCGTGTGAAACTTCCCACGAACCACTGAAATACACGTTCCCCGCTTGGCGTTTGCTGTTTGGCAGCCCTGTGAACTGGTCCAGGGTTAGCGCAGCCCTTTGCGATGATTTGGGAATTTTGAAGGCTTTTCCTTGCGCGAGGGCGTTCTTGGGGGCGTAACTGGCGCTGCTGCAGGGTCGCTGCGCCCCTCTGCGCCAAGGCTGGTTTTGGAGGCTAAAATCCATGAATACGCTGTGCGATGAAAAGGATTTTTTCGCACGCGGCTGGCGCAGTGTATTGCACGGGGACACTGTGCACCAGCCGCGTGTGCCACTTTTGTGCGAATTTCTATGAATTACCCTGTTAATGTTGATTGTTATCACAACAGTGTGCATTTAGTTTCTTGCAATCATACATTATTCTGAATGTATTGGATTCCACCATGAATGATGTTTGCCTGGTAACCAGAAGAGTGTCTTCTGTCTTATTCTGACAGCTTGTCTTTCCTGCCTTTCATTATGTTTTAAAAATCTGTTTTAATGTTTGAGTATCAACAAAGACAATGTTCGTTTATGCTATTATAACCACCTCTTATCCTGCTTCCTTGAGATTCCCCCATTGAGTATGTTTGGCTGTTAATCAGGACAGTACTTCTTTCATCATAACCATGCCTGGTTCTGAATCCTTTCCTCACCCAGCACCCACATTATATTTGTGTGGCAACCAGGGAATAATGAATTTCTTTTTATTTAACCCTCCCCTATTCTTGCTGAATATATTTCCCTTCCCTACCAAGCATTAGGTTTGGATGGTAGCCAGAACAGATTCAATTTCTTTTATTGTACAATTTGCATGCTGTATTTGAACTCTGCAGTCTGTGCCTCATCGTTATCAAAATCAATAAAGGAAAGGCAGTATCCCGGTAAATGGTCTGGGTAGAGACAGGGGAAGACTTTGAGGGTGCTCTGCTCGTGGTGTAAGGGTGCAGAAGTAAGAGTAGGAATTTTGACACAGGTTCAGAGGAAGTGGTTGTCAAAAAGTTTAATTATTTATTTGTGTGTATGGTTCAAAGAACTTTCACATAGTAAAAATACAATAATTACAAAAAATGAAACACATCAAATAACTTGCATCTATTAAATACATTAATCCTTAGTCATTTCAAAACATTTAATTTCTTTCCTGTATAGGATATAACCATATATGCAAACAATTGATAATCATGCCTTAGAAATTCCTCTATCCTAGTTGGTGGGCCTATCAAGCTTCCCCGTGGCCACCACTGATTTCCAGACCTGATAAAGCATGATATTTACGAATTTCTTCCATGTTTTTAGGCAATATGACCAATAATGGTTGCTTTTTATGTCATCATATTTTTCTACATATGGCACAAAGAGATTTATGTATAAAATGCCGAACCCTCTGCATTCAGTCAGAACATGAGGAGTTGTCTCGGGTATGTTCGGAACAAGGCATAGTGGTCAATTCCTGGATTCACTGTGGTTCGAAACTTCGGGTCTCAGTATAGATAGTACAGGTAGTTTGTTAATTTGCAGAAGTAATAGAAATGTGTGTAATGCTGGGCTGGGGCACAATTTCAAGTAGCCCTGCAGTTCTCCGAAAGTGTGCGTCAGTAAAGGCATCACCTCCCCGAAACCTTTTAGTGAGCACAAGTGGGTATAGTTAGAACACCGATCCCACCTCTCCAGCTTTCCATCAAGCTTACTTTTCTGACTATGGTAGTTCTCTTCCCAATTAGGGTTCTATTCTATCGATTTAAATACATCATTTGACAAAGTTGCTGGACTGTTTTTACATTCCCTTTTTTTTCCATACCAAGGTGGCACAAGAGTGGGCAGAAGGGAGATAGTATAGAAGACATCCTCTTTTCAATGCTTGAGCTACCAAGGATATCAGGCCCAGCTGTAGCCTTAATATTTCGATGGGTCGACTTGGGACCAGCCCCAGAACATTCATCTAAAATCTTCCCTCGAGTGCCTTCAGCCTTGTCAGGACTTTCAAATGTAATGACTCTAACCCATATAGAATAACAGCACAGAAGCTTTGCTTATGGGCAATATAATGTATAGAGTAAAGTCTGAGGTCTCCTTGATGCACCTTGTAGTTACTATTGTCAGGGCGACGTCTTTGCATTTCTTCTCAGTAATAATTGCTGCACAATAGCAATCGGGTGTTATATCTAATCCCAGTACTTATACTGTTTCACCTGTTCAATGTGAGAACCTTCTAACATCAGTTTTGCTATGGCCATGTTTTTAGAGGCAAATCGCATATATTTAATTGTTTTGAAGTTTATCATTAGGCCATTCTCGTCTTCATATTTACAAAGGGCAATTAGGGAATGTTTTAATCCTGCATAGGTGTGATCACACAGAATAAGACATTTGCGCATAACAGGCATTTAATTTGGGTACCAGCAATATTAGGTGATTTCATAAAAAAGAATAAGGGGTTCAGAAAGCCCTATCTGTCCATAACCATTAAGAGGGGTTTCCCTGCCTCAACAAAAGAATACTGTGGACCTGGTCTGGATGTCCGTCAAACAAAAAGTCCACCATCCTGTGTCGAAGCCTATTTCTGCCCCTTTCACTTGCAATCTAACTAAAGGAAAAGTGGGTGTCTTCTTAATTCTGGAAGGAGACCTTTCACTTCATGGATGTTGACACCAAAAAGCAGTTCTGCTGCAAAATGTATGTATACAGTTCAATGTTCAATGTTCAAAAGTTCATAAGCTTAGCCAACTTAAATATAACTCAGTAACCCACTCTCCTGGGAAGAAACTCTTCCTGGGTTCCTAATTCCTCTTTTCCACAATATAACATTCCTCAAAATCCTCTGGGGAATACCTCTTCCCCAGTGTGTAGGACCAAAAATCATCCTTTCCAGTCTATTGTCAGGCCTCGTTCTCTAACCTGCCAGACCTCACAGTAGACTTTTCCAAAAGTGTATCAAGCCTGGTTTACTCATCAGCCAGACTTCATTTCCACAACTCTCACCCTCAAAGTTGTTTTATTTTTTCGGCTCCAGCCCAATGATTATAAATTGTCTTGTTTGGAGGTGGGTCCTCGCCCCTTATGCAATCCACTGCTGATCTTTGCCCTCTTTCATCTGGGTCCCAGCCCCTGTTTCGTTGGCTTGGTGGGATCCTTGTCCCTTCTTTACCTAGTGAACACTTGGACAGACCTGGTATACTCCCTTGCAGGTACTCTCCTACCTAGGTGCACTCTCAATATTTGTTTTCACATGTTTGTCTCCTCTCCTATTCTCTTGTGTCCCTCAGGATATGTTTATCTGCTTCACAAATTTCGTAGTATATTTCAGATTCTCTTTCTCACCCCCTTGTGCTTTTTGGGATGTTCTTAATGTGTTTATAAAGTTTGTATCTATGTGTATGCCTTCTTTTTCATCCCCTTGTAATCTTCGTGGTGTTGTTATAAAGTGTGCCAAGTTTGATTTATACTGCACAGGTTCCCTTTCACCCCCTTGGGCTTTTCAGGATGTTCCTGTTGGGTTTATCATGTTTGCAAAGTTTGTTTTATACTGCACAGTTTCCCTTTCACTCCCTTGGACTTTTTGGGATGCTCTTATTGGGTTTATTATGTTTGAGCTCCCTTAGCTCCCTGAATGCCCTCCTGGCTGGTCCAGCTCTTTCACTACCTTTGGGAACTTTCGGGCAGTCTCCGGTCTCTTTGTGCGTTGAAGCAAAGCTTCTATGAATCAATCCTTCCTCCCTTGTTACTATAAGCTTTCCCTTTTGGCAGCTGTACCATGTGTGTTGGTTCCACACTGGGCTTTTGCCTCATTTGTTCAAAATCCTTGTCATAGTGCTATTATTTATCAGGTTTGGGACAGTCTCCCACTTCCTCATTAGTGTCCTTTTAAGGGTGTCCTCTACTAAACCATACAAATTAGTGGCGTGGGGGACCACAGGGACTTGATAAGGGGATAAGACAGTTGGGGACATCAAAGCGGAGTATAACAACTGCTCTCCCATGGTCATTGTCGCCAATCCCATAAGGGTTTTCCTATCCCATGAGATCCACCCCCTGAGTGCCTCCCCCATGAAAGATGTGACAATACCCTGGGATTTGATTCGTCACAATGGACATGATTATCATTACAATGTACCAATTCAACAGGATGGACTTCAGGAGGAAAGGTCACCTTTCAAGTAAGCCTGCCCTGAAGCATCTGGTTAAAGTATATGTCTGTGGTGGCATTTAGAGTAAAGGTCTAGGACCACTGATTTATTGTTTGGGTCCCACGTACACAGCCTTCTTTAAAGAAAACACAATTATGCAGGAACTGTTGCTGCATATTAGGCATCATTACCCAGAAGATGCCTCCAAATTACACATCATGCAATATAATGGCTCCAAGCACTCCTGTGCTGTGGCCTGTAACTGGGAACACAGCCTCACTTGAGCCCCAACTTCCCTGGCTCTCTTGACTAAAATGATATAGAGTTTTTTAGAGACAAATTATGGAGTGCTCAGGTGTGTGCACAAGCCCACCAATCATGGGTAACACTTACAGGACATATTTTATAATACACTCGTCACAGAATAGATACAATGAAATAGTGCATACTGTAAATGTGTTTTTGCAGGTACAAAAACACAGATGCAGTAGGATAAAGTTAAGTTTATGCAGTAGTTAAGCAAAGAGTTTCTTACTGAACAGTGGAACTGAAGTAGGACAAGGAGAAGGAACAGTCAGGGTCAGAATAGGGAGAAACCTGAAGTTTTCAACTGACCCGTCAATGGTGTGGGGGTCTAAGAGGGGAGGGGTGCGAGGTTCATTGGGTAATGTGGACGACTGCCAGTGGACCAGCCACGGGTCTGAGGGGTATGGGATGATACAGCAAAGGAAAGGTAATGACTGCCAGTGTCCCAGCTACTGGTCTGGCAGACAAAGTGAGGTGGTGGGCCTGGAGATGTGGGAATGGGGTGATAAAGGTTAACGTCCTTAGAACAACAGGATACCTAATCCATCAAGGTTCACCTGCCTGAACCACTGATCATACTGCTCACAATTGACCGAATGCTTGAAGAGCATATGCACCCTATTGCTTGTGCAGTGCTTACAGACACCCTTAATTGAAAATCCTCTTCTGAAATTGTTTTCTGCATAAAATCAGCACATGGAGTACCTAGATTCATCTTCCTCAGATATGTGGAGTGGTGATAGGGGCACTTGCCAAATGGTACATTAACTAGTGAAGCAGGTGGACCCAGTGGTGCCAGAGAGGCTGGGAAAAGGTTACAGACCCATTAGAACCTGCATTGGTGTGGGAGAGAGGGCATGGTTGCCTTTTAAGGGCATACATGAGGAGAAGTTGAGGTCAGCCTTGCAGCTGTCAAACATGTCATTAGGTATTCTACAAAGGAATGCTACCTTGTTCCCAGCCAGCCAATACAAAGTGATACTGAGACACTGTTCCCTAAGGATGGGATTTCCCAAAATCCTCCTCAGCCCCATCTCAACAAGAATCCTCCACTTACTGAGTGTGAGTCATAACATAATATGTAATAATGAATGCAAAATGTACGCGATACAGATAAAGAGAAAGTGGTAGACAAACACCTATAGGCTACAAAAGCTGCTTGAGAGAGAGAGGCAGCAGTACAGGGTAAAGCATAAATCCCAGTAACATAACATAACATAATGAATGCTGAATATACACAGACAGCATTGTGACCACTCCCTCTCTCTGATGGGGCATATATCGGTCGTGAAGATGATTATACTCTCAAAGTTTCTATATTTCTTCCTCAATATTGATATATGATATGACATGATATGATAAGTCATTTATAACATGCCTGTACACAAGTGTTTCTAGGCACGACAAGAGAACGAAGGGTAGACAGACCGAGGACAAAACAATCTTATTAGGCCTTGTGTCTTTCAGATCGGCAAATGCTATGGGCAGGGAAAAGGAGAAATGCCGGGGAGAGGAGGGGATGTGCAGTGGCAAGAACGCAGTAAGTGCTGCCAGGGTGGTGTCTCCGTAAGTGCAGATAGGCATTCACACATTTACAGGGGATAGTTACTGAAATATTGTGGGGTGGGAGACAATCTAGAGTAGCCAGAAATACGTTAGCCCAGTCATAAACCAAGGGTGGTATGGCTCTACCGGATCTGGAGCAATACTATTGGGCTGCACACGCCATACTTGCCAGTGCTCCCAGCTAGGCATGTGGTGGGGTTGGAATCACGAAGGAGAGGGCATACTTGCAATGGATCAACGAGGTCGGGGTGACTTCCCTTTTGGACTATTCCTGAATGGTACATTTCTGTCACACAGCAGATGAGAGACAGGGGGTGTCGACTACACTGGATCTTTTTATGTACTTAAGGATTGAGAATGAACTGAGGGCAAGATTACCCTACATGGGGGCTACTACACAGGGTTATATAAGCACAGAGGCAGGGTTTTGCAGGTCTCTAGGCTATACCACAGCCTGATGTCAGACATTCCATGGGAGGGTGACACCCCCAGAGGATACGCTTGGGAAGGTGATATGTGAGGAAGACTGGTATTACATTTGTTTCAGATCCAGAAGGTCTCTCTGAATGACAGACTAAGGATGATTCACTTCGTTCACCAAACATTCTACTCCCCAGTGAAGTTGCATGAACATGTCCCTGAGACAACAGATGCATGTGACACCCGTAAGGCTAACCAGGCAGAGTTTCTGCACATAGTCTGGGGATGCCTGTTGATCGCCAACTTTTGGCGAGAGGTTGTGGATAAGATCTCACTTATTCTCGAGAACAGGTTGGGCTGTAACCAATGGCAATGTTGTTGGGATGCTTGAAATTCCTGCACAAGCACACACGTTGGTTTGCCAGTCTCCTTCTTGCTCTGGCCACAGAAGGGTGGCCATGACGTAGTGGAAAGGTCCCCCGATTGGGATGTCGGCATGACTGCAATATGTAGCATATCGCTATCACCTGGAAAGCGTATTTATTTACACTTTGCCCAACATGCTCGCCCACTGGATGTCTGGGGCCCCTATGTTGAATTCCAGTTGATAAACCAAGATGCAACTTCGGCAGCAACTCAGTTATGAGGCAATTTGTATGTATTGTTGTTAATCAGGTTGAACAGTTTTGGCAATTCATTCTCGAGCTGTCATTCTGTAATTGGGACACTCACACCTTGCTAATGTGTTATGGTTGTGAAAATGCAATAAACAAAACAAAACATAGAAATACATAGACAGCATTGGTTGGCCATTGTAGCACTTACTAAGTTCAATTCTGGGCGTCTTGTTCATCTGTGATAAGTTTGGAGGCTTATTGGGGAGGATCAAATGGCGCGTGGGCATGAGGTCCTGCTCTCCCTTAAGGGGCATAGGTTGTCTTCCAGGCTGTGGGAAATCAAAGGCAAGCTTCAGTGGCCGGGTGCAGGTCTTTTAAGAACGTCTTGATTACATGAGAACAGAACAGTGAAGGTCTGGTGACTGTGAAACTGTGAAATGTTTATTGGGCTTTAAGCATGAAACAGCCCATCGGCCAGTATTCAGAAAAATGTGCACCCTAAGCACAATCATCTTCAGTCATTAGGACAAAGTCAGTCCTGAGCAGATGGGTGATGAGAGTTAGACGAAAGTAAAACATGCATGTGTGTGCCATCATTGTATTCTGCTATTTTGTGTCCCAAATATATGATACAGAATGCTCTTCAGTATTAGTCCCACCCTTCTACTGTAGGACTGAGGCACTGTCATGGAATTTTGCAACATCATGCAATCATTAAGATACCCATACACAACCAATGTCAAGGGAATAACATCTATACACAATTGTATTGGGTGGTACTTCATTAAAACACATCATATTCAACTAATTTCCCAATTATTTTTTAGTCAATAAATAGCAATGCTGTAATATAGTTCAAATCTAATAGTTGTTGCTATTTTTCACTTATTTTACATCATAATGTTCATTTGTATTACATATTCCAAACTTGATAAGAAATATGTTTACATATTCCACTATAATAAACCAATATGCATTTTACATAATTACAAAAAGTGTTCCAAGTGGAAAGAACAGGAAAACGTCTAACATCTGTGTGTCAAAATTCAAAATAATGAACCAATAATACAGAATTGAAAAATATGCAGTGTATCACAAAATAAATGTATTTCAACAAATGTCATCTCTGATCATTAAATACTAATCATTCGTATGTTAGTCACTCCAATGGGTTGATACATTTGTCAAACAACTGATTGATCTAGACCATATTATGATCTATGATTAAGGCATGTTTCGGCACTAAAGCATCAAATAATCAGCTTTGTTCAGGACGTTGCCATTCTTTCCCAAAACCAAACCATGTGGGTTTACTTTATTTTGGTGGCCCCGCCAGAAAAAGACAGATTTTTCATTTTATTGATAATTAATATTAATACTCATTTAAAGAATACAGTATAGCTGCCTAGTCTTCCCACGTGGCAGATATTTTTATTGTTGCTAGCATAATAAACATTCAGGCATTTTTCTGGCTTCTTGGCTGTGGTATGTTACAAATGTTAATTTCGCTAAATTATCAAATAGTCAAAAATTAAAGAGTGTTAAGGACTACCCATTGACACAATGGGCCTCATTACGAGTTGGACGCAAAGGGATATCGGGCGCTGGTAAGGACACCAGTGCCGGTAATCCCTTTGCGCCCTCTTCCTATGGTGGCTCAAATGGGAATGGGGAATGGTATTTTCAATGGGGACTTACCGGTCCCGCAAAGGTCCAACTAGACCGGTAAGTCCCCAATGAATTAGTGCCATGGCTACCTCCAATCTCGGAATGAGGCCTAATGTGTGTTTCATTTTGTAAAGATTTGTTTTTATTTTTTATTCTAGATCCCTAAATGGCTTACAAAAGGGTTTCTTCGTCATTTGAGGTTTTTTCATTCAGTTTGATAGTCTGTCTTTTATTCATAGCCCCAGTCAATTCATGTGTCAATTTCTAGTCACAGATTTTTATGCAAAATATATATATATATTAGTAATGGGACCTTTTTTAAATTAATTCCATATGACAACCACTAACAGAAAATAAACAGCAAGTAAACACGTCGATTTTACTACCGACTGCCATTATTTACTTTATGCATTATCGATTACCAATGTTTCACAAACCTGCCATTATATATATAGAAAATGACAACAGAAATATAACAACAGCATACATGGTAGTGATATTACATACTATTCCAATAGGCGCAATCAGCATTTAACTAGCTATCGTTTGATGTCCATTCGTTTTGTTCATTCAAACAGTTGTGACTGCATCTGGAAAATATATTGTTCGTTATTGGTCAAATTCATTTACAGGTGAACATTAGCTAACACCCACAACACTAGATCATTTTCGAAATTATTATTTTCTAAGAAATGTCTCTCCTATGGTGCATTAATGATTTGCACTGGATTCTCAATCTGTGTTTGACTATGCCTATTTACTTATTTATTTATATGAAGGGATGAACACAAAAGAACGTGCCATAGATATGAAATCATATTTGACAGCAAGCTATGAGCTTCTTGCAATGGGGTAAGTTTGAGTGACATTCTAACCAGGTGGTGGTTGGGAGTAAATGGGAACAATACATGAGTGGGCTTACATACATTAAGGACCATGACTGTAGACCATTTTAATTGCAGATAGGCGGTACAGCCACTTGTGTTAGGGATGTGACCATGATGGATGAAGTGCAAGAGTGGAGGCCAAGAAAGTGTGGGAGAGAGGCTAGTTAGAGCGATCGAAAACATGTCAGCTAGAAGGCAGATGAGAGGTAGGTTAAGAGGGTAACTCAGAGTCGACGAGGTAGGCCTTTAGTTTGGTAAAATAACTTTTTGTTAAGTGTGTAAATTAAATGTTCTAGTGTTGTGGCCCACTTAACATAATCTGGCATTAACTACAGTAAAGGACTGCTCTACTGTTACAATTTGTTATGCTACTAAGAACCCACTCACGTTCCTGGTTCATGATAGAAGTGATTTTTTTTTTTTTGCAAATGTTCATGTCAGACACATTCTACACGGTTAATGTTACTGCTCTGGGCTGGGATTTTTTGTTTTAAAATCACAAAATAATATGGCGTGCACTAACTAATCTTTTAAGTCTGTACCGATCTTCAAGACAAAAAAAGGAATTTGTGTCATCCTTGAAGCTTTGCTTTGCCAAAGGACAATATTTCTTTATAATCTTTGATGTTCTGGGTGTTAAAGCTGAAAGTGGATCCACGTGCTAAACGGTCTTCTGAGGGTTTTGAAACTACACGTGTTAATCTCCCTATGTGTATTTTGTGTTGGTTTATTCGAGTTTTGACTAGACATTTTGGGTATACCAGTGTGAGGAGCCATTGATCTAGTGTGACTGCTTGTTGTTTACATGTTTACACATTACTTGAATTGCTTCTGACCCTCAAAAGCTGTCCATATGGACGGTTGTCTACAATAATGCTGCAAAGTTTTCCTGTCACCTGGATTTCAAAATAGATCACATGCAATTATTACATCTTCCAAAACATTAAAGATGTCCAAAAAATGAACACTGTGTTGACTATAATTCTAACCGAATTGAATACTGTTGTTCCTATTATTCAGCTATTCAATAACATTGTTCAGCGATTGCTCAGTAGCTGTCCATATCATAATAGCATTATCAATATGTAATCTCCATATATCGATGTGTTCCCGAAATGGGTTTGGGTCTGCAAATAAATGCATTTCAAAGTCTGCCATACATAATATTAGTAGGCTAGGCACAAACGCTACACCATGGCTGGTAGTGCTGATAGCATTGTTTATTAAACACAAAATAGTTCTCTTCCAGTCCTATTATCACAGCATATATGATAAAGTCAACTGGATTATATGCCATATGCTCATTATTATGATACATCTCCTTGAGCATTTTATGGCTTCTTGTTGTGAGATATTCGTATACGAAGCCTGGATATCAGGTTAAACCAAAAACGGAGTATTTACATCAAATGGTTTGATATGCAATAAATGAATCACTTATGGACTTACTATCTTGTAGAAATGATACACCCAGGGATCCCCTTTACAATGAGTGAGGAGTTAATTAAACTTCAAAAGGAAGTGCGTTCAAAAGAAGTTTAAACATAAAAACAGAAGTGTGCTCAACCTTATCTTCATGGGTATTTCTTAAGAGAATATTTGAACGCAAACATCATTCCAGTTGGCCTAGTAGTACAAAATGAACTGTGCATGCTCCAGGATGATGCAGAATATAAACATGATTCCAGCTAGATTGTCACTAAATGTAGCTGTGATCTGATTGAGTTGACCATCACTACAGCACAGCAAGTGAGTATTTTCAGGCTCCCTTCAGCCACCTCTTCTCCTTCTCTAATTTCCAACTGTCTGTCTGCTATCCAGGAATGGTGTGTCGTGAATGATTTTTATCTTAATGCCATTAATACTGAGAATTTCCTCATCGGCACACCCGCTCCCTCCTTTCCTGTCTCTCTCTCTGTCTGGCCTCTCTTGGCCCTCTTCCTGCTCCCACCTTTGAGGCTAAAAGCCTCTGGGTCATCTTCGACTCCACACTCTCCTTCTCTCCTGACATCTCTGACATCTCTAAAAAGTCACACTACCAGCTACACCTCCTCAGGGGTATTCTTCCTTTCCTCTACTTCTCCCAGAAGCTCACTGTCTCCAGAGTTCTGGTTCTCTCTAGGCTGGACTACTGCAACAGCCTCTTTCTAAAACTGCCTGACTCTACTCTCCGCCCTCTGAAACTCATCCAGAATAGGACTGTGAGACTTGTCCTTGGTCTCAAGTCCAGGGATCGTATATCTCCAGGACGGAAATCTCTCTCAGTTGCTGTGAGGATTAAGTTCAAACCCCTTTTACATTGTCCACAAGGCCTTCTGGGGCTTGGGGCCTCAATACCTTCAACACTCTCTTCCTAAATATCTTCCTTCTCGAGCTCTTCACTCATCCACCTTCAACTCCTTAAGGGTCAGTCGTTTCTCAAAGCAACAAGTTGGTGGTAGATCTCTTTCTTTGGCTGGGGCCTCCCCCTGGCACAGCCTCCCTGCCTCTCTGAAGATTGAAGAGAACCATCATATCATACAAAAGAACCAAAGGCTGAAGAGAACACAATTGTATATAGCATTTTAATTAGCTATGTAAAATAACCTAGAATAAACTAACATGCAGATTAATGAGTTCAGGAGTTTTCCTACAAACGAAACAAGGCCATTAAATTAAACAAAAATATTCAAGACTTTAAACCAGAACTCATATATCCTAACCTAGCAGAACATTTTACCTATAATCAGAGTTGGAAACGCCCAAGTTGGCAGAATCAGTTGAGGGTAGACCTTTTAAACAATGAACAATGTTAAAAGATCATGAAAGGAGTGTATGAAAATACTGAACTCAAGATCAATAAATGTCTGCACTTCTTTCGCCATGTGTCTCTTAATCATCCCGGATGACACCACAAATTGTATAAGACGTAACATGCCGGGCTTTGTGGATGATTCACTGCAGGTCTTTGTGACAAAAAACATGTTTATTAGATTGCTGTTAAACATCGAAGCTCGAACATATTCCCCTTCCCTGGATCTAAAATATCAATTAGAGCGGATACTCCCCCGAATGATGTGCAAAAGGAGGTTATTCGATCCGGGACATTGGCTCCACAAGAGCTAGAATGCATTAGGGATAGAGGTGACCCGAGATAACTGCAAGTGACATGAGGAAATCAACTGACCCAGACTCATGCGTATTTAGATGAGGTGAATTTACAGGTTCTTTCCCCCGGACCAGTTAATAATACAGACAATTCAGCTAATCAAAACACTGTACAATGTCTAGAAAGTAAAATAAAAAAACAACTGGACAACCACATACCCCCAAATAAACCTGTTGTTATAAATGAAATGAGTTTGGATACGTTCTTAACTTGTTGAATAGTTATTACAATGTTACAGTAATTGGCAATATATTTTAAAAGAAATATTTACCAGACTACTGCACATACACATTTTATTGCAGATTTTAATGCATTATACAAGAATTTCTGTTATGGCTCAGGGTAGCGATCGTTCTATGTCTATGCACTTGGCAAATATTTTTTCTTAAAAATCATTTATGATGATGAATTCACCAATTTCAAAATGGTTTTGTGAACATATCCCTAGCGTCTAATTTGGAGAAATGTTTCATTTTTTTAAAAAGTATGTCCATAACACCATACTAACAACATTGCAGAGTGCACGAGGAGGCTCCGCCTGTTTACCACGGACCGAGCAATATGCAATTGTCCAGTTTGTAAATACTAACATCTAAAGACTAGAAATTGTGATTTCATTACTTTTGTTTAAAAGTCATGTTTTACTTGTGCAATACAAACTAATCAGGTTTTTTGGGCGTTACTTTGCATGATTAGTAATGAGACCTAGTAGCCCAAGCCAAAATGGCTTACAGCCATCATGTTGATTTTGTAAGTCACCTTTTCTCTGTTTTCACTGAGGTGTGTTTTTTATAAAAACAAACTTCCTGTGGGTGATGAGTGACTGTGAACAAGCCACTGGGTAGTGGCGAAACGCGTCAGGCTGCCGTCTGGCAAGAAACTCTCACTGGGCGAATTTAATGGATTTTTTAACTGCTGCAAATGAAAAATAAAGGTTGTCTTATAACATACAACCGGTGTAGATTATATTTATATTTATGTATTTATTTATTTATTTGTGTATTTATTTATTTATTTATTATAGCCGTGTCTACTAAGGATACATGCGGGTCTACACGCAGCATTGACTGGATGCGCGGGGGTAACCCCTGTGTGCGAAATGAGCCAATAGAGCATCCGCATCCTTCAACATTGCAGTCACATCTAAATGCCCTCATGCTAAATGAGATCGCAAAAATGCACTGCAAGAAACCCCACCACCTCCCACTTGCGTTGCTTTTCTTTTAAGTTAAATTAGTTAAGATTAAAAAAAAAACATGCAGCCTTCAAGGCCCATCATTTAACCAGTAGGCCAAAATCGCTTGGTGCTTTGTGGGAAACATATTTCATACTTAGCCTATAATTTAATATATTCAATGATAAAAGGCTAGGTAAGAAACTTGTAAAATCCAAACAATAACTTAATTGAGCATAATGGTGAAGTGTTGCA
Source organism: Ambystoma mexicanum (assembly GCF_040938575.1). NCBI lineage: Eukaryota > Metazoa > Chordata > Amphibia > Caudata > Ambystomatidae > Ambystoma > Ambystoma mexicanum. The sequence continues at coordinate 1,080,405,574 of NC_090930.1, forward strand.
TCTTGAACTCCTTAAAGCCAGGGTTCTCTGTTAGCAGCGTTCAGCATAAATCATTTTTTTTAATTTTTTTAATTTTTTCTGTTTTATAATGTTGCCCAGAGATGTTGTAGTCCTCTTTTTGAATATATGTGCAGTGTAAGGGGGAATGTGTGGTGTGAGTGTGTCCATGTCATCTGAGCGGGTGTGCTTGCAATGTCTGTGTGTTTGATGTGAGTGTATGGATAGTTTTATGCAGTTTTAATGTTGCAGTACATAAATGTGTTTCATGTTTAATAAGTGTTCAATTCTGCAATGATGATGTAATACCTGTCCCATCCTTTTTTATAATGTTGTAGTATATAAATCCTTTTAACGTTTAATCTTTATTACAAAGTGCAAAATGCCTTCAGGTTCATGGCAATAACAACCTCTCGCGCCAAAACATCCTTGCGCCGAGAGGTACAAAATGCGATGTGCCTGCAGGTTCATGCCGCGCCAATTTCAAAGTCTCATGCCAAAACATCCTTGGGCCGAGAGGTCCCTGTCCCAACTGGCTGTGTCTAACTGGGCAGGCCCAAATAGAACCTGCAGCAAAATGGTCATGCCATAATGGCATGCACCTAACTGGCCATGCCAAAATGTCCTGTCCATTTTAGTCCTGTCCAAGTAGTCTTGTAACATTAACTCATTTATTAGGCACCATGACCTGAGGGGACTGGCCTTTGCCTCAGTTTGAAGTTAAGCAGAATCAGTCCTGGTTATTGCATGTAAGATCTGAATCACCAGTGATTTTTCACCTTCGATGTAACTGTAAAAATATATATTTTTTAATTATGTATAAAACATTACAGGCTTTAAGAACTCACAATGTTTTTAGTTAATGCCCTGTGCAATTAAATGATTTGCCAAGGATCACACGCTTTGGTTAAGCAACGTGCTACAAGCCCCTTGTTTTATGGCCGGTCTCTTGGTGACTGTTATGACATATCACACAACCCCCAACTACCCGCATTTAAGCAGCACAGAAAATGGTACAAAATTATCTGCTGCAAGAATAACGTATGCCCAGTTACTTTTGCCCCAATAGCGAAAATCAAAAACTGGCCCCTATGAACATATGCACAGGAAGTGGCCACACATAAAGTGAATATACAAATGTAGCTCAATTGACCTTCTCCTTAGAGGAAAGTGCACAAGACAAAATATAGCATTGGACGTTTAAAAAAAGTAATGAACACCCGAAAAATAACATAGGAGAGGAACATTTCAATAAATATGCTGGCAAAGTGTAAAAAGGTGCTCACCTTTTAAACCCAGCAATCTGTAGTGAAATATTCCTTGGAAAACAAAATCCCAATATGAAACAAATGCTTGTGGTTACTGGTGCCCTGAGAAGTAACCACAATCAGGGGAAAATAACTGCACCAGTGTCCAGGATTGCAAAATCTCTTGCCAAATCGTAGGCAAATACTTATGACTTACTTGCCTTCTCATCAGATCCCCTTCTCACTCCCATGTCTGGCTTTCAGCACAGAAAATGGTAAAAAATTATCGGCTGCAAGAATAACGTATGCCCAGTTACTTTTGCCCCAATAGCGAAAATCAAAAACTGGCCCCTATGAACATATGCACAGGAAGTGGCCACACATAAAGTGAATATACAAATGTAGCTCAATTGACCTTCTCCTTAGAGGAAAGTGCACAAGACAAAATATAGCATTGGACGTTTAAAAAAAGTAATGAATACCCGAAAAATAACATAGGAGAGGAACATTTCAATAAATATGCTGGCAAAGTGTAAAAAGGTGCTCACCTTTTAAACCCAGCAATCTGTAGTGAAATATTCCTTGGAAAACAAAATCCCAATATGAAACAAATGCTTGTGGTTACTGGTGCCCTGAGAAGTAACCACAATCAGGGGAAAATAACTGCACCAGTGTCCAGGATTGCAAAATCTCTTGCCAAATCGTGGGCAAATACTTATGACTTACTTGCCTTCTCATCAGATCCCCTTCTCACTCCCATGTCTGGCTTTCAACAATACTCTGCTTTATAAAGCTAGCTTGTCACTCAAATATATAAATCCTTAAAGAACTATGTTAGGCAAAAAGTGTACAATTGTGGCATTATTCCCCCATCTTGGCTGTGAGACTACAAAAAACAGACTGCAATTCAGCAAAAGGCAAAGAAAATGTCTCAGAGTGCAAATTTTTCCTGGACTGACAGTAGCACGTTTTGAAAAAACATTATGTGGATGCCGTGTGTTATTAGATGTTTAAACTTTTGAGAACTCACAATGTTTTTAGCCAATGCGCAGTGAGATTAAATTATTTGCCATGCAGCACACACTTTGGTTAAGCAGCGTCCTCCAAGCAGTACACCCCTTACGGCGCCATCATTTTGGCATGGGCCGATTTGGCACGGGCATTCTGCCGCAGTGCACATTTCGGCGCACTCTTTTTGGTGCGAAAGCTATTCTGGTGTTGTTATTTTGTCGCAAGGGATGTTTTGACGTGGCTGACATTACAGCAACATCTAAATGCCCTCATGCTAACTAAGATCACAGGACTGCAATGCAAAAAACCTCGCCAGCTTCCACTTGCGTTGCTTTTCTTTTATTTAAAATGAGTTAGTTAAATAAATAAAAAATACAGCCTTGAAAACTAGTGTGCCAGAGTTTAAGGTCCTGCTTTTAACCACTAGGCCACAATGGTTTGATGTGTCAAAATACAGCCTTGAAAACTGGTGTGCCAGAGTTTGAGGTCCTGCTTTTAACCACTGGGCCACAATGGTTTGATGCGTCATGGGGCATACATCTCATACTTAGCCTATAATTTAAAAAGTTCAATGATAAAAGGGTAGGTATGAAACTTGTGAAAATGCAAACAATAACATCATTGTAGCATAATAGTTGAGTGCTGCATCTCTAAGTCCTTAAGGCCAGGGTTCTCTGATAGCAGTGTTCAGCATAAGTGTTTTTTTATTATTTCATTTTTTCTGTTTTATAAAAATGCGGATGCCGTGTGTTATGTGATATTTAAAACTCATAAAACACATGGCATTCAGGACCATGGACTGTCTGCCATTCATGCAGTAACCGCGACCGACCCTGCTTACTTTCAAAGAAAGGAAGGATCCAGCCTCCTTTGGCCATGTTTCTCTAAGTTTTCTTTTAAGGGCGGACCATATATTAGGCAACATGTCCTTAGTGAGCTGACCTCTTTCTAACTTTGAAGCTAAGCATGGTTCGTCCCAGTTACTGCAGGGATGGAAAACCTCCTGTTGCTTTAAAAATACCTGATTTTTAATTTCTTTATTATTGACTGGCAGACTACAAATACCAGAATGCAATTCAGCAAAAGGCAAAAAAAAGTCTCTAAGTGCAAAACCTTCAAGGACTGACAGTTGCATGGTTGTAAAAAAGTAAATAATTCAGAGGCCCATTCGGTCACCCATCGATGCAGTAACTGGGACTGACGCTGCTTAGCTTCAAAGCGGGTCTGACCCTGCTTAGCTTCAAAGCAAGAAAAGGGCTGGGACAATTCATTCTTCTCACAACATGTGATTTATCTCCCCTGCCTTTGAGATCTACGGGGCCCAAACATAATCTGCTTCCATTTATGGATCTGACATTTGGGGCTATACGATCTGTGCTAGTCTAGGGTCTGAAAATACCTTTTTGAAAATTCTTTTCAGTTTACCTACTAGTTGCCCTTATCCCTCCCTCTTCTTTGAACTTGTCTTGAAACCTATTGCTGACAAACAAAATTTGAGACCAGTTTTATATTGGCTTATGATCTGATGTTTCATGGACTAATTGATTTCAGGGACTCAATGTCTCATGTACTAAAGACAGAGGAAGGGAGATTGCTCCCTTGGTTGAAGTATGTAAAAGGTTACCTGCAATGTTGGAACCTGGATAATATGTGGAATAACCCTGCTTCTATTACTAAAACAGGTATCATGCTAGTGAAGAATTGGGCTGCTGAGTTATCAGGGGTTAATGTGTTAGATGCATATCTTAGACTGGCCAGATGCCCTACTTATTCATTTTAACGCTGGGACTCAATATACTCAGCATTGCAAGTGTTACTTGAATTTGGCATGATACAGGTATTGATGTGTGTCACACTTGTGGTTTAGGTAGTGAAATATGTGTACATTTTATGTTTTTATGTATTAGCTATAGAAAACCCTGGGCCAAATACTTGAAGCCATTTCTTAGTGCTATTAATATCCATTGCACAGAAAGTGCCTCGATTTTGATCAGACAAACAGAGGATATGTGAATTGTACACAATGTGGCAACATTCTGGTATAGTACTTGGTGTATAGGAATGAAAATTAATTACATTATATGCTTGCATTTGTCATGATAGAAGGGTTTATTGCATTTATTGAATATCATGTATTTTGTAGGTATGCCAAATGACGGGCAAAGAAAGGCATTATAATGATGATGATGAGGATGATAACATTTTCAGAGTCAACTGGGAGTCAGTGAGAACCCAAATAAACATATATTTTCCATTTTCCTTTTTATAATCTTTAAATCAGGTTGTACTAAAAAAATGTTTTTAAATCATCCAAAACATTACTAGCAAGTATTGCCACCGATTATATTTTGGCAGTTGTTCGAAATCAAAGTGTAGCCCCACAATGGGCCATACGGTGGAGTATGTGCCTCTGGTCTAATCAGCTCACTTTTCTCCATGTTTTTCTGTAAATATATTTTACACCTTTGACAACTTTCCTGGGCCATAGCCATAATATGTGGTGAAAACCAGAATTGCCCAAACTAACATTATCATTCCATCAGTTCCAACATGTCCCTACCCATGATACATCCTGATTAGGTGTGGCACTGATAATTTTGGAGCTAGTAAGTGACCCTGTTTAATTCGACACAGAGAGTCCTCATGTAACCAGCACCCCTTATGGATTAATTTATCATGCTCATCAGATGGCGCATTCTCCCGCATATGTGCAATGTCTACTAATGTTTTGTACAGAGTTTCCTTGTACACTGTTTGCTCTGACAAGATATACTCAGCATTGCCCTCCAATGTGGTCATCAATTTGGTGGTTCCATCAGCAAAATCATTTCCACAACTAATAGAGTCATCCAGTGTCTGCTAGGTGGCACACTTGATGATTGCAATCCACTTGGGTAGTATTGTAGCATCTAAAACTCCTAAGACATACTGACTGTTTTTTCATGGATGTACCAGTTGAAGTCATGAAACATCTCTGCTTCCAGAATTCACAAAAGTCATTGGCTACCCCAAATGCATATTGTGAATCAATATAAATAGTAACAGATTTTTGTGCTGTCAATTGGCAGGCTCCTGTAAAGACCAACAGTTTGGCCACATGTGCTGACATCACTTCGGCCAATTTACCACTCTTCACCACTTTGGCATGTATGCATATCGTGATATTGTGTACCCTGAGACCACATCTCCATTCCGATTTCTAAAACACAACCTGTTAAGAAAGTACTAGGCATCTGTGCCTGGCAGTGGAACATTGAAGAGGTCTCTGCAGCATTACCAAACAGTCAATCACGGACACCCAGTCATGTGTCGGTGGAATCGTGTGACTCGTACCTCCAGGGTAATATTCGAAGAGGTTAGTAAAAGTATGTCATATTTGCTTGCTCTTGAGTCCAACATGAGTCTTTGTCTTCAATAATAATGATAACACTGCATGTGGAGCAGCCACCTCTAGCAGTGATCCCAATACAATATTCTCACTTTGTTCAACTATCAGAGGTGCAAAAGCTACTGATTGCAAACAGGGTAGCATTCCTACCGCAGCCATGTCCAACTGTTTTCTGTAGTATGCTATGGGTCTATGATGGATCCCATGCTTCTGGACAAGGGCATCCAGGGCAAAACCTTGTCTATTGTGGCAAAACATTGTAAATCTCTTTTTATAATTGGGCAGACCCAATGCGGCTGCCTCCGCTAACAACCGTTTTATCCTTGTGAATGCCTTTTCTGCTTCTGGCGTCCACTGCAGTGGTTTGATAGTGTTCAATCAGGCATAGTCCTAAAGTGGTTTGACTATTCCTGCAAATCCTGTGATCTGTTGCCTGCAGTAGTCTACTATCACTAGGAAAGCTTGCATTTTAGTTATATGCTGTGGTTTGGGTATATTATAAACTGTCTTTTTCAGAGAAGCGGATATCAGCCGGCATGCCATTGTAATGTCATGTCCCAGAGAAATGTACCCTATGCATGCATAGCTGTAGCTTCTTCTTGCTCTAATAATACTCTTGGTAGGAACTTTCTATCTTCTTTACACACCGTGTATGAGGGAGAGGCAATTACCAAATCATCAATGTATTTTATCAACATTGTCTTCCTTGGTAATTTTATATCATTCAAATCTTTCTTTTGTTTTTGTGAAAAGCGGTTGGGAACTCTGTATACCCCTGGGGTAAATAGGTCCACGTGCACTAGACCCCCATTTGTAAAAATGAAAACAGATACTGACTGTTCTTATTTATAGGAACAGAGATGAAAGCAGAGAATAAGTTGACCACTGTTAAATGTGTTGCTTCTGGTGGAATACAAGAAAGTATGGTCGCCAGATTCGGCACCACAGGGAAAGGAATGTATCACCACAGCATTAATGGCAAGTAGGTATTGGACAAAATGGTGTACCTCCTTTCCTGACTTCTTCATATGGAAAATAGGAGTATTGCACTGCTGCTGGTTTGCAATATTATTCCCTGACTCATGAAATATTCAGTGACTGGAGTAATCCTTGCCTCTGCTTTGAGCTACAGAGGGTACAGGGGCATGTGAGGCAACCTTTTAAATGGATCTACCTTTTTCCTTACTGGTTTAGCAGCATGTGTATATCCTGCCTGATTATCTTGAGTGGCCCACAAACACCCTGATATAGAATCAATCAATTCATGCATTTCCTACGACCATTGCATGTTTATCTTCACCATGTTCCCCCTGTTTCTTCTATTAACATAGCAATCATTGCTACCTCATTGTCTGAGGGTACACTTAAAAAAAAAAACATCAGGGGTGCAATAACTAGTCCACCTCACATTGCACAACAAGTCTCTTCCCAATAAATTGATGGGCAAGGTCAGACATGTTGGAAGGTAATGGGCCCTTATCTAACGGTAAGTAGCTCCGTCACCTGGTGTATGACAGTGGTATTCAATTTGACTACTGCACTACTGGCTCCCCTGAAATTGAAACATGAGAACAACGGTTCATTGGCAGAGCACACCCGTTCATCCCTGTGTTTACCAGACATGATATTGGCCACCCATGACTGAACCTTGCATTGCACATAAGGTCCCTCCTGATCAACTGGGGTCATTGGTGCTTCCCGAGTACCTTCCCCTTCTGGTTGTCAGAATCCGTTTGACTCCCTCTCTTGCCCTCGTGCGTGTATGGGGATAAAAGGATAAGTGTTTGTGTTTAAAAACTGGGGCATTGGCACTGTGGGAGCGGTCTGTCTCTTAGCTTGCCCTTCCAGTTGTGGCATCTGGACATTATTCAGAGTTGTTCAACCCTGTTGCTGTTCTCTCTGTGGACAAAGTGGGCACTCATGTTTCCAATGGCCCTCCTGTTTACAATAATTGCATTTCAAAGGATTCGTTACCATGGCTCTATGAGCATGCTGATTATTCCAATTTCTCTGCACCTGCTAACAATGTACTCCCCATGCCTGTTGTTCATCAGACTGTCCCCACTGTCTCAGTTGCTGTTGTTGTGCTGTGTCCTCCAGTTTTGTAATAGCAGAATGCTGAGTAAACACCAGCTTCAGCCTGTCTAAGTAAACAGTGAGAGATGTGCCCATATTTTTTTCACAGTTAGATATTCTTCCCTAATCAGTTATCCTAGGGCATATCTCTGCAACCTCCATCACTATCCTTTCCTGTGCCGGCACCAATGTGTTCTCTGTGCCTGGAGAGGCGGGTGGTCAAGCCGCCCTTCCACCCTTCCACCCTTCCACTAACCGCTGTCTTACCTCTGTCTGCATCACTATTCTCATTAGTTGGTTCATGCGATGGGCTATAACCCTGAATTACAATTTGCAGTTCCTGCATGGATAGCTGGGGTTCCTCCCTTGCATTCAGAAATTCTTTAGCTAATGGTCTAAGATCCCCAGGTGTCCAAGGCACATGGACAGTAACCAATGTCTGTTGTTCTTCTCCATACTCATGACAAGACGGTTCTTACCTGAGGGGAGCTTTAAACACATTGGAGTCAATTCTGTATATCAGCAATCCCCTTGTTGTTGAGGGGTTGTACGATGGTGGTGGCCTCCTTGGCATCTGCACCCTCATGGATCCCAATCTACTCAGCCCAGGTGGATAGGAGGTTTTGGTACATTGTGGGGCATCTGCCCTACTAATGCACCCTGCTGTGCCTCCTCTGGTCCTGAGCCTGTACATTGTCTCATACTAGTGAAAAAATCAAGTTTATCTTCTGGTGTCTCTCTACCCCGATCCTCGTAATCCTCCTCTGCTATTTGTCTCTACAGGCCCTTCCTTTTCTACCATATGGGTGCACAATCATGCCCATTTTACCACTCTACTACCCCTCCTAAATTGTATTTGTCCCCTTAACTGGTCATTAGTGTCCCTTAGTCCTCTAACCTTTCCGTCACAGCTTCTCGCTGTGGCCTCTTCTGGCCACATGGTGAATGTTCCCTCACTGTAATTCTGGTATCTTCGTACCTTCCTTCTTCACTGCCCTTGTAAGGGTGCTCAACTTGTTCATAATAAATGTTTTCCCTCAATTGGGAATTGTGTCTGTCTGTTTAGTCATGTCAAATAATGCCATGAATCCAAATACTAACAGGAAAAACTGTTAAATTGCCTAAACATGCAATAGGCATGCAACCCCTTTGGGAGTTCCACCCCTTTTGGAGTTCCTGCTGTTTACCTATTTCTTTTCCCTATTTACCTCTATGTTCACTGCTCACTTGCCCCATTTTCCAGGTGCCCTTGTTCCATAAAATCATTTGACTACACTCCGTTGCGGTTCTGAGAGATAAAATGGTTCAAAACAATCAGAGGCAATGTGGACACAGTTACCCAGCTGTCCCTATTTACTTGTGGGCTTTAGCCTGTCCGCCTTTAACCTGTTTCTCTAATCTGTGTTGTGAGTTGCACTAGGCTCATTCCCTAACCTTTGTATTTTTCTAGGTTAACATCTGGATAAAAAAGAGATAGGGCTACACGAATCACAGTTATGCACAGGCCACCAATACTACAAACCCAGCCCTAAATCTCCATTCGTTTTCCCTCCCTTTTCAGTATATGCCTTAAACACAACCAATCCCGTGTTGTCCATTCCCTGGTCCCAACCAGGACACTCAGTTCCCCAAGCGGCCTTGCATGCACTCTCTCGTTGGACGATCTTCACCTCTGGAAGACCCCAATGCAGATTGTTTCAACCACTTGTGGGGGTGTCTTAGTGGATGCTCTCAGGTTCCAGTGGTCAGCAGCGTTGCACGACAGGTTCGAGTCATGTTCACCATCCATGAACGTACAATCAGATATAAGGACTCAGGAGTCGTATTGGAAGCGGACAACGCAAGACATTATTTGTATAGTCTGCAAACCAACAATAAAACAATGTTTTCCTTTGTCCATTTCCAATATGACTCCTGAGCCCTTTTATCTGATTTAACGTTCATAGGAGTTACAGTTTGACAGAACTCTACATCTCAAAAGTGGACTAATGAAAGTGGTATTTCTGAATCCACCAGTAAAGTATCCTTTCATGAATCATGAAATATGGATTTTGTGGAATTTGGGATGGAAGCCTGGTCTCAGAAAGGTGCCATTTGAAACTGAGTGGAACTCATCAATAGGTGATCACATGAAACACCAACAACACAGAAGTAAAACACCCCAAAGAAGATCTGGGACAAACCGCTGAGCCATCCAGGACCTGCAAATTGCCTTTAAAGATTGAACCTTGTTATAGGGAGGGTACACTTTTACTAATAGTATGCTGTATAAATACCCAACGAATAGAATGTTCTGTATTGAGGAAAAGAGCACTTTCTAATGCTGAATGAAAGGTTCAAATGACACACTGGTCGTGAAGATTTTTCAAACCCTTGTAAGGTAATTGCATGGCGATGTAATTGGTCCAGAAAGAAATAGAGCAGGACTCCTTTAAGCCTCAAATGAGCTGGCAAAACCAAAAGAACTTTGGTAAAAACATATCGCACTGTGCTTACCCCTAAATGGAGGACCGAATTCTGATAAAAAAAATTCATCTGAAATATAATGGGAAGGACAAATGGGTAGATAGCGTTAAGCACCCTGAAGACCAATTCCACAAACTCAGTGACTTTGTTGAATATTGAAAGCATTGGATCCAGTGTGACCATCTTCACCAAAGGTAGACAAAGACTGTCCAGAGAGCAAAATGGTACTTTTTCAACACAGCAATAATTTCTGGTTGATATCCAAATGGGGTATCTGGCTGGTGGCATTCATGTAGAACAATTTCTGTAACTCGATGATCAGCTGTGTGATTATTTGTTAATTCTGGACATGGAAAAATAGCAGGGTGAACGGGTCCATACATTATCACTTGTTTACCACTGACAGTGTTCAAGCATTCTCATTGTCATCATTATTATTACTTTATTTCGGCCTTGAAGCCATAAAAGTACATAAAAACACAAACAGAATACAACAAAATTAACACTAATAGCAAGCTATCAAGATCCATCCATCATCACTTTCAATGATTTAGCTCAGTTAAAGTTACCCATCACCCATTTCCCCAAGGCAACTGAGTTTGCACCAGCAGGTACAAATTGGCGGGGACTTTTGTTCAGATTGATGCCCATGTTATCCCTGGATGGGCTCTAACTTCAATTACTGAATTGTTGGTGAAATGGCATCTCCTGACAAAACCGAGTATATTTTCCCCAAAATTTGGGTCCCGAAAATCAGAAAATCAATCTGCACATAACCATAAGCGCTTTCCCCCTTATCAGAAAACCTGATGCACCTTAAAATCTTATCCCGTTTGACAGACAACCTTGTGCCCCCCGGAGCCAGTGAGGGCACTTATTCAGCATTGCTTCCTTAGATTCATACCTATTAGGGGACAATCTGGAAACCATATGAAGGTATATAGACCCTCCCCTGTGAGGCACTCCCCCCTGGGTCAAATTAGAATCACAGTTAGGAGCCAGATTTGATCACACTTGGCCAGTTTTACTAAATAACGTTTCCCTTGTGGCATGGGTTCTCAACCCGCCTTCTTTCCTTTTGGTAGTCATTGACATTGGAGAACATGAGAGGGACTGTTGAGGGTTTTGATTGAGTTCCTACCCTCTTTGAACCATGGGCATGGTATCAGAGATGGCACTTCACATTCGGCAATTTTCAGTACCACCGGTAGTGCCCTCCAGGCTGCATGTTTAGGATGATAGTGAAAGGGAATGGGGTTAGCAGTTACTACGGACAGCAATATGTTTGATTCGCCCGGGTTCTCCTCTTGAATAGTAGAAGCCCCCCGTGGGCCCTCATTTCCCACACACTTCCAATTATCATGCTGGTAGATTTTTAATTGATGCCAACTCAAGAAGGAGGAGGTTACATTTGCAAACATGGGCCCCCTGGTCACCGGCCCCCACCCAGTCATTGGAAATTGTAGATACCAATCCGGAAGGGGTAGAGTCCAGGGGGTGGGGGTTAATATGATGGGGGGAATTATAAACAGAAGAGGCATCAATAACCCGACAAGTTCCCCCAAAGTCAACATATTCACCGAGCCCTGGGTCGTCAACCCACAAGAACCCCCACCTTCTTCACCCCTCTGGAATACACTGTCTTGCAGTCCAGTAACAGAACCTACGTCCCTGTGTACTTCCATCATCATCTGTAGACCTCCCACCAGACTGGATGCAACAGATATTTTGATTTCAACAATGCCACTAGTTCCAATATTGTTCCTCGGAAGCCGGGGAATTGTTGAACTGGGGGGGAGTTTGTTGGAAAAGAACATATCCATGAAAGAAAGCATAGTGGCAACTGGAGTGCCGTAAGCACAGGATTTAAAGTTCTCTATGGTCACAGGTGGACAAAGACTCTTGTGGGCCAGAACCAGGGGCACTTTAATGTTCTGTTCACTGAGCTTTGAGTGTCTAGCTGCCAAATTAGTAGATCCCTTAGTTAAGTCCTTGCCACTGCTGCCAGAACCTACAACTCTGTTACTGGCTTTTGTAATCTGCATGGCATCTTTGTTTCCTTAGGGATCAAAACTTACAGGAATACTAGTTGGGCCAATAAATGTGCTAATGAGGCTATGGGCTCCTCTACCTTTTTTAAGTAATTATCAATCCTGGGGTTGGCCACAGCCAAAATTGGAAATAAGGAGGGAACCACAGGCATTATCTTCTTGACAGAAATAATCTTTTGTTTGGGCAAGGGCGAAGGCAAATGCATTGTGTATGAGGATGCAAGGGTACAAACACTACAGACAGGATCACCAATTGTTGAGATGAAGCTGAGATAGGACTGGTTGAAACATTAAACACAACAGTCAATATTAAGGGTCGGTAAAGTCTTAAATTAAGTTGGATAAAATGATTACAGACATGCAGGGATGTGGCTGCCAGAGTATTGCAATAACGTGGGATATAAGGGAACCCCCTCCGGCAATCTCACCAGATCAAATGAACAGGGATCAAATGGTACTCCATTGGCATACAGACAGGGGCTTCACATCCTCTCACTCCCAATTGGTATACTCATTCCACATATGGTATGGAGCCCCTTGTCAGTTGCGGGCAACAATAACCCTGCAGGAAAAATCACCTGCACCCTTAACTCCCCCTGGCTTCACCCGCGCAGTGGAAAGCAGGGCCTTTGGACTGCAAGAAAATGCTTTTCTCCTCATCTATCCCTGCAGGATCTATCAACCGCACCCTTAACCCCAGCGTGCTTCAGTCATTCATTGTTATTGATTGCTATGCATCAAGATACATGTGAGTCTTCACCCAAGCACTTTGGATGAATGTGAGGAAACTAATAGCAAAGAGGAAAATTACTCTTATGAGAGACCTGTTTGTCCTGTCAATTTCTTGGCTCCCGTTGTCTAGTCTGAAAGCCTCACAAGGCCTCAAACATTTCAGCCAACGCCCTATGCTGAGATGAAGCTGGTATTTTGGTTGATGTTGTGAAATGGCACCCTATAATTATCGTTAGTCATATGCACATAATTCCTAACTTTTATAAGCTGTTCATCAGTTAATGGAACATTCATTCACCAGCTAGGGGAGAGTCAACAAGCTTTTCCTGGACCTTTTTGAAGTATTTAGTGCTGAACAACCAGTGGTGACTTTTGAGGTCATATGTCCCTAGATGCTGTATCTACAAGTTTGGCAATAGACTCTAACCTGTATATTGAAAATTGTTTGCAATTATAGTTGGTTACTCAAAGGTATGTCAGATGTAAATGGGGTGATTTCTTTCAACAGTTAAAGCCTGCATGCTGAAATGATCATGGCTTATGTTGGCCTGATGGAGCTGAAGGGAGCGATTTTCAAAAGCCTTCCTGCTGAAAGTGTCTAGGAGCTTTTTCTCCTTACTGGAAGGTGTTGCCCTGGACAACTGCAGCACCTAGCAGAGGCTGAGCTGAAGGAGGTTCTGACGTTATATTTATGCATCAGGGAGCAGTCTGTAATAAGCCTCCTAACATTTGGTTGTGTGTGCGCCACAATGTGGGATTATTCCCAGAGCATGTGTTCTTCCTTCAAGACATTGACCTGGAAGGGGATTCCAGATTCCTAGAAATTAAGAGACAACGCTTTCACCACAATGCTTGACTGAATAGGATGATGTTCATGTATCTTTAAATGAAGGAGGTGTATGACTCCTTTGATTATCATATCACACGCTCTTGCTAAGGATGAAAACTCCCCGTCCCCTTCCAGTGTGGATATTCGAAGAGAACATAGTCCAGAATGTCCCTGTGAGAAGGATATAATTTCCCCATAACCAACGCCAAAGAGGTTTGTTTGGAGGAATGCAGTTAAACTGGCTGAAGAGGTGAAAGACTCCAGTGAGGATGAATGATTGGTGATAGCTTTACGAGGGTTGGAGCAGAAGAGATATGTGGTGTAGGTTCAGGAGCATTGGGGGATAGACGTTCAGTAGCCCATGGTGTCATTATGCCTGAATCTGTGACAGCTCATCAATTGCAATGACTATGAAGTATGGCCTAATTGAAGAGGATATCTTACATTGATTAACACTATTGTTTGATGGGTTCCCCAGAGATTATGTAGAGAATGCACTATGGTGTTGATGGAGAAGGAGCAAGGCCATGAATGGTCAATCCAACTTGGCTTTATTTTTGTTCTGCCCGGAATGTCAAGTTAACAATATTCCCTTCCTGCCTATTGTCAGAGGATAGGGAGTCAGGCCTTGGATATGGATGTAATAATTCTGAACAATAGTGTGGTTTACACCCTCTATGGTATGGTGTACCTCAGGTTTGCTCTGGTAAGAGACATCAGGTACGATACCCAAGAACCCTTTCAAGTATGGGGTGCAAGTTCAAATGAAAAACGTATGCACTTTTATTTCAGATGTTGAAGAACGTTTGACTAGAAAGTATATTCCTAACCCTTTACCCATGACTCAAGAGACCTGAGGGAAACGATGGTGCAAAAAATGCATGTACACCACAATTGATCTCTGCTTAGGCTGCCTTGGGGCGGACAGTTCACAAAAGACGCAGGCCTTAATGCATTCTTTGCTTACATGGTTTAAAATACATGCAAAAAAACTATTGTACAGATTTGTTAGCCTGAATAAAATCAATGACTGCCAAATAGCTTTGCAGATTCTGCAGAGCTCCAGTCCCCGCTGATGAAAGGACTAGCATTTGGGCAGAGGGAGCACACACAAGAGTTAAGAACGCAGGTGTGACTGTACATGCATCCACAATGCTGTCAATATTTTTATTGTATGCCCTTAGGACATGTCTCTGACCTGGTGGCATTTCTGAGGAAAACATCCCATTATTATAAAGTAAAAGGAAAGAGACGTACAAGGGCTTAAGGTGATTCTTTTAGAATTGTGCCATAGGTCCGGGAATGCCACTCAAATACAAATGTTATTATGACTTGAAAGAAAAACATGATGAAAACATGGGATGCACATTTAACAACTGTAACTACTATCTTTACTGTTTTTAAAGTGTGATAGTCAAATTAAGCAAGCTTTATTGAATGGAGTATTGTAAAGCTCTGGGTTCCCAGTGATGACACTGACATCTCTTGATGTTCCAGTTATTCCTTTAATGAGTTTCCAGTACATCTTTTAAGTTTCTTATGTCAAGTTCATCAGAGCTTCAGGAAAACATGCACCGGCATCCTCCCAGGTAGGCTACATCTCACCAACTCTCTTACTCAGAATTCTCAACCATACAACAACATTCTCACCAGCAAGATTCCATGTCACTCACTCAGCATTCTATTAATTCTGCAAAGACAACATGGAAACCTAAATCACTACAAATCCCCCTTCCTTACACAACAACAACAACGCCTACCAAAACCGGTCACACTCACAACACACAGTACACACACACACTCCAACACATGCACATGGATCTCAACCCCATGAACTATCACCACACCTGTATAACCTGAACGCGTCACCAGATCAAATGGTACCATAACACAATACTAACGATGCACCTCCTCTTTATTGCACAGTAAAGGAAGGACACCTACCAATGAAAATTGTACCACTAGCAATCATTCTTCAACAGCTCAGGTATCTCTCTAACCTCTCTCCTCCTCTACCACTCAAAACCATAACCGATACTAACCTCATAGGCACACCACACACACAACTCCAAGCTATGCACCACACACACCAAAGGAACAAGGCTGGGCATTCCCAACACCCAAGTGAAACGACACAATAACACATTGCACCCTAAGGTACCTATGCCGCCACCCCCACTTTGTTGTCTGTGTCCTAAAGATCCACCTAAAGACCAAACACAACTATGAGAAAGCATTGTCACACCCAACATATACATAAATGCATCACTTTCACCATAACAACAGTACTCTTGTTACACTCAGCCACTCATAACTTCACAGTCAAATAAATACACACCACTATGATGTGCACCTCACACTCAAAGAACCAGGTTGGACGTTCCAAACATCAGAGTGAAACAACATCCAAACAGCACAAACAGTGCAATATTTCCACCCCTTATCCGTCACCTGTGTTCCTTAAAACAAACAAAACCAACACCATTCCTGCGAAAAACCACTTAGAACACACTATGCACTAGGCCACCAAGCACAAGTGTAAAAATATCACCAAAATGCTAAAACTCTAGCACACCACAAAGACTCCCACATACAGATCACCACACTGCAACAATCTAACACTGCTCAAAATTAATAACTTTTCTGCAGAACTCTAACAAATCTTGAAGCTCTAACTAAGCTTCTTAGCTCTCATCACACTTATAGTCCCACCTGCAAAGGAAAAAATAGTAAGCATGTTCCATTTATCACATTTTCCGTGCCATGTACTATAACTATATCAGTCCACTTTGCCTATTGCATTGAAAAGTCCATCTGTGGAAAAAACATGCGTTAAACACAACTGTTTCAAAAAACGAACATTGCTCACATCAAATATATGTCTCTCAACAAAAGCCACGACACCACACTCTCCCATCCAGTGTACATTCTCTCATAAGTGCTCATGTTGCAATTATAGTGTCAAAATATCACCACTATCACAGGCCTCACATGACAATTAAAACACAGCATGTTAACCTAAAGTCTGCTGCATTCTATCTAATGCACCCATATAACCAAAAGTAATTCTGTAGCCATGTTCCTTCTCCTGCAAAGTAATTCTGTAGCCATGTTCCTTCTCCTGCCATCTCCATCCATAGGAAAAAGTACCTTATGGGACACAGCTCCAATTTGCAATGGGCTCTAAACACCACCAAAGTCAAATTTGACTCTCACAGGAACACAGTTCTCATTGTGGGCACCTAGCCCCTCTGCCAGAGAGCAGTGGTCCCCTAGTCACTCCTAGGCACAGCTCAGGCTCCAAGCCTCTCCTATTGCTGCTGCCCTGGGCTCCAGGCCCCTGAGCTGCACAACATGACCTCCAGATTCTTCAATCCCCAGGTGCCACTTAGGCTTCAAGCCTCTCCTATAGCTGCTGCCATGGGCTCCAAGGCCCTCAATTGCGCAACATGGCTTCCCAGTTTTCCAGACGTAGCAAAGACTCCAAGCCTCTTCACTTGCAACTGCCATGGGCTTCCAGCCTTTCATGTCGCAGATTTGGGTTCCCACACCCCTTCAAGACAGTCAATGAGCCCTCAGCCCTGACAATGTTGCTCTGCCAGTCTCATGGTCCTCTGAGTTTAACCTGTCCAACTTCCGGTTAGACAAACCAACCCAGATGGCTCTTGCATGGTGCAGATCACTACATCCTGAGCCAGCGGCCCCAGGTCTGGGCCCTACTGTGCCTAAAGCCAATAAGCGCTGGCCCTACCTGGGTGGGTCTTCTTCTTAGATTGGAGGGCGGTGCATGTGCCATCTTCAGTGCTGTCCCCCCAGCACAGCCAGCATCCTTGTCGTCAATGTAAAGCTCTGCGTTTCCAGTGATGACACTGACATGTCTTGATGTTCCAGTTATTCCTTTAATAAGTTTCCAGTACATCTTTTATGTTTCTTATGTCAAGTTCATCAGAGCTTCAGGAAAACATGCACCGGCATCCTCCAAGGTAGGCTACATCTCACCAACTCTCTCACTCAGAACTCTCAACCATACAACAGCATTCTCACCAGCAAGATTCTGTGCCACTCACTCAGCATTCTATTCATTCTGCAAAGACAACATGGAAACCTAAATCACTACAAGTATCTTCTCTAGGTTTGAGGTTATATAATAGCCTTTGACCTGCTCGACATAAAAGCAGAAATTAAAAAAATGTAGGCACAATCTGATGGAAAAACAAATCGATATCAGCTCAAACTACCAACAAAACCAGCAAAGGACAAACAAACCCCAGAAAACAAAATGATGCACTGCAACCTAGTCAACACCAGACAAATGTGAAAACACAACCCAAAATATATATAAACTGCTAAGCAATGTAGCGACAGACATCCTATTCCTCACCAAAACCTGGCTAACACAAAACTTCAGCATAGGATTCCTTGCCCCCTTACTTCAAACTTAAACAACCCAACTGGAACGGAAAAAGAGGAGGGGGTCTCACTGTTGCAAAAAACAGACGAGCTAAAGATGACAACAGCACCACCACTAAACATCCCAAACTGCATATCACTCCTCCTGCACCTAGCCTTAGATCACCAAACCAACCTATCAGTCATACTTATCTACAGGCCAATGAGACACAACCGTACTTTTATGGACACATTTGTGGATGCCATCACCAACATTGCCATTAAACATGATCACCTGATCATACTGGGAGATTCACAACATCAGTTTGAAGACAATAACATTGATTCACTCAATCCTCTAACAAATCATCTCGCAAGAATGCATTTACAACAATTGGTGAAGGAAGAGACATAACAAAACAGCGAGACAAACGTATGTATACTAATTGACCTTTTTAAAATTGACCTCGGGAAATTGACCTCAGGAGAATGAACCTAATTTAAAAGGTCAACTAGGACATATATGCAGGGCGAAACCCCCTGCAACCCCCCACCCAATCCAAAACACCCCACAACCCTCCACCCAATCCCTTTATATTATTTATAATCCAAATCCAACCCAATACATATATAAAGTAACTAAAATAATATAAAGGTCAATTGTGCAGAAGGTCAATTAGGACCACTATAATTAGGTCAATTAGGACAAAAGTTCAATTTTAAAAGGTCTATTTGTGTAATAGCACACAAACAGCAGGCCATACCCTAGATGTCATCTTCTGCAGCAAAATCATGGTCACAACGGCACCTCCAGTACTAATCCTCTGGAGTGACCATCTCATAATGCCCTTGGTAATCCACCAGCCAACGTGATTACTATCTAAGCCCCCAAAATCATCCAATTAGGAAAGGAAACTGGAAATCCATAAACATTGTGGACCTAAACACCAGATTGGAATCCACAAAGTCACCAATCACTGTTTTCGACTCAAACAACACAGCAGTAAAAACTGAGACAATCCAAAAATGCATCACAAACATTTTAAATGACGTTGCACCAGAAAAAATATTCACCCCATCACTAAAGAAAACAATGTCGAAATGGTTCACACCCCCACCTCAGAGCTCTGAAAACAACTAACAGGAAACTGGAACAAGAATAGAGGAAAACAACAATCAAAAGAAAAAAATCACACACCAAAGACAGGTACAACTAAACAAAGCTGAAATACTCAAGTCAAAAAAGGCAAACAAAACAAAAAGATCACAAACTCAAGCCACCCAGAAAGAGAAGTTCAAAATCATCAATGAGCAAAGAAACCCTATGCCATGCAAAAACACACCCACACCATCACAAAAAACTATGCGTTGATCTTGTGGACCACTTCAAAAACAAAATTACAAACATCCTGCAAGTCATTAGGAAAATGCTTACAAACACCAACAACCCCCCAATCTAGCCAGTGCTGGAACCATCTATAGGATTACACAACTTCCCTTCAATCTTGACAGGAACATTCAACAGTCTAGTGAGCAATTGCAACTCCAGACATATACAAGACTATCCTCACTCAAAAAACACCTGCACAATATTTCCTCAACCTCTTCAACCACTCACTAGCAACAAGAGCTGTGCCACAGGCCTTTGAATCAGCATAAATCAAACCACTCCTAAAAGACCCATCTGGAAACACTGAACACCTAACCAACTACTGACCACTCTCAAACATCCCATACCCGGTGAAACTCCTTGTAAGCTACATCTACGAACAAATCTTGGAACATGTGAAAAACAAACAGACACTAGACTGGATACAAGTCAGCTTAAGGTCCATTAGAGCAATGGAAATAGCATACCTTGCAATGGGGTATGATCTAAAAACCACCCCAGACTCCAACGTCAAATCAGCACTAATACTACTTGAACTTTCAGCAACCTTCAACACAGTCCATCGTGAAACACTCCTCAAAAGACTTGAAGATATAGGAATCAGCAGCACAGCATGAGTCTGGATAAAATCTGTCATGACAAACTGAAAAGAAACAATCTTGGCTAATAACCTTCAACACAATCCCCTGCACAACAAATTGTTGAGTCCGCAAGACTCATCCCTCTCACCACTACTAGTCAACATCTACATTATCCTTCTAATCAATCTCATCAAAAGACTTGACCACAACTGCTACAATTACACAGATGACACATAATTCTTTTACAAAGTCAATGCTAGCGAAGAACAACACAAAACCCTTACCAACTGACTCACAGATATAAACCACTGCATGAGTACCAACAGCCTTAAAATCTACCCGGGCGAAACAGAAATGAGACATTGAACCATCACCACATTCCATGGCCTACTGGAATGGTAAACCCACCAGAACCATTCAAAGTGCAGAGAAAACAGACAGCAACTTAACACTTGAGACGCAGGACAATGCAACACTAAATAAATGCTTCTTCCAGCTACACACAATCAAACAGATACTTCCATTATTCAACTTCCCACATAGAACACTAACCGTAATTTCTCTCGTCATGTCAAGAATAGACTACGCCAACAGCATCTATCTCGAAATGTCAGAACACCTTATCAGAAAACTACAATGAATACACAACACAGAAGCAAGATTACTCCTCAGACTCACTAAAAGACTCAGTAAAATAAGTTTTGCATAAGTCACCCTGAGTGTGACGGGCATGCCCAGATGTGAGTCCAGAGCTTGCTGGGCCTAGAGACCCGAGATAATCTTCAATGATGACTGACACTCAGTGTTGCTGAAACATGTCTCGGGATGCTTGTGGTCTTGTGCAAAAGGGATGTGACCTAGCAATTCAAACTGGACTGCACCTTTTGGGGTGAGACCATGCCTGATTTGCATATGGTCTTTCCCCTTCTGTATTGGCTTGGCAGGCGGGAGAAATGTGGTTTGGAGGGTTGCCCTGAACTGTGCTAGTGGTTAGGATTCCTTCCAAACCTTCCAGCCATCACCTATTTTGTATTGGATGAACTTTAGCATGCAGGCACTCATGTAAATCATCGCCCCGGCAGTCTTCTCAATATATATGAACACAATTAAAAATAAAATGTTTCTGTTCATTTGTATGATCTCATGAATCTTTCAAACTCATGAGCTCAAAGTGCAGGTTTCAGCTGCCAAAAACCCAATTGGAGGACATGCCCATTAAAGTCAATTCCCTCAGAGCCATAAAGGGACCACCATTATGTTAGCCAGCAATAAAGTAATGCCATAAACAATAAGTCAAAGACAGTTTGTCTGACAGCTACCAAGCAGCGTTTCCCATTCTGCAGATGTGTCATGCTGTGCTGGCCGGCACACTGTCAGAATTGAAGAGTAAGGCAACGTGTTTGTCTTGGAAGCAAGACAATGCAGAGCAATGCAGCAACTTCTTCTTTGTGGACTTCTGATTTGTGTCTGTCCACACTTGGCCTGTCCCAGTCCCAGTGCAACTAGTAAAACATCTTGGAGTTAAAATCTCAGCCTTTCTATCATCAGACACACAGATTAGTGCAACCTCCAGTGCTGGTTTCTTTAAACTTAAACAATTTAAAAAGATTTCTCCTTGTATCCCAGCTATGTTTCAAGCTGTTGTGAGTGCTGCAATGGCCAATGACAGCCTGCAGTTTGTTTAGCCCCAGGTATGCTATATGGTCATTCATTTTCTTCAGCCCGCAGGAACCTTCATTCACACCTGGGAAAGACAGATTGACCAATCACAATCTGCCTTTCCTGTGCACGAATGTGAATTTACCGCCAGCACCAGAGAAAAAAAAAATCAAAACATGCCTGCCACCATTAAAATAGAAAAGGGACTTGGTCGGATGACAGCGGCCATTTTGGAACATGTTTTCCATGGCCACCGTCATCCGAAAATGGTCCTAGTCCCTTTTCCATCACAATGTCGGCTGCCATATTTTTTTATTTCAGGGTGCAAATAGCTTTCACGCCCCAGCAGGGGGGCAGACATGGCGTTTAGCTGCCCGCAGCCCAAGCTGAGGTCCTTGCTTTACTCAGGCCTACCAAAGTTTGGCCTGGCTGGCCGTTAAATCCAATGTGCACCCACCTGCTGGGGTGTGGAAGCTACATTGGCTACCTGTTGTAGCACACATTAAATTTAAAGCCCTCTGCATGACCCACTGTGTCTGTCATGGACTTGAGGAGAATCGTCTTTGGTTCTGGAAGCACCTCAAGACCTTCCTCTTTGTTTCTGCCTTCTGCCTTCCTCTCCCCTGCTGATCACTATCCGTTTCAGCACTGGGCACCTGGCTAGCCTCCGATCTCCGTCCCACATCCCTGCCCATCCAGCCGCACACCCGAACTGCCTCCTGGCAACCTTTGCACTTGGGTCTGTATTGTAAGGGATATTCTGTCAACACTACATCCAGGTCAATGCCTAGTCTGGGATGCTGTGGAAAACCCTTATTAATGTATTTTTATGTCTAGTTCAGTACTCTGGATGACCACCCTTGTATAACACCCACCTCTTAGAATCCCCCTGACCCCACTGAGCCATGAATTAGGTTTGTTTTGCAAATTAAAAGGTTTATTTGAGGTTTTAAACAATATATATATATATATATATATATCACACTTTATAATAAATTAATATCTGATAGTACACTTAGACATATGATGTTGATCAACAATGGGTAATCTGGCACTAGCACACTTCTTTACAATCAATGAGGAGTTAGTATAGGATGGATAAAGTAGCAAAAATACTTTTATGATTTCAAGGGAAAAGCAATGAGGAATAAAATGCAGTACAGAAATACTTGATATGATTTTAGAAAAAGATAAGATAATCACTTTTTCTCTGGCAATTCACCCCCCTCCCCTATCCAATGTAAGAAATGGAAGGAGATGGAAAGAGGAGCACACAGTTCTCAGGAATGCAATCAAATACAATACGAAATTCAGTTCCCCCCCAGCAAGCTTAGAGGAAAAAGGTAAGAGTTTGAAACACAGGCCCAAAATGCTTTTTAAATGTGATGGCAATGGATGGGAAAATGTGCCAACTGATTTTAATTCCCTCTAGAGATTCAGGGTGAGTGGGAGATGCATGTTGGTATTAGTTCAGGCTCACTTTAGCAATGCTCTATGAGTTATTACCAAGTTGCAACAGATTTTAACAAAAGAAAGAATGAGCTGCTATTTTGACAAGTGGAGAAATTGAGCCAAAATCGCAAATCGCGGTCAATTTCGCGAGTGCATATATCGTGATTGCGGAAAAATTGCAATGCTTGTTGGAAAGCTTAGATTCCAAGCTTTCAGAGGAAAGTTAAATCTCGTTCCTAGCCCAAACGGTTCAAGAGATATGGACGATTTAATAAAGGTAGATTTTCGGATTTAAAGTAAAACTCAAAATGACAGGTGACAGCTTGCAGCTTCAGAATTGACAGGTGACAGTTGTGCAGCTTTACAAATGACAGATGACACGATTTCTAGGAGGCTGTTCTACTTATGTTAAAATAGTTTGGATTAGATTATTTTAACTAAGAGATTGGTTCTGCACAGTTCTGCTAAGTACTCACAATATAAATTTGAACTAGGCCTCGTCACAGATCTGGTCAACACGTCCGGCTGCGGTTCTGTCTGCTCAGCGGGTCAATCAGGCACCGGTTCTGCTCACAGCGATCTGGGTCAGCTCTGCTCTGCTGGTCTAGCCTCTCTGGATTCTGGATGTAACACTGCTTTCTGAGTACTGCTACAGGTTCTGGAGATTGATGGATTTGAAGTCTGGATCTCTGGATGTGAAGTCGTCGGTCAGCATGCTCCGCAGCTAATGGAATTGAATGTCTCTACCTGTCCCAGCAGTCTCTTTTTATGTGTTTTGGAAAGTGGGTGTGTGCGTTGGTCATAACTAAACCTGCCCCTCTCACTTATTATTGGCCAATTCCTCCTCTCTCCCTTGATTGGGGGAACTGAGTTGTGAGTCAGAGTGATGAGGTAGATTTTATGGCCAGAGGGCCCTCCCCTGTCATCTTTAAACACAAATCTATATTTGATCCAAATACATATTTTCCCAAATACACAGTTGTTTTTACATCACCTACACACATCATATATCACATGAGGTAGGCACTGTTCCGACTCTGGCGTTTCTAGGAGCTTGGGTAAAGAAATGGCAACTTGTTTTCGATTTTAGTGGGTTATGCAACATTGGTTTTTCATTAAAAAATTATACACATATACACGGCCTGTCCATACATACTCCAGTAAATTCCCATGTCTCTAGCTTAAACACAGAGTCTGTAGTATCAATAAACAGCAGGGTTCTGCCCCAGAACATCACACAAATTGGAGTTTGGGCTTGAATTGTGGGCAAAGTTTTCATTTAAAGGATCCCCAAATTTCACATTTCTGTCATCTAGTTACCAAGAGTTATCAGTGTTTCTGTAAAATATATATTTGCTTTCAATTCAAAGTACTGCAGTGTTTGAGTCCGCCCCCAAAGTTTGGGGATGACAGTGATCACATGTCTCGCCTGGCTGGCAGATCTTTGTTGACAGGAAACAGTCAAAATCACCATATCCTATTCAAGGGAAATGGTCTTTTCAGTGGGCTCCAGCAAGCCGAGGTCAACAGACCAGGGGGCCACTTTGCATTTGGTTAGCATGACCATGTGATATCCTGGGCTTTCTGAGGTGAGAAGGTTTCCCAGCCTTTTGGCCTGTTAATCAAATCAGATTGTCTCTGGGAACAGCAGTTGGTTAGATCTTCAATTAACTAACAAGCTTTGGAGTCCCAATTGTCACAGAAGGCTGATTAGCTTCTGAAGTAGCAGTTCTCCTGTCAGAGTTTAGACCGCTAGCGCCGCCTTGAGTCCAAAGCGGGTACTGCATGCATTTTTTTTTTGGATCAGTCTTGAATTAATGCATTTCAAACAAGAGATTTTACATGGATGTATATTATCCAGGTTCAGCACATGGCACTGGCGTGGTTCTGCAGTAAAATAATTTTGTGCCCATAATTTAGCCATATTTGACCTGAAGAAAATGAATTCCCAATAGTTATGGGTTGCTTTTGGCAATCAGATTTGCCCCTTTTGCAATGGTTTCAGGCTACTGTGTGTAGCCCAATGGTGGTTTTAGGCAGTGCCCTTCTGTGCCCACAACATAGGCAAAAATGGGTGGCAGCCTATTCTTCATGCATTTCCCTGTGCATTTTCTGGGAAGTTCTGGTCATCATGATGTTTTCAATGCCAGTAAGGCACAGTTTTTGTAGTAGGGCTCGGATGCATGGGTAAAAACATCCCACAAGCCCCCCCTTCTTGCGATGGCCATTCTGATCCTTCACAGATGGAACTCGCAAGATCTGGGATGTTCGCCTCCTCTTCTTCCAATTCCATGGATGGCACAGTTCAGCATCTTTTCCTCCCTCCAGTCGATCAAGCAGTTCTCCTTGCTGGTCCTGATGGGAGGATTGGGCGGTACCCTGGGCCCCTCGGGTCTCTGCTCCCGGTCCCCGGTCGTCCTCCTTGGTCAGTCTCCATTGTTTCATCTCTCCTAGGATGATAAAGCAAAGCGGCAATACCTATTCGTAGACATTTCTTCACCACTATTAATGGTGTGGCGAACATATACATTTTATGAATCAGAAGATATGAACATATACATTTTCTTTTTTAAATTTGGAGACATATATATACAAGGATCACAGAATTTGATATGCTATATGTGGAATATTTTAGGGTTGGAACTGAATTACTCTGGAGCGGCCCCCTCTGGGATTCCAGTGGATTCCTCCAGTTTTTGCAGAGTGTGCCTGGGATGGAAACACTTTAGCTGATTTATATGTACCCACTTGTCTTCCCCTTCCGCCAGACTGCCTTTAGGGATGCAGATCTTATAGGCAACAGGGGAGATTTTGTCTATAATTTCAAACGGTCCCTTCCATGTAGGCAAGAATTTTCGCTGTTTGGCCTGGTTCCTTTGGAAATTGTATAGATAGACCCGATCACCCACCTTATATTCCTTTCGGGTAGTTTTCAAATCATAGTGGGTCTTCATACTCTCAGCTGATCTTTCTAGATTCCGCTGAGCATAGGCAAAAGCATGCTGAAGGTGTTTCCTTAAATTCTCCACATACTCATGAGTTGTGGAGGCATTTATCAACGTTTGCTCTTGGGTTCTGTAGAGCAAATGCTGGGGAAGCACCATCTTGCGTCCCCTCATCAACTGAAATGGTGACATTTTAGTTGCAGATGAAGGGGTAGATCTGATGGCCATTAGTACCAGAGGTAATCGGATATCCCAACTTGGCCCAGAATCTGCCACAAACTTTTTTAATATGCTCACAATGGTTCGGTTGTAGCGTTCTACTGCCCCAGAGGAAGCTGGCCGGTAAGCAATATGTAGCTTTCTTTTGACCCCCAGTATCTCCCACATCTTTGTCATTACTTCACTGGTGAAATGGCTACCTCTGTCTGACTCAATCCTTTAAGGTAGACCAAAACGGGAAAAGATGTGGTTAATCATCAGGGCAGCTGCTGTTTCTGCCTTGCAGTTTGGGGCTGGGAGACATTCCACCCACTTGGTAAACAAGCATGTAACGGTCAACAAGTACTTGTTTCCTCTAGACGAGCGGATTACAGGGCCTACAAAGTCGATTTGCAAATCTGACCATGGCAGTGTCATCCCCCTCTTTTGGAGAGGCGGACGGTGTGTGAGGGATGATGGCTGAAATTGTGCACACACAAGACACCCCTTCAAGTATTGGTCGAGGTCATGAACCATGTGTGGCCAGTATGCAACCTCTCTTAAGATTTCCAGTGTTGTGTGAAACCCTCTATGACCGGCGGTGGCCGCATCATGGGCGTGACTTAACATCAGGCTTCGGAATGAGGTAGGAACCACCCACTGATCATGGCCAGACCTGGATTTCCCCCAACAGGGACTCTATTTCTATGAGATCCCCTTGGATGGCCCCGGTTTTGGCCAGCTGATCAGCTAAGTCATTTCCAGTTTTGTCTGGTCCCTCTACTTTGGAATGACCCTTGATCTTTTTCCAATCGATGGTCATCCCATTCGAGGTGACCAGATCATCAATGTTTTGAATTAACTTCCCATGTTTCAAGGATTTGTTATTAGCACATAACATGCCTCTGGTTTTCCAATTGACCAGGTGCTCCACAAACCTGTTCCGTACATAATTCGAATCTGTGATTATGACCAGTTCGTGGAGTTGATGTTGGACAGCAGTGAGGATGGCTTGATGCACAGCCATCAATTCTGCAACCTGACTACTTCGGGGACCAATTTTGTATCCAGCGGAGGGTTCTGGGGACTCATTTACCCATGCATTCCATACGCCGGCCACCAGTTCTTTCTCCCCGTCGTTGTCAACATGGTAAGAGCATCCATCCACATAGACGGTGGGCATTCCCTCACGATTGTCTTCTTCAAAGACTTTGTGTGGGGAATTAAGGTATGCCTCCATGTTGTCCTTGATTTTTAGACTTTCGTCCTCGAGACAGTTTTCTCTGGCACAATCATGCAAGTCAGCCAGACCTTGCGCGAGGGGACTTTTCTTGTTTTGGCCATATCTGACCTCCACAGGAAAGCCTTGCATTGACAGAATCCAGGAAGTAATTCGGGAATTACTCACATTTCCGGCCCGGATTCTGTCACTTTGGAGATATTGCAGAGGCTGGTGTGGAGTCTCCACTATGATGTGTTCCCCCTGGATAAACGGGCGGTAATTCTTCAATGCCCACACCGTTGCCAGGAGCGCCTTCTCACAATCGTTGAATTTTTCCTCCACAGAGGATAAAGTTTTGCTCGCATAGGAGATTACTTTATTGACCTTGTCATGCTTTTGGTATAATACTGCCGTCAAGCACGTATTATAGAACCCCGTCTCCAGGAAGAACTCCTTGTTTCTGACAGGGTAAGCTAGGCAAGGCGCTTGTGAGAGGCTTCTTTTGAGTTGTCTTACTGCCTCGGATTGTTCTGGACCCCATTCCCACTTGACCCCCCCCCTTGAAGAGATGAATCAGGGGTCTAGTGATCTCTGCGTAGCCTTCAATGAACTTTCTGCTGTAATTAGTCAGTCCAAGGAGGCTCCTTAGTTCCCGCAGAGTTGTGGGGTCTTTCAGTTTCTGGAGTGCTTCCACTTTCTTTTCTTGGGGACAGAGACCCTGAGGAGTAATCTCATGCCCCAAGAAATTAACACGGGTTCTACACCACTGTGCTTTCTGAAAGGAAAGTTTTGCTCCGGCGGCCCTCAACTCTGTCAGAACATAACGGATCTCCGCTATGTGTTCCTCCACAGATGAACTTTTGATGAGGACATCATCTACATAAGCCAGGTTACCCCTCGCACCCAGGTCGGGCATGGCCTTATGTAGGAAAATGTTGAATTAATTGCCGGAGTTGAGGTATCCGAAGGGAGTCCGGGTCCATGTGTACTGCTGGCCCCCAAAGGTAAAAGCCAGTTTGTATTGGTCCTCCCTACTGACAGGCACGGTCCAGTATTCATTGGTCAGGTCTATTGCTGTGAATACCTGTGACCCCTGAATCTGGGCCAGCCCTTGGTCAATGTAGGGCAGAGGCCATCGGGAAGTATGGACCCGTTTGTTGAGCTCTCTAAGGTCGGCGCAGAGTCTCCACTGGCCGTTTGGCTTCAATATTCCCAGCACCGGATTATTGAAAGTGCTGTGGACTGGACGGATTATTCCCCGGGACTCAAGGTTCTTAATTATTTCAGTAAGGGACTCCATGGATGCGAGAGGCAAGCGATATTGCTTCACAAACACTGGAGTCATTCCAGGGTCTGTGGGAATTGTTGTGGTGTGGATGTCGGTGCGACCACAGTCATATGAGTCTACCGCAAAGAGATCTTGGAAATCCAAGAAAACTTGTTTCAACTTTTGCTTCTGTTCCAGAGTCACACAGGCATCAGCTAGGTTGACTCTCTCTTCCACCATCTGCCTGAAGCCTGGAAAGACTTCTGGTTTGGCTATCTCAGTGGCCTCCTCCAGCTGGGTGGAGAAGTCCCTGGTCAGAGTGCTGATTTGGACTGGAGGCTTCAGGTGAGAAAGGCAGCCCTCATGGACCTGGAAAATCACCTCATCCCTCCTGAAGTCACAAGTCACATCTTCCTTACCATAATGGCAAGAAGTGTACACCAGGAAGTTCCCCCCATGCCGGGTGAAAATCCTGTCTGGTGTTGTGTCGTCATCACTGTCACTGTCAAAACAGTCCTTGAGGATTGGTCCTAACAGTTCATTTCCTAAATCAATGGAGAAATGTCGGTCATCAACCGCCATTCCAATAATGGTGCCTGCGGCTAGAGTAATACTCTTTAAGTCGCTGTTATCCACCTCTATTGGAATGGTGTCATGTTCTATGTTGACTAATGGTGTTGGGTTTACCCCTAACCCTTGCTGTTGGAGAGAAGCATTTAGATGTATATAAGCATCAGGGTTTTGCAATTTTTGTCCTCTTTTAACTTTCACTTCCAGGGAGAATTGTCAGACCTTTCTGGGATGGTGACTTTCTTTTTGATCTGAATTTCAACTGCATAAGGTAGCAATTGAGCTGACCTAAATGCTTTTTCTGGATCATCAAAGCCCATGGGATTATCCGCTAATCGGGACCATGCTTTGAAGTTTATTAGGTCCAAACTAATGGCAAAGCGATTGAGAATGTCACTGCCTAAGTAAAAGGCGGCAGTGACGTCTCGCACAACCCAACAATTATGGACTATGCTCTTGTTGCCAATGGAGATTTTGATTTGAGCATACACCTGCTTGGCAGGAGATGTTTGGAATTAGGTGCTTCCAGGTCCATTTCCCATTTGTCTATCAGTTTGAATGTGGGAATGGCTGGATCTGTTGGGAGTTGGCGGAACATGGCTTCGCTGATGAAGCTCTTACCGTTGTTCACACACACTTGAGCGAGAACAGAGTCCTTCCCATCATTTAACTGAACAGGGATGAACAACTGCTCTCCAATTTGCTGAATATCAGCCAGGCTCTGAGCTGATTTCACATCTTTCTGGACTATAGGAGTGGGAGTTTCTGATTGTGGATTAGTAAAGAATTTCAGGGTGTTTCCTTCCAGTGTGGAATACCACCTTAAACTGGAAGGAAGGTTGATTTTCAGAAATAGAGAGGACCCCCCATCACCAGTCTGTTTTCCTACTGCTATTACTGTCACGTCTGGAGTTTGGTTGTTCTGGAAGTGAAATTCTACTTGGTCAGATTTTTGTTCAACCATGTGGCAGGTGCCATTTAAACTAACATGGTTGACACTCTGTTTTAATTTTATTGGTCGACTAGTCTGGGTCCAGAGGACCTTGTTTACGCAATCTATTAGGGGTGACACCCTTCTCAGGAGGTCATTCCCTAGTAAACAAGGGGTGCTCTCTGGAGTCACTACTATGACCGGGTGTTTCACCTTGTGTCGCCCAATTTTGATGTCCAAATCTGCAGTCCCCTCGATAGGAATTTCCTTCCCGTCAAAGTTCTGCAGTTGTCCAGGAAGAGAGGTGAGAGGAATACGGTAATTCTCCCCCCTTCCTGCATTTAGTTCATCAAAGGCCCTTTTGGACAGAAGGATAGCTTGGGATCCAGTGTCCACCAGTGCCGAAATTGTGCCCTGCCCCTGTACTTGTACCGGGGCATAGTATCTTCCCTCCTTCTCCTCAAGGGGGCACAGATAATGCACATTTTTGGACAACTGGTGGGCTAACTTTCTGGTTTTGGACATGGCGAGAGAAGAGATTTGGGCAGAATTCTGTGGAGCGTCTTGGGAATCTGAAAGAAAAAGTTGGCAACTGGAGATCAGAGCCATTGTGGGTTCCCCTGGTTCCGGTTCTGGGCCGCCCTCCCTTTTTGGAGGCAGTCACCAGGATGGGTTTGAACCAGGGGATTTTGGTATTGTCGGGACTGGGATGAGATGATGGGCGGCGGTAGCTCAGTCTCCACATCTCCCCAGTCTGAATTGACATCCCTTGGGACCCATTTTTCCTTGGGAGGAGTTCCCCCATCTCTGAAGGAGAAGATCCTTTTCACAGGATCTTCTGAGGATCCCTCTCCCTCAAATTGGAAGACCTGTACCTCCTCCACAAAGTGGGTCTGTTTGGGTCCTTTGTTTCTCCTACCCCCCCCTCTGCTCCTTGGGAGGCCGGCTTTCAGGGGCAGGAGATTTTGTTTCCGGTTCCTGGTTTTCCAGGGGCTGTTTACAAGTTGGGAAGGAAGCTTCCTCCAAGGCTTTACACACCCCTTCCCCTTGTGCCTCCTCCCTGGGAACCGGTGGGTTATCGGGGTGCTGCCCCCGTCATTGTTCTGGAGCACCAGGTCCAGAGTTTGGGGCATTCTGCGGTGGCATGCTCATCTGAGGGTTCTGTTGAGCCCTCAGTATGTGACCCAGATCCCGTGCCATATTCTGGACCTGGCGCTCAAGTTGTGAAACCTGCTCAGGCTGATACGGGGCTCTATTTTCTCCCCTGGGCTGGTCCCGGGAAGGGTAGCTATCCCTTCTCTGGTAGTACCCCTGGTTGGGAAGATTTTGGTACCCCTCCACCCTTGGCCTCCCCTCTCCCGGATTAGGTTGTCTGGGCTCAGGGATTTGGGGAAAGAAGGATGGATGGTTTTGGGGTTGGAAATTGGATGGATACCTGGGGAAAAAGTTCTGCCCAGGATTTGGTGAATTTCTGCCCTCCTGGGGGAAGTTAGGAGGGAAGTTCCCCGGGTCAGGTGCTTGGCTGGATCCCCCCCTTGAGCTGGAGGAGTCCACACATAAACCAGGATTGGTTGGTTTCCCTTGTAGCAGGGACTTATATAGTCAGGGGGGTGGGGGACCCCACTGTGGGACTACCTCCTCGACTCCCTGTCTGTGACTGGCCCGAGGGCCTTCTAGGCTGTGAATTATTTGGTGCAGGCAGGTTTTTTGGCCCCCCCATCTCCAAATCTAAAACGGGGGCAACCTTTACCTCTGCCACCTTGGCAGCAGCAGGGGTGCTGTTGGTTTTGGGGTTTTTCGGCGCATTATTTTTATTTTCGATGGGCTTCTGCACCTCATAGATCCGGGTAGCCTGTTCAATGACCCAGTCTAAAGATCTTTTCTCATGAAAATCTCTCACGAGCTGGGTCATTATGTATTGGGGTAAGGCATGGAAAAACGTATTGATAAATTCTCTGCTATCCGTGTGCACCCTTCTGGTGGTCTGCGCAAAAGCACGCTTTAATTCTTGCACAAACTCTTGTGGGGCCTGATCCTCCCCACATTGCAAATTGTAGGCTGCCTTGCGAGCCTCTTGAGGATTTCTGTGCACAGAAAAATGTTTCAAGATGGCCGCCCTGTATGTGGACCACCTTGAATGGTTTTGATCCTCCAGCCCCGCAAAGAAACTGGAGTATTCTGGTGAGAAGGTCCACTTTACATATTGAATACAGCTTTGGCTGTCCTTCAAATGGAAAGTCTCCATCATTTGCTCATAGAGCTCCAAGTGTTCCCAAACAGAATACTTGGCGTTCTTATGATAAGGCATGATGACACTCCTTATTGCCTTTATTTGTTTCAATGGGTCCTTAAGCAAGGCCCTTTTTGCCTTATTGGCCTTTTTGGTTCGGGTAACCCTGGTCCATTCATCCTTCGACTCAGAAGCGCTGCTCCCAGAGGTGCCCATCTGATCTTCCAGGTTTTCCCGGATTCTGCGAGCCTAGGAATGGCTGGCAGAATGTGGGGACCTGGTCTCCTGTGTCCTGTGACGCTCAGAGGAGTCTTCAGATCCCTCCTTGCTACCAGGATTTGCTGGGTATCCCCCCCACTGACCTAACTGGGCAGAGGTTTTCAGGATGCCCTTAGTGGGCCTACTCTCCTGGGGTTCCCCACTAAATTGCACTGTGCTTGGGTGCCCATACCCGGATGCCCGCCCCTCCATTCCTGGGTGGTGCTGGCCTATGAGCCCCATACTTTTAGCTGGATAGTGATCTGCCATCCCTGTGGCCCTGTGCTCATGTGCGCCAGGGAACATGGGGGTGGCAGATTCCAGGGACTGGTAGAGGTGAAGGCCTCTGGCACTAGGGCTCCTGAGGTTATGCTCAGGAGTTTCTCTTTCCCAGCGAACCTCATCTCTATCCGCCCCTGTTCCCTGTTGCAATGCAAGAGCCTGCACTTTCAGTTCCTCAGTTAAGGCCTTACTAGACTCTATCAGTCTCTCCTGCATCGCTACCTGTTGCTGGAGCCTATCATTGTGCTGGCAGAGAGCGTCATTCTCTCTCTGTTCCTCCTGATTAGTCCTGGAGTACTGGGCCAATCTCTGCTGCAGGAGGGTTACCTCCTCAGTCCCATCCCTACTGGCCTGCTCCTTTCTTGCCAGAACATCCTCCACACTTCTGGTGTGCTCTAACAAGTTCTGGTGTTCTTTTTGGAGGTCACCCAATCCCTGGAGGGCCAGGTGATTTTCTTCCATTTTCCTTTTTAAGTGGCAGACTTCCTGGCCTAAGGTATCCCTTTCCTGACTAAGAGCCTGCATCTGTGCCGCCAGGTCGTCCCTTTGCCTTTGGAAGGCACCAGCTTTCTGGCGCTCCTGGTCAAACTCTGCCTGGGTATCCAGGTCTTTCAAAATCAGTTTATTGCTTTCCTCTTTTCCCCTCTCTAGGTGGCTTTGCAGGGTGACTACCTGCTCAGCACATGCCTTATTGAAATCTAATTGTTGCTCCAGCTTTTTCTGGCTCTGCAGTAGGGAGTCCAAACCTTCTTGGTACTCCTTCTGCAAGGCCAGAAATCTGGTATCCTGGTCAGCCTTTCCCTGTTGCAGCACATCCATATCCTCCTTTATTTTAGTGATGTACTGTCTGCTATCATGTTCTGACTCCTGGCTCCTGAGCAGCCTCTGCTCAGAAGAGTCCAGATCAGATTGGGCCTTCTCTAATGCCATCTGTTGCCTATTTGCCAGATCTTGGCCTTCAGCACATTTGTCCTGCATGGCTCCCATATATAGATACAAATATGCCGCTATCCTGGCAATCTTATTATGTTCATCTTTGGCTTTAGGGGCCATATATAGTTCGCTCAGGGCCACATGTAGGGGACCCTGATCTCCCCATATATCTGACCCTGTTTCAGTGACCTGTTGCGCGATTGCCTGCAACCAGACCGTTTGGTCCTGATGAGTCCACTCACCTCTCACAAATAGCTTATGTGAGAAGTGCTCTCTGGCTATTTTCATATCTACCAAGGTCGTCATTCTGGAATTTGAGTTCCTTCCTGACTTACAGAAGTTTGTATTTTATTTAGCAAAACAGACCGTTTCCTTAGAGCGTTCCTTTGAGGGATGCTTTCACAGTGTAAAACAGCGTGGTGATCTAACCGGATATGTGTATCTGGTCAGTTGGCACACTGTATTAATCTGCACAAGTGGTAATTCTAACCCAGAATATCCCGGCTCCGAGCCCCCAGTTTTGTAAGCGATATTCAATCAACACTACACCCAGGTCAATGCCTAGACTGGGATGCTGAGGAAAACCCTTATTAATGTATTTTTATGGCTAGTTCAGTACTCTGGATGACCACCCTTGTATAACACCCCCCTCTTAGAATCCCCCTGACCCCACTGAGCCAAGAAGTAGGTTTGTTTTGCAAATTAAAAGGTTTATTTGAGAATTTAAACATTATATATATATATCACACTTTATAATAATTTAATATCTGATAGTACACTTAGACATATGATGTTGATCAACAATGGGTAATCTGGCACTACTAGCACACTTCTTTACAATCAATGAGGAGTTAGTATAGGATGGATAAAGTAGCAAAAATACTTTTATGATTTCAAGGGAAAAGCAATGAGGAATAAAATGCAGTACAGAAATACTTGATATGATTTTAGCAAAAGATAAGATAATCACTTTTTCTCTGGCAATTCACCCCCCTCCCCTATGCAATGTAAGAAATGGAAGGAGATGGAAAGAGGAGCACACAGTTCTCAGGAATGCAATGAAATACAATACGAAATTCACTTCCCCCCCAGCAAGCTTAGAGGAAAAAGGTAAGAGTTTGAAACACAGGCCCAAAATGCTTTTTAAATGTGATGGCAACTGATTTTAATTCCCTCTAGAGATTCAGGGTGAGTGGGAGATGCGTGTTGGTATTAGTTCAGGCTCACTTTACCAATGCTCTATGAGTTATTACCAAGTTGCAACGGATTTTAACAAAAGAAAGAATGGAGCTGCTATTTTGACAAGTGGAGAAATTGAGCCAAAATCGCAAATCGCGGTAAATTTCGTGAGTGCGTAAATCGTGAATGCGGAAAAATAAGGCTTGTTGGAAAGCTTAGATTCTAAGCCTTCAGAGGAAAGTTAAATCTCGTTCCTAGCCCAAACGGTTCAAGAGATATGGACGATTTAATAAAGGTAGATTTTCGGATTTAAAGTAAAACTCAAAATGACAGGTGACAGCTTGCAGCTTCAGAATTGACAGGTGACAGTTGTGCAGCTTTACAAATGACAGATGACACGATTTCTAGGAGCTGTTCTACTTATGTTAAAATAGTTTGGATTAGATTATTTTAACTAAGAGATTGGTTCTGCACAGTTCTGCTAGGTACTCACAATATAAATTTGAACTAGGCCTCGTCACAGATCTGGTCAACACGTCCGGCTGCGGTTCTGTCTGCTCGGCGGGTCAATCAGGCACCGGTTCTGCTCACAGCGATCTGGGTCAGCTCTACTCTGCTGGTCTAGCCTCTCTGGATTCTGGATGTAACACTGCTTTCTGGGTACTGCTACAGGTTCTGGAGATTGATGGATTTGAAGTCTGGATCTCTGGATGTGAAGTCGTCGGTCAGCATGCTCCGCAGCAAATGGAATTGAATGTCTCTACCTGTCCCAGCAGTCTCTTTTTATGTGTTTTGGAAAGTGGGTGTGTGCGTTGGTCATATCTAAACCTGCCCCTCTCACTTATCATTGGCCAATTCCTCCTCTCTCCCTTGATTGGGGGAACTGAGTTGTGAGTCAGAGTGATGAGGTAGATTTTATGGCCAGAGGGCCCTCCCATGTCATCTTTACACACAAATCTATATTTGATCCAAATACATATTTTCCCAAATACACAGTTGTTTTTACATCACCTACACACATCATATATCATATGGGGTAGGCACTGTTCCGACTCTGGCGTTTCTAGGAGCTTGGGTAAAGAAATGGCAACTTATTTTCGATTTTAGTGGGTTATGCAACATTGGTTTTTCATTAAAAATTATACACATATACACGGCCTGTCCATACATACTCCAGTAAATTCCCATGTCTCTAGCTTAAACACAGAGTCTGTAGTATCAATAAATAGCGGGGTTTTGCCCCAGAACATCACACAAATTGGAGTTTGGGCTTGAATTGTGGGTAAAGTTTTCATTTTAAGGATCCCCAAATTTCACATTTCTGTCATCTAGTTACCAAGAGCTATCAGTGTTTCTGTAAAATATATATTTGCTTTCAATTCAAAGTATTGCAGTGTTTGAGTCCGTCCCCAAAGTTTGGGGATGACAGTGATCACATGTCTCTCCTGGCTGGCAGATCTTTGTTGACAGGAAACAGTCAAAATCACCATATCCTATTCAAGGGAAAAGGTCTTTTGTGTGGGCTCCAGCAAGCTGAGGTCAACAGACCAGGGGGCCACTTTGCATTTGGTTAGCATGACCATGTGATATCCTGGGCTTTCTGAGGTGAGAAGGTTTCCCAGCCTTTTGGCCTGTTAATCAAATCAGATTGTCTCTGGGAACAGCAGGTGGTTAGATCTTCAATTAACTAACAAGTTTTGAAGTCCCAATTGTCACAGAATCTGATTAGCTTCTGAAGTAGCAGTTCTCCTGTCAGAGTTTAGACCGCTAGCGCCGCCTTGAGTCCAAAGCGGGTACTACATGCATTTTTTTGGGATCAGTCTTGAATTAATGCATTTCAAACAAGAGATTTTACATGGAAGTATATTATCCTGGTTCAGTACATGACACTGGTGTGGTTCTGCAGTAAAATAATTTTGTGCCCATAATTTAGCCATATTTGACCTGAAGAAAATGAATTCCCAATAGTTATGGGTTGCTTTTGGCAATCAGATTTGCCCCTTTTGCAATGGTTTCAGGCTACTGTGTGTAGCCCAATGGTGGTTTTAGGCAGTGCCCTTCTGTGCCCACAACATAGGCAAAAATGGGTGGCAGCCTATTCTTCATGCATTTCCCTGTGCATTTTCTGGGAAGTTCTGGCCATCATGATGTTTTCAATGCCAGTAAGGCACAGTTTTTGTGGTAGGGCTCGGATGCATGGGTAAAAACATCCCACAGTATCTGCAACCCTACAGTCCCTTTCCTGCACTTAATAGACACCCGTTGTCTGCGCCTTATTCTTGCACTTGCCACCTGCTGGCCTCACTACCTGTTGTTGTTTATCATATGTTTAGCACGTTTCCACTGCTCCCTTCCCCCTTGGACTCCCCCCTCCCTCTCCCCCGCACTTGTACGTTCTCAATGTCACTGGGCCTAGTAAGATCGTTGTTTTGTTTGTCCCTTGTACTCCTCCCTTGCCTTGTCGCGCTCTGAAACACTTGTGTATGGGCGCGATATAAATAAAATATCATATAATTTCATATCATAGTAAAGGATGTGCATATATGCAAGAGCCCATTCATCAGTTGCATAGTAATACCGTGCTTAGAGACCCAGTGCTCGATTCTCAATTAGGTGCTAATTACCAAAAAAGTCATGTCAAGGCTTTCCGACATTTTTCGGTTATTAACACCTATTCTGAAATACGTGCATTTTAGATAGGGTGCACAGAAAGCACCACTTTTGGAACATGTGCACCGGTTGCTAGGATTGGCTGGAAACCAACCTAGTAACCAGCATTTTCGGAAATGTTTTATTTGCATGGCTATTCTGGTGCCACAATAGGCTGAAATTGGTGCAGATGTATGATACTTCTTTGGTGCCGGTCTGCATCGCTGTTGTGGAGGAGTGCCACCAGAAAAGCCAAATCTCGCTATATTTTTAATTACATTGAGTTATGATTGCAATATTACTTTGATCTGCTGATTTAAAAAGGTTTCATTTTAATAAACCCTTTCCAGCGCTACCTCCATGCTAAACTGTGACATCTGTTCATCAGAGTCTTGTGTCCAGAAAATGTGTTGTCGTTAAACCTTATAGGATTCCTGAAATGTACTATTTAATACACAATGCCAGAGTTTCCATCTTGTGTTAAGTAGAACACTGTAGTGGCAGCCGGATGGGCTTAGATGCTGCTGAACTGTGGCGCTATACACGTGCGTGTCTGGCGCTAAAGCCAGACACGCACGTGTCTTTCTTTTATACACCAGCCCGTCATAGGGTATATTGGGGTGGCAGGAACAAGTGTCACAGAGCGGCTTTGAAGAGCTTGGTTCTGCATAGCTCATGCTTTAAAAGTTGCTGGAGCTTTATTACGATCAACTCTTTATTCACTGTCGCTATCCAAAGATCTGTTCTCGGCAGCACTTTCGTGAAATTGCGATTATCATGCAATTTAACCAAAATGCTGCCGAGACTGCAATCCACCCGTTTTCTCAGAAAACGGGTGGATTGCAGACAGTGCACTGTCGTGCATTGCGCTGACGCCCAGGCCCACTTGAGAATAAGCGTGGTGTCTGGGCTTCAGGAAAAGGCGCAGTGCAGCATGCTGTTTAGCATGCTCACTGCGCTTCGTTCAGAATCGGGCCCCCAGTCTCTGGTTTTGAAAGATGAATTAATTAAACAGGCTAAGGGCCCAATTCTTATGCAGGCACAGTGAGCGTGCTAAATAACATGACTCACATCGCCATTTCTTAACATCCAGGCACCACTGCTATTCTTATGTGGTGGGCCTGGGCGCCTTCTCAGAACACAACAGTGCTCTCGTGCCAATCCACCTGTTTCTTGGGTTAACGGGCAGATTGGTGAATCTCTGCAGCAGTTTTGTGAAATAACAAAGGATTCATTATTTAACGAAATTGTTGCAGAGAGCATAGCAACTGCACGTGCCTCAGCCGGGGAAGAGGGTGGGGAAAGTCGTAGTCCTAGCATTGTGGTGTAAGTATAAAGTGGGTAATACCTTAAATGGCCCACTTTTTTAGGGCATGGCAAGATCCCCTGGGGTGTCCACACTCCGCGCATACTCTAGGGCTACCTACCACCATCCCACCATTATGATTTGGCCACACTGAGCAGTCTCTTCTTCTGGCACTCCTCCTGTATGACACCAATTTGGTACCGTACTTCAGCGCCATTTTCCCGCACTTACGAAATTGGAGGAGGGCCACAAGAATACCCATGCAAAAGGACAGATAATGAAAGTGCCGGTTGCTAGGTCAGTTTTCAGCCCTTCCTAGCAACCGGCACCAATATTCCAAAAGTGGTGCATTCAGTCCGACTTCGGAAGAATGCACCACCTTCAAAATAGATGTTTATTACCGAAAATGTTGTTACCACTTTTTACAACATGTTTCAATAAATAACACTCACTTAAGAATCGGGCCCTCAGGGCTTGAAACTGTACGTCTGAATGAATGACACAGTCATTTTGTGGAACATGAAATCTGCTTTTTTCGTGTACAGTATGCAACCCAAACCTATGAAAATCACACTTGGCTTAGAGCACAGCTTCTTTAAAAAGGACTAGACCTAATCTATTGTGTATGTGATGTGTCAACAAAAGCAAGGGAGTTTTAGAGTTACTTGAAAGATTTTGTTTGTATTAAATGAATTTGCTTAAGTAGTGCAGCATACCATATTCTGCATCGTTCATATTTATCGGGATTACTGGTCGAATTGTAATGATCCGGTATCCTCCTAGCCACTTTCGAGCATTTAAATGCTGACATTCTACATAAGTGCATTTTCAGACAAAACCATATGAAATATGAGTATGCATCTCTCCTTTTACAAATATGCTTTTTACACTCTCTTTAAAACAAATCTCTCGTGGATCGAAGGTGCCCTCTCCAGGTGTCTCCCTCCAACCTTTCCATTGAAGTCCTTCCCATCTCTTCCTTCCCCACCATCATTGGTGTCTAGTATCTTGGATTCACAACATTCATGCAAAGGTGTAAGATACATTGGGGCTCATTTCGATTTTGTTGTATTCCAGCGGTAGATCCACTGGAATGCCGCCACTTGGTCAGGCACTATTACCACTGGAGGTATCACCTCTGGCGTTAATACAGCCAGATTACAAGTGGCATTTTGGCAGTGTAAATCCCCATTTTATTGTGTGTATAGTACTCCATTGGGGGATATTGGCAGTATTACCTCCACTTTATTTTTTAAAAATCTGCAGCATTGCCATCCGGTAATTCCACTAGAAGCAATACCTCCAAGTTTGGCGATGCGGGAAAAATGGAGGTAAACAGAATTACCTCCACCTTTTTCCCACACCGACAAACTCGTAACAAGGTTAATTCCAGGTACCTGGAGGTTATTTCACATCTTATAATTACCGGTTTGGAAATCTATGTATTAGTGAATGTATACAAATGTTCTAGTTTCCCAAGCGTGCAAAAAATAATTTGATAAAATATCCCAGGCCAAAGTGGTTTATAAAATACACTCCTGTTTATTCGATAGCTTCATCACCCTTCAAATAAAGCTTTTGCAGTGCAGTCGTTCAGCTCTTTGTATCCCCAACCTCCCAACAAAAAAATAATACTATAAATGGTATTGAAGACAGTTCAACCGTATGCATTTCAAAGCACACGCTTTCCTTGGAGCAGGAAAAGGGCTGTGGGCCGGGCAGACCTGGGGTCAGGGCAGAAAGAAGACATGGCATGACAGGCGGGACCTCTGTGTTTCAAATGTCACATATCCGCCTTTAAGTGACAATCACCAGCTTTCGAACAATGTAATTCCAAGAGCTGCAAGAAGCTGCAATCAATATTTAATGAATGAATGGCACTTATTTATACAGCAGCACAATTCCAGGAAACAGAGCTGCTGGGTGATTGTTCACTGCAAATGTGTACAGTGGAAAAAAAAGAAAGACAGGAAAGTATTATCATCATTAAGTTGTTTCAAAGGGTTCTATAGAAAAGCTAACTTGGTACCCACAAGCTTAATGGAGTAGAATTTGAGTATGGATGAATGAAATCCATAGGGAGCAATGTAGCAAAATATTTTCATATTATATTGTTTTACATTAGAAGCAAGACATGGAGATAAAAGAAGGCCAATGTAGAAATGGAAGTAAGGTGTTAGAACGGAGTGGATGAGATCTATTGTGTAAAATGGTAGGTACACAGAGTGAGTCAATTACACGGCACGGGAATCCAAAGCGTAGAGCTTCTCGTTTCTGTGATGGAATTGTAGAGAAGCAGATGTACACATCACTCATGGAGCCCACCCCCTCACCTCCATCATATTGGTAGAATAGCAAGAAAGCACTGTGCAT
The DNA here is from genome assembly GCF_040938575.1 of Ambystoma mexicanum. Taxonomy (NCBI): domain Eukaryota; kingdom Metazoa; phylum Chordata; class Amphibia; order Caudata; family Ambystomatidae; genus Ambystoma; species Ambystoma mexicanum. Next base: position 1,080,447,185 of record NC_090930.1, read on the forward strand.
GACAGCGGGTCCCAATACCACATCAAAGATATAAAGGTTGTTATGCGCTCAGACAACCATACGAATGTACCCGCAAACTGATGTGGTAGAAGGAAGTCTGCAGAGACCACTGGATATAGAAGTCTAAAGTGAAGACTTACGAGTTTATAGTGACATCATGAAGAGAAGGACACACTGAAACGATATACAAATACTTGAAAAAATGAAGATGTAACCGAATATGCAAATGATGGGAAATCATATACACTGAGACGATAAGTGAGAAGAGATGGAGGAGATGTTTATGCAGAGAAGCGCAAGGTAGATGAGACCTACAGAAGTTTGCTAAACGTAGGAAATATAACTCAGCTAAAGCAGCCATGATGAAAAGATGGATGTTTGACTCTTTATAAATAATAAGCTAAAACCCCCAAGGAGAGAGATCATGGGGGTAATTCATAGATTATTTATGCTGAAAGAAATGGGATTTGTGCGCCATTCTGCCTGCAAATCCCTGTTTAACAAATGGGGATTTGCAGGCAGAATGGTGCACAAATCCCGTTTTTTTCGCCGCAAATAATCCATGAATTACCACCCCTGGCTGCAGAGCTGACAGGCACTGAAGTACAAATTTGTGCAAGAACAAAGAATATTTGTTTGGCTCAGGATGAAGGATGACACATCAAGAAGCAACTGCAAGGTACAAATAGAGATGAAGAGGATAAGCTACATACGCACAACATATTTCTAAAGGTGGGAACATTTGCAAGTTTCAAATATTGAACAATTAAAGATGTAGAAAACACATGCAAGATGGAGCAATCAAGTCTCCAGAGGCCAAGAGGACTAATTGCATCCAGTATAAATAAATCAAATAGCTATAAATAGAAGTATAAAATGGACAAAATCATGGTTCCTCACACGTAGTGCAAGACCCGAAAACAAGGCTTTTTTCATAATGCTTCAGACGAAGATAGCAAAGTACCTTCACTCCCATTAAAGTTCAGATGAAGAGAACAGTCAGCAAGATCAACTACAAAGAAGAGGTCTTGGCTTAGGGCCTAACTGATGAGAGATGGTAGGCTAATTGGCCAAGTGGGCAGTTGTCTGACGTTAACCGTGTCTGGGTTTTGTTTTGCTTATGTGCTGCTAACAAGCCGAATGTCCAAAGTTGGACAAGAGTGACAACCAATCAGGATGGCCTATTTGATGATGAACCATACATTGTTGCAGGAGACAATTTGCTGCTGTTATTCTACTATCATCTGTATTGTATGTAGTTAGAGGTAGTTCACGGTGTGGCTACTCGATAAGGGGCAACCAATGATTTTATTAACTCCTAAATAAACTATAGGTATATATGTTCAATTAACCTATCTCTCCACCTCTTAGTCATCCTACGTTGTCAAGGAGGATGATGTCATTGCTGACGTACATTGAGGTATAAAGCATTTGTGTAATTGAAATGTATTTGAGAGTGTGTGAGCTGTGATGTGTTATGCTTGCCAGATTTCCCTACTTTTTTGAACTGTTAATAAAGTTGCCATATTCTTTGAGTCTGTCCAGTTATTTGGTCCTAAAATCAGTTATCATGGTAATCCCGTCTAGCACTTGACACACTCCAAGTGCTACTGCATAGACCCAATATACCCGACAAATCCAAATGTAAGTCTAGAGGCCCAGCATGTGATGATTGACATAGTGGAGCAAAACATGTCTCAAACAATGCAGGATGCTCCTCTGGTGAAATGTTTCCTACTAAATTGTTATGATGACTTCTAGTATAAAAAAAGTATGGATGATCTTTTGGATTGTCTCGTCAATAGTATGTCAAACAGCTTTTTCTGCCATTGTTATGGAGTTACACTACCCCAAACTTCAGTCTGCTTAGGCTGATGTTTACCAATTATTTCATGGTTCCTTCAAATGCAACATGCTATGTCTACACTTCCTTGGTGGCTGAAGATCAGAAGCCTGCAGACAACACAAGATTTGCCAAAAAATACTAAAAGTGCCCATGTGATTTCCCAGTAAAAAGTACTGGAAGTAATGTTGTAAGTCAGAAACCTCAAGAGCCTGATCGACTAAATAATATGCAAATCTCGGATGACTTTAACTAGTTAGATAGTAAACAGGTTGTACATCCAATTACTTGATAATAATTGACTCTGAAAAATATCTCTTTTCGGTGTCATTCTTATAAGCATTCATATTGTATTATTTTTTTTATTTTTTTTATTTATCTAGTGCACCTAACTCTGAGGTATGTGGGCACATTGCTTAGGCATACAGTATAATTGTAAAATCATTTACAGGTACATTATACATTTCTTTGTGTAACTGGTGCAAAACGTTTTTTAATGTTTGTATTATTTTGTCCATTTTGTATGTGCTTTATGAGTGCTACTAGTTTCTTAGCTTTACTGAAATATTTTCCCCTTCAAGCTCTGCAGACCTATTAGGTTTTCTTCTCCGGTTTTTTAGACAATTATAAAGAAAAACAACAAAAGCAATAACATTCTTGTCCTAAACAGGTCATAAAAGACAAAGGGCACCACAGAGGAACATTGTCCTTTATCCCTTTGTTGACAAACATTAAGTGTACCATCTGATGCCTCATACCTGTGTGTGTGATACGGCAATAGCACAATCCACAGAAGTAAATGGTAGTCACTCATTTGCATGGAGGCAATGTGCAGCCACAACAGCCAGGGAAGGTAGTATATCTACTCTATTGTCCTAGAATGTACCCTCTCGTTTCTACACAGCCACAACAGTGTACATTTTCAATTACCCAATGGACCTTACAGCCCCTTTTCTGCTAGTAATATAGGGCCCATGCATGACAAATGGCACAATGTTTGTAATTGACAGAGTTTAGCACATTGTATGATCTATCCCTCAGTCCATAAATCACAGAATAACTGAAAGACGAGACCACATTCCTAATGGAAGGTATATCAAGTAAGCAGTAAATAGTGACACTGCTGGCATTGTGCAGCCGCTTCAGATTAAATTACGAACAACTAGTGATAAGGGTGTTATCTAAATGATAATCCATGCAATATTACATTCGCTATTCTCAATCTTCAATTAGTCATGTTCTCCATATCAGCATGTATCACAAACCTATTTCAGTCAATTGCATTCTCCAATGAGTCGGAGCTCAACAAGTCTTTTCCATTTGGTGAACAGATCAGAGTAGATAGAAACAGTTCTCTGGATTTTGATTTCCAACTTTACGTGAATAGAATTTCATCAGAATGTGAAAACAGTGGTTACAGTGTACAGCTATATTATGATAGAAAGTCCTTATAACATAAAGTTAGAAATTACAGTCAAACCAAACAATTTAAAACTAGATTTAACAGATGTTCATCTGAACCAGTACAAATTCTTATTTTTTTTTAGATGTTTAGATACATTGGTATTTGTTGACAGATGATGCAGTCTCTTGATTACATTTTTTAGATTTCCAAACTTAAAAGATAAATTGCGTTAAAGATATCATCCTTCTAGTTCAGTGACATCTAATTAGGGTTTTTGGTTAAACAGTTGTAGCAGGGACATGTAATATAGTTCTTTCTGTTGAGGAGTTTTTAATGACAATTTGACATGATTAATTAAGCTTCTTTTGGTAGGTTTCACTAAACTGCCTTCACAATCTGCCACTCTATATCAACCTTTGCTTTCATCAGGTTTTAATATATTTTTGTATGCAAAGTTTTGGGCTATGTGATATAGACACATGGTTTCCAAAGTGGTAGTCCTGTTCAGGTAGTATGTGTCTAGTAAATTGTTTTTTAAATGATCGTTCACCTCGATTCTTTATATGTGGCAAATTTATAAATCGAGATTGTTTCATTAAAATATCTTTTTTTTTTTCAGATGGAGTTAGTACATACAATGCTCTGTTCTGCATTTTGTTACCTGCACAACAATTCATTTGGTTTATGCTTTAAAATGTCGAAGTAACTAGCAATATTCTGGCTCTACTGTCATGCTATTGAAGACTTAGATCCAGGAACATCCTAGAGCAATTATGAATGGAAACCAGGCCTACCCAGTGTCAACATATTTTAGGAACAACATGGAGAAAGTCTAGCAGGTTTAGGCAGAACTAGGAACAATGCATAACCCAGTCACTATTTTCAATATTAGGTTGGCTTCACCAGGCTCACAATGTGTGGGCACATGTTGAGAGAATGGGCCTCATTACGACCCTGAGGATCCCGTAATGAAGGGTGCCGGTACAGGACCAGCACCTTTCATTACGGGAGTGCCTATTATGAGATTCCCTTTGCGGGACCCTGTAAGGACGCCTGGTAAAACCAGACGTCCTTTCCGGGTCCCGTGAGGGGAAGAGGGAGCTAATAACGGGCCATTTGTAATGTGCCCATTATTACCTCCCTCTCCATTCCCATTGAGCCCTATGGGGGCTCAAATGGGAAGGGGGATGGGTTCCTGCAAGGAGGAATTACCGGGTCCTCCAATGTCGGAATGACCCGGTAATTCCTCATAGCAGGAACCCGGTATTGGAGCCCGGTATGGAGGGCAGCCATGGTGCTAATAGCACCATGGCTACCTCCATACTCATAATGAGGCCCATGCATGATTCGTTTGTTGGGTAACTCACCAGGGTGCAGTTGCAGAGCATTAATCGTTGCATTGCTTCACATGATTACCATCGTAATTGCCCCTAAAATGTATAGATTTTTTAGGCAATATATATATAGTGAAATGTCCTATAAAATCCACTGCTCTGGTACAATTATTAAAAACCTATATTTGGAACTGCTTTGAAAAGAAGTAAGAAGTGATACCCTGGAGAGCATGATGTATTAACCACAGTAACTTGTAGTGGATAAGTCAGTGAACTGGAAACTAGTTTTGTCTGGCGACAGGCGTGTGAGATGTAACTGAATCAGTGGGTTCCAGAAAGCAGCTGGAGTGCAGCGCTCTGCACACACTGCAGTGATTCAAGAGATGGATAAAATGTTGCAAGTTCGTCGCCTGTTGTGAGGAAATAATTCAGTCTCACTCAAGCACACCACAGTCTAGAAAAAGTGAAGATATGCTATAAAGCTTTGTCATCAGTGCTGAATAATTATCCTTGCATTATAGTCAGTGGCACCAATCAATGACATATTTGTTTTGCCACTGTTCAATGTATACTACAGAGATATATGTTAAACATAAGACAAATAATGGAGCAGGTGCAGAAATCAATCCCCAATAATTCAATATTTCAGGAGTATGCCCAAGCCAGGGGTCGTCAACCTGTTCATATACAGATGTTGTAGACTATAACACCCATCTTCACCGTTGACTTCGCTGGCTGTGGCTTATGGACGTTGTAGTCAAAAACAGCTGCGGTGTCAAAGGTTTCGGACTCCTGACCCGAGTTGTTGTCATGAGAGCACTGGCTTGCTCTTTATATTTGTTTGAGCAGTACATTCAGTGGTGGCTCATCCATAATGGGTGGATGGGCCCCGACCTGCCAATACCCTTGCCCATTATGAAGGAGCCACAGATTTAACTGTCAAAGGGAAATATGGTTTTCCTTTGAATGTTTATGTTCCCAAGTGTGCATGTCCGTTTCATCATGCAAAGCTAGGCCATTTTGCCTCTGTTGTCTTTCGCGGCCCATTGGCACGCTGGAGAACTGCACATATGAATGTGCATAAGTAGTGCTCCTGCACTTCCCCGCAAATCCAGATTGTTTGGGGTGGTGCATAAGGAACACTCTGGCTCATTTCCACATGTGCAGGAACCAGAAAGCGCTTTTTGCTTCCGGGTTCATGTTCATGCCCTGGGAGCCAAATGGCTGTCAGAGAGGTGTCGATGATAATGAAGATTGCAGTTAAAGTTACATATTTATGTATGTATGCGTTCTTGCATGCGTGTGTTATGAGTGGGTGTATGATGTATGGGCGTGTGTGTGTGAATGAGCAAGTGCATTGTGTATGGGTGTGAGTTTAAATGAGCAAATGAATGTTGTGAGAATATGAGAGTGTTTGTGCTTGTGTTAATTTTTGCTGGGCCGGGGCACTGATTTTGGAGGGGGAAGTGGGAGGAGGGTGCAGACATACGTCATATGAGTATCATTTTGGAGCAGCCATTCTAGCCTGTGGAATGACATTCCTTATTGGGCATCTATGATAATGTAAGCATAACAAGTGTTATTATGTGTCTAGACTGGCATTTTCGTGCTGTCAATCTAGCCAAATCTCAGTGTGGCATGACATTTGTTATTGGGCATCTAGGATAAAGGAAGCATAATAAGCTTTATTATGTTGCTAGACTATCATTTTGGTGTAGACAGACAAGACAATTATTACTTTGGCATGACATTCTTAACTGGGCATATTGGATGAAGCAAGCATGCTAAGTGTTATTAGATAGCTAAAACGGTGTTTTGGTGCAGCCAGTTTAGCCTTCTATATGGTATGGCAATGTGTACTGGGAATCTATGACAATTCAAGCATGATAAGTAGTATTGTGTGGCTAGATCGTCATTTTGCAGAAGCCATTCTAGCCAATTTTACTGTGGCAAGACATTTTTCACTTTGTGGGGTGAATTGACCTATGCCCTGCAGGACTACAAGGATGAGTAGACACATAAGCGTTGTCCACCCTCACACTTCTACAAACAATGAGCCAACACAATCATAATGGTAAAACAGGCACAGTTACGACATACACCTCCTTCACTATTTGTGTTAACATAGGTCTAGAGAAGGTTATACTCTCAGGAGGGGTGTGAATATAATTCAGTAGCAACCCGAACAGGGGAAACACACCATATGCACTGATAACTAAATAGAAAATACTATACAAAACCACACGTGAGGAAAGAACACAGATATTAATAAGTACATATAGCAATATGTGGCTCTCTGCGTGCTAAACCAGGGGTAAAAAAGCAAGTAAAAACCACATTGTTCTTCAAAAGGATATCTTCTCTATTGCAAAAGGGAGAAAAGTGACCTAAACAGTCCGTAGGGGCAATATATGGACCAATGGGGCAGAATTAAGTCAGAAATACCTTGTTGTGGTTCTTCGGGGTCCAACAGCATCAAACCAAGGTCCAGGCTGTTGTGTAAGCTGTTTGAGCAAAGTTTGGGTACAGCGAGTCGTTTTGATCTAAGTGGCAAACTAGCATTGAGTTGAATAAAATGCAGTGGCTGCAAGTGGTTCGAAGGCAGCGTTTGGCCGATAAAGGTTGGGGATATGATATGATATGATATGATATGGCAGTTATAACATGCCTATACACAAGTGTTTCAAGGCGGCGAAAAGGATTGCTCACAAGGATCGCTTCGGGGTCAAGCGGTACAAGACATGTAGTAACCACTGGGTAGGGTCAGAGAGTGATGCTCCAGCAGATCAAGACGAAGGTCAACAATGGATCGAAGTGATCATAATTATGCTCCAGTGTGCGTGATGAAGCAGAATTTCCGGGTTGAGCTGGTTCAAGTCATTTGGTAACTGCTGGCGAGTGACACTCAAGTTTTTCTAATAAGGGTATAGCGACCATCAGTCGATTCAAGCTGAGCAGGAGACGGGATCTGCAATGACAATGCTGCAACAAGGTGATTCGAGATGCAAGCATAGCGGTTCAAAGAGTGACTGAATGCCAAAGATAGCTCCTCTGGATCATGTGGTTTGAAATGGTTTGAACACAGTTCGAAAGCTGTTACACCCATTTGAGGTGGTGCAAACAGGGATTCTTGCTTTGGATTGCTTTGAGTCCCACTTCAGGGACTCAGGCTCAAGATAAATCCTTGTTCTCGGTCTTCCAAACATGAGGGAGGCTGACACACAACTGCAGGGGTACTTCAGCATGGTAAGGTGTTAGGAAAGATTTCGTAATTGTAGGTAATTTTCCTTCCAGGTGGCAACCCCTAAACTTTTTGCTGTTGTTTTTCACCTTGTTCTTGACTTTGCCAGAGAAGTGCAGCCTTCTGCCGCACTCCTCTGGGCTTTCGCTCCTTTCTTATGGGGAAACTGACATGCCCTTAAGACAGTCAGTACCGGGGAACGCTGTTTCCCGTAGTTTCTTTTATCATGTTGCGGCTTTCGTGCAACATGACACAAGAGGGCACTGTAAGCTAAGTTACAGCTCTCTTGGGTCTCTAGCCTTCTACAGGCCCTAGATACTCGTTTAGGATTGTATCTGATCGGTGCAAGTGATTCAGGGACGGGAATGGTGGCAGCGATCGTTTCTTGTGTTTTAAGCTCCTTTTGGCGTTCTAAGCGCGTTTCTCGCGCTTAACCCAAAATGGTGGCCTGGCTCCCAAAATGGCCAGACCACGAGGCTCCTTTGTCCTGTCCGCTGACCGTCTTTCTCCCTTCACCTTCCCCGGGTCGAGCCGACCCGGGGCCTTCCTTATTTGGGCATGTACTTTCCCGCGAAACACGGATGCTTTCGCGGGCTTCTACATGTCTTGTGTGTGCCTCCAGGATGTGGGCTGGGATGTCTGGTCCCAATACACATCCTGGCTGCCAGAGAGTCTAGGGTGGTGTGAATGCCTGGGGCCACCGTGGTCCGTGATTGGTCGACGAATGGTGTGAGTGTTGATGAGCGGATCTCCCTTTGGGTCCCCTCTGTTTTGGCGTGAAGGGAACCGTGGATAAGAGGGGGCTGGAACCACCACTACCAGGTCGATCTCCTGAGTTCTCACGAACAAAGGAATACAGGAGCCAAGTATCCTGCAACCAAGAGGCTGGACCGAGGAATCGCTGGTGACCCGCTGAAGGACTTCTCCTCTGCACTGCTGTCCCCTTGTGAAACCCATTTCACCTTTGATCGAACCAGAAGGCCTGTACTGGTACTTCGACCCTTGGAATAGCGGGAACAGCTATTCTTGGCATCTTCACTACCTCCTGCCAGTAAGCCTTCGGAAGCGTCTCTGGGCCATCCAGCTGACTGACCAGCTTACACGGGAGTCTTGCTCTGTAACCGCCGCCAGGTTGTGTAGTATTTCGAGTCCTTGTCACTCTTACACGCTTCGTACAATTGGCGTTCCCAGGTCTGAAGTGAGTAGTGTACATTTGGCTCAGATACACACGGCCGCTCCGTTGCCCTGCTGTGGTAACAAACTGTGCCGGTTTCTTCGATTGGGATGTCTTTTTACTCAACACAACGACAAGGCTTTCCCTGCTCTTCTGAACCTGCCAGCTGCTGAAACGGACGCGGAGAAGCCTGGGTCTGCTTGCATCGGGGACCGGTGAGTAGCATAGCTAGGATCTGGTCGCCCTCCTGCAGGAGCCCATTGCTTTTCCCCGCTGCGTCAAACAGCACCCTTTTTCGTACTCGCGCTCTGCTTCTGCCCACTGTGAAGGCTGCGCTTGAGTCGCGGAACTTGTTCTTCTTCTTTTGTGCACTAAACTGAACTGCCTGATTTCCCTCGAAGAGCTTCTCCTTTTGCCCGTTGGCACCAGCGCGTGCAGGTACTTTTGAGCACAAGGCTCCACTCTTCGCAGGGCTCGGACTTCCATCTAGTTAGGTGCCTCTGAAGGCGAACTGGGCCTAAGCATTATTTCGCACTGCCTGTCTTCCTTCCCTTTTAGGTGGACTACCCATTTCGTGCATCTAACGCTTGAGACTGTCGTATTTGTATATATATTGTGTTGATATGGTATGTGTTGGTTTACTATCGTTATATTGTGATTTTCTCGCTACGGTCATTGTTTTAAAGGCCTTGGAATAAATGTGTATATATTTTTAAAATAACAACTGTTTGGAGTAGTTTGTAAGTGATCTTGCTTTGTGTGCTCATTGCGGGCTTTCAGTCACCCTCACCCCTCTTGAGACCTAGTCTTGACCGCCACGATCGCTACCTTGATTGGTCTGGCTCGTCCAGAGGTTACCCTGTTCCAAGTAATTAGGTTGGCCTTCTGAACTTCTGCGCCACCAGGACAGAGTTCAGAAATCCGTCTTAACAAATAAGGTCATGGGTATCATTGTGGCTAGAAGAAAGGCATGTCTTGCTCCGGCAGCAGCCATGCACAATGTACCCTGGGGATGGTTAGGTAGAAGATCCTTTAAACAGATCAGCTATCCCAACAAAGGTCCAATGAATACTTCCTTAAGTGTCTGTCTAAAAGTGAATAAAAGAAGCAATGTTTGACCCCTTCTTTTAAATTCAAGTGTCTACAGGTGATTGGACAAAAGCAAGCCTACTTTAAGTGTTCCATTTCTGCAGTTGAAACAAGTGGGCTTTGCCTTCCGACATCACACCCAAAGTGATAACGGAAATGCAGGTGACAGGAAGGAAAGAGCTGTGAAGAGATAAACAAGATGGAGGAACTTTCATCTAGCTGTAAGCTGCTCCCTCTGCCTCTGCACTACCCCTGCTCCCTTCTCCCTTCTCTTGTAAATAGATTCAAATGCCCTTTGGTGTGCAGCACCCTGGCGTGCACATTAATTCCTGTTCCCAGGACATCTTCCTGTGAAGTGCCTCTCTCTCTCGGAAGGATATCCACCTTCACAAAGGAACAAACAGAGGCAACCCTCAGACCTAGCATCTTTCTAGCAGCATCAAGGAGAGCCTGGCTGACGGAATACACATCACACTTCCACAGCTGAACTGGGCTCAAGGGGGTGACACATGTGTGATAACAATTTGATGTGGCTTGGATATTAATTCTGCCACTGGAAGAGCAGGTGCTCCAGATCAGGCTAATCAACCATCATCCATCAGGACACATGTGCAAACTATTCTTTTAGCATGGAGTTTATGAAATGGGAATCTGACTAGCAGATAGCCTTTTATCAGATGGAATTACCTGCATAAGTTTATTAATTTGACAAAATCTAAAAAGACAGGCCTTGCCAGAAGACTATTCCTCACAATGAACATCTTTGATAATGATAGAATGCTAAGAGTTATTCGTGGCTAGACTGGTCTTTTGTTGCAACCAGATTAGCTATTGTGTGCAGCCATTCTGGCCATTTTGTACTGTGGCATAACATGTTTCACTAGGAATCTATGATAAATCAAGAATGATAAGTGTTATTAGATTGTTAAACTGGTGTTTTGTGCAGTCATTCCAGTTATAATATGTTACTGTGGCATTGCATTTTATTCTGGGCATCAAGGGTTTAACAAACATGATGTGTATTACTATATGTCTAGACAGGCGTACATTGGTGCACCCAATTTGGACATGTGTTCTAATTGTGGCAACACTTTTAATTTCTTAGATGGAGATACTGGCATATATTGGTAAAGCCAGCTTGGACATGTTTTCTTAAAGTATCATTACTGGCATTAGATTTCTTTCATGAGTTAGCCTATCAAAACTGATTGCAAACTGTCTGGCTTTTTCCCCAATTTGCCACAGAAATTGGGTTTTGCAATGCACCATTTTAACCCATTATTAAACAAAATGCTTAGGGGGAGAATCCCTCTAACCCTCACATACCCACTTGGTTGGTTTGAGCTCTATCACTACGCTTGGCTGCTGTCACATATTTGTGGCAAATATGTACACACCTCCAATTAAGAAATTCACCAGCAGCCACTGACTAACTTTCAGAAGATGGAGCAGAGATAGAGATCAGAAAGAATCACTTACAGATTTGCAACAGATGTCCATTTCAATGTAACATGTGACTTCTCATTGCTTGTGTATTTCCGTGTACATCAGTTCAAATCTGAAGGTGGCTTAACGTATTCTGGATCCGCCAATATCTCCCAATAAGAACTCACAGGCATATTGAAGATGGCCCGAGCATCTCAGATATGAAGCATTCTTCATACATTTTCCACTGCAACTTATAATGAAGGTGGGATCTTGTATAACTTTTGAATCTCTGTTCAACAATCTTAATGAGTTGATATCAGGACATCTACACCATGTGAGCTGATGCACGAGCATAAGACATGCCTTGTTAATCTGTGTATCACTCAATATACAAAAGATGCCTTTGACTGTTTGGAATCTCTGCACATAGTCGATGTCCTGCTTTCCCAGAGCTGCATACCTATCTGGTTTAAAAAATAATTTTGGAGGTGTTGTTTTTTATCTCTAAATACAGTTTTGAAACCTTTGTTATATCACCAACATGTTTTCAAAATATGCCTGCCTAACCCCAGTGGAAAAGAGGTATGTGTGCTTGCAAACAAAATTCTATTAATTCATACTATGCGTTTACACGCTTTAAGATGAAAAGAACATGTTGTTTTCTTCACCAGCTCTCCATGCTAAAGATGCTCAGCTATGGTGCAACAAGTCGGAAGACATGCCATCTTTATGAATGGAAATGGGGAGCTTAAAGACCAAAACACGCTTAGACAACACACAAAGCCTTTAAAACTGGTACTGAGATGTGTGCCACTCTCATGTCCACCATGCACCACTATTTGTAGTACTTTTTCTGTCATCAATGTATTCTCGTGGGCATCTTTGTTTTTGGAAATTGAATATCTCATTCTCAGTAGACTACTGTCTTCAACATTTCAAAAATACATTAACGTCTTATAGACTAAGGAAGGGCCCATACGTTTAGGATAATGACCAGTAAATAATGTGTTTGAGGCAAAACCAAATGTTATTCATTGGGGAGGGGGCATTAGACCAAGCAATCATGATTCGTCCTGAGGTCCATAAAGCTATTAGCACACAAAGCTCCTCAAATGAAAAGGAAAGGGGATGCTTTGATGATGCAGCTCAGCTGAAAATGTTTGGGAAGAAGTCTATAGACAATGATAAACCTGCAGAGCCTCCCCAGGTACTATTGTGCTCAACACTGGGTAAGCAAAGCCCCTTGAATGTTATAATACGAATTATTCTTGGCATTTCACAAGAATATTTTAAAAGAATTTCGTATATACTAATGATGATTCATTAATTTAATACAAATGCTTAGCAAGGAAACTGATTCAAACCAAGGCCAATGCATTTTTGACATCATCAGGGCTGAATCTACAAAAACAGAGAAAAAAAAACAAAGAAAAGAAAATAGAACAAAATCAAGTAAGCTGTAATATTCAATCATTGGTGATTTCCAAAATACAAGTAATACATAACCCAGCCTCCAAGCATACCTGTATCATTATGAACTAAGGGAATGAATCATCAATTTGCTAATCCGCAGAAGAACCTGTGTTAAATATACAAGATAATCTATGTAGCATCTTCCTTTGAAAAATCATTACACTGCTCTGGGGCAGGGTTAAAAATGATATACCTGTGTCACTAGTGTCCAGACTATGGAAGTCCTCCTAACCAGATATCCATAGAATACTACTAAATACCATCGGTTTGTAGGTAAATGAAAGGTCAAAGTGTAAAATGTGTAAAACAAAGTGTAACATAGAAGAAATAGAAAACATTTGACAACCGTTAGGAGTCAACATCGATTTCATTTTGCAGCCACTCATTCAGAAGTCCATGGCATACACCAAAGATACAAACCACAAGATGGGCAGCCCCTTCTTTGTGTGCATCTGAGGAAGAACCTATTATACATCAAAGATACCACACATTTTCTACAGAAACTTGATTCTTGAACATGGTGGATACAAAACATATTTTCAATATCTGAATGAAATAGATCATCCGATTCAATTCACTGCAGAATAGGCAGTCCAGGGATACATTTCGGAACATTAAAATTGTTCTAAGTGATTGAGGCTTAACAACTATGTGTTTTTGTAAACCTACCAACAGGAACAACTTCTTACTCAGACTCAGCTTCCACCCACCTTGCCTGATGAAACATTTACCCTATAGCCGACTACTATGAGAGTGTCACGGATCATCGGCGATGACACTAGATGCCATGAAGAAATGCAACACATGGCTCAGAGATATAAAGACAGCGCTTATCCTATTCAGGAAGTGAAGGCATTCATGGACAAGTTACAACCCATCTGACGTATGTCTTATGTGAACACTGCAAAACCACCAAAATACAACTCATTGTTATATGTTTCTAGATTCTCTTTACACAGTCACAAAATCAAGAAATGCATTATGAAACGGTGGGAGATACTAATATGTGATAATAGGATCAAGAAATTGTTTCAGAATATTTATATTTGTTCATACAACTGCACTCCCAACCTCACAGACGGCCTCGGAAAACTGCCATTGGCCATTGTAAGAAAAAGGTTCCTAAATGAGTTGGCACATTTCCTTCATTTCCTTCCTTGCATTGCTCTAACTCTGGTTATGTTACCAAGGGGGACGTGGTGTTTCATCCTCGTTCTGGTGAAATAAATTAAGATTGTATGATTATGCTGCTTGCAACAATGCAAATATCACCTATTCCATCAGATGTTCACGTGGCATATATTGCTTTGGAAAGTCCTCCAGACCAGTGAAGAATAGATGGAATGAACACAAATCTAACATATGCACCAACCATCAGAACTGGGCAATGTCATGACATTTTTGTGAATTTCATCAACAGAATGCCCAAATTCGTTTCCAGATTGTGGAAATGGTTTCTACAAGAGAACGCGGGGATATAAGGACAAACCTTGACCATATACAATACGTGATGATATTGTCTTTAATAAGATCCTCAAGTTACCTGTATCATGATTTGCATTTTCGTTTGTAGTGATCAATTGTTTGTGCATTTTTTTGTTTTTTGTTTTCCTTATGGTTCTCTGACACCTGGGTGCATGTGCTCTTCATTTAAATGTTTACTTTTTTCAATATTCAATTTTAATATTATTTATATTGTTGTTTTCCGATGTCATTGTTGTTTTTCCCTTTTTCCATTTTGAACTTTCTATTTGTATTAATTTTTTCACTTCTATGTTTCCATTTTTCATTTTTTTAATTTTCGTTTTCATTTTCATTTTCATTTTCATTTTATTGCACGGCCACGGTAGTGGGCGTTTAGTTATGGTTAAGTTTCTGTTTCCATAGGAAGAGCACTTTTTGGGCAGCTTATAACTTCGCTCTCCCTGGACGAATCCTCACCAAATTTTGCAAAAAAAGTATATGGCCCTCTCTGAATTTTTTTGCAAAGTTTGGTGTGGTTTGGTCCACTGGGAGGCAAAGTTATAGGGGGGAGTCCCAAAATGTCTTTTTTTCCCATAGGCTGAATGGGGAAAAAACTTTGCTCACGCCTACAGCCCAAACTGCTGGACGGATTTTCACCAAATTTGCGGCAGGGGCAGTGGATTGGGCCCGAAAGCGTGCTTTTGTAAATTTGGTGAAAATACATCCAGTACTTTTCTTTAAAACGATGAAAAAATAGGTCTTTAAAAATTAGTGATATCTATGTCCACTGCGGTCACACTTCCATGTTCGCTGTGCGGACAAGAAATCAATTGGCTAATCCAAATCGTCATGTCCACGGACATGTGGTGCTTTCACTGATTGGTTGTGGAACAGCGTGAAGTGCGTCAGATTTCTTCACGGCCTCTGCCATATTTGGTTCATGTTTTGGTGTACACGGACATCGCCGGTAATACATACAAAACAAGACACTAATGCACTTGTTACAATTATGAAATACTGTTTCCGAAGGTGAGCTTTACTTAGTTTGGAATGGAATGTGGCCGCGGAAAATTGAAAAAGTGATGTTTTCTTGCCACCAAATTCATACGGTAAAGTGGAAGTTGGTGCTCAATGCACGGCGACCAATGCCTACGTCTGTGTTACAATGTTTTCAGATTAATATTGAAGTCAGACTGGCGTCCTATGTTTTGAAATCTGAGGCGGTCGCTTGGAGTGTTTGATGGAAACAGTGGTTTACGCGGCATATGGGAGTAGCGGTTCTCATGATAGGATGCTCTTATGTTGTTGCAAAGTGAGAATGTATTTGCCTTCTGAGTGAAGGTCAGTTGATTTGCTTTTTTGGTTGTGAGCTCAGTAGGCCCATGCATCCAAGTCAATTCATAAAGGGCTATTGTTTTTTTGACCTTGAGCGAAAGGGAAACTTTAAAAGCTACGCAAGGAATGAAAGCTTGGAAAAAAATATTATTTGATAAGGTTATATATTAAAAACGTTTGTAAGGAACATTAAATATCAGTTCACAAATATTCTTTGATGCGAACAGTTTGCTGTCTGACTTTGGCAAAAATAATGGAGGCTGTCAAGATGATGTAAGTTTAATTTTGATGACTGTACACTAATTGTGACAATGTAACTGAAGTATTATATTTTTGCGCAGTTGTAATTTTCCTCCAATAACAGAGAGTGTACATTGTTCGCGTTTGCAGGCTATGACTAGAGTCACTGTTGGTGACCGTTATTTCTTTTTCTTTCAAATGTTATGCTTGTCCATATAGCTTTGTGTATCAGTTTGCACCTTCTTTTGGTCTTGTGTAACATTACGACATGTAATTTTTTCTTGCTTGTCCATTCATGCTGCCTTCATAACTGAATTACCATCTCACTGTGTAGTTGTCCTTTTTTTAACCCTTACGGTGAGTGCTGTTTATCTGCGTTTGTAGGGTGTCATTATATGTACCCATGGTCAACTCTAATATTTCTTTAAAATGTCATGTTGGGCCACTTACATTTGTGTAGTACTTTTCCGCAATCTTTGTGCCTGTTTTGGAATTTGTTCCTAAAGGTTGGATATTGACACATATTTTCTCTTACGTTTTCCGCCTAGCTACATTTTGCCGTACTGTGCTTGCCATGGCTTCCAGATGGCGAGTGACGGCTTCTTTCCGCGCCAGATGCGACTGCTGGTGACCGGTGCCTGTCCATTATAATGTTATGGGATGACAGGCCAGAGCCGCTCTGTCCCTACGCTGAACTAGAGACAAGGAGCAACATAACATCATTTATGGTGCTGTAAGGCAACAGTGAAGTTGCCGTCTTGGAAATACCTGTGCAAACAAAGCGGGTGCTTTAACAGAAACACATACTTTGTGTATGCAAAATTAAATGCATGTGTCTCTCCATGAACATTTTCAATGTCGGCCTTAGACTCATTGCTACAAATTATTTGGAAATGGAATAAGTCCGTTGATCTCTGACAGTTGTTTGTTAAATAAAAGTACTTTCCAAATTCTAAAATGTTACTGTTTTCTTTTAAAATCACATGTATCATTTTGAAATGTAAAGTACCACGAGATACATCGCTGTATGTTTATTTACAGGTTCTGCGTCACGGCACATACTGTTGCTTTTTCCTTGCTGTCATGGAAAGCAAAGAGGGGCTATGTATGGAAAAACCGCCTTTCCTTTTGATGGTGGCTATCTTGAAAAAGGATTTTGTTTTGTAACCGGGCCAGATCATAACCAGAAATCCTATTTTTCCATACCACACATTAATGCTTTGCACATCTATACTATTATTGTCAAATCTTATTGCGTCTATGTCCTTTACTGTGAAAGGTGGTCCTTAACGCAACATTTACTTTGTTAACGGATGGCTTTCTTTTTTGGTAGGACAGCTAATAAGGCCATTTGCGAACGGAAATGAGGAAAGAGGCATCAAACAGTGATATGGGGGAGTGGCTGGCCGGTGCAAAAATATTGTGCGTTTGTTATTTCTAAGGTTGGGCCAGTGTTTGTCATGCTCCTTCATTACAGTAGTGCTGATGTTTCTTGGGGAGAAGGGATGGCCTTAGCTGATGTCATTTTCAGATAACTAAAACCTTTGCTGAAAGTATGCAATGTGTACTACATTGTTAATGGCTAACTACCAATATTTGTTGGTGCTGTGCAGGGCAAATGTTGCAAGTGGACATTGCTACATCAATATAAAATCTGTTTCCACATTGTCCACGAGACAAACATCTTACTGTTTAGAGTTTACGGATTCTGGGACACGTTACCGTGCTGTACCGCAGCATATTGTCAAGTGGTATACTCCGCAAGGTGTTTAAATAAGTCAGAAGTTGCTTTACATTATGGTTATGTGGCACTACTGTAAACCGATCATCTTTAGCAAAAGAACTTTGAAAAAAGGGACGGTATGGTTAAGTTGCTCTACTGAAAACCTGTAAAATTGAGTAAAAAAAAGTTTGTTAAAGGGACGTTATGGTTAAGTTGGCCTACTAAAAACCCATAAAATTCACTAGAAAAAACTTTATTAGAGGGACGTTCTGGTGCACCACTGTGCACTGCTAACACTAACACCCACGACATCAAAAATGACATCACAAACCAGACAGAGCGAGAAAGAGAGAGAAAGAGAAAGAAAAGAGAAGGGTATTTTTCTCATTTAGTTGTATTATAAAGATTCTTGTGCTTTTAGTAGCAGGAAGTATAAATTGATTGTACATATGAGGTAGAGTTGTTGTGTGAGGAGAATTACTGTGAAGTAGCTGGGGGTACTCTACGAACATCCGAAAGGTAAATCCAATACAAAAGCCCTTTCACTTTTACAGCGAGAGGGGTCGAAAACACCACTTTGTATGGCCATGAAATAGGGGAGTGTTCCACTTATGTGTGAAACTCCTGATGTAAATTAATTCTCCTGGCATCAGCAGTTGGGTGGGAGTGAGATCCATATTGGATGCCTCTGCAATGTCCTGTGTGTCCTCTAGTCGTGGCGGTGCAATCTGTCGGAAGACATATTTAATTGCACATGTTAAATTTGTTAGGTAATCTTTGAAATTGTCACCTGAAATGGCTGCTACCATATGGGTGTCTGATGCCCTCCTCAATGGGGAGATGGGACAGCTGATATGCCTGTCAGTTACAATTTCATGGGGCAAAAGGTGATGGTTCTTGCTTGGTTGCATGTGCAAGCTGAATAGAGCCAGGGGTAGGCAATGGACCCAGTTCTTTTTTAGTGTGGTGCAAAGGTTGGAGATTTTGCTCTTGAGGAGTCCATTGATCCTCTCCACAACGCTGTTGGCTTGTGCGTGGTAAATTGAACACATCACATGTTTAAGGCCAAGTATTCTGTGATTGCCTTAAAGCGCTGGTTGAAAAAGTGGGTGCCATTATCAGACTTCAAAACATCAAACACACACCCCATTGGGGAAAAACCTCACAAACCAGAAATTTGGCAGCACATTTGGCATCCGGGTGCGCACAAGGACCAGCCTCAACTCAACGGTAGAAGGGGCACACCACAACAAAGAGTTAGTGTGCTGACGTACTTTACTCCCCCATGTCCGCAAAATCAATGTGAAGCTCACGGAATGGCCCAATGGAGTGGGACAGAGTGCCTCTTAATGTGCGGAGCATCATTCTAGTGCTGAACACTTCGCATATGGTGCACTATATGACCATTTTTTGTGAGATGTTCTTGGAGGTTTCGTATAAACCAATCCTCTTGGATATCTGCGGCAATGTGTTGTCTGGAGCTGTGGGAGGGGTTTTGTAATTGTTTGAATGCTGTCTGTAATAACTCAATGGGCATTACTGCTTTGTCTGTGCATTGTTGTCTCCACAAGAGGTCATTAGACGATTGTTTGCATCCCTGTTTGAGCCAGATGTCATTCTCCTCTTGTGGTGCTCTGCGTTGAAGCTCTGTTATCTGTGCTGTGGGCAGTGCAGTGTAAGGGCCCTTCTCCGTTTGTGTTGAGTGGGTGGTGACAATGTACTCAGCAGGTGTGGGTACTCAGGGATATGCTGCTGCTTTGGCTGCCGTTCCTCAGCTGCGTTTCCCAAAGAAAATGTGTCAGTATTGTTGGTATGGGCAGCACATTTAATGACTGCCACCACAAATGGTTCTGCTAAAACAGAAATCAGGGCATCTAGAAGTGCTGCATGGGGGAATTGTCTCCCCTCCGGAAACCCCTCCTTTTCCAGAGCGAGAGACCATGCATGCACCGTTGTGGTGATGTATGCTGAGTCTGAGTAAATGGTCATATAATAGTCTTTTAATGCTTGAAGTGATTCAATGAGCGCTATGAGTTCGGCTGCTTGTGATGAGTAGTGCATGGGTAGCCTTTTTATCACTAATGTCTCATTTTCACCCGCCTCTAAGCACACCACTGCCACACCATTATGTCTTTCGCCTGTGTCCTCGTCAATTGTCGCTGACCCATAAACAAAGAGAAATTCACCTTCATCTAGCCGGTGATCTAGTGCAACAATTATTGTTAGCTAAATCCTCTTCAGTGCACATTTCTGTGAGGAATGAAGCAGGGCTAACAGTTTTGCACCCAACAATATGGATGTTTGGGCTGGATAGAATAACCTCATAAGGTCCTTTGTGTGATCGATGTTGATTTGAACCTTTCAAGGATTGCAAATACTGCATGTTCTACATACAATGTGACAGAACATCCCATTACAATTGTGGAGCTCTTTTCAATTCCAAATGTGGCAGCAGCAAGTGCCTGCTCGCACGCAAACAGTCCCTGCATTACTGCTTCTAATGTTCCACTGTAATAAGCCAATGGCTTGTGACCCATGATGCTTCTCCTTGTCAGTACTGCGGACATGAAGTGTCTGTTGCAGTGTGAAAACAGATACAATTCCTGTTTATAATATGGGGTGGCCAACACTGGTGCTGTTGAAATTACCTCTTTCAGGTCATCGACATATCTGCCGTCCATTGGAGTGTGTCATTGTTTTTCTGTGCTTCTTTGAGGCCTTGTAGTAGGAGTCTTATGTACGCAGCATCATCTAAAATCCATGCTCTGCAATAGTTACATAGCCCTAAGAATGTTTGAATGTCAGTTATTATGATGGGATGAAGTGTTTCCTGTTCTGATGCAGCACTGTCTGGGATTATTCATTTGCCGTTATCTGAAATCAACTGTCCGAGATATAACACTTCTTGTTGAAAATACTGCAACTTTGCTTTCTCAGCCATATATCCCTTCTGTGCCGATAGTTGGAGAAGTGTAATGGAGTCTCTGTGGCAATGCTGTCACTGTGACTACAGAAAAAGAGAGCACAAGACACAAACCTGCCATTTCCAGCTGGTAGCCCTAAGCTGCACTCCTCATGGGACAAAGTCCCCAATGTTACTTCAACCTCGTAAGTAGAATTCAACTCCCGATGGGAAGTATTATGACTTACGTTGGTTGCTTCTGTAGATTTATTTCAACATAATAAGTTTCTCATCAATTAGATGGTATTCCCTTAATAAAGAGTGTATATTGACCTCTGTCAGTCTGCTTGTCTACAGTCAGGAACCACAAGGCTGAGACGAAACAGGTGTTAACCAGATATTTATATTGACAAAAGAATTGACAACAAAAAATCAATTAGCCCCACACTATTTACATATAGTGTGGGATACCACTTCAGTACAATTATGTAGTCAAACAATTCACAAAAAATGACAGTAATGTAGTTGAGCTGAAAACAGCCCTCACAAAAAAACGTAAAGTATAAAGCGTAATGAAGCTTATCCACAAAGCAACTCATTCAAGAAAGGATTGATTTGTAGCTAAGAAACAACATTAGTATGTTTATCCTTCTGGGCAGTATTATTCACTCTGCTCAGAGCTTCCTAAAGACACTCCTACAAAATCATGTATGCCAACGTGTTTTGGATTAATCAAAATCTATCTTCAGGGCAGGACGTGTTTTAGTTTCAACAGTATTCAATTTCAATTCCTAAAACAAATAAAGATAAACTAATTAGACCTCTGAGATAGCAGGGAGATTTATGAAGTAGCACTCATGTAAGTTAAACTGCACTAACCTTAATTACTGTATAAGTAGGAAATGCTGGCAATTACCTGCATGGTAAATGTAAAACAACACAAATTGTAACTGTCCATTATAAGGCAAGAGTCTCACTCTATAGTGGTACACATGTTGTTTAATCCATTTACCCGGTCGGAAGACCAACTCCTCTTCCCAGGTAATGTGAAGGTGGCAGGCTGTGGTTTCCAGTGTAGGTCGGCTGAAGGCAAGCAGAGATATGAAAGGTCAAGTCTAGGGGATGTGCACCATGGCTTTTAAATAGATATAAAAAATCAACCAAATTTATTGTTAAAGTGGGCTCTGTCCTGAGCCAGATAAGTGTAAACATAAGTGGCTGTATTTGTGTATGGTAAAAGCTGAACTCAGTAATAGCATACACTAACAATAGTGTAACGCTAAATGGCGGCTTTCCGCAATGTTCCCCTCGACGAGTGCTCGTTCGTCTACAGAGGGACACATGCGCTTCTGCAATAAATAGCCGTTCGTCTAAGACCGGCGGAGTTAGGGCTCAGGGTATCCCGCTAAAAAGGCTTACCTTCAAAGACCACGGTAAGCAGAGAAAAACAAGCAGCCCGTCACCAAGACATGTTGCTCGTCTCTGACTTGTAAATAAGGTTGCCATGGAGGTGGCGCGCACACGCGTCCTGGCTTCCGATGCCATCTTTGTATGGGACATTTTGTCCCCAATTTATATGTGCAGGAAGTGGATGTCAGTACTGACACTTGCTCGCAGGGCCTTAGCCCTTTGAAGGCACAGGTTCCAATAGGGCCAGGTGCCTAAATGTTTAGTGAAGCCCCACGGCGTGGGGGACTGAGGTTAACATAATTGTGACGTGCTTGCGCATCGGTACAGCAGTCGCGAAAGTAGCACAACCGTGTGCGAATGTCCTAGAGATTGCATAATAGTGTGCATTAAAATGTTACTGCAGCGTCCCATGTGGCGCGGCTAACTAATCGCTTATGCTACTTCTATGGAGGGAAAATTGTAAGTGATACCAGTTAGAAATCATGAGAAGAGATAGAAGTCTGTCTAGGTGAGTTCTGGTTCGTACCTTGGTCGAAGCAAGTGATGGAAATGGTAATAGTGGCACTTGTGGAAGATAAAGAGCGGGAGGAGGGGCACCAAAGCAGTATTCACCTGCGTGGTGCCCCTACCTCCCACTAAGAGTTATGGGGACAATCTAGCCAAGGTGAATAGCCAGGTGTCTTGTACCATAGCTATAGAATTGGCTGTTGAGTAAGATTGTTGCAGAACTTGAGGAAGATTAAAGGCGGGAAGAGGGGCACCACAGCAGTACCCCTAACTCCCGCTACAATTAAGATGACCACATGTCGAAAGGTGGATCAAGAACTGGCAAACTGCCGACCCCCTTCTCTCTAAGGGTCACTATTTAAGTGGCACTGTGCTACAGAAAAAGAGATCATCAACGTACTGAATGATTGTGCTGGGTACTTCGATGTTTCCTAAGTCAGTGTGGAGTATCCTGGGAAAGATACTTGGGCTTTCACAATACCCTTGGGTAGGTGGTAAGGTACTGCAAATCAGGGTGCAGAGGTATTGAAAAAGAAGCATTCTTGAGGTACCCAACCGCAAGTGAGTCGCCTCTTTTGGGTTGGGAACAACTGGACATTCTTTTTGCATCACATTGTTTAAGGGGCAGAGATTTTGGATCCTTCTCCAATTGCCCCCCATTGATTTTTGACCAGGTAGATAGCTGTTTTACATGAGGATGTGGATGGCACTTCGATGCCTTGAGCTAGTAGGGCCTGTATTGTATTTCTAATTCCATCCTCTGCTTATCTGGACAATGGGTACTGTTTAACAAGGGGTAGTACTGTACTTGCTTTTAGTTTGATGTCCACTGGTCTCACTTCCTTGAGGAGCCCTCCATCATGTGGGTTAGTGGGCCACAAGGGGACAGGTACACACTTTAAGTCTTGGTCAATGAAGGGGGTGGGGCGGCCCACATCAGTGAGCAATGCACTCTACTGTATTGCACTATTATCTCACAAGGGATACAAACCTAAAGAATTATTTTGCCATTCTTGTCATTGTTTTAAAACAGATCGGTATCGGATACTTCCTTGAGGGGCATCATGGGATCAATACAAAGTACTGTTTGCGACTCACAACCATGTGTGTCTGTAGCCAATACGACCACTGTCTTGGTCGAGACTACCAGCCCCTGCAGGCCCAATGATAATATTGTGCCTGCTGCTAGCTCAGGGGATAACACAGGTCAGAAAATGAAGTCAGTTGATACCCTCCAACACAGCTTCGCAACAAGCACTTTTATGCCATATATGAACATATCTGGATCAATTGGCACTCTGCAAACCACTAAATCTCTTGTTTTTGCATATATTTTTAGCATTTCCCTCGTTGTGTATATCCCTGGTGAGGAGCAGATAATGCCCCAGTCCGTAAATGAGATCGTCATGTTCAACTTGCTGAGCAAATCTCGTCCCAATAGGTTGACAGGAGAACTCTCAGAATACAACAGGTGTGCTTGCACCACTCTCTCTCTAATCTTTACATCCAAATCCTTTGTATGTGGAACCCATGGAAACCGCCCCAGAGAACCCCTGTGCATCAATACTTTTGCCATATAATGAAAAACACCCTTCAATGATGCGTGATTTTGCAGTTCCTGAGTCGACCATAATGATCACTTGTTTATCTTCTATCGCTGGCCCCACCAAGGGTTCCTCTTCTGGGTCGGTGTTTGTCAATAGAATCGGACATGTAAGAACTCTCTGTGGGCTGTCCTTGTCAGGGTAGGTATTGGTGCCTGGAAATGAAAAAGGGTTCTCTCCACTACTGTTGCCCCTGAGGAGGGAGCAACTGTGCCATTTTGGGCCCAACTGAAGGCAATAAGGGCATTTCCCTGTTGGCCTTTGTGCTGATGCCCTGCTTGTTGTTGTGCGGTTGGCCACACATTTGTGAATACTGCATGGGACACTGAGGTGGTTCCTGGGGTGGATGGGCCATAATTATATCCTCCTACTTACCAGCTACTGCACTCTCTCTAAAAATGTCCCCACTTCCTACAAATCCAAAATTGCAAAGGCCCTGACTGTCCTTCCCTGGATCCCATCCCTCCAAATCTCCCATCTCCCACTCCAGGGAACCCTCCTCTTCTGTGATCCTCCTTGTAGCCACTGAGGGTTGGGATATTGTGGACCTCCACTCAAATGTCCTCGTCTGCCTTGCACCCAAACTGCAGTTATTCTGGCAGGCTCTTAGGCAGTGACCGTTGCTTCCAGTTGTGGTGCAGTGTTTGGTCGTGTTACAACAGCTATTTTGGCCAGTTTAGTCTCTACTAGTTTTGCTTCCGCTGTCAGCCTCCTCTGGGCCGTTTCTCTATCAAGCTCATTTATTTGTTTGCAGTGGTACACTATTATACTTTGTATTTATGCCCACCCCTTTGCTTCGATCCCTACAATTTTATCTAATGCCTTTTGCACTTCATTTGGCAATCCTTTTTTTTTATGATAAAAAATAAAAAGGGAATCAATTGGTCCCATGAGCCCCCTGTTTCCGCCCTCCACATCTCTTGAACCTTAAGAATGAACTGGGCTGGGTCTTCATCATCCCCCATGGTTCACTACATTATCGATTGTAAATCGGGTGTGTCTGGGAAAGCCCGCTGTAGCATGTCCCAAACCTGCAATCGTATCGTATTTAAAGGTGCACCATCATGTGTATCATTAGCTAAAGTCACTTTTGAGTACCCTGTCTTCACCCTTATATCTGCAGCTTGGTCTCCGATAGCTGCTACTAGCAAACTTTCCATGTTCCCAACTACTAGTGGTTCACCAGCTGTTTTCCTGTGCCAGAAGTAACGGTGGGAGTGCTTTTAACAAATTATTCTTATCCATTTGTGCCCATGGCATATAATGCGGTCTGCCGGCACCTTTGTGTATTAGGGGCATTTGCATTTTTTCTCTACCACCCTCACTCTTTCTTACACTTCCCTTTTTCCTTGCCTCTGCCATCCTGCCAAACCTATCTCTCAGCCTCCTGTTCCACAAGCTTTCCATCCTAGGAGTTAGTTCGGGTACTTGCTCTGCCTCCTCCTCCTGCTCATCTTTGGCCTCATCGAACACACTGCACTCATCATCCTTGCCCCTGCGCTAGCCAGGATTATCATAACCTAAGTTGTCGCCTTCTCCATCTCTTTCTATATGTATTGTTTTGATGGGTGCATTACTCTGAATACAAAATCTCCTGACCGCCATTCCTCTGTCCCTTACTCTGCCATGAAGTCTAGCTAATTCTTTGAGTGCCAATGCTAGGGCAGCTTCTAGGTCTGGTTTATTGATGTCTGTGTGCACTTCTACTGCTGACAGAGATACATACGGGGGAGGTGGGGCTGTTGCTGGTGTTGACACATGGTGGGATTTGTGTATGCTGCCATGGGATGCACTGCTAAGGGATATATTCCCTTATGTTCTGTTAATGTCTTCCCAACTTCACTGGTTCCTGCATCTTTGGTGTCGATGTGCTTGTCTGTCCCTCAAACATTTTCCTGAGGTTCAATATTTTACACTTTATCTAGTGTGTCGCACACGCTGCCACAATTCATAAACAAAAACCAAATATTTCCTCCCTCCCTTTCCTCACATACACATTCATAAACACCACACACGCCAAAACAATGGCCCTCCTTCGCATTATCACAATAAATACATGAATAAAACAAACTAAAAATAACAAGCTAAAACAAAAACCATTACTGTTTCCAAGCCTATTCATTATACAAGGCTTCTACTTTTTTCCATGTTCCCCTTTATATTCAATTTCATGGTGCCACCGTCACGTTTTCCTTTCCTTAATACTTTCCTTAAAATATTCCACAGTAATAAAAATAAAATAAGCCAAATCCACACCTCACAAACAAGCTCACTTCCTTGTTTCCACACGTTCCCATAAACTTGCTCCCTACTTCTTATCACTTGCATGAGTATACTCACATGCGGGCGTTCACCCAAACTCCTCCATCACGGGGTACCAATGATACCAGCCTGCACTGTGCTTGTGACAGCACCCAGCACCAATGAGAAGACAGGACTTCTGCAAAGATGGCCCCTTTACGGCCATGCGATATTATGCGTTTTTCTGGACTGGTCACTGTAGGTGGGAGTAGCCCTTTTGGAGAAGAGCTTGAGGCCTCTGCAGTCACAGTGGATGCTGGGATCAGGTCAGGGTCACCAATTGAAGGCAAGCCCCTGATCAATCACACCAGAGAAAATACAACCTGCTATGGAAAAGGGCCCACAAAACTCTTGCAAGGATAACAAGCTTTTATTCCCAAACAAAATAGGCATCAGCAAAGGACTCTGCTGCTACGGAACCTTCTGGGCTCTCAGATCCCTGACAATACATTATAACTTCGAACAGCATCACTCTTGGCATAATAGTAAGCAATACACTTCCCCATGCCTATTGGCTGGGCACTACACATATAGGTTCTTCTCCATATGAGATGCCAGACCATTGGGACAGCTCCATATGTTCCTCTCCATCCATGTGCGTGCTGCTGGGCTCATTATCTCCAGTGAACCGAGGTCAAACTCCCTATTAATTCTAAACTACACAACAATGTTATTTTCTATAGGTACACTGTGCGCCTGGGATGCTCTCGGACTGGCATAAGAAAAGTCTTAGATCATACTGACCCACACATCCTTCATTCATTCTGTATCGCATCGTCTGCACCCAAGGTTTCCACCCTCATTGTCAACTATAATGTATTCCTCCCTGTACTTATCATGTTGTGAACTTGCAATGGCACACCCATATTCTTTAGATCTTTTGATGGCCTTTTAGTTTATGGGTGGTGGGCTGGAGTCATCCACTATGGTGGAATTCAGGGGGTCTTGAATCTAAGAAAGTTATGAAGGCTGTAACTCGCCGTTGGCTGGGTGGAGGTCAGAGGACTGCTCTAGCCCGGCTGTGATAGGCATGCATGTCAAGTTGCTTAATCACAAATAAATGTTTCTGTTGTGCTGACAGTAGTTATTAGAAAATTAAACTGTGGATTCATGGCTGCCAACTTTGATTTTCACTACAAGGACAGAAATACCCCCACCTCTGTCCTGAACATAAGCAAGTGACAAGCCCAACCCATGCCCTGACCACACACATTTTACAGCATTTGTTTTTTATAAGGAAGTGAAAAAAGTCATAGAATGAGCAACCAGTTTTTTAATATATAACAGCTCAGCAATAGTCCCTCAACCTGATGAACAAACCTGGTAGCCTTCTACCATAGAGTGTGTCTATTGATCCCTTAATGTACTAAAGGTCACTGCATTACCAACAGTATTTTGGCTGCACCACTGCCATGGATGTGATTTAAAGTCGAATTGATGTACAGTGTGGAGTTTGGAAAGAAGCAGCATGAAAGAAATTGCACCATTTTTAAACTATTATTTCTAACATATCCTTTGAGTGGAGTTCAACTGCCGGCTGTGCCCTCTCGGAACTCCGCGTGCCGGCTGTGCCCTCTCGGAACTCCGCGTCTCCTCCTAACTCTGCCCCCACTCTTGCCCTTTAGAATTTGTTTTCCATTTCCACCACCGATGATTGACATAAAGATTCTGTCTGACCGGTTCACGCAGCGGGGCCTGCGCATTCTGCAGTACTCCCCGGATGCGATCAGTGGTCACGCACATCATTGTGCTTCTCCATGGAGGCCTCGTATCTCAAGATTTGAAGAATTCAATCACTCGCTAGCACCCCAGATAACCTAAATTAGAGAGAGGCAGAACGTCAACAGCAATCACTTCTCAGAAATCAATGCTCTTTGTTGTGGCCGTTGTAACAGCGCGATTTGGGAGAGATTTACCTTGGTGATTAAAGGACACTGCATTTGTAAGCAGCGCTTGATTCGTGCGATTAAAGAGTTTTGAAGAAATCTTAGTAATTGGTTCTGCTGGATGGGAAGAGAACATTTGAGATCTGAACTATAAAATGCACAGGAAGGGCAGGAAGCAGCAGAAGATGGAGTCAGAGATGTGATCTGCAGATGAACTCCACATTTCTTTCTAAAAGCATTTGTTTTCATAACATCTTCCCTAAGACTCTTGCAGATGTGTTCATTATTATATCCAGTTACTCCATGCTGAATTCAGCATAGTTTAAAGGACACAGCATAGCTTTTTGTGTTTTTTTAAATGCATCCAGAAGGCAGTTTTTTAGTGAAAATGTGTTAAACTATATTTTGATCGTTGTTCTACACATTTTTGTTGCGGTTTTGTATAGTAGATATATCCGGGCCGTAGAAGAGTGTCCTTGTTAACACATCTTACTTGATTTTTACAGATTGCCCCTTTTGTCTGCTATTTCTTTTATCG
Organism: Ambystoma mexicanum; assembly: GCF_040938575.1. Lineage (NCBI taxonomy): Eukaryota > Metazoa > Chordata > Amphibia > Caudata > Ambystomatidae > Ambystoma > Ambystoma mexicanum. Next base: position 1,080,476,082 of record NC_090930.1, read on the forward strand.
CCTGTCAAATGAAAATGTTGGCAACAGAAAAGAAATTGCTATCCTAGCAAGGTGGCAAATATTCCCGGAAACCCCAAAATCTCTCTTCGAGAGACAGGGGCGTGCTTTACTTAATACATGGCAAACCTCTGCTTCAGACTACATATACATGCAAAAACACGCAAACAAGTAGGTATGTTTGAACAGATGTGGGACCCACTGTAAGGACCAGTTTAACATAAAGGCAATTAGGCCTCCCCAAGCTTCTATTGAGAAATGCAAGCAGATTTGCATGCAATGTGGCTAGTGGAACGCTCACACGAATCAGACGCCAAGGGTCAACAGCGATAAACATGTGCAGGGTTTTGAAGTAACTAGAGTTCTCCAACACCAGAGAAAGGTCCGTGTGATGCTCTCTTAAAGGTCCAGCTCACCGGAAGGTCCCATGTGATGCTCTCTTAAAGGTCCAGCTCACGGGGGCGTGGCTTGGCGCCGATGGCGAGCGGTAGCTGATCCGCCGAGCTCCGGCCGAGACGCCGTTTCCTGATCCTTTTTCTCCGGCTCGCGTGCGACCCCGACTTCTGAAAAGGAACGAGCGGTTGGGCGAAGCAGCCCTGCACCTGAATAGTTGTTGGGCCCACCAAATTGGACCCCCCTGAGACTCCGGTGGCCCTGAATCGGTTCTCCCCCCCTCCCGTTCTTACTGGATCCAAGATGGCGCCCCGCACAGCATAGCGGTGCCTGCGAGGGGTACCCCCTCCCCCAACGGATTCCAGGGCCCGGCGGGGAGAGGCAGCAGCAAAGGAGAGGCTCCGCTCTTCTAGTGACCACCTCTACGGACCACACCATCACACACGGGGGCAGACCACAGCTCACGGCCCGATATTTGGCCAGGTGAAGGGCCCCACCAGTGATCTCACAAGTGAACTAACTTTTGAGGCCTAAAACGACCGCAACCATCGCCCCAAGATGGCCGCCAAGAACAAGACCAGAGCCGCCACCATGGACTCCTTTGTTTCCACCAGGGCGAAGACCCCCACTCAATCCAAGGCCAGCTCCTCTGAAGTTGCCCAGTCGAGCGAAGAGGTGGCGGCCGATAACCACTCTCAGATACTTGATGCTATAGCCTCGCTAAAGACGCATATCGACTCCAAGATCGACGAATTCAAAGTCGATATTCAACTGATCCGCCAAGACGCTCGCAACTTAACGGAGAGGGTCGCGACCGTCGAACAGTCGGCAGAGGAAGCCTCCACGGCCATCACAGCCATAAAGTCCGAAGTTGTCCTCCTGAAGAGGAAAGTCACCTTTTTGGAGGAAAAGGCGGAGGAGGCCGAAGGTCGGGCCAGACGGAGCAACATCAGGATCCTGGGGGTCCCGGAGGGGAACGAGGGAGTAAATACCACATCCTTCGTCGAAACCCTTCTGCTACAAGAAATAGGGGCCGGCAAATTGACCCAGGGATTCTCTGTCGAAAGGGCCCACAGATCCCTTCAGAGGCGCCCTCCCCCCGGATCGCACCCCAGACCCATAATCGCTAAGATACTGAACTTTCAGGACAGAGAAACTATCTTACGGCGATCCAGGGAGGGGGGCCCCATCGAGCGAGGAGACTCCAAAATCTCCATTTATCCGGACTACACGCAGAAGGTACAAAGAGAGCGGAACTCATTTGTCCCGATAAAAGCCCGGCTCCGACAACTGAACCTAAAATATAGACTACTTTATCCATCGCGCCTAAGGGTTGTCTACAAGGAGAGAGTGGTGTTTCTCGAGAACCCAGATGCGGCCAACATGTGGCTTGAGGATAATAACCTGGCGGATGGCAAGGACAACTCACAGACTGAGACCTAACCTCCCAGCGACCCCCATGTAAGAAACATCGCACGTGAGACCGGAATACAGAAGATAATCCAACTACAGTTTTTTCACTCGGAAACGGCCTCGTTCGGCTCTGCCGCCAGGCCCTTGCCCCACCCCCAGCGTAGTATTTACCCGGTCTGGGCACCCGCCTGACCCAGCTCGCGCCCGACTCCCGGATGGGCTCCGACGGCTCGAGAGCGCCTGAGCACCGCGACAATGTTGTAGTTGCTGGGCGCACCAGTTTAAGTTTTGTTGTTAGTTTTATTAGTTGTACAGTCTTCATGCCTCTTTTGCCAACGCAGACCGAGATGGGTCTGGGACTTGACACCGATGAACGAAATGCAGTGGTATCCCCCCTGCAGCCCACCCGAACAAGACTAAAGTGGAGTCGGACCCCAGAGTCCCACACCAAATCTGAAACTCGAACCGGATGGCGACACAGCTTACTGTAATGACCTGGAATGTGCGGGGCATGGGCTCATACCTCAGGCGCAATCGTATACAGTCCTACCTCAGGAGGAAGAAAATCTCCATTGCACTCCTTCAAGAGACTCACCTCACGACGGAGACCATGTCTAAAATTGCAGACCGATGGGCTGGGACTGTTAGAGGGTCCCCCTACTCTAAATACGCCAGAGGAGTGCTAATATGGATAAGCCCGGACGTCCCCTTCCAGATGGAGGGAAGTGAACAAGATAAAGAAGGGAGATTCACAGCGATTTGGGGCACATTGGAACAAACCCCAGTCTGCTTCATCAACTCTTACTTCCCTCATCACGGGATATCGGCGTACCTCGCCACATTGATAACGAAGCTGACTCGGTACCGGGACCGCACCTTCATATGGGGAGGGGACTTCAACTGTGTTGCTGACACGAGTGCAGACAGATCGCTGCCCCCCCCACGCCCGAGCAGCCTCACATCCGGTGCCTTGAGGGAAACTCTGGAGCAACTCAACTTAGTGGACATCTGGAGGGAACACCATCCGACCGACAGGTCCTACTCCCACTACTCAGCTCCACATGGAGTTCACACAAGAATTGACTATCTGTTCATCAATAAGGAACTCACCCCACACATAACAACCACAGAATACCTGGGGCGGACGATCTCCGACCACTCCCCACTGACCATGTTATGGCAAATGAGAGGCCCCAGACCCCCGATCCCCATGTGGAGGATGCCGACCGCGGCACTTGCGGACCTCGAGTTCAGGGAAACCCTTGCCGAAAAATTGGAAGAATACTTGGAGAACAACATCGGTTCGGTCCCCTCCTGGGGCACATTATGGGAAGCAATGAAGGTGGTGACCAGAGGCGAAATCATATCGAGAGCCGGCGGAACTCGCAGGCAGTTGCGGAGCACCCTGGAAGCACAGGAAGCTGAGATCTCCCGACTGGAGTCCACATGCGACAACTCTATGGAGACAGAGACCAAGCTGAAGGAAGCCCGCACAGAATGTCAGCAGGCATGGGAAAGACTGGAAAAATTTGATTTCGCCACGCACACCGCCAGATCTCATAAAGAATCGGACAAACCGGGAAGACTACTAGCATGGCTCTGCAAACGGGAACACCCCAAACATCTCCCAGTGGAGATACGGGACGCTAATGGGTCATCCCACTCGACTCAGCTAGGGATCAATGAAGCCTTTGCTAAATTCTACACAGAACTGTATACCCACAAGACCCAGATTCCTGCTGCAGACATCATAGACACACTCGAGGAGATAGAACTTCCCCACATTTCGCTCGAGCAGAGAGAGGAGCTGGAAACCGAGATCACTCTTGAGGACGTTCAAGGGGCAATCAGGTCCCTCTCCAACAACAAAGCCCCTGGCAGTGACGGCCTCCCACCTGAGTTCTATAAAGCGTATGAGTCCATCCTTGCCCCAGTTCTCCACGAGGTCTACCAGGAGGCACACACGGATGGGATTCTCCCCAACACCATGAAGGAAACCATAATAGTCCCCATGCTCAAGCCACACAAATCGCCCACCGACTGTGAGTCCTATCGCCCTCTGGCTATGCTAAACTACGATGCCAAGATCCTCACATCCATATTGGCCCGCAAGCTAGCCAGGGTGGTGGGTTCCATCGTTCACGAAGATCAGAACGGATTCGTTCCTGGGCGCAACACCACTGCTAACCTCCGGAGGCTGCAGCATGTAATGGCCGAAACATATGACAGGGACGAGGACCTGGCGGTGTTGTCGCTCGACGCCATCAAGGCCTTCGACTCCATATACTGGGAGTGGATCAGGGAGGTCCTGAGAAGATTTGGCTTTGGAGAGGGCTTCATCAGGTGGGTTGAGGTCCTCTACAATTCCCCGACGGCGAGAGTAAGAACGGGAAGAGTGGTTTCAGCGGCTTGGGATATACAAAGGGGAACAAGGCAGGGCTGCCCGTTATCACCCATGCTGTACATACTGGGCCTGGAACCGATTGCATTATACTTCAGGCAGCAGCTCTTCGATGCTGGCATTAAGGTGGGCAATGCACACCACATAATATCCTTGTATGCAGACGACGTCCTTCTTTACCTAAGCTCCCCCGAAGTTAACGCGCCAACCGCGTTGGAGATACTGGACAACTATGCGAAGTACTCAGGGATCCGCTTTAGTAGGAATAAGTCCTCTGCCTTCCCCTTGGCGGGCTTACGCAACATTCCGGAAAACAATCTCCCAGAGATAGGAATAAGCTGGCAACTGGTCCAGTTCCGTTATTTGGGGATCAACATAAGCCACACCCCGCTACTCATGCATGAACACAACACCGAGGCCGCCATCGCGAGTCTCCGAAGTTCTATAAAGTTTTGGTCCAAGCTCCCATTGGCCATGGTGGGCAGGGCAGCGATTGTCAAGATGATCGTACTCCCCCGATTCCTGTATTTCTTCATAAACATTTGCCATTACATTAGACCGTCCTTCTTCAAGAAGCTGGAGGCCATCTTCAGGGACTTCCTTTGGGGCCCACACAGGCATAAACTTTCGCTGTCCGTCCTCTCTCTCCCACACAAAGAAGGCGGAATAAAGTTACCGGATCTCCAGTTGTACTACCTGGCTGCCCAGCTGAGTCACATAACGAGATGGCTCTCGGATGAGCCTTCAGCAGAGACCGAACTGCTGAGGCAACCCTTGGACAATGTGATCCCCAAGGAGATCCTATGGCACCCTACATGGCAACCCCCGGTCCCCTCCATGGTGATTGACCTGGGAAGAAAGATATGGGCCAGGTCCTGCTGCATCAGGCGAATACGACACCCATACTCTCCGGACAATCCCATCCTAGCAGACACCTGTCCAACGGCTGCAGACATCTCTACGGCAAGGAGGTGGGAAGAGGCCGGCATTTACACATGGAGCGACATGTATGAGGAGGGAGAATTCAGGGATTTCGAATCTCTTAAGGCTGCCGATGGAATTCCCCCGGGCCAGTTCCTCTGGTATCATCGCCTCAAACAAACTGCTAAGAAACAATGGACCGGATGGCCGGAGGAGCCCTCCCCTGACCCTCTGCTACAAGAGATGCATGACCTCTCGGACGGCTGGAGACCTGTCTCCAGGCTTTACAGCAGACTATGTGATAAAACCAACCCTAAATGCGAAGATCTGAGGACAAAATGGGAGGCGGACCTTGAGACCCCGATTTCAGATAAAGAATGGGAAAGAGCGCTGATATTTCCCAAAAAAGTATCCAGGAACACCAGGTTTGGCCAGATCCAATTGAACGTTCTTTACAGGACATACATGACCCCACATAGGGTTGCCTCCTTCAATAAGACATCCTCCCCTGCATGCCCCTGGTGCGGGAATGATAAAGCAGATGTGATTCACATGTTCTGGACCTGCACCAAGGCGATGGCACTGTGGTCCAAGGCCAAACAGACCTGCATGGACGCCGGAATGACAAGATACGAATGGACTCCTGGCGAGTGCCTCCTGGGGACCTACCCCAGACCTAGCAAATCCAAGCACGCTGTTAAATTAATGGACATCTCATGTATCCTGGCTAAAAGAACAATAGCGATGGCCTGGAAGACGCCGTCGGGCCCCAGGCAAGAGAGATGGCTCAAAGAACTCGAGAGATGGACAACAGCTGAAACCAGGGCCTGGCAGGAAGGAATCACGAACAGTGGCGAAACCGAAGGTGGCACTTTGGAATCATGGAAGGCCCTCCTCAGAGACATACGCTTCAGCGCTGACTACAAACCCCCCTGAAGTCCCACACCACTGCATTGACACTGCTCGGATGCCGGCATTGGTGGAACCACCTCTGTGTTTGACCCCTCTTGCTTCCTGAAACTGTGGGTCATTGCCCCTAACCCACCCGTCCACTGTAAGTTTGCTACAACATGAAGACTGTTGTTGATTTGTTTGTTCCCCCCCCCTTGTTTCCCCCTCACCGTCTCCTCCCCAGTTCAAACCAATGTTGATTTCTTGTTGTATTGCACGTTTTCTTTTTCTTTTTTCTATCAAAATCAATAAAATACGTTTTAAAAAAAAAAAAAAAAAAGGTCCAGCTCACCGGAAGGTCCCATGTGATTCTCTCTTAAAGGTCCAGCTCACTGGAAGTTCCCACGTGATGCTCTCTTAAAGGTCCAGCTCACGGGTTCCTTTGTTGGTTTGCTTATGTGATAGAGAGGGGGGAGCAGGGCAAATTCAAAAATGGAGGAGCATGGAGAGAGGGAGCGTTGTGCAGGGGGAAATCATTTTGATTGTTTTCTGTGGCCCTGTGGTTGTTTGTGGGTGTATGTGTGCATTTACATTCAAGAGGGCTTTTTTTCCGCCACAGGTTGCATAATCTAAACATGTGTAACATAAAGTAAAACCCTCCAATATAGCGAGCTTTTGCGGTGTGTGTTAATTTCACTGTGTATTGCTCTGTAAGAAAAGTGACAGGGATTGTTAGTGGGATAGTGGGCAAGGCAGATGCGAAACCTGTGTTGTTGATGGTTGCAAATGAGAAGTACTGGAGAACAGAGTGCCCTTGTGCTTTTATGGGTTTGGAGACGTTTCTTGGGAATATGTTTTGCAAATAGGAGAGGCCAAGATCTGATAGAATAATGATCTCTGCCCAATCTCCATCAAAACCTTTGTGACCTTAGCATTTCTTCAACCTTCAGTTGCTCCATGGATGTCCTTACTTTTTCATACCTCATTCTAATGACCACCTTTTGCTTTCTCTTGTTTATTCTGTGTCTGTCCTTGTGAAGTTCCTTTTAGTTTTACTTGGGAAAATTGTTGCGTGCTGAGCCCAAATAAATGTGAAGGCTTTCTTTGGTTCCTGGGCTTGGAATAGCGGTGCTGCTGTGGTGGGTTAAGAAGGAATCAATTGATGTTCTGTATGTTCTGTACACAACAGCTCATCAGTGGAGCAAGGGCTGAGCATGCTGCTGGAGGAGGGAATATGGAGGAGGTCTAGGATAGGAAAGTAGTCACGATTGAAGCCGTGGAGTATGCAGTGTTCGTGCTGTTGATGTGAAAAGTCAAAGCAACAGATTATTCATAAAAGGGTCGAATCGATGGCATTGACTGTGACAGTGGTGCAGAATCTGGGAAATTATGGCATTTGTTTTTGTGGGTTGAGGTTTTGGACCCTTCCATTTGGGTCTGTATCTGTAACCCTACAGTCCCCTCACCCACTGTCTGCACTTACCCTTACACCTGCCACCTGCTGGCAACACTTCTTGTTATTGTTTTGATCCCATGTAGAGCATTGCCCTCCTCCCCCTCTCCTGGCACTTCTCCCCTCCCCTCTCCCCATGCATTTGCACAATCTCAATGTCACTTGGCCTAGTAAGATTGTTGTCTCTGTACTCCCTCTGTTTCCCCTTCCTTGCCTCGTCACTGATTTGGTAGGGGATAACAATGTGGTATAAGCCATGTGAGGGCAGCTGTAGATGCATGAATTGGGAAAGGAACTGCGTCAGATGTTGTAGTGGTGCAGGAGTGAAAATATGAACAAGAGGAGACAAAAATGGGGGTGCCGGAGGCAGATGTGGGGGAGGAGAAGATGACGGGAATCTGAGACTTTGTGGTCCATTCTGGTGGGAAAGCAGGCAAAAGCCCTGGAAACTGGGGCTCCATTGTCAGTCACACGGCTCTCGATTATGTACTTATTGTATCTGTTTCAGAGGATGGCTTCCAGGTGGAAGTGTGCAGCAAGGTGTGCAACATCTGCCAGAAGACTGTAAGGTAGTGCGCATTTCATATAGTTATGCATTGGGAACGATGGGAATCCAGAGCCAGCTTCAGTGCTGGTATGCTCCCATCTGTAACACACAAGTGATCTATATCAACCTGTCTTTACATTAGTATCGAGCAATGCAATCTCTATGGGTGTGCAAGAGGCTGACAGCAACACCCGAAAAGATTCTGGATAGTCATCACTGCATTGTGTGATGTGCTACTGTGGATGGAGCACTGGGCATCATAATCACTCCTTCGAACCACAGCTGGGGCTCCTACCAGGGTTGTGTGTGGTGCCCCCTACTTGGAGACATAGTGTGTCTGTGTCAACTGTGACGAGTTCCATGGAGGCACCCCTCCATATCTCTTCTAAGATCAAACACACTTAAACATTTACGAGTGTTCGAGGTGAAAGCTTGCAAAAATAACGGGCCAAACGACTGTATTGTTCCCCGAGCTATATGTTCCAAAACAGAACAGTGACTGTGAGTAAGACCGCAGGAGTAAAATGTATGCATCAAAATCCTGATGACATCAATGGGTAGGTTAGGGAAGAGCTCTTAGAAGACTAAGCACATTAATGATGTAGCCAGACTCTTTGATAATACAACAGACATCAGGAGACTCAATGACAATAGCCACACTGATAAATAGCTAGAGATGTAAGAACACGAAAGTAGAAAACACCAAACGGAATCAACAGTAGGAACACCTGAAAACAATCCAGTAAATTAATGCATTTTAAAACTCCTTCTCAAATCCCAAGGTAAAGTGGAACTGTCCCACACCTCTGAAAATTGGAGCGAAATCAGGTGTCAGGCTGTTCCTTAGTTTATGAAGTATTTGAAGAGTGCCATGCATGCTTGACAATAGTCCCCCTGTCTCAATCTCCTGAGCACTCACTGGCCACACTCCAGTAGGTCTAGGTGTCACTTTGGCATTCAATTTATCTGAAGGTGTACCTGGTGCCAGAGGGTTGAAAAATGTGCCAATGGTGGCAGCGTTTGTGTGGCACTGCATGCTGGGACTCGATCGCGGCGGAGCTGAGTAGAAGGTCCACATATACAAATTGAGAGGTCAATGGAGTCCTGGAATCAAGTGGCCCCCCAAGTGCATGAATACCTGGTGGCTTATGAGAACATGGCACAAAAAAGCGGTGGGTGTTCGAAAGAATATGAGCTCAGCAGTTAGGTGATGTGAGAAACATATACCTTGATTGAGATTGATGTGGAGCAGCCTTGATGTCACTCATGCTATGGTAATGGTACAGTGCCTATACACAGGCAAGTGTTTCAAAGCGCTCAAAGAAGGTGGGAAAACAGGGGAAAACAACAGTCGCTCAGAGCCCTTGAATTTCTGAAGCGATAACGGTCTGCACAGGCAGATTAAGAACATGGTACATTTAACAATTTAGATACAGCAAATAGGCCTGACAGCGATTCTGTGTTTTTTTCAAGTGCACATTAAGGGGAGAGACAAGGAAGAACAGACAAAACGATCATCAGGCAGAGTTGTATACAGATCGTGCCAGTGCAGACAGAACAGGCAGGGGCAGGGGACCAAGTGCACCCAGTCGGTATAGACTGGGGAAGTGCGGAGAGAGAAGCTCTCTAGGATTTCTTGCAAGTGCAGTGAGTGGGTGGGGTGCAGGGCCCTGAGGCAAGTGCAGGAAGGACTAGCTGCGTGCCTGGGACCTGTGAGACTCTGTGGTACACCAGGCGGCCAGTTAGTAAGCTGTATGGAAAGGAGGGAGAGAAGGAAGAGCAGAGAGCTAGGGTAGCAGGGTAGGGTGAGAGAGAAGGAAGAGGAGAAGAGGAAGGTCTTGAGGAGTTTCCGGAACTTAATAATATCAGGCTCAAGACGAATGGTGGCAGGGAGGCTGTGCCAGAGGGAGGCACCTGGTGATTAAAGGAATCTCCCTCCAAATCTCTGCTTGGAGAACCTGCTCACTTGCTGAAGGTTGGAGGTAGATGACCGGAGGGCTCAAGAGGGACAGTATTTAGAAAGGCAACGTTGAAGGTAAGTAGGTCCCAGGCCCCAGAAAGCTTTGTGGACAATGCAGAGGGTCTTGAATTTTACCCTTGCAACCACGGGGAGCCAGTGGAGTGATTTCAGCGCCGGAGAGATGCAGTCCCTGTACCAAGCTACAGCTAGTGGTATGGCCAAGGATAAGTCTTGCGGTTCTGTTCTGGATGAGTTTCAGAGGGCACAGGGAAGAAGCAGGGAGGTTGCAGTAGTCCAGCCTAGAGAGAACCAAGGCTCTGGAGACAGTGAGCCACTAGGGGAAAGTGAGAAAAGGTAGAGTGCCTCTGAGGAGGTGTTGTTGATAGACTTTTTTTGAGATGTCAGAAATGTGAGAGGAGAATGAGAGAGTAGAGTCGAAGATGACCCTAAGGTTTTTGGCCTCACAGGTGCGGGTGGGCGCAGGGCCAAGGTAGGCCGGCCAGAGTGAGAGGGGGAAAGTGGGGGAATGGGTCCACTGATGTAAACCTAGCTGCAATCTCGGGGCATGATCACAGTAGTGACAATACTCCCCTGGGAGGTCAGGGCACCTGTGACATACTAAACCTGTTGAAAATAGGAGAGTTATTGAATAATGGGTCATATTGCATAGCACAAAAAGTACACCACTCTAATTGAACTGCATATTCCATTTCAGTATCAAGAGCCCTTTGATCGTACATAAGAACCAGCATTACGCTTTATTACATGGCACTGAAGATGCAGACCCTCATTCCGCATATTCTCAGAAGGAAAATTCACTTAGTTTCTTGGAGAAATTCCAGTGCTAACATGAAATTCTCCTCTCCCTAGTGTATGCCTCATTGCAAAATGTGCACTGGTGGAAGCAGTTATCCCTGTTGAAGCACCAACCTTCAAGAAATCTAAAGCTCGAATAAATTGTTTCACTCCAACATGTGGTATTTGTGGCATGGTCTTAAGTGTGGCCAACATATCCTAAAGGGGGCCTTGCCTAGAGGACCCTAGTTGGCTAATCAAAGCAGGACAGCTCTGCACTGTGCTTTCCTGTAGGGAAAAGTTTACCTGATGTATCGAACAGCAGTACACTATAAAAGTATGCTTGAAAGTAGCAACGACGTGCGATTCATACTTTTCTTGGTTGTTATCATTTAATACTGTCTGTTTTACTGACTTAGTTGTGCATGGCACTTAAGCTTGGTTTTTGAATGAGGTCTTTACTGGTGGTAACATGTTACATAAATAGACAGAAAACTCTCAGATTGACTATTTCATCTCAAACACATGGAGAACATGAGTTTATATGTTCATATTTTGCCTTCCATCTTTTGAAATTAGATTTTTTCCAATAACCACCTTTGTAATTGATGTCTGGCTAGGTATGTACCTTTTGATATTTAACATCACACTGTTCTTATGTAGATTCTGGGATCTATGGCACTTGACTACCCAACAACCCTTGACTGATTTTCATTCATGCATGTCTACTGGATTACAAAAGGGAGTAGGGAGATCTGGGACATACACATCAACCACATACAAAATAATCATAGTCAAAGTGACAGTAATAAAGGAGAGAAAAACACGCCAAAGTCTCACGTGTGTAGAATGATGGTTAGGCCGAATTAACTGTACTTGAGTCATACAATGAAAAAGTCACAGCCCATATGGGTGATACTATATGTTGGAAAGCAGATTAAGCAGCATCAATAAGAAACGTGCTTTGTAATAATGTAGGCATCGCATGAGGTAGTCAGTACAAGAGAAGTTAGCTCAATTTCTCTTGAAAAAGATGTCAACGTCATACTCGGTCAGGACATTAACCCTTAAAGTACTGCCTGTTTGTCATTCCAATAGGAACATTTCACAGCTCTAGCAACCTGGAATTTTTCATAAGGGAATCAGACTACAATTGTGTAGACCTCAGAAAGAAAAACATTCAAATCAAACATGTATCAATCTTAATGTAAACATATGCACATACCATGCTGTAACGAACACAGAGTATTACTCAGGATTGAATACAGCATCCTGCTTATTAAGCACATATGACAACATGCAACAGGATAATATGACAATTGATAAACAGAATGATATTCAGAGGGAATTGAATACAGCATCATGTTTCACAAGCAAATATAACACTTTCTCACACTGGCACCATTTCTCTGCATGAACAAACTTCCCTCATTTGGTCCTGATGCCAAAACAGTGAAGGTGAAGGGAGAGAAAACAGCATAAATAATGTATACTACATCACAAACTTCTGCAAGATATCATCACATGGTGAACCTCTGTACAGAAAGTATCTGTATGAATTGGATAGAATACATGGCCATCAATGTGTTTAATATGACGATGGCATTGAGGCCAATATTCGATTATTCAACTTGGCTTGACATTCTGTCTTTTTCACTGCACGTCAATGAAGTACACAGACACTCTTTACCAAGGTGGACAAAAAGTACATTTTTAGTTGACAGATTAAGATCCAAAATGTGTTTCAGAAGGCCTATCATACACATGCCACAGCTTGCAGTCAGCGAGTGTCCTCTATTACTATCTCTCATTCAAAGATCTGTAATTTGGCAGCATGTGCCAGAGCAGTTGCATGAATTCAATGCCAGTGATACAGCTCTAGGCACCCACATCTTAGAAATTTATTCAGAAAAAAAACCTCTCTGAATGTCCAAATGTGAATGGCCAAATCCTCCCAACACTACAATTATGACCTACCTGTCTGTACCAATCCATAATAGGATCATCTTTTTTTGTATGTATTATAAAGATGTCTAGCTGCATATATTGGAGAAAATTAAAAAAATATATATATTGCTACTGACTGTGTAACCACAAAAAAAATGGTTACACATATTCTACCGAAAGAACAACAGTCAAATATTGAAGACAAATATATGCCTTTCTTGCTATATGAATGTCTTAAGGAACTTTTTGTTTACATATCCAATCATTGTCATCAATCTCATTGGGTAAATGACTTGTGAACAAATAATTCGACAACACAATCTGCATATCTTCATGTCGATACATAATATGAGTCCTAGTCAGTTTTGCTATATCTTGGATGGTATTTCACAGAGTAGATAAAACAAAACATGGTATGTTCCTTACAGGCTATAAAGGAATTACTTAAAGCAGCAACGTAGAATTTCAAGAAAGGATAGCTAAAATGAAGGTAAGCTGAAAGGGTGGCTGTCAATTTGCTGTGGTGTAAAATTATTTCTTGGATATGTTTAATAAAGGTAAATGTATTGCCCATATTTACACCTGAAGGTATAGGCGAAAACACAACATACCTGAGTCGATTCCAACTTGACTCAAATATAATTTTTGCGGTCTAAATTCCTTTAAAATCATTGTAATGTATGTACCATTGGATTCAATGACACAGAGGGACTGAGCTTTCCCCTATGGATAAACAAGGACATTCACTATTCCATTTTAATGATCTGGATAATGAGGTACAATTACCTACCTTTAAAGCATTTGGAAAAGGTTTTATTGTCTCATAAGGGTAGTAACCTGAGCATGGGTGTATGGGAATCCAAGCCTAGATAATTTGTTGTGGCACGTTTGATAGCCCACCTTCAAAAGTATTATTAAAACAAGGGAGGGTGAAGTACCTATGAGGAGGAAACATGAATAATTTTAATAATGATGGTGTTTCTATTTTGACAAAAATACATACAGAAATCTGGGGCAGAATTAGTACTTTATTTGGATAACGTTCTCGATGGACTGAAGTGGAGGTTCTTCCCCTTTGCACGCTCTAGCTAGTCATAAATGTCCACACTGTCAACACAAATAGAGACAAACAAAATTAAAGAAGACCAAGTGCAAGGTACGTCTTACCTCAGTTTGAAAGAACAGGGACCAATAGACACGTTCTGTATCTGTATGGGGAATGGTGGTGATGTCTTCTGCCATGGGGTGGGGCTGTGGGGGTGGGTTGTTATAAGAGTGGTTATAAGAGCAAATAGCCCTGTATCCTGTTTCTTCTGGGAGAATCATGCGAGCCAAGGAATGCAAGAAAGATAAAACATGAGAAGACAGGAAAAAGACAGAGGAGCTTGGAAAGGGGAACCTCAGCCTACATCATGGTGAAAAGGAAAGATATAAAGATATAACACATATTTAAAGAGAGGAGAATCACCTTTGGGTGTGAGAGGAAAAAGGATGAAAAGATTAAATAGGGAACACAATGAAACATGGATGTTGCCCTAGATGTGTTTCGAAGTGAAGGCCAGAGAGGTGTTTGTCTGAGAACAGAATTAGGACAAAAATAGAAAAAGTTGGGCAAAATGCTTTAATGTAGAAGCTAGAGAGGGGATTGAATGGAATTATGTGTTAGGTTAAAAGAAAAAAAAGATGCCGTCTAGGTGCAAGTTGAATGGATAGTTGGCATTGTGAATACATAAAGATAACAGGGTCTGGGAGGGGAAGTTGGCTCATACTGTAGCGTACATGATTCTTGGCTCATCAGAGGTATAAGCAAATCAGTGCAGCTAGTTTCCCTCTCACAGTCTCATCAACATGTAACATCCATGGGCTATTGTTCTGCCTGCAGGACATAAGACTAAAGAGCCATGTCTCCTGTTGCTTGTAGTAGTGTTAAGCAAGCCCAAAAATGTAAGAACAAAAACATGTGGTGAGAGATAGAAAGGCAGGGGCAGTTTTGGCAAGCAGCAGCCAGGTATATATAATGGTGGAAGGGAAGAACAAATGCTGGAAAACATGGTTAAAAATAGGAGAATAGGGGTTGTGAGAGGAAAAAGAATAGAGGGATGGAGAACAGCAAAATGAGTAGGACAGAAATAAATAAAAGGGTATTTAGGATATACAGATGAGTCAAGAAAAATAATAACATGTTTAGGGTAGGGAGAGTCTTTAATTAGTCTTTTCAGATTAAAAGGATATCAGACAGTTATTTTGAACGATGTTTTTGGGGAAACTATGAGACATTAGAAGCACTATTTAGAGTAAACACCTGAAAAATGTCCCGCACTTTAGGGACAGAAACATGTAGGTTCAGAAGAAGAATACACAGATTGTTTAAGGTGCATCTAAAGTGACTTTGGAGCAAATATCTAATACTCAATAGACTCCACATAATTAATAGTTTGGAACGAACGTTTATTTTGTCTCATGAATAGAATGAAATGCACTTTAATAAAAATGTATGCACTTTCAATGTATTTTTAATAGTTGTTGATTATGTTTTATACTTTGAATACATTTGTGTGATTGTATGGGTTATGTATATGTATGTATTAGCTATAGGTATTTCAGGATGTTTTATGCATTATTGTTGTCCTTTAACAAATACATATACAGACTAAGTCCCGTTTTCAGTCCAATCATGGTAATTAACAGTGAACACAGATATATATGCAGGTCTCTACCTTTAATGCAGTTCCAGGTTAGTGTTGTCTGTCGGTCTGTGCACTTTAAACTTCATGTTCTTCTGAAGGTGCTAACCTTTTTTCCTTCCCATCTTCGGGCTATGGCTGTATCCTTTCTTACAGCTGACTCATTAGACTACTGTAATGCTCTCTACCTTGCTAGGCCAGCTCACCTTCTTCAGCGGCTGCAGGTGCTGCAGAGTTTGGCAGCTCGACTGGCCGTGGGTGCTCCCCGGTTCAGCTCTACTAGGCCAATCCTGGGTAAATTGCATTGGCTTCCTGTGGCAAAGTGCATTCAATTTAAGGCATTGTGTGTGTTCCACCGAGCTTTCTATGTGCGTGGCCCTTGCTTTCTACAGGCGAATTTCCCCCTCTACATTCCAACGAGGAACCTTCCTTCAACTTTGTCCCTGAGAGTTACGATTGCCCGGTTTAGGTTGGTCCGTCTGTGTGGCTGTTCCTTCTCCGTGGCGGCTGCTGCTCTGTGGAACTCTGGCCGTCTGTGTCTGCGGGCACTTGAGGATCACCTCTCCTTCCATCGTGCCTTGAAGACATATCTTTTCACAGCCTAACTGTTGTCTCTCTGGTCAGTTCTGAAACTGTCAGCGCGATGATGCCCCTGCTGATGAAGGAGCACTCTATAAATATACTTCACATTACAACATTGTTATATATAAGGTGTAACCCAGACCGTGACAGTTAGATCTCCGCCCTCTGCATTTAACTTGTAACCTGGGATATCCAAAGTTTCCTGGAGGCATGTTCTCTACTGGGTCTAGTGAAGAAATATAGGTTCAGGAACTTTGAAATACATATTCAAGCAGGAAGAAAAACGGAATGATCAGGTAAACGTTTGATTTAAAAAACCACAGGTATAATTGCGTTAGAAACCAACAGTAGTTTCAACAACTGGCAACAAATAGAACGTGCTCTATAGCAGTTTTGCAGATGTACAAGTACCCATGTGCAGGAAGCTGAAATGATTTGTAACTGGTCAACTAGGCTTTACTTGGAGTATGGCAGCATTTGAATCACAGGATATGCACTGCTTAGGGTGCTTGCAAAGTACTCCAAGGGTTAACATCATTTATGTACTACATGGGGTAGGTCTCGGTTATTTACTCTGTGTAACCAGACGCAATGGTCCCTCCTCTATCATGACTAACCCTCGGATAGGAGAGTGAACGTAGCTCTTAGAAGGATCCAACTACCTTCAAATTATCAGTGAAATGATAATCTTCACAGTAAGAGTATCCGAAATATCAACAGTGTTGCAATAATGAATGGAAAAAGTTTAAAGTAAACAAGTAAAGTGGTAGATTCTACTTCTCCTGATATCCTGCTCCCATTTGCCACAGACACTGCTACGTTCAAACATCTGCTTTTTTGTTGACTGTGTGGTTGATAGTGCACATAAGTAAGAGTAGAAGAACCTTCATTTCCCCGGTTTTCCTACTGAAAGTCTGATGATGTCTCAGCTGAAATATGTTTTTCTTAAAACCTTTGAATAGATGTGTTTTGACTACAACTCAACATTAGACGAACCCGCAAATGTGATTGTAAAGGGAATGGATTGCTTTCCTTATTGAGATCACCACGTATGAAAAACCTGACAGCTCTCTAAGATGCAAGTTCAGTCCCATTAAAATGCCTAAGCAATGGTAGCTAAGGAAAGACATGGTGCCATACTGAGCCCAGTGATTGCGTTCCATCTGTATTGAAATGTAAATTGTGTCTGTATTCCACCAGCAGCTTGAGAATCTTGAAAGCTCAGCACAATCGCCAACTCTTCCCCCACAACTGACATTGGCACGGGTGGGATGTGAGGTTGTACCACACGTTGCTGAATCCCTAATGCATCTTTCTAAAGCATATGCGAATACATTTGCATTAAAGAGATTATACAAAATGGCATGTTATTGCATTCGTTTTTATACCTGTCTATCTATCAGTGCTTTCATCTACATAAAAGTCTGCGCTGCTTTGCATAGCCTTGAACGGAACAATGAGTAGCTACGCCGACCTGTAATGTCGCAGAGTCCTTTTATTTCAGGGATAATCTCCAGGAACAGCAGATGGATAATGCACAGTTTCTGACTTGAAGTTGTGTCCCATTAGAATTGTTCAGTTGATTCAATATGCGCCCTAATTGCGTACCCATCACAGCCTCTTTCGATTCACTTGCAAACTTGTGCAAGACCTTGACACGCAGCCTCGGTGATGTCAGTCAACTGACAGGCTCTTGGTGAAATGTTACAGCTTGGTTGCATCTTTCCATCAGAGGTGCAGTGGTCTGTGCTCTGCATGGGAGGTGTTATCACTATGATTAATGCGATAAGCACTTTACAAAAAGAGCACAGCATCTAATAAATAAAGACTCACATAAAAATGAGGAAAGAAGCATTCGTATTAAAATGTGTATTGTTTATTCTTAATAAGGGAGCATATTTACAAAAGAGGATATGACATATGCACTTGCATCCATGTAAATTGTATGGTCAATGGGGAAATTACCTGCAATTACACAAAGCACTTTTAATCATCCATATGGGTGCATGATATTTTATGTTATGTTGTAGGGTTTTATACGAGGTTCTGCTGCCATTAGCTTGGTCTCTATGCACTGATCTGAGAGGCAGGTGGCTGGGTCTGGATAGTGGGTAAAGAGGGAAAATGCAAGATAACGTTGATGTTGCGTTGATGCGCACAGTTCAGACGTAGGCGTGTGAGTTTGTATGTGTATGTGTGTGTTCCAAGTGGGTTCATGCCAAGAACATTTGACGTATCTGCATACAGGTGAGACACTGAATGACCTGTACCATTGGTTGGGACTGAGATAAATATGCGAAATAGTTTCTAATGTGACAATGCATCGTCTAGTGCAGCCCACCATCTCAGACAGGCCAAATGGTCCTTTTGCATAACACTAGGGAAATCAATGGAGCACATAAACTATTATGCACATCCTAAAACATTCCACTTCTGATTGTGCAAACCACCAATATGGCTGTTAGTGTGATACATCCACCATTGTTCTCTTTGGGCAAGTCTATTAGAGATAAGTGGCAGTCACTTCCTGATACTTTTTCAATGGCCCAGCATTGGAGATTGTCTGGACCCTGTTCCTCAGTCACAAAGTGTGCCACTAGGGGAGATGTCATATTCTTCGTCCTGATACATGATCTGTGTTCTACAATCCTGGTTCTCAAGGGTCTAGACGTTTTCCCCATGTATACTTTGAGACATGGACACTCCACAACATAAATAACATTACTGCTGTTGCACGAGGTATGGCCTCTCAAGGTCCATACACTATTATTAATCGTGTAGCAAATGGAGAAAAATATCTGCAGGTACTGCAACTACCACAAGGAAAATGCCC
Organism: Ambystoma mexicanum; assembly: GCF_040938575.1. Classification (NCBI taxonomy): domain Eukaryota; kingdom Metazoa; phylum Chordata; class Amphibia; order Caudata; family Ambystomatidae; genus Ambystoma; species Ambystoma mexicanum. The sequence continues at coordinate 1,080,494,899 of NC_090930.1, forward strand.
TCGGAAAGGATCCATGCCCCACATAGATGAAATGTCCTGTGACCAGGTTTTGGAAGCTGTGTCAGTGTGAGACAGCATTTTTTCAAATGTTTACCTTTCTTGTAGGCAAAAAGACTGTGTCCTGTAGTGTATGGCCCAACGTGACCCTTGATGCATTGAATGTTATGAAATGGGATGTGTGTGTTGCTGTGTTTTGCACATGTACATCGTTAACATAGGTGGGTTCAGAAGAACGTTTAACACTCATGGATGGTGGTAATGGTTAACAGTCACCGTTAATGGTAATGGTGACCGTTAACCCTTACCGCCGTACTACGAGGTCCCTTTGCGGGTTGGGGAATTTAACGCCTGCTTTTTGCAGGCGTTAAAACCCAACCCGCAAAGGGACCTTGGTGCTAATTACGGCACCGCAAATTTGCGGAACCGTAATTAGCACCTTCCCCATTCCCATTATGCCCTATGGGGCAAAAATGGGAATGGGGAAGGGCAATGGTGGAAGGGGGAATTACCGCCCCACCAACCTTGGAGTAGCACTTTTTCTTTGGTGTATGTCGTATGAAGTTTAGATACTACTTTTTAAAACTGTGTGTTTCATGTTTTGTGTTGTGTGTTAAGGGATTGATATGTGATTTAATGACATCATTCCATTGTCACTAGTATTTGCTCCACATTCTTCCTTGAAGAAATATGTTCAAATTTGTTATACGTTTTTACAAATCATTCTGAATTCCTTGTTGCTCTCATGAGACACTGCCTTCCTGTTTGTGATTATATTGACCCCAGGTGTCTACAAGGTATGGGGCATACTCATGCAATAGTTTTTGTATAAGGTAGAACATATAATGGTGGGTAGCTTAGTGAGGAGCACAAACAATGAAAATGCCACACACATCAAGGCAAAAGATGATAGAGCGAGGGACGACAAAGTTCTGACAAGGCATGTGTTCCTGAAATATATTCTGCCACTGTTAACACTAGTTTACTCTTTATGTATCTATCCAAAACAAAAACAAAAATAAACACAAAATCTCATCAGAGAGTCTCAAGAGCCAGTGACAAGTGACATGCTAAAGTGCGTGCATATGGATGCACAACCTGTATGTACCACCAAGCATACGAACCAGATGTACAAAATACCTTTTGGGGTACAATTCAGACCACCTGAAACAAGATTCCCTAAGCCTTAACAGAATGCCTATGTTTTGTTCGTTTGTTTTGTTTATTATTTGTAGAGCCCACCGAACCCTGAGGTATCTGGATGCTTGAGCATACGTGATTTGTTACAGGCACATACATGTAAAGGATGACAGGGGCGTATTGATTATGTTACAAGTTGATCGACAAGCCCAAAAAACAAGAAGTACATAGAAGGCTACGGCGTCTGAGGGGAGGTACTCAGATGGCTAAAGTGCACAGTATTAACAGTCAGACTCTTTACAAGGTGGAACAGGCATCAGGAATACACATTATTTGGGCAGAGACTGGACTAGGGGGCCAGGATTGATTAACAGAAATAGGATCATCGTAACAATGAGTGATAAAGCCTATGATTAACACTTTATTCTACAATGTTGAGTGTGAATTTACTTAGAACATAGACTACAGGTGTTGCTCGTTGAGTGGCATATTTCTCTGGGCCCCTATCTCTTACCAACAGCCTGAATTGTGATTCCTGGCCTAGTTCAAATTGGCACCATCTGAAAATGTGCAACACCCATATCTCCTACACTATACTATGTGTGGGATGAATAGTCCAATGTGTTGCAGGAAGTTCCCAGTTCCATAGAAAGTGAGACTTATTCACAAACAGTATAACAGCGATCTTAGGGCTATCCTAGATATTATATCACATATTTCCTTATTATGGTTATATCATGAGAATTGCTCTCAACAGCACCCGGGTGGACTCTCAAAAATCATTCTCTATGATAATCAGCTTACTACCCTTCATGTATCTCACACGTCATATTCATAGCCATACACCCATGAACAACTACTTTATCTTGGAGAATATCTTGGCCAGTTTTGATTACCTCAAATCTCCCATGAAAAGACAATATGTTGCTTGCCATGTGCTAGAGTCCCTTTCAATCTGCTAGAACCAATACCATCAGCAAAACAAACGTATGCCAATACAATCAAACCCCACTCCATCAATCCTAATCTCCCTTGATATCTGAGAAACCTTAAACTTATCACTTCAGACGTTAGGAGCTTAATACCCAGCTGCATGCCTTTGTACACATGCAGCAATAGGTTCAGAATAGGCTTGGCTCAGAGTTGGAGAAGTCTGCCCATTGTTCACCACCACTCAATTATCGGGATAAGGTGTTTGTTGCGTATTCATTCATCAGTGACTTCAGGGGCACATTTCAACCCAACATCCCACAAGTGATCTTTTCAGACCATTTCAAAAGTGTTCATCAAGTCCCAAAAAGGCATAAAGAATTGTAGATGCATTGATTGAACATATTAAATCCGGCATGCGTCCTGTCAATTACCTTCACCACTACCACCAGCCTGGTCTCTTCAACATTAGAATGGGACTCTAACAGAGAAATTGACCAAAAGGCATCAGAGTCCTCTCTAAAGATCATGAGGAAATATGCAACCTGCCATTATACAAGGGTAAGTACTGGTCTCAAGTAACTGTTTATGTACTCTGCAAACAAGGGCATCCTGCAACATCCCGCAACCTTTGGCCCTTTTAAATAAGGTGGTAAAGACCAGAAAGGACCCATGCATCTTCTCTGTCTTGTATACATTTAAAGCCCTTTCCACTTTGTTAATTGAAAAGGGTTAAAAGCTCTATGCTGTTTCTGATCCAGCATAAAACATCCCATTCACTGTACCAAAATAACGCTTGGGAATGCAATCCCTGCCGTGAAACTCAGCTATATGTATGCATCTATCCATTGCCTCCTAACACTATGGGCCTCATTACGACCCAGGCGGTAAGTTACCGCCTGGGTCGTACCCTTACCACCATGGTGTAAACCATGTTTACACCATGGTGGATGGCGGATTTACCACCCCATTCCAAGGTGAGTGGGGCGGTAAATCCCCATTTCCCATTTACCCTTCCCCATTCCCATTTTTGCCCCATAGGGCATAATGGGAGTGGGGAAGGCGCTAATTACCCCACCGTAAATGATGGTGGCGTAATTAGCACCATGGTCCCTTAGCGCCATGGATTTTAACGCCTGCAAAAAGCAGGCGTTAAACTCACCATGGCGCAAAGGGTCCTCGGAATCAGGCATTAAGTGTTGGCGCCGTTAACGGCGCCGTTAACCCCTTAACGCCTGATTCGTAATGAGGCCCAATGCCCCTAAATCTCTTTACATGTTTCCTTTTTGCAGCCGCTACTATACACATCCTTATTTGGAAGTCATTCTTTTCCTTTTCCATGTAAACACATTCTTCTAATCCTCCCTCAACCACTGTAAATAATTTGTATTACTTTTCTCTTCATCTATCGGATATAATTTTAACTGCCTACAGTCTTAATTAAAGCAGGGAGAATGCAACCGTACCTACCTCCTAGCACTTACTATCAATACTTCTTTGTATTTCTGTAAATGGCACATCAGGTCAACTTCTGGAAAATCCTGCATTAATGTCTGGTCTGCAGTGTCTCATCCCACATTCCTCTTAGTGCTTCCAACCAATAGCTTCCATTCTCCCCAACTCCACAGATCAGCAGAGGCTATGTTTTCTTTTTATATCCAGCCCAACTGCAGCACCAACACATTCGTATTAGAATTACTGCTATCCCTTGCCTCATGTCTAAAACCCACTTCTATGCTTCTATGCCTTCAGGAAATAATGGAATAGTACATTTGGCTATTAGATCATCTGGCCACATATGTGTTTCCCAAAAGCTCACTTCAGTCTTCACAAGTTTACCAATGCCAAATTCTCCATGTAATGCCTTTGGACTACCCCCGGCCTTATCCATCCTGCATACTCTTCCTATTATTGGTCTACTTTTCCTTTTAGGTGCCTCTCTGTAGATCTCCCAGCTGAGAGGTTACCCTTTGTTGCCCAACAGTATCCTTATTACTTTGATTTTGCTCCTCAAGTACCCTGGTGTAAATCTGCTCCTAGGTGTTCCTATGCAGATTTTCCTCAGAATCAAATTCTCTCCACTGTTGGCTTGATAGCAACTGCTGCCTGCTCCTGTAGGTCTTCCCTTCCCTTTATCCAATAGATTTAGCACCAGACACTACATTCTGTCTGCTGCTATCAACACAAGCCCATTTCAGGGCACCCTAGGTCTTCTCACAATTAGTCTAGCCAAGGAACAACCAGAACATCAACGCATACACACTGGTTGGATGCTCCAATGGCCCATCAAGGTCTCCACTAACTGCTCTCTGCACTAACATGACCACATTTTCCGCTTCAATACAAACTAGATATCCAACTAAGCCAACCAAACATGACAATTGAACATTCCCTGATAGCATCATCAGAACTTTAACCCTCTTCAATTAACTTATTAATCTCTGTCATAACCAATGCATATTTGCACAATATGTTATGTTATGCTTATTGAGTTAATATAGCGCTTTACACCAAAGCACTTTACAGAATAACAACAGTACATGAGAAGAAGCATATTTATAAAATTGAAACAAACCAGTGGTACAGTAAATGGAACGATTAACTCAGTAGGGGGCGGGGGAAGTGGGGGAAAGGGGAAGGAGGGGACTTCACGGGAGAGTATAACACCCTTAGGTGGTTACAGCTTCCTGTATGAGGTCATCCGGATTAGGAGGAAGGTGGGAGGGGAAGGGAGGGGTAGAGGATAGGTGGGGAGTGGTAGGGAAGGAGTCAGGGGGGGATTGATGAGGAAGGGCTTACATTCAGCATTTGATAAAAGGTCATCGGGATCTAGGGGAAGGAAGGAGGGGAAGGGATGGGTAGGGATAAGGGATTTCAGGGAGGAGGGGGAGGAGCGGATGGATATGGGTAGGGAGTTCCAGTGGAGGGGGGTCAAGAGTTGGAAGGAGCAGAAAAGAGGAGGCACAAGGTGCTTGGGGTATATTGAGAAGTTGTAGGTCAGCTGAGCGGAGAGAGCGGGAGGGGAGTAGAATGAGAGGAGGGAGGAAAGATAAGGGGGGCTAGGTCATGGAGAGATTTATAGACAAGGCAGAGTAATTGAAATTTCAATTGTGAGAGGAATGGGAGCCAGCCGAGTTGGGAGAGTGAGGTAGAGATAGAGTCACAAGGGCCGAGAAGACAAAGAGCGCGGATGGAGGAGTGGTAGATGGATTTTAGGGGAGTCAGGGGAGTAGTAGGGAGGCCAAAGAGGAGAGAGGAGCAGTAGAAAAGACGGGAGAAAATAAGGGAGGAGATTAGGAGTTTAGAGCGTGAAAGGTGAGGGAGGAGCGGATCTTGCGGATGTTGAAGAGGTGGTACCGACAGGCACGAGAGGTTAGAGAGATGTGGGTGGAGAAGGAGAGAGAGGAGTCGATGTGGAGCACAAGGTTGTAGGCATGGGTAGAGATGGGGAGATTGGAAGGGGGGACGTGGATGAAAGCAGTAGGGAACAGTGAGGGGGTGTTAGGAGGGAAGAAAAGCACTTCAGTCTTGTCAGAATTGAGGGAAAGAAAGTGGGATGACATCCAGCTTTTTATGGCCGTGAGGCAGGAAGAGAGAGTGTGGTGGAGGTCAGAGGTGAAGGAGGTGAAGGAAAGAAAGAGTGGGTATCGTCCGCGTAGAAGTGGTGGGAGAAGCTGAAAGAAGAGATGGCTGGGCCGAGAAGGGAGGTATAGAGAGAGAAGAGGAAAGATCTGAGTACAGATCCCTTGGGAATGCCATAATGCAGGAGGCAATTGGAGGAGGTGCTGCCACCCCAGGAGACAATAAAAGAATGGGTGGAGAGGTAAGAGGAGAGCCAGGAGAGGACAGAGCCTTTGAAGCCAATTGAAGACACAGTGCTAAGAAGTAAGGGGTGATCAACAGTGTCAAAGGCTGCAGAGAGTTCAAGGAGGATGAGGATTGCTTAGCGTATCGGGCGATGAGGAGAGAGTTGAGTACATATGTGAGAGCAGTTTCAGTGGAGTGTTTAGGGCGAAAGCCAGATTGAGAGGAGGGGAGGAGGGATTGAGAGGAGACGAAAGCAGAGAGTGGAGAGTATGCTAAGGGTTTGAGGAGGTTTGAGAGGAAGGGGAGAAGCGAGATTGGTCTGAAGTTGGAGGTAAGAAGAGGGTTAGCAGAAGGTTTCTTCAGGATAGGGATGATGGTGGTGTGTTTGGAAGCTGATGGAAAGGTTGCAGAGGAGAAACAGGTGTTAAAGAAAGTGGTGAGGTAGGGGATGAGGAGAGGGTAGACTTTGGGGATGGTGGAGGTGGGGATAGGATCAGAGGGGACAGCGGTGGGGTGAGTTTTGGACAGGAGGTGGGAGACACATGCTGGGGTGACATGTCAGCAGAGGTGGAGGGGGAAGGAGACTAGGAGGAGGGGGAAGGAGGGGAAAAGGAGGAGGGGGTAGGAGGGGATAAAGAAGGGGAGGAGAGGATGTTTTGGCGGAGAGAGAGAATTTTGGATAAGAAAAAGTTGGCAAAGTCAGAGGGAGAGAGGGAGAGTTTGAGGAAGGGCCAGGAGTGGGAGGGGAAAGAAGGAGAGAGAAGGTTTGGAAGATACGGCGGGGGTGAGAAGTTTGTGAGTGGAGGAGGCTGGAGTAGTAGGAGCGCTTGGCAGATGTGAGGCAGGAGTCATAGAGAGAGTGATATGAAAAGTAAGAGGATTGGTTTGTCAGAGAGGGGGATTTGAGCCAGCGTCGTTCAAGGCGACGGAGGAGGCGACGCATGGACAGAAGATGAGAGGAGAGCCAAGGTTGGGAAGGTTTGCGAGAGGGTGAAAATGGAGTGAGAGGATAGAGTAGGTCAAGACTGGAGGATAAGGAGGAGGAGAGTGAGGAGAGGCCGTCATCGGGTGAGTGGGATGAGAAGTCAGAGTGAGGGGGAAGGGAGGAAGTACAGGAGTCAAGGAAGAGAGAAGGATTGAAGTTGTGGAGATCACGACGAACGAAGGAGGGAGCTGAGGGAGAGGGGGGTGACAGTGAGGAGGGTGAGGAGGGGTGAGGAGTAAGGGAGAAGGAGAGTAAGGCGTGGTCGGAGAGATAGTTAGGGAGATACGAGATGGGGGAGGAAGAGTGAGATGAGAGAAAGATGAGATAGAGAGTGGAGCCAGAGGAATGGGTTGGGGAGGTTTGAAGGGGGGAGAGGAGGTAAGAGTCAAGTAAAGAGTGGAGAGGGTGAGAATGAGATGAGGTGGAGAGAGGGAGGTTAAAGTCGCCGAGAACAGAGAGAGGAGTAGGGGAGGGAGAAATGAGAGAGAGAAGATGGTCTAGGTCTTCATAGAAGGAAGAGAGGAGGCCAGGAGGTCTGTAAATGATTAAGAAGGATATTGCATGAGGGTAAGTAAAGGATTTGAAGAGAAATTCAGGAGGAGAAGGTAGGGAGGGGTGAGGGAGGAGATGAGGAGAGGCATTTAGGGGGAAAGAGGAGACCGACGTCACCTCTGCGACCAGAGGGGCGTGGGACATGAAAGAAGGAGGAAGAGGGAGTGGAGAGAGAAGCAGGAACAGTGGAATTGAAGGGAGGAATATAAGTCTCTGTGATACAGAGGAAGTGAAGGTTGAGTTGCAAGAACAGGTCAAGGGATGCAGTGGCTTTGTTGCAGATGGATCGAGCATTCCAGTGGCCAATGTTGAAGATACTGGAGGGATTGGTAGTGGGGAGGTGTATAAGATTAGATCGAGAAGTGATTATGCGAGGAGAAAGGGGTGGGCAGGGGTGGACGTGGGAAAGGGGGGAGGCATGAGGGTGAAGAGAATGTGAAGGAAGAGGAAGAGGAGAAGGGGGATGGAGGGAAGCCGGAGGAGGGAAAGGTAGGTAAAGGGCATGACAGGAAGGGGGATGAGAGAGTAAGTTTAGGTTGCCACACAGTGGAGTGCCCGCAGTTGGAGTGGGTGGCAGAAACTGTTGTAGGTTCAGTGGAGGGACGAAGGTGTTGAGCTGAGAATTTCAATTGCTTATATAAGAAGTGGATCAGTGCTAGTCTGTTTCTTGTGTGCTCTATTTATTGGTAGTAAATCATAGACAGGTACAAAGCTAAAGGGGGTATTTTACTGCTTGCGTTGAAAAGTAAAGTGTATCAAAACACTGTGATCTCGGTCAAACAATTGCAAACTGATTCCCCATGTTATAAACACATCATTTTTCAGGTGACTTAATAAGTCTGCTCTGGGTAGTTACATAGCAATCCAATATAAATAAGATAGAGAAATTGTGCCCATAGTGCAGGCCTAAGTCCTGCATTTGCTTTCAGCACCTGATCCCAAGGTGAGTCTAGGAAAGGCTGGGAAAGGCTGTAAAGCAATTGATGGGTGTGGCTTTGCACAGCAAACATATTCATATTGTGTTGCACTGGGTTCAAATATGACAGAGGTTGAAGTGGACTTTGCTGATATGTGTAATTATGCAGATTCTAAATGATCCGCCTTAGCAACATGGTCATCCAATACCATATAAAAATTGGTTGGAAATAATGCTGCAATGGAAAAGGAAGGTTTTTGCAAAATGTTTTCTCAAGGGAGTGTTTTGCAGACATGTCTTGCCCAGCTTTTCCAGACAGGGGTCCGGAAACAAGAGATTGATTGTCTTATCCAGTTGTGTGCCAAGATTTGGTTTTCATTATGCAAACTTATAAAATAGCGGGAAAAATATTCTGATGTGATTGCTGAATTACAGTGTGGTTTGACTGCAGAGTACAAACGATTGTTACAAGTGGAAGCATAGTTTAAACAGAGGGAGCTTGATACGCAGATATGAGCCAAATATGATGATGTCAGTGCACAGTTGATTCAGAAAGACAAAGTGCCTGATTCATGGAATTATTTGCGTGAAAAACGTAAATTTACATGCCTTTCTGGCCGAAAATCCCCATACTTCAAACAGGGATTTTCGGGCATAAAGGCACACAAATCTGCATTTTTCATGCAAATAATTCCATGAATCAGGCTGAAACAGTTTTCAGAGATTAAGGAAGAATTAATGCACTTATAAACCGTTTTAGATGGTGTCCATAAAAATAGGGACATAGCAAGTTCAGACATTCAGACACTCAGAAAGGGTGGTAGTGAAAAGGCCAAGGAACTACAAGCATTGGAAGATGGCAATTTTAGACTTATGGATGAGAATGACAGAAAATACAGGCATTTGTTCATTACAAAACGCAGGTTACTGAAATGCAGGGAGAAGTTTTCAATTGAGAAGAGATAATTCTGCCCTTTACTGTCAAACTCCAGATCTTCAAGCCCAGTACAGGCTGGTAAGAAGATAATTCAGTGTCAGGGATGTGAGACAGACATGGTATCAAAAGATGACACAGACAACTGAAGTATAGTTTGCAAACCTTTATTTTATAGGTCAGGATGATGTAAATCCTAACTTGCTCTATCTCTAAGGTAGGAATGTTCCTTATCTAAAAGAAACCTTAGAGAAGGTCTAAGTCTGTCAGTCCGAAGAAAAATACTGTCTATGTCATAACCTATGCTTGTCCTCAATTCTATACAATAACAATGTGTAGGGAATGTCCATATCTTAATAAACTAAAGAGTGTTGAAAATTAAAATAACTTGTAGCTGGAGCTCTTCGATAGCTCCCTTCCCCAAGTTCAAGACACACAGGGTAACAAGGTGCCACAGGCTTATCAGGATTCACTTGGCAAAAGTTCACCTTAGTTCAAAAAGTTCCTTAGGCTTATCCGGGTTCCCTTTCCCAAGCTCAAAGCCCTCTGGTTCACAATCTTCAATGGGTTACTCAGGCTTCCCCTGCCCAGGTTCAGATTCCTTTGATTTCAAACCAATGTTCAATTTGTCAAGTTCCACTTTTAAAATTGAAAACACAAGAGTTCAACTTGCTTCTGTAAGGGTCCCCTTCCCAATATTCGTTGCAACACAAAAGTTCAACTTGTTAACACAAAAGTTCAACTGATTTTCTTAGGGGTTCCCTTCTCCATATTCAATGACTCCTCTTGGTTTATTCAACTTGCAACACAGTTCACTTATTCAATGGGATCTCCCCTGGTTGTGACACGGCTGTCAGGCCGCATAGTCCACACATCAGAGGTCACGCAACAAGGTGCGCCGGACTTTAGCTGTGTCCTCTTGTTAAAGTTCATTAGCCAAAATATGATTCTCTTTCAACATTCACTTTCTTTATAAATCACTATTTCTTCATAGTATCTTTACTGGGTTCCTGTGGTCCTCCTGGGTCACTTCCTTGCCTGTAAATCTTCCCAGTATATATTTATTTATGATGGGATCTCTGTAGCCCTACGGGATCACTCTCCTGACTAGGGGGCCACCCCAATGCTTAATTCATCTTTTGCTGGATCTCTGCGGGTTTCCTGGGTCTCTTCCCTGCCTGGAAACCTTCTGGTTATACTTCTGTATGGTGAGGTCTCTGCGGCCCTCCGGGATCACTCTCCTGCCTGGTGGCCACCCCAGTGCTTAATTATTCTTTATATTTTTTCTTGGGTGTTTTGCTCACACTTCATCTCTTCGCAATGCTCTCCTTTTCTGTCAATGCATTTTTGCTCACATTTCACAGCTTCACACAGCTCCCCTTTTCTACATGTCTTCTTTCTTGCCACAGTGGCTGTTTACATCCATTCTCTTCTTTGAAGGAATGCAACCACTCTGATACAATGTATACTTTAAAACTGGATAGCACAAAAGTTCTTCCTCTAACACTCGCAACCGAAGTCGCGCAGGGTTTTCAGCCTCTCACACTCACTGGTTCCCCTTTGAAGATTTTCCTTTCTATTGCGCATGCCACAAACTTTGTGAAATGCCTCTATGGGTTCTTCCTCTACCCCTCAGGCACTCCAGCACTATCGCAGTGCCCCAGAAGGGCGAGCACTCCTCTTGGGTAGAAGAATGGCCTCTCAGCTGGCATCCTTCCTCGGCCTTGCATCTGTTCAAGGAGCTCCAGCTCGTAAGCCACAAATGCCAGGACCAACACCCTTCCTAGTCCCTAAGGTGTGGGCACTTTCCAGGCTAAAGTACTGCATACAACTGCTCCCCTCAGAGTCTCATCTCCTTTCAGCTTCTCTTCTGGCTTCACAACCACATTTGCTTCTGTCACTCCCAGGACTGCTACCTCTGTTGCTGCTTTCTCCCTCCTTTTTATACACCTGTGACTGGTTAATGGGTTGCAGGTGGGCATACTTAGTTTAAATTGCCTGACCATGCCTGACCTTGCCTGGCCTTGTTATTGAGAGATCTCCATTGAATATGTTGTTGGTGTGCCTCTGTTTGAATCTTCTTCGTCACAGTACTAAAGTGGTGTTTTCCAAAGACAGTATGTATTATTCTTGGTACCCATTTTATCTTGTTTGATTATTACATAAAAGGGCATTGATTTTCCTGCACTGATTTGTCTTCCTCTCATGTATTTGTTTATCATATGAGTTACCATTGCCACGTAGTACCATCCCAGCAAGTTTGTTCTGTTCGGTCATTGCTGGACCTAATTTTTCTAGATCGGGTCTGGAGCAACCTCTTTTTGCTCGTCAGACAGAGAGATCTACTACTTCGCCAATTTTACATTTGCTCTTTTACTATTTCCAATTCTCCCAAGCCTGTTCTTCTTACCTGTAACAATACGGTTTATAGGTCACCCCGGATCTACCCTTTTTGCAAGGCCCAAATCAAGGTATACATGAACCATTGCATGATCACTCTGTTTGGGATTTGCTATTGTCAATTTACAAACACTAGTTAACACCATGTTACACTCACACAAGTAATCATAGATGCTCCACCTAGATTTTGCCATGTAGACCTATATCTCCATTTTCCATCAAACAGTTGGTTTGTCTGGAGAAAACCCCATCTGGCAAATAGAGATGACCACACTCTACCAGGAGAGCTTCTTTTAGTATTAACACTCACTTCAACCAGGATTGAACTTTTTTCCTCTTCCAAACAAGGAACCTTAACCGTAGTACAATCACAGTATCTAATTCAATAGAAACAATGTTAAAATAAAAATTCAAAACTAATATATGGTTCATAGTGTTTTTGTCCTTATCAATTATCTCAGTTGCTAAAACAGTATCAGATCTACATACCCAATTTTTGAAAGAGCGAACCTTTGAGATTCCTATGGCAGTTGATAACCTTCCCTTTGGGTGTCCTCTTACTCCTTTCTTTGCAAATTTCACACTAACCATAAAGCCATCAAGCACTGGGCTAGTATGGAGCCAAGTTTCTTGAAACAGAACATAATCAAAATTACATCAAACTTGAATGTTCTGTAGAAAGGCATTGAATCCTCTAGAAATAATATCCCTATTTTAGAAACCTGCTCTAGAAACTGGGATTCCTGGCACTGTAGAATTGCAAGCCATTCCCAGCCATGGGATGATTGATTATTGCAGAAGTGCCTGCATTGATCATTTTCATAATGGCAGGTAACTGTCAGATTTCTTCTTCGCTAAATCTCCCAGTTCGTATCTACATTGCCCATATAATAGCTCTCAAACCCCTTCAACAGAATGCCTTCCGAATGATGAAAGACAGGATTTCTGACTAACTTAGAAGCACATTTTCCAATACACAACTTATCAAATAGATGTACAAACTTCAAGTCAGCCGATGAGATGGAACTCAATTCTGGTACTGAGGAAAGCAACCTCAGGATCCTTGATCGATTTAATGGGACATCTCATTCTGTGGGGATTTGCTTTTACTTGCTATGCAATTGGTTTTGAAATCATTTGCATTTCAGATATTAGCACAGGGTCAGTGGGTCAGGAATCCAGGTCTATGGACGTACGAGTTGTTTCCCTTATTGTTACTGAGAACCTTCAATTTGCTCCGTCTTTCTTCCCCTCTCGTCTATTTGTTTCTCATGAAACAAATGTTTCATGCATAGTGATTTTACGCAAGAATTTCCTGCAGTCTTTGTTGTTCTGTTTTTTCGCACCTTTTATGTTTTTGGCTTTTTTCTCCAGAGTACTCTTGCCAGAGACCTCTTTAGTAGTGTTTTTAATACAATATTCAACTATAACATAGGAAGCAATGACAGAATTCTGAGATGGAGTATCACGGATAACAGTTGTACCAGACAAAAACTTCAACCCTGACTCATTTACCTTCTTTGCCTGCACCTGAGATGGGCCTCCTGAAGTGATTGATGAGACCACGAACAGGACCTTTAATTCCGCAAGCACTGCCGATTTGGCTCTTACTTCATGGGCCATAGTATCATACATCCGAATAAAAGACTGTAACACAATGTTTAGTGCTTCCAAAGCACTCAAACTACCATCAGTGATTCATTTTCCAGTAGGTTGCTCTCCGTCAAAGGGAAGGGAGGAGTGATCAATACTCACCAGTTCCTCTGTTCCCAGTACCGAATCATCCACTGTGAGATCGACAGAGACACTGGAGACTTCTGTGTTGAAATGTCCCGGTGGCATACTCAGCCTTTCAGCTTCAATATGTTAGTCTATACATTCTTTTTCCAGAATCACCAAATGATCAGGCTGTGGAAGACTCAGTCTACGTTCAACTCCTGTAAGTACTCCTCTAAAATAGCTTTACCGGTAGTCATAAGATCATTAACATTGTTTTCAAAGGAAACAGTTTCGCATTACTTTTTGGTTTGTCATTTCTTACGGAAGTTCGTAATTAAGCCCTGTTCAGGTGCACCATTTCCATCTACCCCATCGTCTTCAAAAGCTTCCACTTGTGCGCCAAATTGCTGGTTTTATAGAATTAGGTGGCAGAGTCACCTTCCCACAGCACAAGCAAAGCCAAAACAAGGTCCTCTCATGCAGCATTCTGCTGCAGACTGCCTTCACTTTCCATCCACTTTCGCGTTTAAATATCTTTAAACAAATTCTTGACAGAGTGGAAATATCAAGTTTTAAAATATAAAAAATCAACAGAAATTTGGTCTGGACGACCCTGAATTGGGGCAAGTAATTGTGGGAAGGTGCATGTTGAGAATCATAATTGGCTCCAGAAGCATTCACCACAATGTTTGGATTGTAATTGGAACCGAAAATAAGTTCTATTTGAGAAATAACATCATGCACAGAATGTGCATAGTTTTAGATTTTTTTAATTAAAAGATTTGATTTAGGCTGGGCGGAGCGGCACCTGAATTGTGCCCAAATTATGCCATATGCAGTTGCGCTTCAGGTAAAGACGGATGTCACTATTCCTGCTTTCACCAGACAAATCGCAATATAGCATTAAAGTACAGAAAGGGACAACAGATGAAAGGGCCTGATGCATTTGTGTGCCTCAATGAACCCATGAGACAGCAGGGGTTAGAATGTGAATGTACACTATTGGTAGAGTTTGCGGATGTCTACATTTGAATACTGGTGAATAACAAGAGAGGCCAGAACAATTATTCTGAAGAAATGACTGCATTAGGGATGGCAATACAGGAATCCCATGACACTGCTGATTGAAACAATACAGTGATCAGGAACATCTCTGAAGGCTATGTAACTCCACATGGTGAGTTGCCTGAATTATTGGATACTAAACCAAAGGGGATTTCAGGATACAGTCTGTTTACTCCTACGAACCAAAATATGTAATATGCTGTCATCAGGACATTTGCATCATATTCAAAGTGGGTGAATCTGAAAGAGAACTACAGCAAGGTGAAATGCAGCATGTTCAAATGAAGGCTAATGTGCCAAGATACTTGAGGGTGGCGACTCTCCAAAGAGACATTGCTTACAGCTGGAGGGAAGTACAGAAATCCCTCCTTCTAAGGACTTCTCAGAATCCTCTAAAAGGGTAGTGGGGCAAGTTCAAGCTGCAGATCCTTGCACAAATGAAGAGGAAAAAGACCAAGCAAGAAAAATATTTATGGAATTCAGAATCCTCTAAAAGGGTTGTGGAGCAAGTTCAAGCTGCAGATCCTTGCACAAATGAAGAGGAAAACGACCAAGCAAGAATAATCTTTAAGGAATTCAAGATGATATTTGCTAAAGATGCCTATGATTGCGAGCTTACTAATTTTCATGTTGCCACAATACCAGAAAGGTATGGTAGGGAGCCTATACTTGTGTGACAATATAGGTTACCCATGGCCTGTCTGGAGTCCCTAGAATAAATAATGAAACATGTAGAGTCCAGAGGATTTCTCCAGTGGAGAAGAGATTTAAATAGAACTAAATGAATTGATCTCTAGATTTTGGACAGGGGAATTGGGTCAGATATTTAGGTAAGGTAAAAGATGTATCCACCGTTGACATTGTTGAATGAACCTTATAACTGCAGATCTTAGTTATTGTATTAATCCAATCAATTTCCTTAACCCTTTCCTTAACTCCAGATGGATTTGGGATCAGTTCCTATTGCTGCTTCCCACAGTTATACAAATTATTAATAGTGAATGCCTCAAGTGTACCTAGGACAGAAAATGACTGAGCACGCAATTCAACAAGTAATCTGTTGCAAAGAGAAGATTTACTTGATGAGTAGATTTTCTCCATCAATGTTCAATTGAAACCATGCTTCCAAAGACAATAGACCTAGTTCATAATGAATAGAGGTCACTGGGATTCCCAGAAGTAAATTAAAAAAACCTTTTTCCATACTCGACCTTCCAGTTTTTCCCTGGACAACTCTAATACGAAATGATCAATTTCTAGTCCATAGAGAATCTTAGGCACCACTTTGCCTACATAAAATGATTACATAAAATGATAGAAGAGGTTTAACTAAAAACATACAATATTTAGACTAGATGTTTCTTATTTGACATGTTAATTTCTTTATCTTATTTTCCATGCAATTGATTATGACTTCTAGATTTGTTGGCCACATTATATTGAAAAATAAGTACATTATAGTTTTGATTTCTATACCATCAATCGACTATTTGAAATTGCCTCGCTTGATTTTACTTTTTCTGAAACGAATGACATGAGATTTGTTTTCATTTATTATTAACTGATTTGCATTGTAGCCCTATCGTTGTGATATCAAGTAGTGCTATATCATCAGCATATGTGAACAAGTTTACACATTGACAAACTATTTTAGGGCAAATCAATCCAACGCCACATAGGGTCTCTTTTAAATCTGCCAGGTATAGATTGAAAAGACAAGACATGGCACCAATATACATCCCTGCCTCAAACCTCTTGTGATGGCAATATAATCCATTAGATTACCTAGAGTATCTATCCTAATTCTGATTGCGTTATTAGAGTGTATAAAAACCAGTATAGACAAGATCGAAGATGGAATACCCCAACTGTTCAATTTTTGCCACAAAGAGAATGGCTGACCCTATCAAAAGCCTTTGAAAAGTCCATCATGGCCACACAAAGCATATTAGAGGATGATTTTGTGCATGATGTCGTTTTGTCTTTTAATACAGATAAAATGAGACCATTCAGCGATGTTGCCATAATCAGAGAGGATTCCTCTATCAATAGCCCAAGACTCCAGATGTTCCAATAGTAATGACACAACAAATGTTGCTGTCAGAGTCTAATACTGCTATAGGTCTATAATTGGAGGGATCAGACTAGTCCCCCTTTTTGTAAATAGGAATGATGATAGATTCCTTCCATGAAGGAGGCATTGAATGCTGCTGCACAATGATATCCTCCAATAGCAGAAATAACATATGTGACCACAGACTTATATTTGACATGGCATTGGTCAGACCATTTGGACCTGAGGTTCTGGACGAAGATGCTTTATAAATCAACTGCTCAATATCCTCCATCTCAAAATTGAATTCCCAAGTATGTTTTACAAAGAGCTGATTTGTATTTGCATCCAAACACATATTACCATTTAGGTTTAACCAGTGTAAGGACCAGCAAGCTTCACTGATGCAGGAGCTCTAAACTTCTATCTGCTGCATAGCAATACTACTCATTAATGAGCAGAAGGTTTGTGCATCTTGATGTACCAACATGGATAGCATTGTTTCACCATCTCTTTAAACCATGATAGATCAATGTGAACAGATCCATTGTCCATTTGCTTGACATAGTGATTGGCTCTCAGTTCTATAGATTCCTCTACTGTTGGAAGTTAATCTAAGGAGTCAAAGTTGTTAACGCATTACTTTCTTTCTCAAAAACACCTCTTTATCTAAAGTGTGGTTATGGGTAGATTTAGTGAAAGTAAGATGTTTAGACATGTCTTTGTCCCAAATAAACTTCTGAAAGTTTTAACATTAGCATTGTTTCACCAATTCCTCTGATGGAATAGAAGCAACACACCTCTCCAGTTTTCCTACCAAAGAGACACCACCAATAACACATTTCTGAATATGGTTTGGTGCCGGATTAATCATGAAATGCCTGTGGCTTTCAGACAGACACTGTTCAGCCTTACATCTAAGAACAGAGGTCAACATATTATGATCGCCTGGTACCCCTAACATAAAAATCACAGCACACTTCCAACATAGTTTTGGATAGAATAACATAATCAATAGAAGCCGTTAGTGAACCCCTTTTCCAAGTAATACAATTTTGAGTCATTTTACCCACATTCTCTTTAGCTATGGACAGATCCCAGGCTTTCAACAGAGATGTACATTTTTTCCTGTTTTTCCCAATTTGAACTTCATTCATATTTCCAGGGCTCAGGCAATGCAAATTCAAATCTCCTGAATGCTAATTGCTGGATAATGGTGAAAATATCCAAATACATTTCAGATGTGAGCAAGGTATCCTGGAACAATATGATGTCATAGGTATCAAAGATATGATGATCATTTTCATTTTAAATAAAGCAATTGTAGCCGCTTGTATTCCAGTTGAGAAATTTGAATTCCTTCTGTGTTATAGGCCTTTTTCACAGGTTGACTAGCTGAAGCGAAATCCCTTGTTCATCTTGATTAATTACAGAAACACGGAGCTCTGTATCAGAAACTATTTGAGGAAAGATCCGATCTCTATCACTACTTCCCGGCCTAGTAACAGACCAAGTTACCTCGCCATTTTCTTCCATTTACAATATCATTTTGAGCTCACTCATCTCCGAATACACCAAACAGTCACATTTCAGGAACTCAACACTTTCCTCAAGGATTAACTTCTTCACAGAGGAAGAACACCAACTGACTTCAATTAAATCAGTGTGAGCCTCCAATGGGAAGCTCACAAACTCAATATCCCTAGTAGAGATTTTTCCCAGTATGGGATTGACTCACTAAATTCCGGATACATATTTGATTTAAGGTGACATTCAAATGAATGTGGTGTCTAATTTCAAAATGCATAGTATGTTCCCCCTTAGTATCCAACCTATTGTGAGTCCCTGACCAGGTCCCTTTGGTGCTGTCGTAGAGCATCCATAATTTGAGTTTGCCAAGGACACAGCATCTGCTCTTATTCTTCTACCTCCCTGCATATCAAGAAGATAGATTAATTGTTCCCGGCCCCCCTTTCCACCTGGATGATCGTTAAGTCCATCTATCCCATCTGTGTGGGGCATTCTGTCTAGAGTTAGAGACGGATATGCTTGTTCCCGCAAGCTAACTTAGCTGTGCTCAACTTCTTTTCTCTGACATGTAATCTATCAATTGAAGCACTTTTGTTTGCTTTTGAATTGGTAAGCAAAAGATCGTGGCCCATTGCTCCTTAACCCGTGCAGATGGGGACTTATGTTCAACCTCAAATCGAATAGAAGTACCAGGGCCCCTACCACAACCAGATGTAGATGGTTTCTCGATGGATCTACCATAATCCCATTGATCATTTTGAACCTCCACTAAATCACCCAATTCAGCCAGTGGTACAACCTTACTTTCATCATAACGGGCAGTTTGCGTCAAAGTAGCGTGGGATTTAACCGACCCGGATGGTCTACTTAGATTCAGGCAGAGTGCTCATAGGAATCAAATTTCTCAGGAAAGGTGAGGAGGACTCCTCAGTAATCAACGTTGAAGAACGTATTATTTCTTTGCACAAACTCCCTTTATCTGCCTTATTTGGAGATGACTGAATGCCCACCTCAAGTCTAGTTAGATCGATACATAGAGGCAAAATTGTGGATGGTTTGCCTACCATGTTCAGCATATTAATTGCTACAGTAAAAGTCAGACTTTTATTCATAACACTTAAGAACCCATTATTACCACTTGATTGTTCTACTTCTTTGTCAGAGAAATTTACATTTTGGAGGAATTTCCTTGAATTATTTCTTAGTTGTTGTCTCCTTCCATTTTACGATTTCTGTTTGGCCTCATTTGAGCCTCCCTCCACCAAAACATTCTTGTGTCCTACCTGACATACTTTTGCACTCTCATGACACTCTCATGACACAGAGGCAAGTCTGGTACATCTAGCCCTCAGATCTTTCACATTTAGAGGAAACTTAAGGTTTTGAGGCAAAGGCCCACTTGCTCATAATATCAATCTTAACATTTAACTCACTCAAGATTCGAGTATGGGCCTTGACATCGTCCCTTATGTTGTCATAGAGTTCAGCTTGGATGCTAAGAATTGAATTGAGGGTCGAGATTGATGGTGATGTTAGTTTAATATGATCATCCGCTCTTCTAAGCATGTGAGGTAACATCCTCCAATTTTGTAAAGCACCTTGTGCAAGATTACTGGTGTAAAGAATCTCCACAAGGTGTGAGGGAGAACCAGGCGTAATAACACTCTCCCTCAACGAATTACCATCCTCCATGTCAGGAAAAAGGGCTGGTGCAAGAAAGGAGTGTGCAAAAGACGGTAAAAGGTAATGTGGATTTCAACTACATTTCCCAGCATTCTTTGGGGAAGTTGTAGTTGCAGGTCGGGTGGCCGTTGACACAGCTGGTAAGGATTAACCACAGTTTATAAGGAGTAACAGAGACACGGCAGGTGTGGCTTATTTTGTGTATCGAGGAAGGAGCAGGCGGAGCTACGACGCATGCAGCAGTGTGTGCAGACTCTATGCGGGGACACGGACTAGCGGCTGCAGACAAAAATGTAGAAGCTGGAACTACTACGTCCGGGAAGGCTCGCGGGCCTCCCGGACTTGAGTTAAGTACTGGGCAAGGAATGTTGGAGTGGCGGCGGATGGAATCACTCACACGGGGTGTTTGTCATTGCTGTGTTCGGAATGGCGTGCGCGCCGCCCGGACATAAGTAGTCTGTCTTTGGTTCTCATTACCCTGCTGCTTTTGAACTCAGCTGCCAGATATTTGCACGCTTACAAGTTTTCAGTCCTCGGTGCGGGAGCGCCATTAAGTCATTTCATGACAGCAATAGTGTTGGGAACAACTACGCACTGAAAACAAAAGGGGCATATGTTATTCGTTATTCATGTTTGTTGCAAAAACGTCCGACATTTCATGTTATGTGTTCATACTCATTGCTTCTGTATGCCCCACGGGCCATGTGTTTGTTGATCATTGTGGGATGTTCTCCCAAGTGTGGTATGTGCTGCTTACCATCTATGTTTGTGTTTATGAAGTCATAAGGGCATGTTGCTTAATGGTCTAAGATTATGGTAGATGCTGTTTTTTATGTACACGTATTAAGGTGTTTTGACCCAAGTCTATATATGCTGTGTATGGTATGCCTGGTACAGGTATAAAGTGTTCAGAGGTAAATAGGTAGGGTTTTTCCCCGTTGCTTTCCCTTGTCCTATCCAACATAGGTTTTCCTAATCCTCTTACCAGTGTTCCTATCTCCCCCTACCCTATCCACAACCTCTCCCTAACTCCTCTTCCCCCCATTGGCTGTCACGTGGTGTCCTGTTTTATTCTATCAGATTCCTTTGCCAACCACGGGTGGAGGGTCGACTTCATTCGGCTTCTGTGGTTCGGGAGAGAGTGTTGAATTCTCTCCCATGGTATTGAGTATCATTGACACTACAAGACTCTATAATTTTCCACCACTACCAATCCTCTAGGTCTATTTGATTCCATGTCACTTTTCAGTATCCCCTCTGAGAATAGACAATCAATGTTACTAACACCATCCAAAATAATAATGTCTGTGATGTTGCCCAGATCATTCCTGATGCTGACCACATGGGATTTTGATCGCCTAATCTCTGTGCTCAAACCCACATGGCGATAGATGTCAGTGATTTTATGACCAGCTATAGGAGTAGCTACCTGCAATTGTAACTTTGTCTTAGTTGTTTTGGGATTGAGGATGTCTACCACTATACCTGTACCTAGAGCACCCTGACTAACTGAGCATGGAGTATGAGGTCCTAGGTAATTACAGATATTCTGTACCAGTATCTCTTCTAAGATTTCCTGACCATTTGCAGGATTATTTTCCCCACTATTCAGGATTCTCAAATTAGGTGTCTTTTAGCCTGCTTTCAAAATTGCACTGTGGAAGTATTTAAAATTGCATTGTGAAACTTAGGCCTTTCCCCCACTATTCAGGATTCTTAAACTTAGGTGTGTTTTTTTCTCCTGTTTTAAAAAAATGCTTTCTGTAAGCCACTTTGTGGTTTTTCCTCCTAGCATAGCACTCATCTAGTGAACCTTTCTACCACTTTCTAAACGCCTGTCGTCTCGTCCAATTATCAACCTGTCTTGTCTCTCTTGTCTCATCTGCTTGTACCCTGCCCTGTGTCCTTCCCTAGTTTTCTCCCCTACCTCTTCCCTTCCCCTTCCTCTCCTCTCCGTACCAACTCTATGGTGCTCTCTGTCTCTCCTATCTTTTCTAACTGCTTCTCTATCGACTATCATGCTCTCCTTACTAAATCTGGTAGGAAGAATTTTAAAAAGGACATCCTGGCCTCCAACCAGGCCTCTCTATCACTGACACCTATACCAGTGCTTCCTCTATGCAAACTTTCCCTGACATCCTCTTTGTCATTCTCTCACCAGACCTATGGACTCTACATTTGGTCTCTGTGCTCACTCCCTTTGCTTCCTCTCCCATTAAGGGTGGCACCTCCTGGCCTCCTTCCATTCCTCTAAGGTCATTATTAATGTTTACTTGAATGGTACTGTCTTGGTCCAAGGCCCTCAGGCCAACCTTCTCCTCTTTGATAGATGCTTCCTGCACCTCATCAATTTCCTTTCTTCTCCTGCTGTCCCCTCTCTCCCCTCCATGGCTTCCTCGCCTCCCCCTGCTGTCTCCTCCTTGGCTACCTTGCCCTCTCCTCCTTCCTCTTCTGTCTCCCCACGGGCTTCTATACCTCCACAGGGTCTACCTCTGATCTGTACCCCTCCCCGGAAGTCTTTCAAGGACGGCAACCCTCTCCATATGGCCACCCTAAACTCTCACTCAACTGTCAAACACTCCTCTGACATGTGCCGCATCCTGGAGGAACTTGACCTTGATATCCCCAGTCTCACCGAGACATGGTTCACGGCCAGCTCTGTCAAGAGCTTTAACACTCTCCTCCCTGAAGGCTACAAGATCCTCTCTGTGCGAGGATCCAACAGTTCTGGAGGGGCTGTAGCCCTGATCTTACCTGAGTGGATTCCTGCCTCTGTCATTCCAAAGTAAGCCTACTCCTCTTTTTCAAATGCCTCGTCTGCAGGCTCTCTCTCTCCTGGACATTCCCTTACTGTGGCTACCATCTATAAGCCACCTGGTCAGATCGCCTCCTTCCTCTCTGAGTGGGCAGACCTCTCCTCTTCCCTCCTGGTCTTAACCATGCAACTCCTCCTTCTTGGAGACTTCAACATCCACCTGGATGCTTCCTGCCCTTCCACTGGACTCTTTTGTGACCTTTGTGACTCTCTCTCACTCTCTATTCTCCCCTTTATACTCCTCTCTGGCCCGACTCACTCTACAGGGCACACTCTGGGTGTTCTGATCTCTTCAGACCTTCCTCTCTCAATCCCTCTCACCACTCCTCTCCTGGAGTGATCACTTTCTCCTTTCCTCCCATCTCACCCTCTCTATCCCTCAGACGAAGCCAATTCCAGCACTGCCACCTACCTTCTCTGTTGTCCGACCGATGAAGCGTGTTTCAGTTGAGGCTTTCGCTGCCACTTTCTCCCCCTCCCTCCCCCTCGGCTGACTCACACCCTGACACAGCACTTTCGATGCTCCACTCTGCTATATCTGATACTCTCAATGTTCTTGCCCCTGTCATGAGGATCCGCATGAAGCCCAAAGCCAAGTGCAACTCTTGGTACATCTCAGACATTGCCACCCTTAAACGCAAGGGCAGGGTGGCTGGGAGGAAATGGCGTGCTTCCAGTACATCCTCTGACAAACTGGCCTGCCGCCTGCTCCAAAGGCAATACTGTCTCTCTGTCTGCACTAAGAATAGACCTCACATCCAAGCTTGCATCTCTGCGGCATCTAAGAACTTGGCCTGAACTCTTTAAAATCTGCAAGGAGCTGGCCAATCCTGCCACATTCTCTACCTCTCCTGTCACCACTAGGGCCCTCTGCACGGCCATGGCTTCTCAATTAATCTCTAAAACTCTCTCTCGCTCTTCCTCTCCCCTCCTCCCTCTATTCCCTGCTCTTCCTCTGGCCCTTCTCCGGCAACCTCTCTTCCCTCCTTCTCTGCCTTTCCCCTGTTCTCCCCAGACGAGGTTTCTAGACAAGTCTGATCTATGAAAGTCTTGTCAAAACAGGTTCACCCCTGTTCCTCTGAAACCATCAAGGACCACATTGACACCCTGGCTCATGCTCTGGCTGGTTTCTGCAACCACCCCTTTGCAACTGGAGTCTTTCCCTCCCCCCTGAAGCATTCCCTTGTGCACCCACTTTTTAAGAAACCCTCTGCTGAGACTTCCTGCGTGGATAACTATCATCCAATCTCCATCACTCCTTTCCTGGGCAAACTCCTGGAAAATCTGGCCATCTCCCAGCTTAATATTCACTCTGAATCTGTTGGTTGTCTCCATGACCATCAGTCTGGCTTCAGAGCTGCCATAAGCATGGAAACTGCTCTCCTGAACATCCGTGAAGACCTGCTCTCCAACCTCGATTCAAACACCCCCTGTGTCCTCATCTTACTTGATCTCTCTTCTGCCTTTGACATGGTCAACTATGCCATCCTGCTCAACCGTTTCCATGATAACCTGGGTATCACTGATCAGGCCCTGGCTTGGCTAATCTCCTTCCTCTCTTGTCGACCCTCCTAGGTCCAACTTGGGTCCTTCCTCTCCTCTATCTCCATCTCTACCTGTGATGTTCCACAAGGGTCTAACCTCTCTCCCTGGCTGTTGAACCAAAACCTGGCACTTCTTGCCCACCACATTGCCGCTCTCTGCCCCAACTTTCAGTGCTATGCGGATGACACTCAGCTCATTTTCAGGCTCCTTTCAGCCAACTTCCTCTCCTTCTCTCAACTCTGACTGTATGTACACCATCCAGGAGTGGTGTGCCGCCAATGATCTCTGCCTGCCTTAATGCCAGTAAGACTGAGATTCTCCTCATCAGCACACCTGCTCCCTCGTTTCCTGTCACTCTATGGACAGCGTCTCTTGGAACTTCTTGCCCACTGCATTGCCACGCTCTGCCCCAAGTTCCAGTGCTACGCAGATGACATTCAGCTCATTTTCAGGCTATCTACAGCCACCTCTTCTCCCTCACTCATCTCTGACTGCTGTCCGCCATCCAGGAGTGGTGTGCTGCCAATGATCTCTGCCTTAATCTTAATGCCAGCAAGACTGAGATTCTCCTCATCAGCACACCCGCTCCCTCCATTCCTGTCACTCTCTGGCCGGCCTCTCTTGGCCCTTTTCCTGCTCCCACTGGTGAGGCTAAAAACCTTGGGGTCATCTTACACTCCACATTTTCCTTCTCTCCTCACATCTCTGATGTCTCTAAGAAGTCACACTACCAGCTGCACCTCCTCAGAGGTATTCTTCCCTTCCTCTCCTTCCCCCAGAAGCTCACTGTCTCCAGAGCTCTGGTTCTCTCTAGGCTGGACTACTGCAACAGCCTCTTTCTAAATATGTCTACCTCTACTCTCCACCCTC
This sequence comes from Ambystoma mexicanum, assembly GCF_040938575.1. NCBI lineage: Eukaryota > Metazoa > Chordata > Amphibia > Caudata > Ambystomatidae > Ambystoma > Ambystoma mexicanum. The sequence continues at coordinate 1,080,519,840 of NC_090930.1, forward strand.
TGCAACTCATCCAGAACAGGGCTGCAAGACGTGTCCTTGGCCTCAAGCCCAGGGATTGTATCTCTCCAGGACTGAAATCTCTGCAATGGCTCCCAGTGGTGGTGAGGATAAAGTTCAAAACCCTCTGCATTGTCCACAAGGCCTTCTGGGGCCTGGGACCTGAATACCTTCAACTCTCTCTTCCTAAATATCTTCCTTCTCAAGCTCTTCACTCATTCGCCTCCAACTCCATCAGGGTTAGTTGCTTCTCCAAGCAGCGAGTGGTGGTAGATCTCTTTTTTCTGCTGGGGCCTCCCTCTGGAACAGCCTCCCTGCCTCTCTGAAACTTGAGGAGAACCATCTCCGGTTCCAGAAGCACCTCAAGACCCTCCTCTTTGCTTCTGCTTTCTCTCCTCCTGTCCCCTGCTGATCTCCTGGCTGAATCTGACACTTCAGTGGTTACCTGGCTACCTTATGATCTCAGGCCCAGGTCCCTTCCCCACCAGTTGCACACCTGCACTGCCCCCCTGGCAACCCTTGCAATCGGACTGTTTCTGTATCCTTACAGCCCCTACTAGCACTTGACACCTGATGTCTTAACCTACCCTTGCACTTGCCACCAGCTGGCTGCACTTTTATTTATTGTCTTTATTTATTGTCTTATTTATTTTACTGCTATCCTATGTACTGCAGTGCACGCTCCCTTTCACCCTGCACTTCTCCCCTTCCCCCCTTCCATGAACTTGCGCGATCTCAATGTCACCTGGCCTAATAGGATAGTTGCCTCTGTCTTCCCTCTGTTTCCCGTCCCTTACCCTGTTGTCGCGCTTTGAAACACGTGTGTATAGGCCTGTTATAAATGCCATATCATATCATATCATATATCACACTCTCTTAATCATGCTTCCTCACCAGTTGCAAAAATAGATTTGTTCAAACATTCAATGGGCCTCATTACGAGGAAGGCAGCCACGGAATGAACGGTGCCGGTAAGGGACCAGCACCATTCATTCCGGGCTGCCTCATTACGAGGTCTGCAGTGGGTCCCACTCAAGACGCCTGGCCAGACCAGGCGTCCTTAGCGGGGCCCGCTAGAAGACCAGGATGCTAACAACGGGCATATCATTAACGGGCCCGTTGTTAGCATCCTCCCCATTCCCATTGAGGCCTATGGGGGCTCGAATGGGAATGGGGATATTCCGGGTCTGGATCCCGGGAAAGGGAATTACCAGGCCCTCCAAGGTCGGAATGGCCCGGTAATTCCCTATTCCTGGAACCCGGACCTGGTACCTGGTATGGGTGTAGCCATGCCACCAAAAGTGGCATGGCTACCTCCATACTCGTAATGAGGCCCAATGTCTGTTAACGTAGACTGCTGATCCATCTTTTGCTTCCTGGTCACTGCCCAAGGCATAATGACAACAACAAAGAGCAAGATGACACACTCAACTCAATTCAGGACAAATGAGAGAATCAGAGTCCCTAGAGTGAACTCGACACAGAGAACTCAAAGGCTACTTCACCCACAGTCACTCTCTGGGTTCGAATGACTATTGGACTTGTTGTCACGAATTGTAGTACAAGGGCAGCCAGCCAACATGTTCTTCAGTTTCTGAACCGCCTCTTATTTCCGGTCCTGAATACCAGCCAGATGACACATGAGGACACGACTATTCACTTTTCTCTTTGATTCTGCATACAGGAAAACAGCTTTGTTCCGGCGAGTCCAAAGGCACCATGCCCTCAGTCACTCCCTCAACTGTAGCAAGATGGTTCGGTCAGCTCCCAAACTCTTCAAGAGTGCTTTAAACCTTTCTATTGCCAATATATAGGCAAATTGTTTCTGTCACAAATTAGATAAAAGTTTCTTAGAAAACGGGTATCAGTCACAATTAGAGGATTCTTGAGAACAATAACAATAATAGTCACATTCACAGTCACCTCTCTGGCGAAGAATCCCACCTCTTATCAAGGTTCCATTTGAGTATGCACCGTGAAAGTCCTCAGACGAAAAGCACAAACAGCATGAAAGAGTCAATACACCTGATATATTCACAAAATCCACAGTGCTGCAACCACCAGCTGACACTAAACACCAAACACTCTAGCACACTCTCTGCCATGCTCCGCTTTGCCCAGGAGTTTTTAAGGGCAGATCCAGCAGTCAGGAATAGGTATAGTAAAAATACTTTTTCCTGGCAAAAAATGAAAAGTAATAGCACCACCACCACTGACACCAAACACTCTAGTGCACTCTCCGCCACGCTCTGCTATGCAAAGGAGCTTTAAAGGGTGGATCCAGCAGTCTGGAATAGATATAGTACAAATACCTTTTCTGAGAGAAAAACAAAATGTAGTAGCATCACCAACATCAACACCAAACACTCTAGCACACTCTCCTTAGGCCTATCCACAGTACTTCAAACACTACCATGTCAGGTGTGCTAAAGCCCAATAGCGCTTTTCTGCAGACTTGAGAGAACTAAACAAGAGGGTACTTGTTTCAAGGTGGCCACTTCCATTTATTTCTCAAGGCCTTGCACAGGTTCAAGGGTCAACAATATTTACCACTCTGGATCATACAGCAGGTTACTGGTGTGTGCCACTTGCTGAAAATATACAAAATCTATTTGCCTTATACTTTAACCAATTGCAGTATGCATGGAATAGGACCCCCTTTGGCTATATCAATAGTGGAAGTGAGTTTGGGTTATTCCTAAGTAAAGCACTCCCAGGTGCAGCAGATAGAGGAACTATCTTTATGTCAATGCTGAGTTTGGTGGTGGAGTTGTTTGGTGTGCCAGCTGAAGTTGGCTCTGCGCCCTATATGTGATTCTGATTTCTCCATTGTTGCAGATGCGTGAGGACAGAGAAAAAAGGTCAAGCCTCAACCTCTTGTGTTATAGTAAAGAAGGTAACTTGTCCTCACACAAAAAACTCCTGCGCCACACAACTGTACTTCACTGGAGTTTCAATGTATTTGAGAAATGTCCACATTATTTCAAATATCCATCTGAAAACAATGTATTTTGATGACACGTGTTTCGACACTACAAGTGTCTTTTTCAAAACAGGGCCAATTTAGCGCTAAACAAAAGGTAGAGTCACACCCAGGTGTAAAACAAATCAGTGGTCAGTTGTAGACCCATTTAAAAAACAATAAAATTTCAGAATGCATCCATTTGTAACATGAAAAAACATTAAATTAAATAGAGTTGCATTAAAATAAATGGCAGATAAAAACAGGAGGGGTACAAGGGAGGGTGAGAGCAAGGAAGGTTGCAGAAACATAAGGAGAAATAGACATGCAAAAGGTCAGTTTACACATGTCATTTACATATCTATTGCAGTATCAGTGATCACTTGTGCAGTTTTGGTGCTGATATTTGTGAAATTGGCATGTACCATTTGCCATTAATAACAGTATTCTCCCGAGTCATACATTCACTATATATGTGTTTATGTTTTTCTTACTCATAGATTAGCTATTAGTATTAAACTCATTTCCTGTATTAGGTGACAGTTTCACCTGTGGCAGGGAAAAAAGAGCACTAAATAGTCTATTTGTGTACGTTACCTACTGTAGAATAGCATATGTTGCCGGTTCAATGGAGATAGTCATCATATGGGATGAATCCCTTCTGCAATGGAATGACTTAATTTGGTCACTTATTTGGATACAGGGTATATCAGTCACAGTTCTGACACCCCATATTGTTATACATAGTTACATGGCTATTCGTGCTTAATTAAATTTCAAGTTCTATCCGTATTAAATAGTTATCAGTTGGTAGTTTTTAGAGAAAGATCCCCTATTCCTAACATTATCTTGCGTTTTTAAGTATTGACAATGTTATTTCGTTTGTTTTCAGTTTCCCTGTTATTACATAGTGATTCCATATTGATTTGAACACTATATAGTTGTATATAGGTAAATAGTCTGTCCCATCTATAACTGATGTCATCGCAGTTGGCTCTTTACGAGTATATCATCCCCATTATCTAGGTTTTGCAAGATCCTAGCTCGCTAAGGGCTTACGCAAAATGTTGGGCTCCGTCTCTTCGCGTTGGCTCTCAAGGATTAGTCGGGTTCCTGCTGTGTGGACCGTTACTATAGTAACGGTTGTTGTCCTACTATAATGTATGTTACCCTGCATCATGCTACCTTTTCCGTGAGCGCCATGTTTTGGGCTATCATTCTGGACGAGCTATTGGATTATGCATAATGCAGCCCAAACACCAACACTATTAACAGTGGTGTTTACAAAATAAACTGCAAGCTGCTATTGTTAGAAACTCTAACGCATTTAAATTTGTACGGGTCATATATGTTAGCAATTTAAAGGTATGTATACTAATTCTGGGTAATTGCTTCATTTTAGATATATCAAGTCTTTCACGAAATATACAGATTACATTTTTCATAATTCTCCTAAGAGACACCTCTGTGTGTATAAATAAGCTTGCAATTGGTTCAAAAGCCGATGTGACAATTCTCATATTGCATCTATCATTAGCAGAGGGTATTTCCAGTGAGGTGAAGCCCATGTATAAAATTACCTCGATGGTGAACTGGATCCATGTTCTACATTGTACATTACCCAATCACCCAGTACTTCTGGGTTCGATCTAATTTTATACCAAAGACTTCTGATTATTTCATCAATGAAGCACAAAATCGTGTAATTTAATCATGAGTTTGCAGTAGATCTGTCATTCACTCATATGTAATGGGGTGTCCTGGTTAGAGAAAGTGTGTCATTTTGTTGTCTTTATTTAGTCCAAAATCGATAAAGCGAAATTGACAAATTAATTGTGCCTTTGTTTGTCAGAGCAACATTTCTTTATTTCCCCCTCTTCTTCCCCATGCTATTTTCTTCAATCCAATGAATTTAAGGTTTTGTTTATCTTCTAAATGGTGGTGTGATTGCCAATGTTTGGCAACAGGCAAGGATACATCCTGAATGTCAATTCCTGAAAAATGTTCACAAATTCTTGTTCTCAGTTCCCTTTTCGTACTGCCGATATAAATGTGTTGACATGTACAGTTAATCACATATACGACATACTTGGTTCTACAATTTATGTTGCTCGTGATTTTTAATGAAATTCCATGTGCATCAGTGAATGTTTGCGTACTAGGGAATGCAAATTTGCATACTTCACATGTTCCACATTTCCTGAAGCCTGTTGGCAATGCTGGTAGCCATGTTTATGTGGTTTCTGTTCCTAATGATGGAAGCAGTGATGGACTCAGTGTCAATTTCAACGTTTTCGCTTTCCTATAGATAATATTCTGTTTGTCATCTATAAAAGGTTCTAGATGTTGGTCCAATTTAAGCAAATGCCAGTATTTTTTAAAGAACTTTGTTAATTTCATAGTTATTATCACAAAATGTAGTGATGTATTGTACCATTTCTGTATCTTCCTTTGATTTCACTCTGTTGGTAGTGATTGTCTGTTCCCTCTGTATTTGCTTGGCTTTATTATATGCTTCTTGGATACATTTTGTATTGTATCCTCTTTGTCTAAACCTTTTTGTGAGCTAATGGCATTCATGTTGAAAGATTTCAGTATTGGCACAGTTTCTCCTGGCCCTTATAAATTCTCCTTTGGGTATATTGTTCTTGACTGTGTTGTGATGACAGCTAGATGCATATAGACTGGAGTTAGCTTCTGTTGGTTTACAAAATGTGATGATCTCCTTCAACATATATTGTAAGATCCAAAAAGTCAATTGAGGCATTGTTGGTATTTCCTGTAATTTGATACCTTGGTCATTGGATTTCATTTTTTCCTGAAAAGTCAGAAGGTCTTGTTCTGTTCAATCCAAAATGAACAACACATTGTCAATAAATCTGACCTGTAGTGCAACGTGATCCGAATAAAGTTGGTCCTTGTAAATTCTTGTCTCTTAAAACATATCCATAAACAAGTTGGCTAGAGCAGGGGCGTATTTTACCCTGATAGCAACACACCTTTTTTGTTGGTAGTAGGTATTGTCAAATAAAAAGATATTGTATTTCAGAATTGTGGTAAACAATTCTTTTAGCATCATTATCCACTAAGTTGACTCTTCCTGAAATATATAGTCCAATGTTTGTATAGCTGAATCATATTTAATTGAAGTGTAGAGTGTTTGAACATCCCAGGTTACCAATTTATAGTTAGTTTTCCAATGTACTGTTTCAAGAATCTGAATTACATTTGTTGAGTCTCTAATAAATGCTTTAGTTTTGGGCACTCTTGGGCGAAGAACATTGTCGATGAATTCACAGATTCGCTCCATTATACAACCTATCCCACTTACAATGAGTCTTCCATCCTTCCGGTATCTTCTCGAAATGATTATGCACTTTTGGCAAAAAATAGATGGTAGCTACTGTGGGATGTTGTACTGTTGGGTGAGCTTTCTTCTCTGCAGCAATTAGACCTTCCGTTCCCATGTATTGATTTGTTCTGATAGCTTGTTCTTGAATTCCAATGTATGATTGGATTGAAGTTCTTGATAGCATGAAGGTGTTCAAAGATGATTTAGGGGCATCATTATATAGTCCTCCCTAGCCATAATTATGATCTTGCCCCCTTTATCAGCTTCTTTTATGACTATAGTGTTGTCCATTTTTAATGTATCCAAATAGTTTTGCTCATCTTGTGTTAGATTTCCTGTTGAGTTACATCTTTTTCATTTTTTCTGTCGTTCTTCAAATATTGTGTTAATATCGGTTTGTACCACTTTTGTGTGAGGACAAGTTACCTTCTTATTTTTATGTCAACCTCAGTGTACATTCCACTGGTTTGTCTTCCCCATTGAAATTGTGTACAGGACCTTCATTCTGTCTCAACTTCAAACAGTTTTGTGGTGATCTCCCCTCATGTATGCTTTGGATTAGTTCCCTTGGCAATAATCATTGTAAGATTGTTGTTTTGTTCTCCCCTGTTCCCCACCCTTGCCTTGTCACGCTCCGAAACACTTGTGTACGAGTGTGATACAAATAAAATATCATATCATATCATAATAATGTCCATCTCAGATTTCTGTTGGACAGGCAAAGTGGGAATTTTTTAACAGAGGAATTTGAGGAACCTGTCTAATATGCCCTTGTGTATGGTCCATACAAATGTAACTTAATGCTTTGTTTGACCACAGCAAATGGAGGGCTTTCACTGAAGAAGATGGATGCAAGAGTGCTTGAATTTAAACACATACTGGTAGCCCAGTCCTGAATACTTTTAAGCTCCAGATTTGCTTATTTACTAGCAGTAGCAGTAGAGAAGTTATGTCATGATCAGAAATCTATTAAGATTCATCCTTTGTTTAGTCTTGAGCAGCAAGGAAAACCCCTCATGCTTACCAATGTGATGCCTTGCTGCCTTCATCAACAGATTAATCTCTATGCTGATTTACATCAAAAGGGACATGTGGGAACCTAAGCTATGCAAAATACAAGTTGTTGATGGATTTGTTTCAAAGAAGAAAAGCTTCAGTGCTCACTCCAAAACAATTTATCTTCCAGATTCTCTATGGTCCCAGGTCAGTTCATAGATTGATTTTACAAGCTGGAATGGATTTATGTCCAATCTTCATGCATTTCAGCAGAATGCATTGGAGTTTATGAACCCTATGACATCCCTTGGGTGTCCTTGTTGTGGGTTGCACCAATACACATCTGGCCTTGCTTTTAGGGGATGGCTATAATCCATTCTGGGCCAGTCACAAACAAGTCCTCTAGTAGCTTTCAGTTCATTATTAAGATGTTGAATATCAACCATGTCTTAAGTGATGGTTATGTCAAGGAGGACTAGACCCGCTTGCTTGACTGCATATGATGCAGTAAGATGATCTGCTTAAATAAACTCAACCACAGATCATCTTCTTCTAAAATGATTGAAGCACCGTCACTAGCCATTGCAAAGGTTGATTAATAGTGCATATTCCTCAAGTTGTTTTGTGACATCCTTGTCTAAAATCCTGCTTAGTTTAGGCATACTCATACGCACTAATTGTTGAGATCCATGAAGTATGCTGATGGTTTTGTGCTCTAGTACCTTGAAGAATCTCTTTTGCTAGATGGAATTACCAACAAAGATCTCAAACCAAATAACCAGACAGACTCAAAGAATATGGCAAAGTACTACTTTAGTCTCAATGTAATAAAGAAGGGTCAACTGGCAAATGTCGAACTGATGCTTGCACACTAACAAACAACATTGATTGCACAGAGATCTTGTACCCCAATATGTGTCTTCTATGATGTCATCCTATATGGCAAAATGTAAAACTTTTAGCAGGAGGGATTGGTTAGGAGAACATATTTACATATAGAATACATAGGGGTTAGTACACCATTGGCTGTCTCCTATCTGTGAGGCACACCTCGAACTACCTCTAAATAAATATAATACTGATTATAGCAAACAAAAAAATGGCAGCGGATAGGTCAAAGCAACATTTTAAAGCAGGTTGCCCCATAGACTCACTGATTGGTTGGCATTCTCACTCCACCTTGGACTAGCGGTTTGGCTAGCAGAACATAATCGAAAAGAAATGCAGGTGCTTGAATCACATCAGATTACTCCCCATGTTCCCAATTAGTCCATCATCTCTCATCAATCCAGTCATGAGCCAATGTTTCCCATCTGTAGTTGACCTTGTAGCCTGCTCTATGCTCTGGGAAATTCAAGTGTGTGTAAGCACATCACTGTCTTCATCCAAGGCTTAATGAATAGCCCTTGTTTTGGACTTCTGAGTCACACGTGAAGAGTTCTATTTAGACCTCTAATTTGATTCTATTTCATTTAATTATACTGAGTGGCATTGCTCCTCTTGGCCTCTAGAGACTTTCTCACTCTACCTTGTTTAGACTGTATACACTTTTAATTGTACAATACTTGGCACCTACAGATGTTTTCTTCTTCTTTAATGTAAGAGAAATATGTCTTGTCCATGGCTTATACTGCTACCTCCCTTTGTGCTTTGAGTTATTCCTTAAAAATAGCATCCTTGATCCCAAGCCAACATAGACTCCTCTTTGTTTTGCACACAGAGCTGTTCTTCCAGTGTCTCCTGACTCTTTAACCCTGATCTGTTTCTGAGGTAGCTGAATTGAATCTTGACACGAGCCGGCGTCCATTTTCCAATCATGGCTGTCCTAGCCATGTTATATATTCCTCTATAGCAAGCATCTATATGTCTTTTCTACCTTGCATTACTGCACATTTACACTTATTGGTCAGCAAGTTACTTTTTCTTATTTTACATTTATGATTACTTTATCATTTCGTACATGTTTCTCATGTCATTTGAGTTACATTGTCTCTCTTGAGTGTTTTCATATCATTTCAGTATGGCTCTGTATATTTGCTTTCTGACATCACAATTCCCTCATCAGGTTTCACTTAGCATTCTATGATGTCCAATGGTGCGTGCTGACATCCTTCCAGATGGCATCCTCCCACACTTGCAATGTGAGGTTGCATTTGGTACAGCTGTCCGAGTGCATATCATCTCTCATAACCTCGATGTGGTATAGGAACACCAAATGGGGTCCAATACAGAGATCTTCTCCTACTGTACCAATATAATGGCGGTGAGGGGGCGGGAGTTACAGATAGTGAATAGAACTGCTCCTATACAGTTTCATTAATAAGTGAATGGTTGTTGTGTCCTTGATCGGTCCCAGTACTGAGTCCTGGAGGAAGGAAGTCTGTTTCTGGACTTTGATCTCAGACACTAGTTTGAAGATTTAATTTTAGCTTGGTACTGTACATGGTTAAAATTCAGATTTGATGCCCTGATTTTAAAGGCCTATTGCATGACTTCAATTTTTTATCAATTATCGATCATTAAAACTCTCAGATCTTTCAATGAATTAGAAAAAAGATGTATTCATGGTACTGGGGAGAGGAAATGGGAACATTCCTCTATTGCTATGGGTGAGAAATATTCCAGCAGATTTAAAGTTGCTCGCTGAGTTTGTCCTCTTTGCATATGCCATTGTGTTCCTCCTATCACTGCTCCTTGACAGCTGCTCGTGGAGGTATTTGATCCATACTCTCTTAAAGTAGCAGTGCTCTCCCTCGTCATTTTGCACAGGTTGTGGTCCAATAATCTGTTGATGCATTATATGGCTATGATTTTCTGTTGATGCATATGATTTTCTTCCAATATCGAATGAGGCCAGTCACATCTAGCATTACACTAAAGTTTACGTGAAAAGTAGGTTAGAAGTTTACATGGCTGTTGTTCTCGTAGTGGACCTATTTAAGGGGATGAACCGACCGCATGCAATAACATTATCCGGTAACATTTGATGTCTTATGCCACACAAATAAATAAACAAATACACACCTACATTAACATACCTGCTGGTAGCCTTTGCTTGGAGGTGAATTCAGTGCAAAACCTGCATTTAGGTGTATCCAGCAGCTTTGGCATGGATCAGCAAAGGATGTAACTGAGATTGGGGTTGTACTCCATATTTATACCCACCTAAGCATGTTCTGACCGCAAAGAACAGCTCCCACTATCATGCTGGACTTTAACCTTACCTCCGGACAGCCTCTAGTACCCTCAAAGCATCGCATTTCACATTTCCTGAAAACGCATGCGCACAGAGAGGGTTCGGTTGTTGTGAACTATGGGATGTATGTTAGCTGTTCAAATTTTACCCATTCATAATGTACAGGGTGGTGGTGAGGATGGCGCCGCTAATTGATAACAAACAGAGCTTGGTAGAAGCAAATACAAATCAATCTCTTCTCAATAGATAATGTGCAACAAAAACGCAAAAGCTAATCGCGTCCTGTGTTGTTTTTAGAGACAATTCACACAGAACCATGCGAGTCATGTGATTCACAAAACGGCAGTTTTCTGCTAAATATTTTGCACTGAAAGCATAAATCATTTTAAAGCATGAGTGTCAACAGCATGCTTTTAATTTGACGAGCACGTCTCGGTGCCCCTTTGTCTTAGCTTAAACATGTCCATTGCGTTGTCAGCCCAGGAACAGACCGGCGCCTCCAGGCTGACAATCCCCAAGCTCCGTCTCTTCATTAATGGCGCCGGTGACAGCCCAGCTAAACATGGAGGCAGCAGGAGGGCCTGCATAAATCTGCATCCGGATGGCGGGAATCAAGCGGCCCCCCTCTCAGGTGAAGGATTGCCTTGTCACCTGCTGGAGACAGGAAGAAACACATCAACTCGCAAAGAAAAACAATCTTGATTGTAAATCCCATACACTTAGTACCTTCAATGTCCTGATGCTGTCTGGAAACTGAAACATAAACACATCAGTGTTGTGTGGCTCATGCAGTGGACGTCTGGCTGTATAATCACAATTCGGAATGATGCACGCAGTTGAATATTAGCTGTGCAAGACCACAGTATGGATACGATATATACTATCAGTATAAGCCTCTGATGGTCAATATATTATCTGTCAGACCCTGGGTAGCCTTTTTCAAAAGTATACAGGACTGATGCAGGATAATTACAATTAGACTTGAGCACGAGCCCCAAAGTCGCATGCATAGACAACATATACTCACTAGTAAAAAAGCTGTAAAGTATGCTTTGAAATGATATCATATCGTGTGGGCACGTTATGCCATGATGGGTTAACGCACGTATATCTTATGAATGGGCATCAAATAATGAGTGACCACAAAAGTGATGGGTGGAAGGTTTTGAATGAATCTGAACCACTGGCATTGCTACGGGCAACCTTCCACACCACCGTTTTTTAGCCTGTCTGCGCCATTGCAAAAGGGGTCCAGCCATATGCAAATCAGTCAGGTATTGCCACCAATGGTAGCAGCCCTGCCCGAACTGCTAGGCCAGGTCCCCTCTGCAGGGAAACACAAGCAACCCATACTGGACTAGAACTTTGAAATCCCCATATCTGCATTCTCAAAATGGAAGTGACAAGGCATTGGTTACGGACTGGCCAATGTCAAGCAAAGCAAATGAACTGTTATGTTCAGCAGGACCTACTCCATCAGGAAGGTTAGGGATTCACAAAACAGGAGCCCCCCCCACCTGGCTCTTGTTGCTGCCTTTTAAAAATATCCAAGGCAGGCAATATTTGAAAACAGCTGAAGTATACCCTTAGGAAACTGTGGCAAGATGGAAGATCCAGTCCACGAGGGAGCAGAGGAGAAAAAGTAGGATAAGGAGGATGAACGTATTCAGGGTAAGGATCAACATTTGTGCATTGCTGGGCAAAAGGATAGACCAGGGGTGTTGTTTCCCACAACATGTGATACTAGTCATGATGGGGGAGTGGGTGGAAGGTTCAGCTTGCATAATCAATTGTCTACTCTCATGTCATGACTGCTCATCTGAAGATGGTTAATGTCTTGCATTTCCTAGTGGTTTCTTCTTTTTTGACTAGTGTTAGCATCACATAAATGGTTTTGCACACTCTAGCCATTCCTGATGGTTGTGCATGACCATATGATAGCCAGCAGTATGGACATGAAACATGGGGCCCATCAATGTTTTTCTGTGGCACATTGAAAGCAGGTGCTTGCCGCACTTGGATGTGCACGTGCTGCATTTGGGCTTCTACATAAACATCTAAAAGATGTTGCCATTCAGTGTTCCTATCAGCAGGAATGCAAGTTATCACATTATATGTATATGTCATGTTTCCTGGGGCAACACATGATAGCTATTGAAGTCCAGTTACAGGCTCCTGCCGAGAGCAACAAGTGCTGGTTGTTGTAGATCTTGCAGTACAACAATTACTAAATGTGTGAATTCTGCACTACAGTAATAGGTGTGTGGTATGTGCTGTACATATGTGTGTCATGAAAGAAAAATGCATTGAGCAATCCACTGTAATGAGTGATGCACAATCATTATTATGGTATGTGTTTGGGATTATAGAGCCACTATGTGGTGTATGTACATCTATGTGAAAAGATGATGTAAAAGATGCAAAACAAAACATAACATTTAAAACAAAAAATGTGAGCTACAGCCTGCACACAGAATTTGAAACCCACAGATGCATGGAAATGTGTAATGTTAGCAACCCACCTATAAGAAAAGCATATATCCAAAGGAAAACACAAGCACACATAGACATCTTTTCAGACATTGGAAGAATCCAGTCATCTTTTGTTTAATGGAAAAACAGTCCATTCTGGGATGAAAAGCACAACAGTTTGTAGGAAAGAGGAAAAACCAAATTGGGGCTTTTATTGTGTTTGTTTCCCTTTGCAGGAATGAAAATCAGCTTTGTATAAAGGAACTATTAGACTGGATTTCTAAACTCTGGTTTGGTGAACAGATGTTTAGCCAACCAACTTAGTTAAAGGGAACAGGGGAAATCTGGGAGCTTAGCCTAACCAATCGCGGTAGCATGGAGAGTGGTCAAGGCTAAGTCTCAGGAGAGGTGAGTGTGGTCAGCGGTCGGCACTGAGTCCACAAAGTGACCAATCAAGGATTCCCCTTATATAGGTAAGTATAAACATACTGTAACATTTATTGGCCAAAGAAAACACTATGAAAAATGACTTTTAACAGGTAGTAATATCACACAATAAATAATATGACTAACACATTTATACAATTTGTCAGTGGCAAACAACCAAATCACCCCCCACAATACCTGAAAGGGAAGGAACGTAGAAATAACACTCACAGTCCACAGGAATTACAGCCCTAACTTATAAAGTCCAATCCTAAATTGTATTGGGCCTTATGCCCAAAGTTTCCATTAGCTTTAGGGAGTGGGAAATGTTTAGACCGAGGGTCCTAAGCATGTGAAGAAGGTTCCAGAAGACAATTTCAAGAATTTCACTTGTGAGTAAAACAGATTTCTACCTTTTGGAGTACTGTTGACAACAAGTATTGCAAAAGCCAAAAGTTACAAAACTATTTAGCAGTTTCCAAACTTTTAAAGGGGGTTATTGGTGTGCAGGCAAGTACTGTTGTAACTTACCTCCATTTTCTGTTTTCTTCTGTTCTACAAAAGTCCAATCCTGGGTATTCTGGGGACACACTGACTTGCTCACTCAGTGACAGGTTGAATGACAGGAAGAGAGAAAGTAGAATTGATAACAACAGAAAGTAGACTCAAAAATAGATAGCTTCCTTTTTGGAAACATTTCTGGAATACCAGCTGTACACTGCAAGACAGGCCTACCTGGAGTAGTTCCTGGCCTTTTTCCATGAGAAAGATTACAGACAGGTCCAAATATAGAAATAGGGGAAGCAGACTATGGACGGAAGCTGACACCATTTGCAGACTGATGCCCACCTGTTATGGAGGGGGAGCATTGAACTAATCGTTGAGAGGGTGTTCACCTGATTTGAGTGACAGACGAAATAAATTCCTATCTAAGTGGGAAATAATTCTGATGGACTGGTACTTTAAAGGGGAATCAATTTAATCACAGACCTTTTTATTATTGAAAGTACTGAGGGATGGGGTATGTAAATCGACTAGACATACTCACACACTAATACATATTTCAGAAGTGTATTTACTTCTGGAATTGTAGATTTGGTAGAATAATTCCTATGGTGTTTGGGTGCTGAGTGATCCATGTCTCCTCTATGTAATGATCAAACACAGAAGTATTCTGGGAGTCAAATGAATATCCCACTGTATGCATACCTAGAAAAATAATGTAAATCAAAGTCATGTCCTGATTACATTACCAAGCAGAGTTCTGTTAATGACATTGACCCATTTGAGACAAAAGGGAAAGGGTAATTAACCGATACCCATGTTAACGACTTTAAGATGAAGATTGAAAATGAGAAAGGTACATGTTTACACAGCAATACACTACAAGCACCATTAAAGGGAATCTACAGTGCTGGCATGTTAAACCCACATGTGTATCATTACAGGTTATTTACATGCAGGAATGCCAAGTAGCAGGTATTTCAATTGAGTTTTCCAGAACACAGTTTGGCATTCTGACATGTCCCTTGAGTAAGGGGGGACAGATCTATTTTCAATAAAGAGTAAGTAGAGAGAATTAGATAATCAGTAATATTCCTATTCAGTTTGGTTTTTTCAAATGAAAGCTTTATCCAGAGTCCTCATTCATTTTCCAATCCTTAGTGGATGGGCACTCAGGGTAAACCAAATGTATAGATAGTGATGTGTGTGTTTCCAAAAGTCTATTCAAGCAAATTTAGCATAGAAAAGTGATGTGACTGGTGTATTGAACATTGTTCATTGAGGTTGTAATTTCATAGATAGATAATGTGTCTTTATTTATTTATGTATTGTGCATATGTAAGGCACTTATACATCAAGTACATTTTGTTTCAAAACACCCACAGGGCAACAGGGAGAGAACATGGAAGTGAGAGGCAAATATAAAAATGAAAGAGCGAGGCGCTCCTACTAGGCCTTGTGAGCATTCAGAATGTGCAATTGCAGAGAGAGGGAGGGATGGGGGAGTAAGTGCTAGGAGAAACATGGAAGGAAGTGCTAGGGAGTCTCTTTGCAAGCAATTGTTAAGTGACTGGCAGAGATCACTTGTTAAGAGTGGTCAACTGCCAATAAATAAGTGCAGGCCTGTGATATCACAGGCCAGTGGGCACCAAGGCAAGTGCTAGGAGTGAGGGGAGGCTGATATTAATTGGGGATGGGAGGCCAAGGCTCAGGTGGATGCATAAGGGCCTTGGTCACCAATCTCAGCAACCGTGAGGTTTTAGGGAGATGGGAAAGGAGGAGGTGAAAAGGAAAGTCTTGAGGAGCTTCTGGAATTTGAGGAGATCCGGCTCAAGGTGAAAAGGGAAGGGGAGGCTGTTCAATAGGAGGGAGCCAGACGATGAAAGAGATCAGCAACCAGCTCGCTGTTCAGCCAAGGGCTTGACATGCAGAGTTGGTGCCAAAGAGAGCCAGTTGTAGATAATGTGCACCTCAGACAGCCTTATTTGATCCTTGCAACAACCGGGAGCCATTGTAGAGATATTAGGGCTGGAGGGATGCTGTCCCTGGGCATGAGGCCAAGGATAAGTCTTGCAGCCCTATTCTGGATGAGCTAAGGGGACATAAAGAGGAAGAGGGTAGATTAAGGGTAGATTAAGAAAGAGGCTATTGCAGTAATCCACCTAGAGAATACCAGCGCTCTAGAGACATTGAGTGTCTGGGGAAAGGTGAGGAAAGGAAAATTTCCATTGAGGAGGTGAAGTTGAAAGTGGGCCTTCTTGGCAAGGTCCTGGATCTGAGGGAGGAAGGAACAAAAGGAGTCAACAATGCCTCCATTTTTTTTGGCTTCAGATGAAATGGACCCAATAATTTATAAGTATTGATGAATATTCCCCTGAACTAGTTCTCACTGGATTACAACATCCTACAGTGGACAGTATCAGCTTAAAGTGTGTTCGCCTTGTAAACCTTCTGTCTGTCACACAATCAAGCTATAGAAAAGGTACAATACTATGCACAGCTATCTCACAGCATTATTGACCAAACACTTAGAATGCTTAATTTGGCATTCCATGGTCAGGATCACATAGCAGTGCTGGTCCAATACATACAAATGTGCTGTTTCAATGGACATATTGACCTATTGTGTGTTACATAAAATTGCTATATGTTTGACATTACAGCCTAATCCTTAGGGCACTCTAAATGACACGTACAACCTGCTTCAGAGATGGGCCACAGGAATGTGGGTGTATGCATATGGAAAGATGTGTTGCACACATGTTCTTCATGCTGTCAATTACATCTGGCAATTATGTGTCATTGGTATAAACATTTTCTGTGTGGATGCCAACCACAAGATTCTGTGGCATGTCAAGGAGGCTCCTGTTATTCACTGCTCTTTTCCTCTTGTCTCCCTCTGCATATACGCATTTTAAATCAGTTACCCACTGATTTTGTCACTCACTCAAGCACTCACTTTGATGAATTGCCCTCTGGCAAGAGTGTGAAAGCCTTGATTTTGTTTTATTTATATTAAGTGATGACATGATGCAGGTAATTCCATCTCTGAAAGGGAAATCTGCACATCAGATACCCCTGTCATATGCTGCATGCCAAAAGCATAGTGTATACTAGTGCTCTGCTGCATCAGTATCCTGATTCACATCGCCTGCTGTACCCGTGGCGCAGAGCAGGTTCATAGGCCACAGGTGCCCTCTTGACAGATTTAGTGACACGCATGTTTCTGCAGCACATGAACTGCATTTAAAATATCCTTTATAAGGGCAGGTAACACCCTTTCCCCCAGGGCAGACATTCCGCAGAATGCTGGCCAAGGAATAGAAACCAAGAGGCAGACTGCTTCCACAAGACCCAGGCCCCAGAGCAGGGGGCTGCAATTCTAAAGGACTTTGTATCTGTTGAGAAGGAAAAGGGGCAGAGTTAGTGTAGCCATGGAGAAATCTATACAGTTTGTGGAGAATTCTGCCATTTTGTTTCTCTGTGCAACTCATTATTTCCTGTCCCTTCAACTTCTTGAAGCACAAAGCACTTTGGGTGTAACATCAGAAGGGCAAAGTCCACACGTTTCAAGAACAGGGATTCGACCCTCAACGCAAGCTTGCTTTAGTTCAATCACCTGGTGACATCCTATAAACAAAGGGGTAACCCATCACTTCTTTAAAACATCCCGAAACATCTTTGGATCATCACTTGGACCATGCAGTCATTTCTAAAGTCCTGCAATTTTGAGGTGAAGGCAGGTGCTCCAAAGACAGAGATGGGCTCTGTCCCATAACCATCCCCAGGGACCATTGGGGGTGATCATTTGCTGGAACAGTAGCTGCCTCTTTGCCAGCCACAGCAGCAACAAGGACCACATCATGTTGGAGTACCTCTGCAGGTGTGTGCCAGCCTCCCCTGTGTTTGGGAACCCGAGAACAAGAACCAATCATGTCCATGAGTCCCTGAAGTGGTACTCAGAGCAGCCTAATATGAGACCTGCAGCTGCCGCAAGACCACCTCTCTGACAGCAGCAGCAGAACCCACAACCTCACCATGTTGTAGGGCCCCTGCAGTTGTGTGTCAGCCTCTCTCATGTTTGGGAGCATGTGAAAAGGACTCATCTTGTCCCTGAGCCCCTGGATCGGGACTCAGAGCACCATGAGAGCCAAGGCAGCCAGGATCCTAGTGTTTTGAGCATTGAACTACTTGGAGCATGTTTCAAGAATTGTTAAACATATTTGAACCAGCAAGGCCCTCTGTGACTGCCTTTTGATTTCTATCGATTGTTGCACAGTACAGTGGTAAGAAGTCTGGTTCGGTGCTTTGGATATCAAGAACTGCAAAAGAAGGTATTATTGACTGCTAACTGCCCCCTTGGTCCATTTTTGGGTCTAGAGAGTGGTCACTTTGAACCCTTTCTTCTCTCAAGTGCATTTTTTTTCCAGAACATTGGTGCTTTTGCTTGACTTTCACAACTGATTTATTACCCAGAGTGCTGCATCTACTATCTTTGCTAATTCTGTGTTCTTTCCACAGCAGTGGGTTTTGCGTAGTGTTTTTCTAGTTAGTTATTATTGTACAAGTGTGTCTGATTAAAGTATATGTTTTTTATAGAACCTTGATTGCACATTCCTTTATATTGGACTGTTATACTTCACTGTTTCGGTTGCTACTGTGCCACATTTGCACCCCTCTTAGGAATATAGCCTTCCCTCTGCTTATGTTACAACAAAAGGCAAAGGAGGTATATCTCTTGAGTGTGACTGTTTCACCTTTATGATTCTGTTGGCTCTTGGTCTATAGAAGTGTGAGGGCTGAGTAGATGTTGAAGCCTCTACTAATCCTTGTCCTCCTGTACGGCGGACGTCAATTTGTCAGACTGACTCTCTCACTGTGCTTTAGGGTTCCTATCTCTTAATTGTCATTTGTGAGCGCCTATGTTAATGCCACTATTGCTTTTAATCACTGAATCATGGATTGGCTCATCCCAACAAAGGTGCTGGATAGTGCTTCCTGACTTAAGCAGATACCTAGGAAGAAGTTGTCCCCCTCTTCTACCAGTAATGGACTGCAGAAGTGGTTTATTAGCGTGTGAATGAGTGTGGGTGTTGATTAGACATTGGTCATTAGTCAATTGTGGTCACTGGGATGTGGGTAGAGGTTGAGATGAAAGAGAGAGAGAGAGAGTGGGGGACAGAGAGAGAAAGAGAGAGAGAAAGAAAGAGAGAGAAGAGAGAGAGAGAGAGAGAGAGAGAGAGAGAGAGAGAGAGAGAGAGAGAGAGAGAGAGAGAGAGAGAGAGAAAGAAAGCAGGTGTCATTGAGCAGCATCATGACATATAGGGTATTTGTCTAACCCTTGTTGCTATCTTGCGTACATCTCCATCACGAGTTTAACATGTATGTTGTTCTGCCGCAATTCGCATGACTTACCATGCCCATTAGATATGCCAAACCTGAATAAACACCAGCATTATCACTGCCTCAATAGATAGGGATATTTGTTATAGGAGAGTGTATACATTGTTGATTATACAAAGGTCTACTTTGAAGTACTGCAGACCGCAATTTGGCATACATGTAACATGTGCCCCATAAAGATTCCAGAGGCTGTGCATATCAATTATCACAAATGCATCATCTATGTAAATACTCAGTAGCATTTGCCCACACAGAAGTTGGATGATGTGAGGGTTGCAATGGGGAAAGCCATTGCAATACTGGCATGCTGTCCAGGATGTTGAAAGCCAGGATTTCTATGCTTCAATATTTCTTTTTCTTCTCAGTGACATTCTAAAGTACTGGGCTTTGGCATCCATGATTGGATGATGTGAATCTCAGTATTGTCACTGGTGATATCACCCTTTGGCATTCACCCTAAAGTCAGTGCACGTGGGCATACACTAAATGTCACTACTTGCAAAATCTGCTGTCTATGGATGCCATTGCACCCCCCACCCCAATCTCTATGGGCATAAGGATAAAACGTATATGTATTTGGCCTATTGTTGGGGAGTCTGTCAACAACCTCAGGCAGAATGGCAGGCCTGTATATCACAGATATGTATCAAAGGTAAAAAGCAGGCGGCTAGATGGACTTGAAAGGCATGTCAGTGCCCATGCTGTAAGGTTAGGTCCCCTGCCACTGAGATAAATACATTTGGGTATGTTTCTCAACTGAATTTTCAGCATGTGCACAGGTTGCAATATGATGTATGCTTTCGGACTGTAAATGTAAATTAGCTTCCTCCATATTCCACCAAAATATGATGGGTCTAGGAGTCTCCTATGCATGCACTATTAGGTTCACTTGAGGCGGCACGTAGTGTTTCTAAGGTTTCCAGTTCTTCCTTTTGATGGACAGGCTGTCATTATTTGGAAAACAGTTGTCATTTTGTCATCCCAGTCCAAATCTTCGAAGCATCCATTCGCATAAAATAGTTGCTCAAATTCTAATTTGATGATGATTCAGTGCAATACGAAAATACAAAGGCATGTATAAGTTTGCCGGTCCAATAACACCTGTGCCGGTAAACTTGCCGGTATTTTTGTTACCGGACCGGCAAGCAACAAGTTCTGCTCATGGGTGCCTTTTCTCCCGCCAGGACTGACCTGGCGGGCGGAATGTCAACCCCGAGCAGACCATGTCGGATGCACCGGCAGCATTCACGAATGGTGCCGGTGCATCCAACCTCCCCATTCCCAATGGGACTCAAATGGGAATGGGGACTAATATTTTCCGGCGCCCGGGAATGGGCAATTATTGGGTCTGCCGGGGCCGTAAAGCCCCGGTAATTGCGCATTCCCAGGTGCCGGCAAAAAATTATTCCGGCAGCAGCCATGCCGGTTTTACCGACACAACTACCGCCAGTCTCATAATGAGGCCTAGTGTCTTTTTGGACTTCTTCCTCGAAAAGGAGAATATTTTACTAAACAAATTGTGCAAATTCTAAAGTTGAAAGTGTGGACATATGAACCATTAGTCGCACAGGTTGCATGTGTGTGTGTGGGTTTAGATGTGTATTTAGCCTGCCCTTTACATGCACCAGCCAAGCTCCATGGAAAGATTTCACTAGGCCCAACACCCTCACAGCAGAGCAAATACACACCACCCGTTCCAACGGAAGTCTGCTTCCCCCATGTCCCTATACTGTTGCAATCATTTAATATCGTTCAGAGGAATGCGCCCTGCAAGACCATGAGACAACAGCATGCTTCACACAGCGTCCATTCATCACCACTAAGCTTACAGTAGGCCTTTAACCTCCATGCAGCCAGTCCAGAGTCAGCCCCACACCACGGGCCCTGACCCCCACACCTCTGTATTCCATGATAAGCATGCAACCCTCCTGTCCCAACACAAATCAAGTGTCCATAAAAGATCTAAGCATGCGCGACTGTTTTCCTCCCAACATAAAATATATCCTTTGTAACATGAGGTACAGGGAGGGCTAAATTAAAGATCAAACCCAGGGTGGAGACCAACTTGCCAAGCTGCCAAGGTGCGTGCCACAGTGATATAGTAAGTGGGATTAGCATGTTTAGTTTAGCAGCAACATTGTATTTGATGAGGGCCCTAACCTTCACCGCCACAATGAGCCCTGCTGACCCACATGGATCCTGATGGCAGAAAAGGACCAACCAATTGTAGCCTGGCATCCCCTATGGAGCAGGCCCATCTGTTGGGTCCCACCAATCAGTGGCAACAGTTTATACTGTATTTGATGATGCTTTTTGGCTTTTTAATCTTCTACTTGTCTGGAAGAACCAGAGCGCTCTCGAGCAGCAGAGTTAGTTGTTGACATTTTGTATGCTGTACAATTAAAGCCTTGTTATCCTTGCAAGCTATCTCTTGGCCTATTTCCCTAGAGTCTTGTATTCGCTCTGTAGTGTGCGTTAAAAGGGGGCTTGCCTTCAGTTACAAGTAAGTCCTTTATTTCAGTTACTCTTAAGCTACAGGAGAGGAACCCACTGGCTCCTGCTCCCAGGCTACATCTTCCAATTGTCTGGATTGGAAGGCGCGCAAGCTAGCATTCCCTCACTCAAACATCAACATTCTCACATTCCAACATTCGCTCTGACATCATGTTTTCCAGACTAGCTTGCATCCATCCATCCAGCAAAGACACCACAATCTCATTCACACTCATACATCCAACTCCAAGCCTCACAATGACATAACTATGACATCTGTGAAATAAAGATTAGGCAGAACCAATACCACTGCAGAGATAGGACCCAGATCAAGTGGAGGCCACATGTCCTAAACCACATTCACCAAACTGTAAACGCCTCCCAAATAACTAACCACTCGTCCCACATACACACCAAGAAAAAACAGAATATACTCATACAACCCCACTCGTAGTTTTAAAGAGCAATGGTGCTCTGTGAGTAGCGTGGCATTCACAGATGCTTTTGGTCCCACCCCCATGAGTAGTCACACCCCAATATCTCACATGACCTACCTCCACGTGTAGTCTTACCTCTCTTTCTCAAAATCTCAAATGACCCACTTCCATGGGCCTCATTAAGACCCAGGCGGTAATCTGCCGACATTACCGCCATGGCGTGGGCCGATGGCGTAAAGAGCGCCACATTACGACCCATCGCGCACGAGCATTACGCCATGGCAGTAATGTAATTAACGCCATGGCGGAAAGGGCCCCTACCGGCATCGTAGGGCAAGCAAGGTGCACTTCCGCCACCGTAAGTAGCGGCCACCGTAATTAGCGGTGGCCGCAATTAGCAGTCACCGTAAAAAGCAGAACCGGAAATAGCGTCAACGCGGCGGAACGGGAAACAGCACGTCGGCCATCTTTAAAAACACAATCCATTGCCATCCTTCCGAACAACCCCAGATCCAACCCTGACACCTGTCCCAACCCATCACCCACCCATTCAACCACCCAAAAATGCCTAAAGTTGTTAAGAAGGCATGTGACCGCCAGCACCAGGAAAGATTTACCCGGGAGGAACTCTGCATGCTTGCGGAGACCCTGCAAGACAATGCAGCTGTCGTTTTCTCGCCGGAAATGACCAGGCCGGCGATAACAAAAAAGAAGGCCATATGGGCCCTGGTGGCCGAGCGCGTCAGCGCGGTGGGGACCGTACCCCGCACCCCACAGCAGTGTTGAGATGACCTTTGCATACGGGTCAGAGCCATCATCTCTGCGAACCGCAACCTTGCCCTGGGTACTGGTGGAGGTTCGGAATCCCCACTGAAACTCCAACCGTGGGAGGAAATATGTGCAACCACGATTGGCATGGACGGCATTGAAGGGGTCGGAGGGATGGAAAGGGGAGTTCCGACATCAGGCGATGAAGGTAGGTGCCTCAAACAAGACATGCCATAGTCACTGCAGTCCATTCATGTGTAGCACAATGTTGCCCTAGAGTGTAAATGCAACACATTAGCTGGAAACTGCCCATAGCCACATGCGAGCTCCACCCTGTATACACTGCTGGCACCCACATACCTCCATCCACATTCCACACAAAAAGGAGACAACCTGCATGGCCCTGCCTGAAATCTGCCTCATCTACCGACCAGAATCATGTCAATCATTGTCATTCCAAAGTCCGCAGACCCATCAATAACGCCCTCCCTCCTTTGCTCCACCACAGGCACAGAATCACACCCCGAGGACCAGGACACCCCTGCGACAAAGAGAGCCAAGAAGGCCAATAATACCATCTCCACACCCTCACCTTCAGCTGCAGTGAGGCAGACCCCACAACAAGCAGAATCCACTGCAAGCAAACCGGACGGCCCACCGGCAAGCACCCCAGTAGGCAGCAGGCCAGCAGCAGCAGCACCACCTGTACCAACATTGCCTGCCACAGAAGGCACCGGGTCTGCGGCCAGCAGCAACATGGGTGAAACAGCTGCAATTGCTGCATGTTCAGACTCTGACATTGAGGAGCACGAAGTCAGAAGCCCCACTGACCTGCTACATTCCCCCTGTTTGTCAAATGCCAGCCCCCATGAGGATCACACACAGGGGCACACAGAGGAAGAGGAGTGGCCTTCTACCCCATGCCCAGTTCTCAGTCCACAGGAGGGGAGCAGCCCCTCCATCACACCACCAGCAGTGGGCATGGCCCAGCAGGGGCAGCAGTCCCTAGAGGACATCATACAACGGAAGCAACATCTGTCCACGATGCTGACTGAGCATGCTGCGGAATGTGTGGGGGCTAGGGCAACCATTGAACAGGCCACGGAGACCCTAAGGGCCGAAATTGCGCAGAGCACTGCCACCCTGAGGGATGCTATGCAGGCCATGTCTAGGGACATTTGTGGTGAACTTGCCGGGTTGCGTCGTGCGCTCACTGAGCTCACCCACACCCTACAGGACGTGCATGCACGGGAGCAGGCAGGGACATCATCCGCTGCCAGTTCTGCACAGAGCAGCCCCGTCCGACGTTCCGGACGGAACCTGCGCTCCACAGCCAGGGGTGCCCTGGGGGCCGGGAGAGGGGGCTTGTAACAGCCCGTGGCCACTGTCACAGGCATCTGTTGACACTTACATGGGGTGTGTTGGGGTGTGCAGGGGGGAGGGGGGAGGTGGGAGGGGTTGTATTGGGGTGTGCAGGGGGTAGTGGGGAGGTGGGAGGGGGTGTGTTGGGGTGTGCAGGGGGGAGGGGGGAGGTGGGAGGGAGTGTGTTGGGGTGTTCAGGGGGAGGGGGGAGTGTGTCATGACGTTTTATGATTGAAATACACTTTTTCCTTTTCCGAAATGAAATGTGTGGACATTTTCATTGCATATGTGTGCTTTATTGGTGTACAGTCCACAGTGTGCATGTCCCAGAGACACACAGTGCCCCAAGTGCAGTCTCCATGTGATACACAACAGCCGTGTGTGCTAGAAGCAGTGGTCGATGATATTTTGACGCATTTCACGCCCCTCCTGTGCATCGCCTCCTCCATGAGGTGCCGCCCCATCTGCACCTCCTCATCCTCATCGTCAGGTGGTTGCAGTTCTGCGTCAGGGGGCAGGGGCACATTCCGTCTGATGCACATATTGTGTAGCATGACACATGCCATGACGATCTTTGCCACCTTCTCATGGCGGTACAGGAGTGCCCCACCAGACCTGCTGAGGCATCGGAACCGTGCCTTCAATAGGCCGAATGTCTGCTCTATGACCACACGGGTACGTGTATGTGCACGGTTGAAGTCCTCCTCATGCTGGTTCTGCGGGTTCCGGACTGGTGTAAGGAGCCACCTCTTCAGGGGATAGCCTGCATCACCTGTATGTAGGCGAGAATGTATGTGTCAGTCATGACGTCTGATCAAGAACATGATGTGCCACCATGGCTTGCATCCAACTGTTACTTTGGCTCACTTCTACATGCACTAATTGATTCACACAATGCAACCAGTATATGCTCATGGCTCCCATGGCCTGTTTTGCAGGCCATCACCCAATGTATGCAGAGGGGTGGAGTGCATTGTGAGTGCCCATCCACTGTGTCCGTTCATGCCGTTTGGTTAGTTGGCCAGGCACATGTCCTGGGATGGCAATGCACACATCATTGCAACATTGATTTGGGCCTCATCATGACCTCAGTGAGCAATCCTGATGTAGACAGGGACATTTTGGGGGCCCTGCTGTCTGTGTAATGGTGTGTTGATGTTTCTGTCCGTCATGTGCCTCCTTCGTGGGCAGTTATGGGGGACAGGCCTATCGGTTGATGGTGTTTGGTGACGTGCATATAGGTGCTTTTCATTGTTGACAAAGTGGTCTGAATTGGTAGAATGCACTTGCAGATGGTTGTGTCATGGTTGGGACACAACCTCATTCACATAGTAGGGCTGCATACATTGGGTATTGGCTTTACTGGTGTTGGGTGGAGTTTGGGTTGCTTTAGGGTATCATCTGTCTCCGTTCTCTCTGCTACTCACAGCCAATTGGAGTATGCATCATTCCCCCCCCTTTCAGCCAGGTGGAGTATGCATCATCCCCCCCTTTCAGCCAGGTGGAGTATGCATCATTCCCCCCCTTTCAGCCAGGTGGAGTATGCATCATCCCCCCCCCTTCAGCCAGGTGGAGTATGCATCATTCCCCCCCTTTCAGCCAGGTGGAGTATGCATCACCCCCCCCTTTCAGCCAGGTAGAGTATGCATCATTCCCCCCCACTTTCAGCCAGGTGGAGTATGCATCATTCTCCCCCCCCCTTTCAGCCAGGTGGAGTATGCATCATCCCCCCCTTTCAGCCAGGTGGAGTATGCATCATTCCCCCCCCTTTCAGCCAGGTGGAGTATGCATCACCCCCCCCTTCAGCCAGGTGGAGTATGCATCATTCCCCCCCTTTCAGCCAGGTGGAGTATGCATCCTCCCCCCCCTTTCAGCCAGGTGGAGTATGCATCATCCCCCCCCCCTTTCAGCCAGGTGGCGTATGCATCATTCCCCCCCTTTCAGCCAGGTGGAGTATGCATCACCCCCCCTTTCATCCAGGTGGAGTATGCATTGGTACGTCATTCACCTACCCACTTCACATTTCCATGGTCATGACATTGGACTCACCGAGTAGCCAGGATCTTGGGCCTGCATGTCGCTCCATGTAGCGTGGTATTGTGGAGTTCCACAGGACCATAGAATCATGGGTTGATCCGGGGAATCGGGCACAACAATGTGTGATGATCTTGTTGGAGTCACAGACCATTTGCACGTTGATTGAGTGGAACTGTGTCCGGTTGCGGTACGGTACCTCCATGGCAGGTGGAACCACCAATTCCACATGGGTGCAGTCGATGGCACCAATGCAACCAGGTATGCCGGCTAGTGCATGGAAACCCACTTTGGTGTTTGCAATCTCCTGGGCAGTCCGTGGTAATGAGATGTGGTTGTCTGTGTGCTTGAGGAGGGCATCGAGCACTTGGATGAGTGTTCATGAGAATAATGGTTGTGAAATGCCATGCAAGTGCCCCACTGTGTGCTGGTAGGTGCCTAGGGCCAGGAAGTGGAGTACAGACACTACCTTCAGTCGGGGTGGGATGGCAGTTGGAGTTTCTATCATGCTGACAATGTCGTTGTGTGTCATGTCTACGATGG
Source organism: Ambystoma mexicanum (assembly GCF_040938575.1). Classification (NCBI taxonomy): domain Eukaryota; kingdom Metazoa; phylum Chordata; class Amphibia; order Caudata; family Ambystomatidae; genus Ambystoma; species Ambystoma mexicanum. The sequence continues at coordinate 1,080,546,785 of NC_090930.1, forward strand.
CGGTGATGGTGTCCCGGTCCAAACGGTACAGGGTGTGGATCTGCTCAGCAGTGAGGTTGAATGGATTGGCTCTGATGCGTGGGATTGGGGGCTGCCTGCGTGGTGACACTGGCTGTGCTGGTGGGGCTTGCTGGGCCTGCCTTGCCCTCCTTCTCCTCCTGCGTCTCCTCTGTTCTGCCTGTTGTTGTTGTTGCTGTTGTAGCACATGCATTGCTATCAGGTCCTCCAGCCCCAACATTGCTAGTCGTATTGGTATCATTGTGGAGTGTGACTGGGTGTGGGAAGGGGTTGGGTGTGCTCTTTCTGTACTTCCTGAGTCTGTATTGCCTTCACCTGTGCTGTTTCTGTGCACCTGTGGCAGCTGCATTCACTTTACATGGCCATTTACGGTTGGTTCGCGATGACGTAATTAGCACCATGGCGGTAAGGTACTTAACGGGCTGGGTGATGGCGTTAGGTGCATGTCCGCTTGGGTCGGCATTCGCGTACCTTACTGCCATGGCGCTAAGTACGGTGTGGGAGGTCGCGTGCGCGCGCCCTTGCCGCAGTTAGCGGCAGCGTTAACTACGATGCCGCTAATGGCATCGTAGTTAACGGTCACGGGTCATGATCGGACCTAGCGGAAAACGATGGCGGTAACCATTTACCGCCATCGTTTTTCACTTAGCGCCAGGGTCGTAATGAGGCTGCATGTGTAGTTTTCATTCCCTCTCCCAGAGCACTTCTGCTGCTCTATACTCAGGGCAAACATGCCACACATTCATTTCTATAGCACAAATTATTCTGCTACTAATCTGCATTTCCGGTGCCACTCAGTACAATTACACCTTGCACTCCAATCTAACTTCTGCCACACATCTGCTGTTAGACCTTTTGTTATGATTTTTGGATTGTCATGCCTTTTGCACACGTGCTGTGTCATGTTATTTTTTGTTATTAGGTGACTTCTAGATTGTTTCCACACCTCATTAGCCTGCTCACAATTTTACCTTTTGCTTTTCCTATACTGCGTCCAGCTCTACCGATGCAAGTGTGTTTCTATCAGTACAACTTATTGTTCCCATATGTCCCACAGGAGTTTGAATCCTAGGTTCCCACTATGATTCTGCCTGCTGCGATTTCCTCCAATGTGTTCCACTGCAATTGTAGCCGAATCTGATTTTGCTCCTAGGATTGGGACAGCCTCTCAACTCCTAGTTGTCCCTGTGCATATTTGCCCCTTGAGCAATTCCACTTCACTGTTGACTTGGAACCAACTGCTGTGTGTTCCTGTGTATCTACCCCACATGGTTCTTCAAAGTGATTTATAACTTGGGGATGCACATTATCATAGCACCACCCCACTCCAGGATGCCTTAGGACATCTCATAATTACCCCCACCCGAGGTTCAATGCTATCAGGGCATCATCACAGCCAAACCAAATGGGGGACATGTGAATTTACTGCAACCAAGATTTTACAGTATGGGTTGTTCCAGCCCACGTAGGAGTTCATATAACGGGTGGCAGGGGAGTAGAACAATTGGACATCTGAGGATTGGTGGGACACAGAAAAGATGTGATCCCTGTGTAGAATAAAATGTAAAACGCCAACAAGCTAGGGGTGCCCCCCATGAGAGGCCACTCCCCACCCAGTATTGCACATATCAAGCTAAGCTTATGGCAGGAAATAACGGTGTGGGTAGAGCTCTTTGAGTTTGGGAGAGGCTGCGAGAACTGCGTGGGTGACAGTTGGCAAAAAAAGGTTTAGAGGTGATTCTGGCAGATAACCAGCTGGTACACAGCATGGAGTACACCTGGCTGCAAAAAGGAAGGAGAAGCCAGCAGGAGTGGGTACAGTGATTACAGGTTGACCTACTGCACTAAATCTACTAGTGCTAACAAACCTATGAATTGTAAGTGGATGCTCACGAGGTACATCAATGTCTCCACGTGATACTCCACTTGACACAATCTGTGTATTGATACAGTTAATTCTGTATTTGGTGCTTTATCAATCCCAAACCTTTTCCCTAACACCTATGTCCTCACACTTTGCACTCCCCACCATACCAAAGACTCAACTATGTGCGTCCCACTGTCTCCTCCCTCGGTTGCTTGTAGATCTCCTGTTACCAAGTGCCTGCCTTCACCCTACTCTGCTGGCTCCCCGCTCCATTTCTCTCTGCTTCCCTCACTGTAATCTTCCCCCATGAGTGTAAGGCACTCTGTTGCTTCCTTTAGCTAGGCCCACGCTCAACAAATAATAATAAGACATTACACTGAGTAATGTCCATATTAACATGCTCAAATTCCACACTGCAACACACAATATGCCTACAAATTAAGCCGCCCACACATGGCAATTGAATACCCATCCCAGCAAATATCAGAACAATACAAGCTTCAACCACCCTGTATATCAGAGTCCTGAAGAATGTATTCTCTCATCTGAATGTAGATACCTTAGGTTTCCCTCACACATACCACTTAGAAACATATCCACACACAGTACCCTTGCACACTAAAACTTCATATTATAATAAACCGTGAGGTAAGAAAGGTCGACAGCCTATAGTGTGGTGCAGTAGATCATTGTACAATAATAGCAACATACACTTTATTGTTTCCTTGCTAAAATAGTTAAAATACTATACATTCTATGATTCAAAACATGCATACAGTTATAGACATAATGTCTCTCGGGTGGAGAGACTAGACAGAACAAAAATATTAGTAACAGTTTTAGACAATTATTATGCTAATTGCGAGAAAGTGGCTTGTTACTTATCTAAGTGGGAAATGCTCTTCTATGAAGAGCAAAGCGATTTGGAAAAGGGAGTATAATTTATAATCTCCAAGGTAAACTAATAACTCAGTGTAGTCAGTTTATACACTGGTGCTTCCACCCTTGGGCGTTGGCTACTTCTCAACATGTTTCTGTTCATAACCTATTCCATGGCGAACATTTATCAGGAGTTATATTATTAAGGTCCCTTATAATGCTAGGGCTCAAAATTTGAGAACCCTTTCAGTTACTTTCGAATCAGCTTCCAAAGTGGTGTTTCGTATATCCACTTTACTGCCTGCACATTATAGACTCGGAGGATGTGTAGGGGTAGCTAGATCCATTAGGGAAAAGCCTTACAAATAGTGGTAAATCCATGCGTTATAGTGTCAGGGTCTGAAGGTCTAGTATGCATAGGCTGTTTATTGAGTTTCCATTTGGTCCTTAATCGGGTACTGATGTGAATACTGCAGCCTGCCTATGTGTTCAAATCCACACTGTAGACTTATGACGACTGGAATGCAACATCATATTCATAAGGTATCTTTGGAATAGTGTCTGTCTATATCTGGTTGTGAATTGATGTGTCGGGCGGGATGGTACGTGACTTGTTTGTTTATTGGTCAAGGTAGAAACTGCACATTTAGATTTACAAACTGGTGTGTCCCCGTGTTTCCCCATTATCCTAACCACACGTAAGCTTCACACATCAAAACAACCCCAAAGCTATCATGCATTTTTCCTCCTTCACTTCTAGCCAAAGACTTTGGTTTCCCTTTCAGATCCACAAGAGCACCAAGATTCCATGTGGAGCATGCAATGGCAAGCACAATTGTTCAGTTTAAGACTGTTGCCAGTGTTATGAATCTATGCGCAACATTTAGCATATTTTGCTTGAATTGGTAAAAATTTGTGAAATAAAAAACATTGTTTTTGTACATTCATAAATAATGCCCACATCCTGTAAAATTGCTGTAAGAAAAAGCAGCAAAGGGATGTTACTGGGGAGTTTGCCAGAAAACTAAATGAAACCTTTCACTCAGTGTGCCGAGAAAATCTCAAGCAAAGTTTATCATATTTGAACAGAAAAACTATAAAACATACTTTAAAACTATTTATTTGATTTTCCATTTACTTAGCAGGAAAATAAAACCCGTAAATTTAAATATTTTAAGCACATTTAGTGTCTGTTAAAAAAAATCATGCCAACTTATTTCTTTACATGGATCTATTTTAGCAAACTAATTGTAAACAATGTGTTTGAGTATTCCATGTACTTTGTAGATTAAGAAAAACAATTGCCACAAATTAGTTCTTGCAGTTCTTTCCCTGTCATTTCGGTAGAGGCACAATTTGTAAAATAAATCATAATTTTACAATTTCATCACATTAAAATATACATTTTAGCTCAATGACTGTCTGTGTGTGAATGCACTGCTGTTTATTAAAACTGATACATTTTCTAAATGAATAAATAAGCTAACATGGCATGGAAATACTTATTGTTATTTCTGGGAAAACTAGGATATGCAAACCCTCTCCTGCACTTTTAGACAATTCAGTTTGGATTCCTTGAACGAATTATTTTATGAACAAAACATAGATACAACTATTGAGTGCACATTGTACTGCCACAGACAACTCTAAGAGATGTGTCTGTATTGTAACAATATCTAAATGACACTTTCAAATCAGTGTGTGCTGGGATGAGCCTGTACATATGTTTAGTGTATGTGTTTGCCACACAAATAAAATAAAATATGTGATGTGTTAAAGGCAAAGGGAGGACACAGCTTTTAGCATGTGTGTAAGTAGCCACATACTGTTCAAATGGAATTTCATAACACTTTGTTACCTCAAGTGTCTCAGCAGCATCCATGGAGCGGGTACTGGCGCATGACCCATACCATTGCAGCCCCATGCACTGCTGCTATGTTCCTTATACTTCTCCTGCTTCTCGAGGTGATGAAGACGATACATCTAAATTCCATGGATGAATCCTGAATGGCACAGGCTACTAGAGCTGTGCAGACGGTATGAGTAGCTCAAAGACTCTTCTACGTGGGGGTCAGGGGGTGGGGCACAAGCTCTCTGCAATGGCAGCCACCTCTGCCCTCCTCTAACTCGACTGCTTTAACACAAGAATTTGAAAGTTACTGAATATGATGAATGACTACAACGTTAGTATAGCGGTTTCTCCTTTACTTTGGCCGCTTTTTCTACACAGTTTTCCCTGATTTTATTAGCATGTAGGGGGTAGCAAGTATAATTCAAGAGGAATCATCACGTGTTCCTGTAGGAAGAGAATTCAGTGAACACATTATATAAGGAATCCTACTTAAGAAGATATGTACTACTTGATAACAAAGGGGGCTTAGCCATGTGCTTAGAAGGCAGTGGACTCCTGCTAACCAAAGAGATAATCGATGCAATGTTCATATTTTGTGTTTGTTTATTTATTTACAGTTGATTTGTAGAGAGCCCTCTGTGAAATATAGCCTCTTCATGGCACCAACTGTCAGAACACCTGCAGAGCTATACATTGCTTAGTTTCTCTGTGAACAACATTATGAAATAACCAGTGCCAGCCCAAAGGCAACACACATTACTTCTACGTCTGTATGCACGCCAGTGCATTTTCTTGATTAGCGGTTTGTGAAGGTGAGGCATCTTTACGAAATTGTCTACTCTTTCTTTGGATGGCTTTTTATTTGTGGATGCAGTGCATTCGGTGAAAATCCGTTAGAGAGCATTTCCATTTTTTGTGGAAGTTGTAGTCTCCGCCTGCAAAGGATATGGATAAGAAACCCCTTACCATGATTGACCTTTTGGGACTTTTATATGAGCATGGTAAAAAAGCTATATGCCGTTCAAGCAACAGGATATTGACATGAAGGATGGCTTTGATCTACTGCTCCTAATGCAAGGACCTAAGTTGGTACAATTACTGTTATTGGAGACTGTAAGAGGAATTCATCTGGGGTGCTCATTCTAGAAAGATATAACAATATTTTTGCTGGTTGTGAAGCATAATAATTGTGCTATGAGCTTGCTAAGTATCCTTTTAAACCACAAAATACTCATTTGCATAAGGTAAAGCGTCTATCCCCTCAGCATGCATGTTAGAAAGTAAAAAAAAAAAAAAAAAAGCAGGCATTATGAAAAAGCCGGGCTTTTCAGTAGTGGGGCCATATTTGGTCCGAGTTCTGAGACCCTGAAGGTTTCAATGCTGGAATAGGTGTAAGGAAAGGCTAGCAGCTGGAGATTATGCATGTTGCATTTTGGTCTGAAAGGAAGTGTTTAGTTCAATGGGTGAATAAGCACAGTATCGTCTGAGAGCTTAGACATTGCAATGCTAAAGGTTGTTAATGGCAAGAAAAGGCGAATGCCTTTGGTCATGACCAGTGAGCATTTTGAGTATGTTTAGGTATACCACAAAAAAGAAAAGAAAAAAAGAAAATCACTGACACAACAATAGGTAAGTACAGTAAAGTTAAGTACAGTAAAGGCAAAGCTCTGTAGTAACAACCTTTGACATTCACTGAACACAATATATTTAAAGGTGTTAATAGAAAAATAACCTCACCATTTGTGTTACCAAACCGCCATCAAGCCCCACCATGCAAAGATCAAGACATCTCAAATGGCATCATAGATGACATGAATGACCATTCCTCCAGTTGGCATGTGGTATTCGCAGCATTAAATCTCAATAAAACGAAGAATGATTGTGTTGAGTTTTAGTTTTGATTTGAGAGCCATTTCAAAACAACGTCCAAGATAACCGTAAGCTATGTTTGCACGAGTCTAATGCCCATATGAATTTAAGAACCTCAATGTGTGAAGCCGTGAGCTGTGTACAGCAGGGGGAACAGAATTTTGCTGCTGACCATAACTAGTATATTTCAGTAGTTTTAGAGTGCAAAACTGTGCGAGAGAAAAAGAGGGAGTGTGTGTGTGTGTGTGTGAGTGAGTGTGTGTGAGAGAGAGAGAGAGAGAGAGAGAGAGAGAGAGAGAAAGAGAGAAGGGGGGGTGAGAGAGAGATATGCTTAACCGATAAGTGTGAATTATAAGCACTGCGTATTTTACATTTTGACCATGCGTGTCTGCATTTGCTACTATTTATATATACATATCCCATATATTCTTTCGAAAGGAAAATACAGTTTCTTGTGCCAACTCACATCATACATCAATAACACAGATATATTTACATCCTCAGAGAATGCCTGCTCAGATAAGAATGTAACTGAATGAGTAATATGAAAAAGGTTCTTATGCGGTTCTCAAAGCGTAAACATAAACTTGTTACATGTGACTACATGTGTCCACCTAAAGGGGTTTTCACCCCCTGACAAAACCTATATATCATAAGTAAGTCTGCATCGTGAAAAATAGTTCTTTGTACCATAACTACATTTTCATTTGAAATGAAAAATATTGCATACAATCGTAATGTGTATATTTATTTACATATATGTTTTATTTATTTATATATTTATATAGCGCCATAGCCCACATGTCGCAGCGCGCTAACATATAGACAAGGACAACGAAGGATCATATTTCCCCTTGGGACTTCCTTAAACTCATGTTTGTACAATACAGCATTGTACATTAATCCTCGTGTGTGTGAATTAACAAAACTGCATCGGTGGGAACGAAATGGGTGGATGTATCCTCTTAACATTTTTGCTGCCCATGGAACAGAATTGTCTGTAAAATTCTTGCAGCATCATGGACTTTAAAGTGGTGCATAGCAACGTATCATGGCACAGTGAAGAATGCATCAACCTTTTTTAGAGGAAATGCCTGCAACCTCTGATTGGTGGGAATTATGTACTCTGTGGGGCAAGCCAGCTATTGTGCCCAATCAGAGAGGGTGAGAAGGACCCAATCAGCTTTTATTATCACAGAGTGGAATAGGAGTGGGGCTCATTGTGCAGTATCGCACCAAAACAAATTTCACTTGTGACCCCAGTACTTAAACTGCTTTGAATTCCAAACACCATGACCTGCCCAAGCACATTTGGAGTATTTTTCGAAATTATTTTTAAGCTGTTATTATTGACACTGTCAGAAGGGACAACATTTTAATATCCTTTAAAGATATCTTAATTACATATGTGGTGACACATAGGGCATCACTATTTGCAACAGGATTTGTCTTAGCTATGTCAATGGAATAGTCATTGTGGATCCACAGCCACTAACATGTGTTCAATAAACAAACAACTCTTGGTTGTGTTTCGTGAAATCTAATGCACTTCCACAGAACTTTAAATGTGCACATATTTTGAAAGTGGATTGAATAATAGTAATGTTTATATAATTTGGAAATACGATAGAAATATCAAGTAGGACATGAAAGAAAACAGATTAATTATTCTACTATTGTGCCTTATATATGCACAAGAAGCAGATATAAAACACATTTTCACAAAACAAATCACAATTTTTTTCAAGGAGACTGCATGCAGTAGAGTCCTTTGAATCTTGACGGCATTGGGAGAGCCACGACTGGGAGAAAACAACGTCCCCATCAACTCTCTTATACTTTACATATGTTCTCTACAACAAAGGAGCACACGGCACATATGTGAAATTGAAAGAAATGTATTTTATATGATTGCTTTTCATCTTCATTTTTACTTATTTTCAATGTAATGGGCATTGTTATTTTAGACTTTTTTCTACATGCATAGTGTTCTTCCCAAGTACATACATGTAACTATATGCTATATTCCCCAATCCTACAGCACACTAGCTAAGACATTCAACTTGGAAATGTCACAAACAAGAAAATGCAGTAAACATTTGCAGGGTAATTCATAGAATCCAGCGCACAAGTAGCGCACGCGGCTGGCGCACAGCGTGCGCCTGCGATAGTCTGCGCCAGGCACGTGCGCTAAAACTGATTTCCGCGCACAGCGTATTCATGGATTTCATGCTCCCAAACCAGCCGTGGCGCAGAGAATCGCAGCGAGCCTGCAGCAGCGCCAGTAACGCCCCCAAGAACGCCCTCGCGCAAGGAAAAGCCATCAAAATCGCTACATCATCGCTAAGGGCTGCGCTAACCCTGGACCACTTCACAGGGCAGGCAAACAAGGAAAGCAAAGCGGGCAATCTTCAAATCAGGAGTACGCGGTAAGTTCTACACGCGACTAGGCAGGGAACGTGAATTACAGGGGTACGCGGGAATTATCACACGCGAACAGCCAGGGAACGCGTATTACAGGGGTACGCGTGAAGTAGAACACGCGATAGGCCAGGGAACGTGTATTACAGGGGTACGCGTGAAGTAGAACATGCGATAGGCCAGGGAACGTGTATTACAGGGGTACGCGGGAATTATCACACGCGAACAGCCAGGGTGCGTGTATTACAGGGGTAGCGGGAAGTTCAACACGCGATTGGCCAGGGAACGTGTATTACAGGGGTACGCGTGAAGTAGAACACGCGACAGGCCAGGGAACGTGTATCACAGGGGTATGCGGGAATCATCACACGCGAACAGCCAGGGTGCGTGTATTACAGGGGTAGCGGGAAGTTCAACACGCGATTGGCCAGGGTACGTGTATTACAGGGGTACGCGTGAAGTAGAACACGCGATAGGCCAGGGAACGTGTATTACAGGGGTACGCGGGAATTATCACACGCGAACAGCCAGGGTGCGTGTATTACAGGGGTAGCGGGAAGTTCAACACGCGATTGGCCAGGGAACGTGTATTACAGGGGTACGCGTGAAGTAGAACACGCGACAGGCCAGGGAACGTGTATCACAGGGGTATGCGGGAATCATCACACGCGAACAGCCAGGGTGCGTGTATTACAGGGGTAGCGGGAAGTTCAACACGCGATTGGCCAGGGTACGTGTATTACAGGGGTACGCGTGAAGTAGAACACGCGATAGGCCAGGGAACGTGTATTACAGGGGTACGCGGGAATTATCACACGCGAACAGCCAGGGTGCGTGTATTACAGGGGTAGCGGGAAGTTCAACACGCGATTGGCCAGGGAACGTGTATTACAGGGGTACGCGTGAAGTAGAACACGCGATAGGCCAGGGAACGTGTATTACAGGGGTACGCGGGAATTATCACACGCGAATAGGCTGGGTGGGCCCTCACAGGTGTACCCTGTACACCCTCCACGGCCCCTGCAGGCAGCCCACAAAACAGGGGACTACCCTGCACACCTGATCATGTCCCCCTGCACCCCCATCCACCAGGGGCACCCTCCACCAGGCCCCCACCCATGTCTCCCACCACCCCCACCCCCCAGCAGTGCAGGGGCACCTGCCAGCAGGCCCCCACCCATGTCTCCCACCACCCCCACCCCCCATCCACCAGGGGCACCCTCCACCAGGCCCCCACCCATGTCTCCCACCACCCCCACCCACCAGCACTGTGGGGCACGTGGCCAGCAGGCAGTCAGGCAGCAGCAGATGGCAGGTGGGAGCGTGCTCAGGGCTCTGGGGGACTGTAATTTGGCCTCCTGGCCAGGAGCGTGGTCTTTCGTGTTTGAACGCGTGGACAGCCTGATAGGGAGTGATTTTGCACGTGAAAATCCCACACTCAGCGAATCGCGCGAAAACCCGTCACCAGCATATGTGCGTCTATAGTTACCTGCACGTGCAGTGTCAAAGCGTGTGACTGGTGAAAATGGATCTACACGCAGGAGTGACAAAGCGTGTGATTGGTGAAAATGGATCTACACGCAGGAGTGACAAAGCGTGTGATTGGTGAAAATGGATCTACACGCAGGAGTGACAAAGCGTGTGATTGGTGAAAAGTGAGCTACACGCAGGAGTGTCAAAGCGTGTGATTGGTGAAAAAGGATCCACACGCAGAAGTGACAAAGCGTGTGATTGGTGAACATGGGCCAAGCACGTACACGCCGTAAGTGACGCTGTACGTGTGGGCCTGTATATAAGGTAGTGTAGAACACCATTTCCTTGTACGTGCTTTTCGTGGAGAGCGAGTGGGTGAATTCTGTACTTCTTGTCGTTTCACACGCGATTTACTTCACGGCGTTTCCAGTTCGTACTCCCTGTTACCTCTGACAGCTTTTTCTCTTTTTCCTCTTGTACTGGTTTACCTGGGCCTGTTCCCTCAAACAGTGTCCCCTTCTACTGTTGTCCTGTCTCCTCAGACAGCGTACACATCTTCTTTTGGCGGGGGTGTTGCCAACCAAACGCGCTCATTTTTCACGCTCTTTTACCTGGCAGACGGTGAGTCACGCACGTATCTAACTTCTGTGCTTGCCCCGTGTGTAGCCTACCCCTTCAGAGGTCATTCTAGGCTGCGTGTGACACGCATACGTTCATTGAAGTGTTACTGGATGCCACAGCGTAGTGCAGGGTTTTCCATCAGCACACGTGGTCTAGGAGGGGTATTGTGCACGTTCCTTAACTTTTTTGGGGTGCCTGTGCGTTGCGTGACCCGTCATCTTTCCCCAGGGGTGTCATATAGCCTTGCCACTGCACTAGGGTACGAATACCATCTGGTACCCAACCCCTTTGACACCCAATTGCCCAGGACAATTGTGCACACCGACTCCCATACGCACAATAACATCAGTGCCATGGTTGGGAGGCGTGCAAGCCGTAAGGGTGGCAAAGGTGGCCGAGCCACACGTGGTGGCCGTGGAGGATCCACTAGGGGACGTGGTTGTGACTTGCAGGGTGCCCCTGTCCCCCCCAGTCTGGAGGACCAGTCAGGGACACCCATGCCCCCCCCCAGTTGAGGGTCATGTGGCTGATACCAACCCTGATCAGCCCTTGTCGGACCAGCCCATTGTGGCACCAGACCTGTCCGAGGGTGATCCCATCGCTGACATCCAGGTCAGCAGGTCCACTGCACGTGCACCAGTGCACATTGGTGTCATCAGGGCACGCGCATCTATGCCAGATAGGTCATCTGCTGGCCCCCGTAGCCAGGGTGTGGCTCCATCCACCCCACCTCTCATTCACCCTGCCAAGACTGTGTCGGTCCTAGTTCATGCACCTCAGATCAGGCCTGACCCCATCCCTCTACCCCCAATGCCTGCACCTACTCCCATGCTGAGTGTGCAATCCCACACACCCAGTACTGAGTCCACCACGGCTCCTGCCCCTAGTGTCCACAGCGGCGTAGGACACTCTGGATCCCCACCCCCTTCCAAGCGCAAGAGGAAGAGTGCACGTCCGGCACAGGCTGATGCCCCAGGCACGGCTGCACAGTCCGGCCCATCAAGGAAGCCAAGCTTCACAGACGCCGAACTGAATGCACTTGTTCAGTATGTGTCAGATCATGATAGGGAAATGCTCATCGTTGCAGGGTCCAAGACCACACATGCCAGACGCCAGGCACACTGGCAGACCATTGCTGACAGAATAAGTGCCCTTGGAGTAGTGAGGCGCACAGCTAGTGATTGCCAGAAGCGCTGGAATGACCTTAAGCGCAGGGCAAAGGATAAGCTGGCCTCAAGTCATGCCGCAACCTTGGTGACTGGAGGTGGGTCCCCAGCACAGGAAATAGAACTCACACCACACGAGTCCGTAGCTGGATCCTACGTCACCGAGGGACAACTCCAAGGTGTGGGAGATCTCCCTGATTACGAGGCATCATCCGGTGAGTGCACTTGCATGTGTGTATTATCCATGTGCATGGTGTGTGTGTGAAGCATTCATGTTGGGTGCCTGTCAAGGGGGTGTGTGGCAGAGTTGATAGTGGCACCCATGTGCCTCATCCAGTATGTTCAGTGCAACACCATCTGCCCACAGCACTATCCCTACTGGCAACAGTGCACATATGGCCCTACACCATGGAAGTTGCCCTTGAATTGTCATTTTGTCACTACATTGTTGCTCATACTCCCCTGTCTATTCATCTGATGTCTTACATACCATTCCTATACTTTCCCCCAGCCATTCAAGTTTCATCTTCACATGCCTGACATGCAATGATACCACATGCTAATGCGTCCTCTGTATATAAATGCCAACCAACATGCTGTCATACTGTGGATGTTGCCTTGACATCCACCTCCTACCTGTGTGCTTTGGTACCGTCTGGTTTCGAGCCCCATTCCCTCACACTCCATGCTGCTCTTCATGGTCTATCTTCCCTGACTCCTACAGTTCAGACCATCGTGCCCTACTCATGACACCTGCTTGCTAACAGTCAAATGAGGGCACCCTGCCCTCCAATGCGACCCACCCTATTGCTGACAAGTGCATCTGAGCCTACTCAAAGCTAACTCTCACTGACATCTGCTCATACATGCCTTTGCCTGTCCCATAGACCCTTCACATGGTCCCTGTCCTCTCTCCTTGCTCCTCTTCCACCATCAATGGTGGGACCCGTTGGGGTGTACTCCTGGCCTCCTTCCAATCCTCAGAGGCCACAATTGATGTGCATGGTAATGGGAGCATCTCAGTCCAAGGCCCTTAGGCCAACCTCATTCTCCTTGAGAAATGCTACCCACATCTCATCAACTTCCTTTCCTCTCCTGCTGTCCCCCCTCCTCTCTCCTCATCAATCCTGCACTGCCTCCCTGCACCCTCCCATGATCCTTCTCCGCCTCCCACTCCTACACATGCTGCACCTCTGATCTCTAGCACTCCCCGTAAGTCCTACAAGGCTGTCAACCTCCTCCACAATTACACTCCTTTCACTGCGGCTGCATCAGGCATTCCTCCGACATCTGTCAATTACATGAGGTTATGCACCTTGACATCCTTGGTCTCATGGAAACATGTCTGACGGCCAGCTCTGTCTGCATCCTTCACACACTCCTACCTGATGTTCAGGAGACCCTCTCCTTGGCCCGCCACTACTGTGCAGGGGGGGTGTGCCCTTGGCTTCCCTGAGGGTATTCCTGCCACTGTCACTCCTACTTAGACCTACTCCACTCTGGAATGGCTTGTGTGACGTCTCTCTCTACCACACCTTGACTTTCACAAACTGTGCGTACTGTGTCTGGGAAAACTGGTCAAATGTACTACTTCCTTTCTGAGTGTCCTCACCTCTCCTCCTCACTCATGTCCCCAGACACAGAAATCCTCTTCCTTGGTGCTGTACGCATCCACCTGCATGCTTGTTGACCCCCCCACGTGACCTTTCTGTGACCTCAGCAACTCCCTCTCACCCTCTAGACTCCCGTCTGTCCCTACTCATTCTGCAGGGCACACTCTTGATGCTCTGATCTCATCTGACTTTCCCCTCTCCGTCCATCTCTGCACTCCTCTCTCCTGGAGTGATCACATTCTCCTCTCCTCCCAGCTCACCCTCACCACCCCACAGGCAAAGCCACCCTCACCACTGTCACACACCTTCTTGGTATTCCAACCCATGAAGTGTGTGTCAGTCGAGGCTTATGCTGCCAAAATCTCCCCCCCATCCAGCTCCCCCTTAGGCTCACTCCCATCCTGACAGGGCCCACTCCATGCTCCACTCTATGTCAGGTACACTGGATGTCTTTGCCACGGTCTTGACCACCTGTCTGAAGCCCCATGCCAATGCAGAGTCCTGGCATGACTCGTATCTTGTGAACCCAAACCACAGGTGCCGGGTGGCAGAGAGGGAATGTCCTGCATCATGCTCATCCTCTGGCAAACTGGCCTGCCACATGCTCCAAAGGCAATAGCGCCTCACCCTTTTCACCAAGATGAGATCCCCAATCCAAGGGCACATATCTGCGGCATGTGACAACTCTGCAGGACACATAGAAATCTGCAAGGACCTTGCCGAGTCAGATGCAGTGTGTACCTCCCCTGTCCCCTCCGAGCCCACAGCACTGCATGATTGTCTCTGTACCCCTATAGGCCACCCCCCCCAGCACTTGTCTGCGCCTAACACCATCTGCCCTTGACGTTAAGTCCTACTTACCTTGTACATCACTTCCAGCCGTTACTTCCCCTTGCACTTCATTGTGCCACCCACCCCTGCACTTGCGTGACATGAATGACACCAGCACCAGTAGGATTGTTGACTGGCATCCCCTTCTGCCCCACCACCCCTCAGTGCTCCGCTGTACCTTCATACATTTCTGGACCGGTGCTTCACGAATGCTATATGATTCCTGTACAGGTGATGGGGAGGTGGAATCTCATTGTTTACTGCATTTTGTTGATGTAGACAAGGCACTGTGCATCGTGGCTAATTTGGACTAGCAGATCCATGTACAACATGTTAACTTATTGATGTGATGATGCAATGTCAGGACCAGAGTGGTTGAAATCCAAAAAAGTTGCCCTCCTCTCCCTCTTCACTTGGTGGCTATGTCACATGCCATGTGTGTGATGGCATGTGCCTTTGACATGGCAATCACCGGCCAATGTGTGATGGCAGTGCTAGGCAGCATGGTGAGCAGGCGTTGCTCTCCAATCTGTACATTGAATGCCCTGAGCCTCCCCTACAGACCCAGTGATGGTGAATGCATAGGAGGTCTCCCAGTCATGTGGGACATGTGTCGTAGAACTACTGCCTCTGTTGTTCATCAGCCCTTGTTGCATGCCATGGTGCTAATGCCTGTTTCCATTTTTCTCTTTCATGTCTTTGCAGGGGACGAAGCACTTGTTGATGCTGGGGATGTGGTGGTTGAGCCGTCCCAGGAGGGCAACCCGGGCCGACCTTCCACAAGTGAGGGACGTGGTGTGTTTGTGGGTGAAAACCCACAAGTGCTGCAGGTCGTGCTGTCGAGGGGTGTCTCTGGGGGTTCCTCCCCCGAGCAGTATTCAGGTGTAGACTCGGAGGATGACACCTATGTGCAGTCGCAGGTGAGTTTTCTTGGGAGAGAATCTCCTCTGTCCGACCCACCTGCAGCCGGGCCATTGCCCTCAATGGGGATGTCAGTGTCGGCAGCTCAGCCTCCGGTGGTTACGGATGCAGGGCCACACCACACAATCTCTGATCCTGTTCCTGGGGCTGCAGATCAGAGAGGGAATGCAGTCCTGCAGCCTGAGGCCTTGCCGGCACAGCAAGGCGCAGTCCGCCTTGCCCCAGGCAGGTGTGGTGCCCGTCAACGTGGTGGCCGTATGCCACCTGGCAATACCGCTTGGGAGCAATCCATCTACGGTATGGCCACCCAACAGGCAGCATCATCCGAGATGATTGCACAGGCCATGGATAGGGTGGCCACTTCCATTGTCCCCCCAGAAAGGCTGATGGAGCGACTGGAGCAGGCTACAGAGTCCATCTGCCAGGCACACAGGGAGGACATGTTGGCGTCCAACATGGACAGGCGGGCGGCACTGGCGACTCTGCGGGAATCACTTTCCATGGAGTCCCAGCGCCACAGGGAAGGCCTGAGGGAAGAATTCCATCACCTCAGGTCGACCCTGTTAGAGCTTGAGGCTTCATCCCATAGAAGGACAGAGGAGCAGCTGGAGCGTCTGACACGGACGCTCTCGGCCGAGATGCAGGCAATTCGTGCGGAGGTCAGGTCATCCCGGAAGTTACTGCATGGGGACCTCCGCATGATTATAACCCAGAACCAGAACTACCAGACCCGCCTGCTTGCAGCCATGGAGGAGCAAACTCGTGCTTTGCGTGGGCTGCCTCCCATTGTCACACCATCTTCTGAGGCAGCTCCCCCACCTCCTGAGTCAGCTGCAGGGTCTGGCCAGAGCGATAGCGACTCATCTCCCACAACAGAGTAGCCGTGTGGGCCACGAGCCTATGGGGTGTTTTAGTTTCCCATGATCCACACAGGTGGATTGTGGCGTGCATCCTGTCCTCGGACCTCATAGGTGGCCCCCCCCCCGCCGGCCCTTTCATGGCCATTTTTTCTCAATTTTTTTTTCTTTTCCAAGAGTGTTGCCTTGTGTGGGTACCTGGGCATACACTGTATTGTGGCTGGGCACATGCAGGCTTGTCCTGAGTTTGGTTTCGATGCTTGGGTACCAGACATCCACACCACTCCTGCTTCCGTTTCCATGGGCTTGCAAAGGGTGTGCCCAAGTGACAGCAAATTACACGGTGACATTGGACTCCCATGAGCTGTTGGCCAGTCCATAGTCAATACTGTGTAGACATTCATAGTGTACATTGTTGTTGCACCTAACTATGCATGATGGTTTGATATGTGCCTCTACTTACATATGTTGCTCATGTTTTGCAGGTATTTCACACAGTTATTCACACGGGCATACTCTCTGGAGTCAGACTACATGTCGGTAGATGTGCACTGACACTTTTGCGTGGCACCATCACTGTACATCTGGACGGTGAGGACATACCAGCAGAATCAGGTAATGAGACTACCATTGTTTACATGCATTGTGTCTTGTTTGGGTGGGCTTCAGGGTGGGTTGGTGTGTAATTTGATTGAAATTACTCTTACACAGGTGTGTAGTAGTGGCTCCAGCGCGGTTAGCTGTTCAAGTGCGGCTATGTTCCATTTGGGGCACTGCTATTTGTGACACCGGTGTCATGTTGTGATGGCCAGTTTGTTTGCTCTCACATACCATGACATGGTGTCCTCAGTGGCGGGACTGTGAAGGGAATGGGTGACATGGCAATGTTGTAATGTAGTGAATCGCCTGTGGCAATGCATATTTGATTGATGGAGTTGTGTCTTTTCGTTGTGATGCATTGCTGGTGTATGTGTAGGTAGGGGTGCACACATGGTGACACTTCCATGTTAACAATCTCAGGCTGATGTGTATCTGACAGTTTATTGTCAAGTAATTTTGTGACATTGTCAGGTAGTGTCATCATTGATTGTCAGATGGTATGTGCCAGAGCAGTGTGCACTAGCCAGCACTGTGATTCCTAGGTGAAGAAGTTGGCCACCAGTTGCGTACGGGCTGCCTCCCCCCGTGCCCTTTCCCCTCCCATGCGCAGCGGGCGTGCATGTGGTTGTGGATGTGGGGGCACCACCATGTCCACGGGCAGGCCCCGGCGTGTTGCAACGTTGTGCAGGACACATGCTGCCACTATGATCCTGCACGCTATTCGGGGAGCATATAACAGCTGCCCGCCAGAACGGTCAAGGGAGCGAAAGCGTGACTTCAGCACTCCGAATGTGCGCTCCACTATGCCCCGTGTTGCAATGTGGGCTGTGTTGTACCTTACCTCGGGTGGCGTGGTGGGGTTCCGGATTGGGGTCATCATGTGGGGGCTGATAGGGTAGGCACTGTCCCCTGCAGAGGTGGTGATGGGTATCATTAGTGGTGTTGTGTCATGACCCAGTATCTGACATGCATGCATGTGCAGTGGCATTCATGCTCACCAAGCAGCCATGTATCTCCATGCTGGCCAGCCTCTAGGTCCCGGCATAGGGTAGACATTCTGTAGATGAAGCTGTCGTGGGTGGACCCGGGATAGTTGGCATATACTGATGTGATTATTCCCTTGGCATTGCATACAACTTGCACGTTGATGGAATGCCAGTGCTTGCGGTTTCTATAGATGTGCTCTGTTGCCCTGGGTGGACGTAGAGCCACATGTGTGCAGTCAATTGCACCAAGCACTTTGGGGAATTGAGCCACACCATAGAATTCCTGAATGCACGTCCGCCTTTCTGCATGAGTCCTGGGGAGATATATGTGCCTGCGGACTGATGGCCGTGCAGTGATGATGTTCAAGACCTGGTGTAGGCAGCGTGACTGCGTGGCCTGTGACACACCACCCACTATGGCACTTGTCCGCTGAAAGGATCCAGTGGCCAAGAAGTGCAGTACATTCAGGACCTTCTGCAGGGGGCTGAGTGCTTGGGAGCACAGGGTGGGTGATGTGAGGTCATCCTCCCACTCACTGACCAGGTCCAGTATGATGTGTGCTGGAAACCTGTACCTCCCATACACCTGGTCATCAGGCATCCCGAATAGGCTGGTTCTGGGTGTGAATATTCTGGCCCTGACTCTCCTCCTCCTCCTCCTTTGGTAGCCCACTGCCACTGCTGCTAGGAACGGTATGTTCATCCTGGCATCTGGCTTGTTTATTGATAAGTGCGCAAATTAATGCCTTGCGCGTGTTCTAGGCGAGCGTGTGACCCTCGCACCCCTGGAATCTAGTTCCCACTCCAATAGCGTGTGGAAATTCCCACGCAGCAGGCATACAGGTGCGCTGACGTACTTGCGTGTGTAAGTGCCCGCGCACCCCTGAAATACACGTACATAGGCCAATGGCGTGTACGCGCACTTTCGGCCAATTACACGCGATGTAATACACGTACATAGGCCAATGGCGTGTACGCGCACTTTTGGCCAATTACACGCGATGTAATACACGTACATAGGCCAATCGCGTGTACGCGCACTTTTGGCCAATTACACGCGATGACACTCTGACGTGCAGTATTTCCACGTGTGCTCCGTCATCACGTGCTGAGTGGGGAACGCCCGTGCGGATCACGTCAGACGCGCTTACGCGGTGAGGGACTCTGGTCCAATAGAATCGCGTATGCGTGCTGACGCACTTACGCGCTAAGGCCCTTTCCTCGGATTTCACGCTGACGTGCAGGAATTTCACGTGCCAAATCACTCCGTATCAAGCTGGCCACCCGAAAACACACGGAACACCACGCTCCTGCCCAGAAGGCCGAGTTACTGCCCCCCCAGTGCCCTGAGCAGCCTCCCACGTGCTATCTGCTGCTGCCTGCCTGCCTGCCTGCCTGCTGCCACCGTGCCCTGCCATTTGGTGCCTGCACATCAGCCATCTGCAGGGGTCCAGTTGCTGTGTCCCCCCTGCTGGAACTGAAGACTCCCAACTGGGATTACATCGCTCCAAGGCCCAGCCCCAGGACCCAGTTGCCCACCCACACCTGCCTCTGGGGTTGCCATGTCGGGCACTTCCACATCTGGCACCAGTGGCAACCCCAGGCCAGAGGGGCAGAGGGGCACCAGCTTCACTGCCACCGAAGTTGGTGTCCTGGTGGAGCATGTCCTGGGGCAGTATGATGCCCTCTTTGGATCGTCCCGCGCCAGCAAGGAAGGACGGGAGAGGATCTGGGCCGACTGTGTGGTTGCCATCAACGCGGAGGGGGTGGCAACCCGCAACGTCCAGAAGATCAAGAAGCGCTGGGAGGACTTGAGGTCCAGGACCCTTGTGAAGGCCCGGCGCCTCGTGGAGGGGGGCCGGGGCCGCATGAGTTCCATCCAGAAGAGGGTCCTGGAACGCGTACGCCCAGCGCTCCACGCCCAGGTCCTTGAGAGGGAGGCCCGTCTGGAGTTGAGCGGTAAGTGTGCAAGCATTACTGTGTGAGACAGGGCATGTTGCGGTTGTTGGGTGTCCTGACCCACGTTTAAGCTATCCTGCTACAACATTTGGTGCTGTGGGCTTAGGAAATTCAAGATGGCGGAAAACCCACATGTGCGCTGAAATCCAGGAAAGCTGCGCAGTTTGTGCGCCCACCAAAATGGTTGCCTCACTTGCCACCCACCAGTGCGAGAATGAAAGGCCGGGTTGCCATGAGGGAAATGGGTTGCCAAAGGAAAAACAGTAGCGCCGGTTAGCTTCAAAGCGCTTTAAAACCACCATTGGACTACCCGCACAGTAGTCTGAAACCATTGGGAATGGCAATGCTGATTGCCAAATGCAACCTAGAAGTGTGGGGAATTCATTTCTTAAATCCCAAAAATGAGTGCAGTACCAGTACTCACCACTATCCAAAAGCCGGCGTTTTAAAACCACTCTGTGTGTTTTTCTGAAGGCAAGCAAAATGCCTATTTCAAACCTTGCAACATGTGCAAAATATTCACTGAACACCAGCAGACATTTGGCAGAATGGAGTTTTGTGTGCCTACAAAATCTGGGAAATGAAGAGCCCAAAAACAATGCTTATAACAAAAATGCTATGGAGTCAGCAGCTTAAGCCTAACTGCAACTGGATTTAAAACCACCAAAATCGAAAATGTTAAATTAAATGAGTGACCTATGTTTGGTGTCACATGCCTTTGTAACTGTTGAAATGTCATAGTTTTGCACTTAGAATCAGCATTCTAGCTGCATGTGTAAAATTACAAGTTATTTTAAAAGCAACAAAAAGTTAGCTGAAGGTCTGGCTTAAGGAACTTGATTTTGCCTAGCAACGGATCCCATCAGCAGTGAAACTTGAGTCACCACTGTGTTCCCAGGCCAACCTTCCTTTTGCTGCCCAGGCTAAGGATATGCCATCTATCTGATAATTGAATTTCCTGTGCTCTGCCAGAGAGTGAACAAAGCCCTCTCCACTCAGGCAAAGGTTTTTTATTACAGACGTCGTAAAAAGTGGCTTCCTCCTGGAGAAGCTGGGAGGAGCACTGCCTGTGAGAGCAAGCTGGCTTGGCAGAACTGGAAAGAACCAGAAATTCAACCTTGTGCTGAGGGTAAACCACACCCCTTTGGAGCCAGAACATAACTTTAAAAAGATGAATAACTCATAGAGCGGACATGTGAAAATTTTATAAATGATACCATAATTCTTGTGATTTTTCTGCCCACAGTTTAAGACGTGGTAGGAACCGGTGGTATGTTCAGGGGGGTTTTAGCGGAAAAGTGGATATTACTCTAAATGTGTGCATGTTAAAAATCTGAAACTTCATCAGTTAATGTCCCTACCCCCTGCACACATGTATGTAAAGTTGGGTCCATGTCGGAAATTGAAAAAGCAGTTAAAAAGTGAAATATGTGCCAGTTCTGAATGCAAGCTCCCAGGAAGAGCAGAGTTTGAACAGGGGATACCTCCTGTAATGCATGATGGGTGCATATGATTTTAAAACAATATGTACCTCTGCAAATATGTATTTGTTTCAAATCTAGATTTGTGTGTAAGTTGACAGGAGGAGTGGACTTTCTGCAGGCTGTAAATGACATCAATCTGACTCACAGTTCAGTTTGCCAATCAAGCGGAGGAATGGAAGTTTGACCAATTAGAAGCTGAGAGAGAGGTAGGGTCAGTGATGCTAGAACACACCCACATTCTAAACACATAAAAGCAGACAGACAGGACAGATAGGGGACATTCATTTTTCATCTGCCGCTGAAAGCTCTGCCGGAAAAATCCATACTTACCTCCATCAAGCTCCAGAAAGCCAAACTAGAGACTTCAATCTATCCAGAGCAGAGAGACCCAAAGAACCGGTGCCTAGCAGAGACCAGACCCCTGTGAGCAGTTCCAGAGGCCAGGCGCTGTGAGCAGAACCCGGAAAGACCTGACCAGACTGAAGTCCGTGACCAAGTCGCTTTCCTGTTCAAAATCTCTTGTGAGTACTTAGCAAAACTCAGAACACATCTCTTAGTTTAAATTCATCTAATTCAATCTATTTAACCTAAGTAGAACTGCCTCCTAGCTGTCACCTGTCATTCTAGCTGCAAAAATTTGTCACTTGTCATTTTGAAAAAGTGTGCGTTTAAAATTTACAAAACCAAAAACGACCTTTACTAAATTACTCATATCTCCGCAACCGTTTGGGCTAGAGACTTGCAATAACTTTCATTTGGAAGCTGAGATCCCAGGCTTTTCTAGGACCCCAAAACGGTAGAGATAGTCCTTGCGGTTCCTTTGTAATAGCGCTCAGCGCATCCGCGAATTTTACCGCGATTTGCAATTTCTTCGCATGTAAAAACTGCTGCTGTTTGCTTTCCATTGGCCAGAAATTCGTTTAACCTGCTAACTATCCCTGCATCATTGCTAGTGTGAGCCTGGACTAATATTAACTAGATACCACTCACCCTGAACCTCTATAAGGGAATTAAAAGCAAATTTAGCATATTTCTCATTCATTGCCAGCACATATCCAAGCATTGCCTGTGTTTTCAAAACTCCTATCTGTTTTCTGTAAGCTTGCTGGGATTGAACTGAATTACAGTTGATTGCATTTCTGAGGACTGTGTGTTTTCCTTCCATTTCCTTGCATTGCATAAAGAGGGGGGGAGTGAATAGCCAGAGAAAAGTGATTACATTGTTTGGTTGAAATCATATTGCGTATTTTCTGTACTGCATTCATTGAATATTGCATCCACCTGAGCTACATAAAGCATCCTCTACCACATTATACTTTTGTTCCTATTTACCAGTGTGCTACCTTATCCATTTCAGGTCAACTCATTAGTCATTATAAAGAAGTGTGCTAGTGCCAGATTCTCCGTTGTTAATATTTACCATATCAGATTAAGTGTGATATTCAATTATTAATTTATTATAAAGTGTGATATATATATTTTAATTTATCAAATAAAACTTTTAAACTTGCAAAACAGAACTACTTCTTGGCTCAGTGGGGTCAGGGGGATTCCAAGAGAGGGGTGTTATATAGGGGTAGTCATCCAGAACGCATGAACTGGACCTAAAGATATATCAATAAGGGTTTTCATTCAGTATTATAGACTAGGCGTTGACTTAGCTGTAGTGCTGAATTGAATCCTCTTACAAAGTGGGGGCTCGAGCCGAGACGTTGGGTTAGATTTACCACTTGTGCAGCTTAATACAGGGTGCTAACTGACGGGATACATACATCCAGTCGGATCACCACGCTGCATTACGCTGTGAAGCATTCCTCAAAAGGGACACTCCAAGAAAAGTTCTGTTCTGCAAAAATAAAATACTAACTTCTGTAAGTCAGGACAGAGACCAATCTCTAGAATGACGACCTTAGTAGACATGAAAATAGCCAGAGAGCACCTCTTGCATAAGCTATTTGTGAGAGGTGAATGGACCGAACAGGGCCAGGATGTGTGGTTGCAGGCCATCACACAACAGGTCACTGAAACAGGGTCAGATATACATAGAGATCAGGGTCCCTTACATGTGGCCCTGAGTGAACTATATATGGCTCCTAAAGCCAAAGAGGAACACAATAAGATCGCCAGGATAGCAGCATACCTGTACCTATATATGGGAGACATGCAGGATAGATGTGCTGAAAGCCAAAATCTGGCAAATAGGCAACAGATGGCATTACAGAAGGTCCAATCTGATCTGGACTCTTCTGAGCAGAGGCTGCAGAGGAGCCAGGAGTCAGAAAATGACAGCAGACTGTACATTACTAAAATAAAGGAGGATATGGATGTGCTGCAAAAGGAAAAGTCAGAACAGGATACTAGATTTCTGGCCCTGCAGAAGGAGCACCAAGACAGTTTGGACTCCTTACTGCAGAGCCAGAAAAAGCTGGAGCAACAGATCAATTTCAACAGGGCATGCACAGAGCAGGTAGCCACCCTGCAAATCCAACTAGACAGAGAGAAAGAGGAGAGCAACAAACTAATTTTGAAAGACCTGGATACCCAGGCAGAGTTTGATCAGGAGCGCCAGAAAGCCGGCGCCTTCCAAAGGCAAAGGGACGACCTGGCGGCGCAGATGCAGGCTCTTAGTCAGGAAAGAGACGCCATAGGCCAGGAAGTCTGCCACTTAAAAAAGGAAATTGAAGAAAATCACCTGGCCCACCAGGGACTGGGTGACCTCCAAAAAGAAAACCAGAACTTGCTAGAGCACACCAGGAGGGTGGAGGATGCTCTAGCAAGAAAGGAGCAGGCCAATAGGGACACAGCTCAGGAGGTAACCCTCCTGCAGCAAAGACTGGCCCAGTTCTCCAGGACCAACCAGGAAGCACAGAGGGAAAATGAGGCCCTCTGTCAACACAATGATAGGCTCCAGCAACAGGTAGCGATGCAGGAGAAACTGATAGAGTCGAGTAAGGCCTTAACAGAGGAACTGAAAGCACAAATGCAGGCTCTTGCATTGCAACAGGGAGCAGGGGCGGATAGAGATGAGGTCCGCTGGGAAAGAGAGACTCCTGACCATAACCGCAGGAGCCCTAACACCAGGGGCCTTCATCTTCCCCAGTCCCTGGACTCTACCACCCCCGTGTCCCCTGGCGCACATGAGCACAGGGCCACAGGGATGGCAGATTACTATCCAGCTAAGAGTATGGGGCTCATAGGCCAGTACCATCCAGGAATGGAGGGGTGGGCATCCGGGTATGGGCACCCAAGTACAATACAGTTCAGTGGGGAACCCCAGGAGAGTAGGCCCATTAAGGGCATCCTGAAAACCTCTGCCCAGTTAGGTCAGTGGAGGGGGTACCCATCAAATCCTGACAGCAAGGAGGAATCTGAAGACTCCTCTGAACTGCGCAGGACACAGGAGACCAGGTCCCCACATTCTGCCAGCCATTCCCAGGCTCGCAGAATCCGGGAAAACCTGGAAGAACAGACGGGAACCTCTGGGAGCAGTGCCTCTGAGTCCGACGAAGAATGGACAAGGGTTACCCGAACCAAAAAGGCCAATAAGGCAAAAAGGGCCTTGCTCAAGGACCCCTTAAAGCAGATTAAGGCGATCAGGAGCGTCATCACGCCTTACCATAAGAACGCTAAGTATTCTGTTTGGGAGCACTTAGAGTTGTTTGAACAAATGATGGAGACTTTCCATTTGAAGGACAGCCAAAGCTGCATTCAATATGTAAAGTGGACCTTCTCCCCGGAATACTCCAGTTTCTTTGCGGGGCTGGAGGACCAAAATCATTTAAGATGGTCCACCTATAAGGCGGCCATCCTGAAACATTTTTCTGTTCACAGAAATCCTCAAGAGGCTCGCAAGGCAGCCTACAATTTGCAATGTGGGGAGGATCAGGCCCCACAAGAATTTGTGCAGGAGTTAAAGCGGGCTTTTGCACAGACCACAAGAAGGGTGCGCACGGATAGCCGTGAATTTATAAACACGTTTTTCCATGCCTTGCCCAAATATATCATGACCCAGCTCGTGAGGGATTTTCACGAGAAAAGATCTTTAGACTGGGTCATTGAACAGGCTACCCGCATCTATGAGGTGCAGAAGCCCATAGAAAATAAAAGCAATGCCCAGAAAAACCCCAAAGCCAACAGCACCCCTGCTGCTGCCAAGGTGGCAGAGGTAAAGGTCACCCCCGTTTTGGATTTGGAGATGGGGGGGCCTAAAAACCTACCTGCACCTAATAATGCTAGGCCCAGAAGGTCCTCGGGCCAGTCGCAGACAGGGAGCCAGGGAGGCAGCCCCACAAATGGGGTCCCTCGCTCTCCTGACTATGTAAGTCCTCGCTACAAAGGTAATCGACCCATCCTGGGTTATGTGTGGACTCCTCCAGCCCAAGGGGGGGGATCCAGACAAGCACCTAACCCAGGGAACTTCCCTCCAAACTTCCCACAGGAGGGCAGAAATTTACCAAACCCTGGGCAGAACTTTTTCCCCAGATATCCACCCGACTTCCAACCCCAAAATCATCCATCCTTCTTTCCTCAATTCCCTGAGCCCAGACCACTGAATCCGGGAGAGGGGAGGCCAAGGGTGGAGGGGTACCAAAATCTTCCCAACCAGGGGTACTACCAGAGGAGGGACAGCTACCCTTCCCGGGATCAGCCCAGGGGAGAAAACAGGGCCCCGTATCAGCCTGAGCGGGTTTCCCAGTTAGAGCGCCAGGTTCAAAACATGGCGCGGGATATGGGTCATATACTGAGGGCACAGCAGAACCCTCAGATCAGCATGCCGGCGCAGAACGCACCCAACTCTGGACCTGGTGCTCCAGAACAATGACGGGGGCAGCACCCCGATAAATTACCGGTTCCCAGGGAGGAGGCACAAAGGGAAGGGGGGTGTAAAGCCTTGGAGGAAGCTTCCTTCCTCACTTGTAAACAGCCCCTAGAAACCCAGGAACCGGAAACAAAATCTCTTGCCCCTGAAAGTCTGCCTCCTAAGGAGCAGAGGGGGGGTAGGAGAAACAAAAGACCCAAACAGACTCAGTTTGGGGAGGAGGTACAGATCTTCCAATTTGAGGGAGAGGGATCCACAGAGGATCCTGGGAAAAGGATCTTCTCCTTCAGAGAGGGGGGAACTCCTCCCAAAGAAAAATGGGTCCCTAGGGATGCAAATCCAGACTGGGGAGATGTGGAGACTGAGCTACCGCCGCCCACCATCTCATCCCAGAACCAACAGCAAGAAAATCCCCTGGTTCAAACCCATCCTGGTGACTGCCTCCAAAAAGGGGGGGGCGGCCCAGAAACGGAGCCAGGGGAACCCACAATGGCTCTGATCTCCAGTTGCAAATTTTTTCTTTCAGATTCCCAAGACTCTCCACAGAATTCTGCCCAAATCTCCTCGCTAGCGATGTCCAAAACCAGAAAATTAGCCCACCAGTTGTCCAAAAATGTACATTATCTGTGCCCCCTTGAGGAGAAGGAGGGAAGATATTATGCACCGGTACAAGTACAGGGGCAGGGTACAATCTCGGCACTGGTGGACACTGGATCTCAAGCTACCCTTCTGTCCAGAAGGGCCTTTGACGAACTGAATGCAGGAAGGGGAGAGAATTACCAAATTCCTCTCACCTCTCTTCCTGGACAACTGCAGAACTTTGACGGGAAGGAAATTCCCGTTGAGGGGACTGCAGACTTGGACATTAAGATCGGGCGACACAAGTTGAAACACCCGGTCATAGTCGTGACCCCGGAGGGCACCCCTTGTTTACTAGGGAATGACCTCCTGAGAAGGTTGTCACCCCTAATAGATTGTGTAAACAAGGTCCTCTGGACCCAGACTAGCCGACCAATAAAATTGAAACAGAGTGTCAACCATGTTAGTTTAAACGGCACATGCCACATGGTTGAACAAAAATCTGACCAAGTAGAATTTCACTTCCAGAACAACCAAATTCCAGACGTGACAGTAATAGCAGTAGGACAACAGACTGGTGATGGGGGGTCCTCTCTATTTCTGAAAATTAACCTTCCTTCCAGTCTAAAGTGGTATTCCACGCTGGAAGGAAACACTCTGAAATTCTATACTAATCCACAATCAGAAACTCCCACTCCTATAGTCCAGAAAGATGTGAAATCAGCTCAGAGCCTGGCTGAGATTCAGCAAATTGGAGAGCAGTTGTTCATCCCTGTTCAGTTAAATGATGGGAAGGACTCTGTTCTCGCTCGAGTGTGTGTGAACAACGGTAAGAGCTTCATCAGCGAAGCCATGTTCCGCCAACTCCCAAAAGATCCAGCCATTCCCACCTTCAAACTGATAGACAAATGGGAAATGGACCTGGAAGTACCTAATTCCAAACATCTCCTGCCAAGCAGGTGTATGCTCAAAATCTCCATTGGCAACAAGAGCATAGTCCATAATTGTTGGGTCGTGCGAGACGTCCCTGCCGCCGTTTACTTAGGCAGTGACATTCTCAATCGCTTTGCCATTAGTTTGGACCTAATAAACTTCAAAGCTTGGTCCCGATTAGCGGATAATCCCATGGGCTTTGATGATCCAGAAAAAGCATTTAGGTCAGCTCAATTGCTACCTTATGCAGTTGAAATTCAGGTTAAAGAGGAAGTCACCATCCCAGAAAGGACCCGACAATTCTCCCTGGAAGTGAAAGTTAAAAGGGGACAAGAGTTGAAAAACCCTGATGCTTACATACATCTAAATGCTTCTCTCCAACAGCAAGGGTTGGGGGTAAACCCGACTCCATTAGTCAACATAGAACATGACCCCATTCTAATAGAGGTGGATAACAGCGACTTAAAGAGTATTACTCTAGCCGCAGGCACCATTATTGGAATGGCGGTTGATGACCGACATTTCTCCATTGATCTTGTAAATGAACTGTTAGGACCCATCCCCAAGGACTGTTTTGACAGTGACAGTGATGACAACGCAACACCAGACAGGATTTTTACCCGGCATGGGGGGAACTTCCTGGTGTACACTTCCTGCCCCTATGGTAAGGAAGATGTGACCTGTGACTTCAGGAGGGATGAGGTGATTTTCCAGGTCCATGAGGGCTGCCTTTCCCACCTGAAGCCTCCGGTCCAAATCAGCACTCTGACCAGGGACTTCTCCACCCAGCTGGAGGAGGCCGCGGAGATAGCCAAACCAGAAGTCTTTCCAGGCTTCAGGCAGATGGTGGAAGAGAGAGTCAACCTAGCTGATGCCTGTGTGACTCTGGAACAAAAGCAAAAGTTGAAACAAGTTTTCTTGGATTTCCAAGATCTCTTTGCGGTAGACTCATATGACTGTGGTCGCACCGACATCCACACCACAACAATCCCCACGGACCCTGGCATGACTCCAGTGTTTGTGAAGCAATATCGCTTGCCTCTCGCATCAATGGAGTCCCTTACTGAAATAATTAAGAACCTTGAGTCCCGGGGAATAATCCGTCCCGTCCACAGCACTTTCAATAATCCGGTGCTGGGAATATTGAAGCCAAACGGCCAGTGGAGACTCTGTGCCGACCTCAGGGAGCTCAACAAACGGGTCCATACTTCCCGATGGCCTCTGCCCTACATTGACCAAGGGCTGGCCCAGATCCAGGGGTCACAGGTATTCACTGCAATAGACCTGACCAATGGATACTGGACCGTGCCTGTCAGTAGGGAGGACCAATACAAGCTGGCTTTTACCTTTGGGGGCCAGCAGTACACCTGGACCCGGACTCCCTTCGGATACCTCAACTCCGGCAATGAATTCAACATTTTTCTACACAAGGCTATGCCCGACTTGGGTGCAAGGGGTAACCTGGCTTATGTAGATGATGTCCTCATCAAAAGTTCCTCTGTGGAGGAACACATAGCGGAGATCCGTTATGTTCTGACGCAGTTGAGGGCCGCCGGAGCAAAACTTTCCTTTCAGAAAGCACAGTGGTGTAGAACCCGTGTTAATTTCTTGGGGCATGAGATTACTCCTCAGGGTCTCTGTCCCCAGGAAAAGAAAGTGGAAGCACTTCAGAAACTGAAAGACCCCACAACTCTGCGGGAACTAAGGAGCCTCCTTGGACTGACTAACTACAGCAGAAAGTTCATTGAGGGCTACGCAGAGATCACCAGACCCCTGATTCATCTCCTGAAGGGGGGGGTCAAGTGGGAATGGGGTCCAGAACAAGCCGAGGCAGTAAAACAACTCAAAAGAAGCCTCTCACAAGCGCCTTGCCTAGCTTACCCTGTCAGAAACAAGGAGTTCTTCCTGGAGACGGGGTTCTCTAATACGTGCTTGACGGCAGTATTATATCAAAAGCATGACAAGGTCAATAAAGTAATCTCCTATGCGAGCAAAACTTTATCCTCTGTGGAGGAAAAATTCAACGATTGTGAGAAGGCACTCCTGGCAACGGTGTGGGCATTGAAGAATTACCGCCCGTTTATCCAGGGGGAACACATCATATTGGAGACTCCACACCAGCCTCTGCAATATCTCCAAAGTGACAGAATCCGGGCCGGAAATGTGAGTAATTCCCGAATTACTTCCTGGATTCTGTCAATGCAAGGCTTTCCTGTGGAGGTCAGATATGGCCAAAACAAGAAGAGTCCCCTCGCGCAAGGTCTGGCTGACTTGCATGATTGTGCCAGAGAAAACTGTCTCGAGGACGAAAGTCTAAAAATAAAGGACAACATGGAGGCATACCTTAATTCCCCCCACAAAGTCTTTGAAGAAGACAAGTGTGAGGGAATGCCCACTGTCTATGTGGATGGATGCTCTTACCATGTTGACAACAACGGGGAGAAAGAACTAGTGGCCGGCGTAGGGAATGCATGGGTGAATGAGTCCCCAGAACCCTCCGCCGGATTCAAAATTGGTCCCCGAAGTAGTCAGGTGGCAGAATTGATGGCTGTGCATCAGGCCATCCTCACTGCTGTCCAACATCAACTCCACGAACTGGTCATAATCACAGATTCGGATTATGTACGGAACGGGTTCGTGGAGCACCTGGTTAATTGGAAAACCAGAGGCATGTTATGTGCTAACAACAAACCCTTGAAACATGGGAAGTTGATCCAAAACATTGATGATCTGGTCACCTCGAATGGGATGACCATCTATTGGAAGAAGATCAAGGGTCATTCCAAAGTAGAGGGACCAGACAAAACTGGAAATGACTTAGCTGATCAGCTGGCCAAAACCGGGGCCATCCAAGGGGATCTAATTGAGATTGAGTCCCTGTTGGGGGAAATCCAGGTCACTGCAATCACTAGGTCCCAGACAAATGCTCACAACGACCTTTCAATTGCACAATGGAGTAAGGAGACCCCTGATGCTGATTTGATTACCGCTCAGAAGGGGGATCCAATAATTGGTAAATTTTACCAGCACCTTGAGGACCCTGAGAACTTTCCCCTGACGGATACCGATTACACTGGGAAAGAGGACCTAAGAGTGTTGATGAAATGTCCAAAAATGTTCAGAATCCAAGACGGTTTGTTGGTAAGGAAATCCAAAGCTGGCCACGATCAGTGGGTGGTTCCTACCTCATTCCGAAGCCTGATGTTAAGTCACGCCCATGATGCGGCCACTGCCGGTCACAGGGGGTTTCACACAACATTGGAAATCTTAAGAGAGGTTGCATACTGGCCACACATGGGGCAGGACCTCGACCAGTACCTGAAGGGTTGCCTTGTGTGTGCACAATTTCAGCCATCATCCCTCACACACCGGGCGCCTTTACAAAAGAGGGGAATGACACTGCCATGGTCAGATTTACAAATCGACTTTGTAGGCCCTGTGATTCGCTCGGCTAGGGGGAATAAGTACATGTTGACGGTGACATGCTTGTTTACCAAGTGGGTGGAATGTCTCCCAGCCCCAAATTGCAAGGCAGAAACTGCAGCTGCCTTGATGATTAACCACATCTTTTCCCGTTTTGGTCTACCTCAAAGGATTGAGTCAGACAGAGGTAGCCACTTCACCAGTGAAGTAATGACAAAGATGTGGGAGATACTGGGGGTCAAGAGAAAGCTGCATATTGCTTATAGACCAGCTTCTTCTGGGGCAGTAGAGAGATATAACCGGACAATTGTGAGCATATTAAAGAAGTTTGTGGCAGATTCTGGGCCAAGTTGGGATATCCGATTACCTCTGGTCCTAATGGCTATCAGATCTACCCCTTCATCTGCAACCAAAATGTCACCATTTGAGTTGATGACTGGGCGCAAGATGGTGCTTCCTCAGCATTTGCTCTATAGGACCCAAGAGCAGACACTGATAAATGCCTCCACTACTCATGAGTATGTAGAGAATTTAAGGAAACACCTTCAACATGCTTTTGCTTATGCTCAGCGGAATCTAGAAAGATCGGCTGATAGCATGAAGACCCATTATGACCTGAAAACTTCCAGGAAGGAATATCAGGTGGGAGACCGGGTCTATCTATACAACTTCCAAAGGAACCAGGCCAAGCAGCGCAAATTTTTGCCTACATGGAAGGGACCCTTTGAGATCGTCGATAAGATCTCCCCTGTGGCCTACAAGATCCGCATCCCCAAAGGCGGTTCGGCAGAGGGGGAAGACAAGTGGGTCCACATAAACCAGTTGAAATGTTGCCATCCCAGGCACACTTTGCAACAACTGGAGGAATCCTCTGGAATCCTAGCGGGTACTGTCTCAGACTAATTCAGTTCCAATCATAAAACATACCACATCTAGTCTCTAAAATATTGTGATTGTATGAAACTGTCTCTTAGTCATACTGTTTTTATTAAAATAAGAATGTAATGTTTTGTTATGATAAAATGCATATGCTGCCCCACTATCTCAACAGTGGTGGAAAAAATCGCCTATGAGTAGATATTGCCGCTTTTGCTTTATCATCCTAGGAGAGATGAAACCATGAAGGATGACCAAGAAGGACGATTCGGAGACCGGGAACGGAGATCCAATGGGCCCAGTGGACCGCCCAATACTCCCATCAGGACCGGCGAGGAGAACCGATCGATCAGTACCGGATGGAGAAGAAGATGCTGAACTGTGCCATCTACAGAAGAGGAAGAAGATTATGCGGACAGACCGGTGCATGGGTCAAAACCCTTGTGCACGCGACTCCCCATCGACTCAAATTCAAAGTGCAGTCGCGTGGGGGGGACTTGTTGGGTGTCCTGACCCACGTTTAAGCTATCCTGCTACAACATTTGGTGCTGTGGGCTTAGGAAATTCAAGATGGCGGAAAACCCACATGTGCGCTGAAATCCAGGAAAGCTGCGCAGTTTGTGCGCCCACCAAAATGGTTGCCTCACTTGCCACCCACCAGTGCGAGAATGAAAGGCCGGGTTGCCATGAGGGAAATGGGTTGCCAAAGGAAAAACAGTAGCGCCGGTTAGCTTCAAAGCGCTTTAAAACCACCATTGGACTACCCGCACAGTAGTCTGAAACCATTGGGAATGGCAATGCTGATTGCCAAATGCAACCTAGAAGTGTGGGGAATTCATTTCTTAAATCCCAAAAATGAGTGCAGTACCAGTACTCACCACTATCCAAAAGCCGGCGTTTTAAAACCACTCTGTGTGTTTTTCTGAAGGCAAGCAAAATGCCTATTTCAAACCTTGCAACATGTGCAAAATATTCACTGAACACCAGCAGACATTTGGCAGAATGGAGTTTTGTGTGCCTACAAAATCTGGGAAATGAAGAGCCCAAAAACAATGCTTATAACAAAAATGCTATGGAGTCAGCAGCTTAAGCCTAACTGCAACTGGATTTAAAACCACCAAAATCGAAAATGTTAAATTAAATGAGTGACCTATGTTTGGTGTCACATGCCTTTGTAACTGTTGAAATGTCATAGTTTTGCACTTAGAATCAGCATTCTAGCTGCATGTGTAAAATTACAAGTTATTTTAAAAGCAACAAAAAGTTAGCTGAAGGTCTGGCTTAAGGAACTTGATTTTGCCTAGCAACGGATCCCATCAGCAGTGAAACTTGAGTCACCACTGTGTTCCCAGGCCAACCTTCCTTTTGCTGCCCAGGCTAAGGATATGCCATCTATCTGATAATTGAATTTCCTGTGCTCTGCCAGAGAGTGAACAAAGCCCTCTCCACTCAGGCAAAGGTTTTTTATTACAGACGTCGTAAAAAGTGGCTTCCTCCTGGAGAAGCTGGGAGGAGCACTGCCTGTGAGAGCAAGCTGGCTTGGCAGAACTGGAAAGAACCAGAAATTCAACCTTGTGCTGAGGGTAAACCACACCCCTTTGGAGCCAGAACATAACTTTAAAAAGATGAATAACTCATAGAGCGGACATGTGAAAATTTTATAAATGATACCATAATTCTTGTGATTTTTCTGCCCACAGTTTAAGACGTGGTAGGAACCGGTGGTATGTTCAGGGGGGTTTTAGCGGAAAAGTGGATATTACTCTAAATGTGTGCATGTTAAAAATCTGAAACTTCATCAGTTAATGTCCCTACCCCCTGCACACATGTATGTAAAGTTGGGTCCATGTCGGAAATTGAAAAAGCAGTTAAAAAGTGAAATATGTGCCAGTTCTGAATGCAAGCTCCCAGGAAGAGCAGAGTTTGAACAGGGGATACCTCCTGTAATGCATGATGGGTGCATATGATTTTAAAACAATATGTACCTCTGCAAATATGTATTTGTTTCAAATCTAGATTTGTGTGTAAGTTGACAGGAGGAGTGGACTTTCTGCAGGCTGTAAATGACATCAATCTGACTCACAGTTCAGTTTGCCAATCAAGCGGAGGAATGGAAGTTTGACCAATTAGAAGCTGAGAGAGAGGTAGGGTCAGTGATGCTAGAACACACCCACATTCTAAACACATAAAAGCAGACAGACAGGACAGATAGGGGACATTCATTTTTCATCTGCCGCTGAAAGCTCTGCCGGAAAAATCCATACTTACCTCCATCAAGCTCCAGAAAGCCAAACTAGAGACTTCAATCTATCCAGAGCAGAGAGACCCAAAGAACCGGTGCCTAGCAGAGACCAGACCCCTGTGAGCAGTTCCAGAGGCCAGGCGCTGTGAGCAGAACCCGGAAAGACCTGACCAGACTGAAGTCCGTGACCAAGTCGCTTTCCTGTTCAAAATCTCTTGTGAGTACTTAGCAAAACTCAGAACACATCTCTTAGTTTAAATTCATCTAATTCAATCTATTTAACCTAAGTAGAACTGCCTCCTAGCTGTCACCTGTCATTCTAGCTGCAAAAATTTGTCACTTGTCATTTTGAAAAAGTGTGCGTTTAAAATTTACAAAACCAAAAACGACCTTTACTAAATTACTCATATCTCCGCAACCGTTTGGGCTAGAGACTTGCAATAACTTTCATTTGGAAGCTGAGATCCCAGGCTTTTCTAGGACCCCAAAACGGTAGAGATAGTCCTTGCGGTTCCTTTGTAATAGCGCTCAGCGCATCCGCGAATTTTACCGCGATTTGCAATTTCTTCGCATGTAAAAACTGCTGCTGTTTGCTTTCCATTGGCCAGAAATTCGTTTAACCTGCTAACTATCCCTGCATCATTGCTAGTGTGAGCCTGGACTAATATTAACTAGATACCACTCACCCTGAACCTCTATAAGGGAATTAAAAGCAAATTTAGCATATTTCTCATTCATTGCCAGCACATATCCAAGCATTGCCTGTGTTTTCAAAACTCCTATCTGTTTTCTGTAAGCTTGCTGGGATTGAACTGAATTACAGTTGATTGCATTTCTGAGGACTGTGTGTTTTCCTTCCATTTCCTTGCATTGCATAAAGAGGGGGGGAGTGAATAGCCAGAGAAAAGTGATTACATTGTTTGGTTGAAATCATATTGCGTATTTTCTGTACTGCATTCATTGAATATTGCATCCACCTGAGCTACATAAAGCATCCTCTACCACATTATACTTTTGTTCCTATTTACCAGTGTGCTACCTTATCCATTTCAGGTCAACTCATTAGTCATTATAAAGAAGTGTGCTAGTGCCAGATTCTCCGTTGTTAATATTTACCATATCAGATTAAGTGTGATATTCAATTATTAATTTATTATAAAGTGTGATATATATATTTTAATTTATCAAATAAAACTTTTAAACTTGCAAAACAGAACTACTTCTTGGCTCAGTGGGGTCAGGGGGATTCCAAGAGAGGGGTGTTATATAGGGGTAGTCATCCAGAACGCATGAACTGGACCTAAAGATATATCAATAAGGGTTTTCATTCAGTATTATAGACTAGGCGTTGACTTAGCTGTAGTGCTGAATTGAATCCTCTTACACGGTGTGCTGGTTCTATGATACTTGCCTGTATGTGTGCCATGGGCCATGTATGCATGTATGTGTGCAGGGACATCATGGTAATGCATGTGCGACCAGTGATGTGTGACCCACATGGTTGTTGCATGTGTTGAAATGCGGCATGGGGAGCCCTATGCAGATTTAGGACATGAGAGCATGCCAGTCTCT
Organism: Ambystoma mexicanum; assembly: GCF_040938575.1. Classification (NCBI taxonomy): domain Eukaryota; kingdom Metazoa; phylum Chordata; class Amphibia; order Caudata; family Ambystomatidae; genus Ambystoma; species Ambystoma mexicanum. Next base: position 1,080,582,646 of record NC_090930.1, read on the forward strand.
GTACCTGGACATGGATGGGGGTGAAGGATGGGTGCTGATGCCAGGTACATATATGGTAGCCATGTCTGTGTGCCTGACCTGCGTGTCTGTGACTTGTGCATGCCATGGATGCATGACACATGTGTGTGACAATGCACAGATTCAGTGACGCACCCAACTTACCCTTGTTTCGCCTGTGTTCGTAGTGTTTGGGGCCAGATGGATGTAACTGAGGTGAAGTGTGTGCATGTGATATGCATGAGCCATGATGCATGTGAGTTACATATCATTGAATGTTTCAAGAGTCAATTGGACATGCATGGAAATGTGCATGGCATGCACCATGCCTGTTACTGTGTGTGTTTTGCCTGGACTGACCCATGTGTTGTGGAGGGACATGATGGAAGTGTACTTTGACAGGGGTGCTCATCTGCTATTGCTTCCTGTCTAGGGGACCATTTTACAGTAGCCTGATGCTTGTGTCCTTTGTCTCCCTCTACGCAGCGGCTAGTGAAGAAGAGGGCGGAGACGGCGCTGTGGAGTAAGGCGGCGGGGATGCCCCCACGGCTGCAGCGGAAGGGGTGGGTGAGCCCCCACAGGGGCCTGCTACGGCGGAAGACGGTGAGGAGCCATCCAGGTTGGTGGTTTGCACAGAGGAGGAGGAGGCCGACACTGGTGCACACATGGGGCCTGGTGGGAGCATCCCTGCTGGTGCAAGTGGTGCAGTCCAGGGCCAGGGGCAGGAGGCAGCACAGGTCACCGTGGAGGTGCCTGTGCATGTCGCTGTCCCTGACCCTGTGAGTGCACCACCATGCACCAGCAGGGATGCCCCGTCCCAGGCCCGTCCGCAGGTAGAGGGGATGTCCATGTCAACTGACTCCCCTCCACCTGCGGCCGTGGGAACCCCTGGCCGCGTGGAGCAGGTCCTGATTGGGGTCGCGATGCGCACGGCTGTGATTCGTGATGCCGTGCGTGCTTCCCGGGAGGAGCACGCACGTCATCACGAAGTGCACCGTGCCGACGTGGCCCAATTGGGATCGGCCATGTTCGGGGGGTTCCTGCATGTGTTGGCCAATCTGACGGCCCTCTCCTCCTCTGTGCAGGCTATCCACCGGTCGTTCTCCTTGCCGTCTTCCGGCCCAGATGCCACCATGGCCCCCTGTGGACCTGCCCCGACCAATGCAGCCAGCTCGGTGGGGATCCCATCCCTGCCACAGTTGGGAGTCGGAGGTCCAGCAGGGGTGGACAACACAGCAAGTGGACCCCAGCAGATGGAAGATGTGCCGGCATCATCGGGCAGGGCACGTGCACGACGGCGTCGGTGGTTACCATCAGCCTGGATGCCGTCGTGCTGGCAGAGGCAGTGGCGTCGGAGGCAGCAGCGGGCTCGACGTGGGAGGCATCATGGCTCAGGGCCATCAAGATCAGAGGGGCAGGCATCGGCCGGAGGGCAGGGCAACCCTGGCATGGCGGTGTGTTCCGTGTGGGAGGAGTTTGGCCAGCGGATAGGTGCGGAGCGGCAGCGGGCGGAAGAGGAGCGGCTCGCCATGGCCAGGGCGGAGATCTCCATGCGTCGGGCATTGAGGCGGGCTGAGTGCCTCGAGGAGGCTCGCAGGGATTTTGGTGAGCACATGGGGTTGTCCCTGCGAGACCTCGGGGCCAGGACAGAGTCCCGCCTCCAGGACATTGACATGGAGTTCGAGGATGCCCTGGCCAGCATCACCAAGTGAGCCGCAGGACTAGCCCGCTGCCTTTGTATATAGTTTTTTAGTTAGTTAGTGCTAGGTTTCCTTTATTTATTTTTATTATTTTGGACCGCTCGGACAATGGCCACTTTTTTGTACATATTTTTTTTATTAGTTAGTATTAGGTTTCATTTGTGGTGTTGGGCTCATGGACCCTGGAACATTCCTGTATATATTGTTATTTTTTGGGAGATACATTTTTTTATTTTCTTATTGTTTACACCATGACGTAATGGTTTTTCTTTGATTTCCTACTACATGGTTTTGCTTTGGACAAATTCTATTGATTTTTTAATCCTTTGTTTTTTGGTTTATCATTTTTGTTCTCGGACATGGACCTTTTATTTACTTTGCCACATAGTTGTATGTTTTATTGGTTTACTTAATTTTTGTTTTTAATACATTTTTATATTATCTTACACTTGTGTTATTTTCTCTTTGGTTTCTTACATGTCATGATATGGGTTTTGACATTCTCTTGCACCCATTGTGTATGTGTGTGTGACGGACATGTGTTCTTTTGCATACTTGCCTTTGGGGTTGTGTCATGTGATTGCATTCACTATGTGGGTGCATGCAATCCTTGCCTGGGTGTTTGTGCTGGGTATGCTGGCCATTACTGCCATGATTGTGTATCGTCAGGACCTGGGGCTAGGGGGACATGGGTGGGGGCCTGCTGGCAGGTTCCCCACAGGGCTGGGGGTGGTGGGAGACATGGGTGGGGGCCTGGTGGAGGGTGTCCCTGGGGGGTGGGGGGTGGGGGTGGTGGGAGACATGGGTTGGGGCCTGGTGGAGGGTGTCCCTGGTGGATGGGGGGTGGGGGTGGTGGGAGACATGGGTTGGACATGGGTGGGGGCCTGCTGGCAGGTTCCCCACAGTGCTGGGGGTGGGGGTGGTGGGAGACATGGGTGGGGGCCTGGTGGAGGGTGTCCCTGGTGGATGGGGGGTGGGGGTGGTGGGAGACATGGGTGGGGGCCTGGTGGAGGGTGTCCCTGGTGGATGGGGGGTGGGGGTGGTGGGAGACATGGGTGGGGGCCTGGTGGAGGGTGTCCCTGGGGGGTGGGGGGTGGGGGTGGTGGGAGACATGGGTGGGGGCCTGGTGGAGGGTGTCCCTGGTGGATGGGGGGTGGGGGTGGTGGGAGACATGGGTGGGGGCCTGGTGGAGGGTGTCCCTGGGGGGTGGGGGGTGGGGGTGGTGGGAGACATGGGTGGGGGCCTGGTGGAGGGTGTCCCTGGTGGATGGGGGGTGGGGGTGGTGGGAGACATGGTTGGGGGCCTGGTGGAGGGTGTCCCTGGGGGGTGGGGGGTGGGGGTGGTGGGAGACATGGGTGGGGGCCTGGTGGAGGGTGTCCCTGGTGGATGGGGGGTGGGGGTGGTGGGAGACATGGGTGGGGGCCTGGTGGAGGGTGTCCCTGGGGGGTGGGGGGTGGGGGTGGTGGGAGACATGGGTGGGGGCCTGGTGGAGGGTGTCCCTGGTGGATGGGGGGTGGGGGTGGTGGGAGACATGGGTGGGGGCCTGGTGGAGGGTGTCCCTGGGGGGTGGGGGGTGGGGGTGGTGGGAGACATGGGTGGGGGCCTGGTGGAGGGTGTCCCTGGTGGATGGGGGGTGGGGGTGGTGGGAGACATGGGTTGGACATGGGTGGGGGCCTGCTGGCAGGTTCCCCACAGTGCTGGGGGTGGGGGTGGTGGGAGACATGGGTGGGGGCCTGGTGGAGGGTGTCCCTGGGGGGTGGGGGGTGGGGGTGGTGGGAGACATGGGTGGGGGCCTGGTGGAGGGTGTCCCTGGTGGATGGGGGGTGGGGGTGGTGGGAGACATGGGTGGGGGCCTGGTGGAGGGTGTCCCTGGTGGATGGGGGGTGGGGGTGGTGGGAGACATGGGTGGGGGCCTGGTGGAGGGTGTCCCTGGGGGGTGGGGGGTGGGGGTGGTGGGAGACATGGGTGGGGGCCTGGTGGAGGGTGTCCCTGGTGGATGGGGGGTGGGGGTGGTGGGAGACATGGGTGGGGGCCTGGTGGAGGGTGTCCCTGGGGGGTGGGGGTGGTGGGAGACATGGGTGGGGGCCTGGTGGAGGGTGCCCCTGGTGGATGGGGGGTGGGGGTGGTGGGAGACATGGGTGGGGGCCTGGTGGAGGGTGTCCCTGGGGGGTGGGGGTGGTGGGAGACATGGGTGGGGGCCTGGTGGAGGGTGTCCCTGGTGGATGGGGGGTGGGGGTGGTGGGAGACATGGGTGGGGGCCTGGTGGAGGGTGTCCCTGGTGGATGGGGGGTGGGGGTGGTGGGAGACATGGGTGGCGGCCTGGTGGAGGGTGTCCCTGGTGGATGGGGGGTGGGGGTGGTGGGAGACATGGGTTGGACATGGGTGGGGGCCTGCTGGCAGGTTCCCCACAGTGCTGGGGGTGGGGGTGGTGGGAGACATGGGTGGGGGCCTGGTGGAGGGTGCCCCTGGTGGATGGGGGGTGGGGGTGGTGGGAGACATGGGTTGGACATGGGTGGGGGCCTGCTGGCAGGTTCCCCACAGTGCTGGGGGTGGGGGTGGTGGGAGACATGGGTGGGGGCCTGGTGGAGGGTGTCCCTGGTGGATGGGGGGTGGGGGTGGTGGGAGACATGGGTTGGACATGGGTGGGGGCCTGCTGGCAGGTTCCCCACAGTGCTGGGGGTGGGGGTGGTGGGAGACATGGGTGGGGGCCTGGTGGAGGGTGTCCCTGGGGGGTGGGGGGTGGGGGTGGTGGGAGACATGGGTGGGGGCCTGGTGGAGGGTGTCCCTGGTGGATGGGGGGTGGGGGTGGTGGGAGACATGGGTGGGGGCCTGGTGGAGGGTGTCCCTGGTGGATGGGGGGTGGGGGTGGTGGGAGACATGGGTGGGGGCCTGGTGGAGGGTGTCCCTGGTGGATGGGGGGTGGGGGTGGTGGGAGACATGGGTTGGACATGGGTGGGGGCCTGCTGGCAGGTTCCCCACAGTGCTGGGGGTGGGGGTGGTGGGAGACATGGGTGGGGGCCTGGTGGAGGGTGCCCCTGGTGGATGGGGGGTGGGGGTGGTGGGAGACATGGGTGGGGGCCTGGTGGAGGGTGTCCCTGGTGGATGGGGGGTGGGGGTGGTGGGAGACATGGGTGGGGGCCTGGTGGAGGGTGTCCCTGGTGGATGGGGGGTGGGGGTGGTGGGAGACATGGGTGGCGGCCTGGTGGAGGGTGTCCCTGGTGGATGGGGGGTGGGGGTGGTGGGAGACATGGGTTGGACATGGGTGGGGGCCTGCTGGCAGGTTCCCCACAGTGCTGGGGGTGGGGGTGGTGGGAGACATGGGTGGGGGCCTGGTGGAGGGTGCCCCTGGTGGATGGGGGGTGGGGGTGGTGGGAGACATGGGTTGGACATGGGTGGGGGCCTGCTGGCAGGTTCCCCACAGTGCTGGGGGTGGGGGTGGTGGGAGACATGGGTGGGGGCCTGGTGGAGGGTGTCCCTGGTGGATGGGGGGTGGGGGTGGTGGGAGACATGGGTTGGACATGGGTGGGGGCCTGCTGGCAGGTTCCCCACAGTGCTGGGGGTGGGGGTGGTGGGAGACATGGGTGGGGGCCTGGTGGAGGGTGCCCCTGGTGGATGGGGGGTGGGGGTGGTGGGAGACATGGGTTGGACATGGGTGGGGGCCTGCTGGCAGGTTCCCCACAGTGCTGGGGGTGGGGGTGGTGGGAGACATGGGTGGGGGCCTGGTGGAGGGTGTCCCTGGTGGATGGGGGGTGGGGGTGGTGGGAGACATGGGTGGGGGCCTGGTGGAGGGTGTCCCTGGTGGATGGGGGGTGGGGGTGGTGGGAGACATGAGCAGGTGTGCAGGGTAGTTCCCTGTGGTGTGTGCTGCCTGCAGGGGCCGTGGAGGGTGTACAGGTAATGCCTGGGAGCACACAGCCAATTCGCGTGTGGAACTTCCCGCGCACCCCTGTAATCCACGTACCCGGCCATATCGCGTGTGGAACTTCCCGCGCACCCATGAAATCCATGTACCCTGACTATTCGCGTGTGGAACTTCCCGCGCACCCCTGAAATCCACGTACCCTGACTATTCGCGTGTGGAACTTCCCGCGCACCCCTGAAATCCACGTAGCCGGCCATATCGCGTGTGGAACTTCCCGCGCACCCCTGCAATCCACGTACCCTGCCATATCGCGTGTGGAACTTCCCGCGCACCCCTGAAATCCACGTACCCGGCCATATCGCGTGTGGAACTTCCCGCGCACCCCTGAAATCCACGTAGCCGGCCATATCGCGTGTGGAACTTCCCGCGCACCCCTGAAATCCACGTACCCTGCCATATCGCGTGTGGAACTTCCCGCGCACCCCTGAAATCCACGTACCCGGCCATATCGCGTGTGGAACTTCCCGCGCACCCCTGAAATCCACGTACCCGGCCATATCGCGTGTGCAACTTCCCGCGCACCCCTGCAATCCACGTACCCTGACTAATCGCGTGTGGAACTTCCCGCGCACCCCTGAAATCCACGTACCCGGACATATCGCGTGTGGAACTTCCCGCGCACCCCTGCAATCCACGTACCCTGACTAATCGCGTGTGGAACTTCCCGCGCACCCCTGAAATCCACGTACCCGGCCATATCGCGTGTGGAACTTCCCGCGCACCCCTGCAATCCACGTACCCTGACTAATCACGTGTGGAACTTCCCACGCACCCCTGAAATCCACGTACCCGGACATATCGCGTGTGGAACTTCCCGCGCACCCCTGCAATCCACGTACCCTGACTAATCGCGTGTGGAACTTCCCGCGCACCCCTGAAATCCACGTACCCGGCCATATCGCGTGTGGAACTTCCCGCGCACCCCTGCAATCCACGTACCCTGACTAATCGCGTGTGGAACTTCCCGCGCACCCCTGAAATCCACGTACCCGGCCATATCGCGTGTGGAACTTCCCGCGCACCCCTGCAATCCACGTACCCTGACTAATCGCGTGTGGAACTTCCCGCGCACCCCTGAAATCCACGTACCCGGACATATCGCGTGTGCAACTTCCCGCGCACCCCTGCAATCCACGTACCCTGACTAATCGCGTGTGGAACTTCCCGCGCACCCCTGAAATCCACGTACCCGGCCATATCGCGTGTGCAACTTCCCGCGCACCCCGGTATACACGCACACGTTTATTTTTTCTCTCAGCGCGTGTCTGTGTTTGTGGGTACCCCTTTGTACGTCATTTGTCCTGGAGGGCCACAGTATTGGACATTGATCATGTCTGTATATAGGTGCTATTTGTTGGCGCACCTTTTAGCGCACATTTCTTGCAGGCGCAGAGACGCTACCGCCTGCTTTCTTGTGGCGGTCGTGTTTGTGCCTGTTTGTGCCTGTGCGCTGCTTTGAGCGTGCGCTTTTTTGCCCTATTCTATTCCATGAATACGTGTTGTATGCGAGCGTGTGGGCGTTCCGCGCACTTGCCTCCTAAACTTTCCCCGTGCCGCCCACATTCTTCCCCATTCCGAGTGTTGTGCCCCATTTTATTCCCCATTCCGAGTGTCCCGCCCTGTGTTCCGCCTACTTTAGAGCTGTGCGCTGCGCTCGGAGTGATAGCGCAGTGGCCGTGGCGCACGACGTTGGTTGACCTGTGCGCCGGCCTGCGCCGCGCGCTTTTTCAGCGCACGTCCTCTGCTTTTCTTGCGCACGGACTTCCATGAATCGACGTGCGCTGGTTTCCCTGCGCTTTTCGCTAATTTTCGGCGCAGCGCACGTATTGGCCCCTCTGCGCCGGGATTTTCGGCGCACATTTATTCCATGAATCGGCCTGTTGGTGTTATATTTTTGTGACAATGAGGTCTTGATGGATGCCAAACTACATTTACCCAAAAAGGTAAACAAATACGGCCCTTTGCTGCAACTGTTCTAGTTTTGGCAAAGGTAGAGCTTAACATTTCTGGAGTTACTCCTAAAGCAACACAATTCAAAGAGCAAAGAAATGAAATGATCAATGTCTTTACTTAAAACATTCTAAAATGAACAATATAAACAATCCTCAAATCAACTTAATTGTCAGTATACAATTAACTAAATATATGTCCATTGAACTTTATTGTTCAATTGCCATAGCGATCTTTGCACTATACAAATCAAATAAACTTAGCTGAATGTGTGTAATCAATGCACACTTGATAAAATTGTAGGGCTTGATTAAGGCAAGATTGGTCAATTAGGAGAAGTGTTGAGGAATAACTTTTAGGAAACATATGTCTGACTGATCATGAAACGTAAACAGAGCTTTAGACCACTGATTGCTTTCCCATGTTGGAAAGTAATGGAGAATACTTAGGGGCCGATTCATGGAACAAATGGGCGCCGAAAAAAGGTGGCGCAAGCGTGAAAAAGCAGAAGCACGCGTGCGATTCATGGAAGTGCCTGCACGTGTTTTCCCCGTGCTGTACGCCCAATCTGTGCGTGGAGCACACAGGCGCACACGTCATTGCAACACGACGCGCTCAGCGAAAGTGCACAACGTTAGCGCACACAGCAAAAAGGGGGCGGAACACGGGGTGGAACGCGTGGAATGGGGAACAACGTGTGAAAATAAGGGCGTAACTGGGGATGTACTGCTGGGAAGTACATGGAACGCCCACAAGCACCCGAATCACACGTATTCATGGAATCGTATAGGGGAAACCTGTGCAGGCCAAATCCCATAAAAGCAAGAAAAAGAGATAAGCAACCCCTGTAGCCCACGTGCGTGTAAAAAAACACACGCAGTACGCTGTGGCAGCCAGGAACCCCAAAAATACATACGTGATCAACACACAGGCTAGCGATAAACAGGGACACCCGCAGTGGGAGAAATAGCTTGTGCAATTCACCGTCTGCCTTGCGTGTAGAAGAAGAACACATAGCCAACACCCACCCGCTGTGAAGTAATCACATATGAACCCCAACGCCTAGAAAACACACAAACCACTTTCCACGAAAAGTACATACATGCAGGGAAACGCCCGTGCGTGATACGTCACATACACGCTTACGCGATAAGGGCCTTTCCTCGAATTACACACTGACGTGCAGTTTTTTCAAGTGCCAAATCACTCCGTATCAAGCTGGCCACGCGACAACACACGGAAGACCACGCTCCTGCCCAGAAAGCCAAAGCACTGCCCCCCAGAGCCCCGAGCAGCCTCCCACGAGCCAACTGCTGCTGCCTGCTGCCACCGTGCCCTGCCATTTGGATCCTGCATATCTGCCATCTGCAGGGGTTCAGTTGCTGTGACCACCCCTGCTGGAACAGAAGACTCCCGACTGGTGTTCCATCACTCTACAGCCCAGCCCCAGGACCCACTTGCCCACCCACACCTGCCTCGGGGTCGCCATGTCGGGGCAAACACCATCAGAGACCGCTGGTGACCCCCAGCCAGAGAGGCAGAGGGCTACCAGCTTCAGTGACAAGGAAGTTGGTATCTTGGTTGAGCAAGTTCTGGGGCATTATGATGCCCTCTTCACACCATCGCGCGCCGATGAGTAAGGACGGGAGAGCATCTGGGAGGACATAGTGGGTGCCATCAACACGGAGGTGGTGGCACCCCGTGACATCAAACACGTCTGGAAGCACTGGGAGGACTACAAATCCAGGACCCTCAAGAAGGCCTGGTGTCTCTTGGAGGCAGCGGATGCAGTGGGGCACTGGGCCCATCTTACCACCCAGCAGATGAGGGTTCTGGAGCGCATTTGCCCAGTGCTTCACCACCAGATCCTCAGGATGCAGGCCCGTCTGGAGTCGAGCGGTAAGTGCCCATGCATTCACGTTTGAAACAGTGCATGTTGACGCGTGGTGGTAGTTAGCTACTCGGCTGCATGTGTGACATGGGTCATGTATGGATGTGTGTGTGCAGGTAAATGACGGTGCTGCATGTGAGTCTAGTCAGGTGTGACCCACATGGATGGTTTATGTGTTACAATGCATCATGCTGAGCAGCATACGGAATGCACACATGTATGCATGCCTGTGTCTGTACGTTGACATGTTTGTGGTGTGATAGATGTGTGCTGCTGTCATGGACATGCATGATGTACATGTCCGTGTGTCAGAGTAGTCTGTGCGCCATGAATGCATGACACATGTCCGTGACAATGTGTTGAATCACTGATACAGCCTACTCATCCTGTATCCACTGTGTCTGTGGGCATATGGGGCCAGATGCATGACCCTCCAGTGATGTGTGTGCATGTGATCAGCATGTCCCATGATGCATGTGAGTTTCAGCCCACCAATGGATGTATCTACGGTGCCGTGGACATGGATGCAAGTTTTTGTTGCATGTGCCATGCCGGATCCTGCATGTGTGTTGCCTGCACTGACCCATGTGTTGTTGGGAGACATGATGGAAGTGATATTTGACAGTGCCACTTATGTGCTATTGCTTTCTGTCTAGGGGACTATTGTACAGTACCCTGATGCTTGTGTTCAATGTCTCCCTTTACACAGCAGCAAGTGAAGAAGAGGGCGGAGACGGCGCTGTGGAGGAAAGCGGCAAGGATGCCTCCACTGGCCGGCGATGCAAGGCCCAGTCACCCTCCCAGGAAATTCCATCATCCGGGAGCGAAGGCACTGGTGCTACGTCTGCCACTACGGCTGCAGCGGAAGGGGCGGATGAGCCCCCACAGGGGCCTGCTACGGCGCAAGACAGTGTGGAGCCATCCAGGTTAGTGGTGTGTATAGAGGAGGAGGAGGCCGTTACAGAGCAGCAAATGGGGCCTGGTGAGGGTGGTACCACTGGTGCAAGTGGTGCAGTCCACCGGCAGGAGACAGCACAGGTCGTCGAGGAGGTTCCTGTGCATGTCCCTGTCCCTGACACTGTGACTGCATCAGCATGCACCAGCAGGGATGCCCCGTCCCAGGCCCGTCTGCAGGTAGGGGGAGGTCCATGTCATCTGCCTCTCCTCTACCTGTGGACGAGGGGACCCGTGACCGGATGGAGTCCATCCTGATTGGCGTCGCGTTGCGCACATGTGACATTCGTGATGACGTGCGTGGTTCCTGGAGGGACCACGCACATCATCACAAAGAGCTGTGTGCCAACGGGACCCAGTTGGGAGGGGCCATGGTCTGGGGTTTCCTCCATGTGTCGGCCAGTCTTGCGGCCCTCTCCTCCTCTGTGCAGACTAAAAGCCAGTCGTTCTTCGTGTCGTCTTCCGGCCCAGTTGCCACCAGGACCCCCTGTGGATTTGCCCCAACCAATGCAGCCAGCCAGGTGGAGATCCCATCCCTGCTACAGTCGGTAGTCGGAGGTCCAGCAGGGGTGGCCAACCCACCAACTGGACCCCAGCGGATGGAGGATGTGCCTGCATCATCGGTCAGGGCACATGCACGACGGCACCGGGGGATTCCATCAGCCCGGATGCCCTTGTGGTAGCAGAGGCAGTTGCAGCTTCAGCGTGGGAGGCATCATGGCTCTGGGCCATCGACACCCCGGGGGCAGGCATCAGCCGAGGGGCAGGAGGACCCCGGACTGTCTTCCATGTGGCAGCAGTTGGGCCGGCAAATAGATGCAGATAGGCGGCGAGTGGAGAGGGCACGTCTCAGAATGGTCAGGGTGGAGAACTCCATGCACCGGGCTTTGAGGCGGGCGGAGGGGCTCGAGGAAACTCGCAGGGATTTGAGGCATTCCATGGCTGCATCCCTGCCAGACCTCGAGTCCAGGGAATAGGCCCGCCTCCGGAACATCGACATGGAGTTCGATGATGCCCTGGCACGGAACATCGAACAGTGAGCTATGGGACTAGCCCGCTGCCTTTGTAAATAGTTATGTAGTTGTAGGTTTCCTTTATTATTTTTTTCCTTTGGGGCGCATGGACTATGCCCCACCTTTTTGTTAATAGTTATTCATTAAGTAGGTTTTTTCTTAGGTTTCTTTGGATTGTTGGGCACATGGACCCTTGATTTTTACATTGTATATAGTTATGGACCTGATTTCACATATTTTTGTTACCATGGAGGAATGGTTTTGTATTTTTTTTACTTTGGATTTGGTGCTATGGACGGACACTTTGGAGGCATTTTTCTTTGCATTTTATTCTATTCACCATTAATAATTTTTCCTTGATTGCGGACATCATTTTATTTATCATTTTATTCTTGTGTAAATTTGTTTCATTCATTATTTTTTATATAGAATATTTTTTTTTTAAATTAATTTGTGTGGTCTTCTCTCATTGGTTTTGTGCATGTCACAATGTGGGTTTTTTAAAATCATGTGTCGCCATTGTGTGGGTCTGACGGACTTGTACTCATGCGCATACTGGTTATTTGGCATCTATCATGACATGGGGATTTCAATTTGGAGTGGATGGAATGCTTGGTTGGGTGTTTGGACTGGGGTGGCGTGGGGTGGTATTTGGGTGTCCATAAGGGCCATGGATCTGGATTGTGATGACGTGTTCGGTGGGGGACATAAGTCGGGGCCTGCTGGCAGGTGCCAGTCACTGGGGGGGAGGCATAAGTCAGGTCCTGCTGGCAGGTGCCCGTCACTGAGGGTGGGTGGGTGACATAAATTGGGACAGCTGGCAGGTGCCCGTCAACGCGGGGGACATAATTCAGGGCCTGCTGGCAGGTGCCCGTCACTGGGGGGACATAAGTCAGGGCCTGCTGGCAGGTGCCCATCACGGGGGGGAGGCATAAGTCAGGTCCTGCTGGCAGGTGCCCGTCACTGAGGGTGGGTGGGTGACATAAATTGGGGACAGCTGGCAGGTGCCCATCAACGCGGGGGACATAATTCAGGGCCTGCTGGCAGGTGCCCGTCACTGGGGGGACATAAGTCAGGGCCTGCTGGCAGGTGCCCATCATGGGGGGGGACATAAGTCGGGGCTCCCAAGTGCATGGTGCCATGTGCCCTGCCTGCGGGGCATGGCCAGGGGTGATGGGCTGCCTGCGGGGCATGCCCAGGGGTGTGCGGTGGTCGCCTGTGGTGTTGGCTGCCCGAGGGGCATTGGCGGGGGTGGACACACGGGGGGGAACACACTGCCAAATCACATGTGATTCTTCACACACCCCCCCCGAATACACATACCCCACTCGTGCTAGGCCAATAGCGTGTAGAACTTCACATGCACCCCTCAGAATACAGGTACCCCACTCATGCCAGCCCTATCGCATGTAAAACTTCACACACACCCCTCAGAATACACCTACCCCGCTCGCGTTTGGCCAATAGCATGTATAACTTCACATGCACCCCTCAGAATACACGTATCCCGCTCGCGCCAGTCCTATCGCTTGTAAAACTTCACACGCACCCCTCAGAATACACGTACCCCGCTCGCGCCAGTCCTATCACTTGTAAAACTTCACACGCACCCCTCGGAATACATGTACCCCGCTCGCGCCAGTCCTATCGCTTGTAAAACTTTACACGCACCCCTCAGAATACACGTACCCCACTTGCGCTAGGCCAAGAGCGTGTAGAACTTCACACGCACCCCTCAGAATACACGTAACCCGTTCGCGCTAGGCCAATTGCAAGTAAACTTCACACGCACCACCGGAATACGCACAGGAAGCCCTTCAGCCCAGTCCATAGCCCGCAGGCAGCCCATCCACCCTGGCCATGCCCCGCAGGCAGCCCATCCATCCTGGCCATGCCCCGCAGGCAGCCCATCCACCCTGGCCATGCCCCGCAGGCAACCCTTCACCCCTGGCCATGCCCCGCAGGCAGCCCTTCAACCCAGTCCATAGCCCACAGGCAACCCATCCACCCTGGCCATGCCCCGCAGGCAGCCCATCCACCTTGGCCATGCCCCACAGGCAGCCCTTCACCCCTGGGCATGCCCCGCAGGCACCCCTTCAGCCCAGCCCATAGCCCACAGGCAGCCCATCCACCCTGGCCATGCCCCACAGGCAGCTCATCTGCCCTGGCCATGCCCTGCATGTAGCCCTTCACCCCTGGGCATGCCCTGCAGGCAGCCCTTCAGCCCAGTCCATAGCCCGCAGGTAGCCCATCCACCCTGGCCATGCCCCGCAGGCAGCCCATCCACCCTAGCCATGCCCTGCAGGCAGCCCACTCCACATGGGGGACTTTTTTCATGTTTTACAAGCTATTGGCCTGGCACAAGCGGGGTACATGTATTCCGAGGGGTGCGTGTGAAGTTCTACACGCTATTGGCCTAGCGCGAGCGGGGTACGTGCATTCTGAGGAGGGCGTGTGAAGTTCTACATGCTATTGGCCTAGCATGAGTGGGGTACGTGTATTCTGAGGAGTGCGTGTGAAGTCTTACACACTATTGACCTAGCGCGAGCGGGGTACGTGTATTTTGAGGGGTGTGTGTGAAGTTTTACACGTGATAGGGCTGGTGCAAGCAGGGTACGTGTAGTCGGAGGGGTGCGTGGGTAGTTTTACACGTGATAGGGCTGGCTCGAGCGGGGTACGTGTATTCTGAGGGGTGCGCTGGGAATTTTATACACAATGGGGCTGGCGCAAGCGGGGTACATGTATTCAGAGGGGTTAGTGGGGAGTTTTACACATGTTTTCATGGTTGGGGGGCTGTATGCTGGTCCACTGGCCTTTGCGCCATGTACTGGATTTGTGCGATTTTTTTGGCGCACGGGGCAGGGTTGGGGGAGTAACTGGTGCTGCTGCAGGGTCGCTGTGCCACACTGCGCCACAGCTGGTTATGGATGTCTAAATCCATGAATACGCTGTGCGCCTAAACGGGTTTTGGTGCACGCAGCTGGCGCAGGATGCCGCACGTGCACTCTGTGCGCCATCCGCGTGAGCCACTTATGCGCCAAATTCTATGAATTACCCCTTATTCTCTGATGGCTTTAAACAAGAAAAACAAAGACAATTTTCACCTCTGCCCCTTTTGTGGAGGTATAGTTGGTGGTGGCATTATGTACTATTTTTACTCATAATGCGCTCATATTTACGGCATGACATATTTATAGGAATATTGCTTCCTGTAATCAGGCAGACAGTAAAAGCAGACAATATTTGCAAATTCTACATGTGTTTACCATTACCACCAACATCATGGTTAGGGATTTGATATTTTTATGTCAATTTCCACATTTATTGTAGAACAAAGCAGGACATAATCCTTTAAGAGACCAGTTTGGATATAATGGGGGTCATTATGAGATTGGCGGTAGCTGTGCCAGTAAATACCTGCTGGAGTCATGAATTTTCCAGTGCCTGGAAATGAGAAGTATTGGGGCTGCGGTCCCTCCGGCCGAAAAAAAGAAAATCCCCATTCCCATCGTGTCCCATTGGTATCAATGGGAATGGGGAGGACGGATGCACCGGCACTCTGTGTAACAGTGCGGTGCATCCGTCAAGGTCTGCGAGCAGGTGCCATTCCGCCCACCAGGTCAGACCTCGCAGACTGAAAGGCACCCACTCGCAGAACTTGTAGTTTGCCGGCCCAATGTGTCAGTTTAACTTTCTTTCACTAGCCTCACTATTAATGCAGGTTCGAAGTTGAATCACAACCACTATCCACTGACCCTATGATATGGCAAAACTATGGAGAAAATTACCTTTCTCAAAGTGCCTTCTGACCCCGTCCCCAACCGGAATGACAGATCTTCTCTTGACAGCACAGCATCTCAGCAGAGCACATGCAAAGCTTTCCTGCATTCCAACCTACAATTGTTTCCCTTGCACATTGTGAATACAGGAAATTGATTAATCACTGCTTCACTGCATGTAAAACATGTGGACTCTCCCATAATGCTGGGTGATTCCAGTGTGTTCACTTCAAAACGTTTAGCTCACCTCAGACCAGGAGAAAGTGACACAGATGTGTTTTTGATGCTCATTGTCCACAGGTAAGTTTTACAAGCCTCACAACCTCCCCACTTCTCTCTACTCTGTTACTCCTCTCTAGATAACTCAAGTTCTAGAAATGCAATACTCCGGCCAGCTCCCTGTTTTATTTACTTTCATGCAATGCATACATGTTATGTTCTAAAGAGGTTCATCTAAATGAAATATGTGCAGATACCATGGCACAAGACACGTTATTTCATCAGCAAAATGCATTGTTATGATGTTAAGAAGACTTTTGGGCACACAAAAAACACAGAGCAATAAAAGAAATGATTTGTAGTATTTTGGATGCATATATTTGGCTACTGGCACAATAGCCACAACCTGACTAAATGTGACTATGTGACTTGACTATGGATGAACACCAAGGAATGAAACACACTGTGAATATGCAGGGATATTCCTTAGTGTAAACATCACATGCACTAAAATATAGAAAGAATTCCATTTCATTTAGGTCTGGCAGAAAAGACATGCATTAAAAGTGACGCAACAGTTGTTTATGACTTAACAAGTGTAACTAAAACTACCATTTAGAAACAACTTATGGCCAGAAAGACAGAACGACGTTGCAGCTCCAAAATATTTAAAGTATCCATGTTTTTTACTCACCATCATCTTTTCTCTTAAGCTACATCCTTCATGACATTTGTTATATGGGCTACAAGGGTACAAGATAGATGTATTGCAAGGTATATTTTGGATGACTTTGTACCTTTATGTCAAGTAACTTACTTTGGAACACAGGAACACAGGAAGAAAAAGTATTGTATGTCGAAAATGTCAAATAGCTAATGCAAAAGAATGTATGTGTTTATGCAGCTATGTTGCATGAAGGACACAGAGACTTACACAAGTTATATTTTATATTCTCCGCAGAGATGACGGAATGTGTACTATAGATCATATAGATTAACTTAAATATGTGGCTTGGCATACACTTTATGAAATTGTCATTACCAGTAGTAATTAGAAAAAATAGCATTTTTCCTTTTTACTTGTAATCTTGAAATGGTCAGTTCAGTTTCAAACTCTGGTTAAACCTAATATGAGTGTTTATGCATGTTAGGAGTTGTGTGAAATCCTTTGCTTTTTTATTTTTATTAATTAAATGATGTTGGTAATTCTGCCACTGGAAGGGGGGACTGCTAATCTGACCCTGCTAATATGACCCTCTATTATAATGCTCCACCCAGTAAGAACCAAGGTTGATTCGCAAGTTCAACCCTGTCACCCCAGCACCCAAACCTGGCGGAAACCCGTCCAATCACTCAAAATATGACTAATGGTTTAGGATTACACAAAACAAAATTGAAAAGAGATGGTGCTAGCACTTAAAAATTAAGGACAGGATGCAAGGATAATTCGAACAGTTTCAACAGGTTACCAGGGTAGAAATAGGATTGCTTAGGTAGTGGGATAGGGACAAAGGCAAGACAAGGTAGGCTATCTATTTATATGGGGTAGGGATTATAATCACAGTCCACTTTTGAGTTTTGGAATTTTTGTAAAGTCAACAGGGTCTGGTCACCACACGGCTG
This sequence comes from Ambystoma mexicanum, assembly GCF_040938575.1. Taxonomy (NCBI): domain Eukaryota; kingdom Metazoa; phylum Chordata; class Amphibia; order Caudata; family Ambystomatidae; genus Ambystoma; species Ambystoma mexicanum. The sequence continues at coordinate 1,080,599,694 of NC_090930.1, forward strand.
GCGCGCCTGGCAAAAAAAAGGTGGGAAAATGACAGCTGGGCAAGGTCTGGTCACGGGGTAGCGAACAGCTGGGCAATTCGGGTCACTGGATGGTAATCCTCCTGGCAAAGGACAGCTGAATCGCAGGATTGCAGTGGGCATGCAGGTAATGGGCAGCAAGCCAGGCTGGTTCAGGATGCTTCCCAAAAGAATATGACAGATTTCCCCTTTGGTTATTTGGGATTTTAGTGGGATTTCAGAATTGAGGCCTTGCTGGAAGGGTCAGTAATGTTTAGGCCTTGTAGTTGGGATCAGCAAGCTGGATGGAGCAGATCAGGAATGCAGCACAGGAACTTCAGGAAGAGTGTGTGTAGAGTCCTGTCATGGACTCTTACTTATAATGCATAGTAACTTCATAGAAGTACATGGCTGGGCAGGCTTAGCTAAACACACCTTTAACCCACTAGATTGATCAGGGATGCTAGTCCTTGCCTCCCTCTCAGCTGGTTGGATTTCAAGGGCAGGATGTCAGATTACTGATGTGAGTTTTACAATGTTCAAAAACCTCCCACAGTTACTTTAGCTAAAATCCAATTTTGCCACAAATGGTACATTTATACAGTTGAGGTGTCTTAGCAAATTACATAAACAGGTTACATATTTTATGCAGACCATTGCAGTCCAACTCTGAAATCTGTGAGACATTGTTTGTACATTTAATAATCTTTGGTCATTTTCAGTGTGAAATGTTCGGCCTAAAGTTATGTGACTTTACACGTGCATACATACTATCAGGGGGCCTATTTCTGTTACTTTTTAACATTCCATCAAATCTCCTTTTCCCATGATTCACATGCTTCTGGCGTTCGTGTAACATACATGCTATTGACAGCCAAGATCACTTATTTGAAAGCCACCAAAATCACATTTAAACTACAAAATGTTTACATTTTTGCAAAGCCCTGTTGCAATGATAACCGTCTTCAAAGTTTCTTAATAAAATAGTCTTTTGAACCAAATGGGAATCCTTTGTCCGACACTGGCCCATTTTTTTTCATTTCAGCTGCCACCAACTGTCACTTCCCCCAGAAGGAGGATGGGATTTTCCCAGCTTGATTGAAGGTTTATTGCCCCTCTCCACTTTGCATGTCCATGTCCTGGAAATTCCATTGAAGAGGGCTCCGCCCAGACCAGATTCTGTCCAACCTAGTAATTATCACTGGGGTGTTATTATCTACTGAGAGGGGCCCTTGTTTCTGTCATCCTCTCAGCAGAAACTTGTCTTGGGCTGATTCCTCCCCCCATGCAGCCACTAAAGTTTAATGTACTTATATTTATTTTTGTTCTGAATTGGAAGGAAATCTGCTGAATAGAACCATTTCCTACATTGTATTTTCACAGTACAATCCCCTTTCACATTGTTAGGCAATAAGAAGTTTTTGTTCAACCTAGTACTCTCAAACAAGCATTTTTCTCCTTTAGTCTGCAAAGCCCATTTTTACACATGTGGTGGAAGCTGCTAGCACTTTGCTTTCAATTCATTTTTTTGACTTTCCATCTGGATTCCCACACTGTTTTGCAGCTATAGTTATTTTCTTTTAGGCAGTCATTTATTTCAACCACCTATGCACTGAAACTGACATAGCCCAGAGCTGGAGTTCCTTTGAATTACTGATCCTTGACACTTTGCAACTTAAAAGTGAAGCTTTTCTCCTACGGAGGAGGATCAAGAAGTTTCTCTGTAGATTTTTCTCAGATTTGGTTTGACAGAGCTTGTCATTCAGGGGTCATGCCTGGTTTTGCTAAAGCACAATGGGGATATGAATAGGCATGGCAGGGCCTTATTCCTAACAGTAGTTTGAGGAAGAACATATAAAATAGCATCAGAAGAGCATAATTTTAAGGTAAAATACTCCCTTTTCAATGGGGATTTGGTCTGGCAGCAAACCAGTGCTGCTTTTTCACTCTATTTCTTTTGTATATGTAAGAACACACTGGCAAGCTCCCTCAGTGTGCCCCCTTGTTCCATCCTGCCCAATATGTGCTTGGCAAGATGGTGCAGCCATCTTTTTGTTGCTGCAAAACACAGTTTTGGTGCAATGGTGCTTACTGGGGCCAGCACAGCCATTTTGCTGGTGACTGCAGATGCGGAGCTTGGTGATGTGGCGAAGTACAGCTGAGTTGGGTCAATATATCCCACAGCATATGCCATGCAGGTCTTATCCTCCAACACTTCTTAATTGTCATCCTCTGCCTCACCTCCTTCAGGTAGGTCTGCCAACATCAGCTTCCCCCCAACAATATGGACCTTGCATGATGCTTCTCCTGATAGATAATATTCTCCTTGGCACCCTCAGCCTGCTACTTGGAGACCACTACCTCCTCAGTAATGGCATCCACCAGACATGACCCATACCATTATGCTCCCTGGCCAGGGTACTTATTGGTGCTGCATCCTCCTTCTACATCAGGAACATGCATCTGTTCTCTCACTCCAACTGCCTGCCCTCATTGTCCCTTACAAGCCCTGCCTTGCTTCGGACATCAACAAGAGGTACTGCTCCCCTACCTTGGCTGGAGCCTCCTCTAGATATCCTGATTTTAATGCATCTGTTAACAAGTCCTCCCCCAATGGCCTTGCTCCTATCCCACTCCTCCTCATGAGGCCAGCCCCAATCAGCAGGCTTCCCTTCTGATTTGGGGGAAAACCAAATCTACAATACCAGTGAACTGGTGCTAACAAACATCCCAAGATACCTTCCGCTTCATCCATCATGGAGGAGTCCTCCTCACTCATGCAAGGATAAAATGCAGCTCCTCCTCATGTCACACCTTCCTTCCTTCCCTCCCAGTTTTACATGCTTGCTATCTCAAAAATGAGAACCAAGAGAAAGAGGGGTGTTGCAAGGATATTTGCCACCACAAGCGACAATTAATTTTGTCACCCCTCTCAATACCAATCCTATGTATCCCGACTATATCATCCCCCTACACCAGATGTGACTTCACTTCTTCGGCTTGTGGGATGTTTTTACCCATGCATCCAAGCCCTACCATAAAACTGTGCAGTACTGGAATGGAAAACATCATGATGGCCAGAACTCCCCAGAGAGTGCACAGGGAAAACATGAAGAATAGGCTGCCACCCATTTTTGCCTATGTTGTGAGCACAGGAGGGCACTGCCTAAAACCACCATTGGGCTACGCACACAGTAGCCTGAAACCATTGGGAACGGCAATGCTGATTGCCAAAAAGCAACTCAGAACTGTGGGGAATTCATTTTCTTAATCCCAAAAATGGTTGCAATACCGGTACTCACCACTATCAGAAAGCCGGCGTTTTAAAACCACCAGACTTTTGTGTAAAACTGAACAAAGGAACCAAAACCACGCCAAGGAAAGACTTGCTAAGAGGTGGATACAATGTAAAACTATATTCTGAAATGACTTGAAGGAAGTAATTATTTAATGTTTATGTAAAAAGTGTAAGTTTGATTTAAACTGGGAACTAAAGTGACATTTAGCTGAATTCTGCCTGACAACTACCCCCGACAGGAGAAACCTGCTCAACCACTCTTCCCAGGCATAGCTGCATCCTGCTCCCCCACAAAAAGGAGGTGACACCTCTCTGATTGAATTACCTGGGTACTGCAGGAAACTGAACAATGGACTCAGGCAAATGTTATATTGGGGGGGCCGTAAAGTGGCTTCCTCTTGGGAGAAGTGGGAGGAGAAGTGCCTGTGAGAGCCAGCTGAGCTTGGGGGAAGTGGATAAACCAGTTCTTCCACCATGTGATGTGGGAAGCCACACCCCTTTTTGACCAGGGCATAAGTTAAAAAGATAGATAACTCATAGTGCGGACTGGTCAAAATTATATAAGTAATATCATTATTCTTGTGATTTTTCTGTGCACGTTTTAAGAGGCGTTAGGACCCTGAGGTGTATTCTGGGGGGTTGCTAGCGGAAAATAGGGTCTCACTCCAAATGTCTGCATGTTAAAAATCTGACACTTCATCAATTAATTTCCATACTCCTTGCGCACATGTGTGTAATCTTTGGTAAATGTCCGATATTGGTAAACCAGTCAAAAAGCGCAAAATGTTGTCATTTTTGAATGCAAGCCCCTAGGAAGATCAGAGGCGGACAAGCATGGACCATAAGGAATATATAATGTGTACATGTAATTTCAACAAATTGTGTATCTGGGAAATATGTATTTGAATCAAATATAGATTTGTGGGCAAATTGACCAGGGGAGGATCCTCTGACCCATAAACAGACCTCATCACTCTGACTCACATTTCCTTCCCCCAATCATGGGAGAGGAGAGAATTGGGCCAATGACAAGTAGAGAGGGGCAGGCTCAGTTATGCCACACACACACCCACTTCCAAAACACATAAAAAGAGACTGCTGGGAGAGGTAGAGGGATTCAATTCCATTTTCTGCAGGACGCTCTGCCGGGAGACTCCAGCCTTCACATCCATCAATCTTCAGAGACCAGAAATTTACTTCAGAACTTAAAGCAAGGGCCTAAACCCACAAACTGAGAACTCTTCTCAGCAGGCCTCAGCATCCTTAAAATCATTTGCAAACTAGTCCACAGCCGGGCGAGCTGTCTGAATTCTTTGCCAAGAACCTTTAGCAGTACCCAGAAAGCAGTGTTACATCCAGAATCCACTTTTTCCGGACCGGAAAGCAGAGCAGTATCCAGAACCAGAGGCCGCTGTATCCAGAGAGGCTAGACCAGCAGAGCAGAGCTGACCCAGACCGCTGTGAGCAGAACCAGAGATCCGGATCAATGTGAGCAGAACCGGTGCCTGATTGACCCGCTGAGCAGACAGAACCGCCACCGGACGAGTTGACCAGATCCGTGACGAGGCCTAGTTCAAATTTATATTGTGAGTACCTAGCAGAACTGTGCAGAACCAATCTCTTAGTAAAATAATCTAATTCAAGCTATTTTAACCTAAGTAGAACTGCCTCCTAGAAATTGTGTAATCTGTCATTTTTAAAGCTGCACAACTGTCACCTGTCAATTCTGCAGCTACAAGCTGTCACCTGTCATTTTGAGTTTACTTTAAATCCAAAAAACTACCTTTATTAAATCGTCCGTATCTCTTGAACCGTTTGGGCTAGGAACAAAATGTAACTTTCATTTTAAAGCTGTGATTCTAGGCTTTCCACTGAACCGACTTCCTACTCCCTATACTCTTTCCGCAATCACGATTTACCCACTCGCGCAATTTACCGCGATTTGCGATTTGGCTCAATTTCTCCACTTGTCAAAATAGCAACTCCATTCTTTCCTTTGTTAAAATCCGTTTGCAACTTGGTAATAACTCATAGAGCATTGCTAAAGTGAGCCTGAACTAATACCAACAAGCATCTCTCACTCACCCTGAATCTCTAGAGGGAATTAAAATCAGTTAGCACATTTTCCCATCCATTGCCATCACATTTAAAAGCATTTTGGGCCTGTGTTTCAAACTTCTACCTGTTTCCTCTAAGCTTGCTGGGGGGGACCTGAGTTATGTATTGTATTTGATTGTATTCCTGAAGACTGTGTTTGTTACTTCCATCTCCTTGCATTGCATATAGGGGGGGTGAATTGCCACCAGGGGAAAAGTGAACATATTATCTCTTGTGAAACCATATCAGTTTATTTCCTGTACTGCATTTATTCCACCTTGCATTTCCTTGAAACCATAAAGCATTTCAGCTACCTCATCCTCTATACTACTCCTAAGTAATCAAGTGTACCACTGTAACATTACCCATTGTGGATCCACATCATATGTCTAAGTGTACTATCAGATATTAATTTGTTATAAAAGTGTGACACATATATATTGTTTAATTTTTCAAATAAACCTTTTAATTTGCAAAACAAACCTACTTCATGTCTCAGTGGGGTCAGGGGGATTCTAAGAGGGGGGTGTTATACAAGCTTTGTCATCCAGAGTACTGAACTGGACATAAAAATACATCAATAAGGGTTTTCCTCAGCATCCCAGACTAGGCATTGACTTAGCTGTAGTGTTGATTGAATATCGCTTACAACATGCATGTCTTGCTCACCACATTCACAAGCTGCCATGATATATTATGTCTCTTTCCATAACAAGGTGAAATTAATTTAATATATTTTACCACACTATCTATAACATACATATCTGGCAGATTAGGAAAACTATGATATCAGTTATAATTAGAAAGAATAACGATCAGTGATCCCAATTCCACAATCCCTACCCTCCCACATTACACACACACACACTTTGGATCACTTTAATGACATAAAGTAGGAATCTATTTAAAGGTTGTCGGAGGGAGGCTATACTTCCCTTCCACCAACCACGGTGGATCTCCATAAGCACCAATTTGGAGGTGAAGCTACTGTTGGCTTTGCATGCCGTATCTCTGCCCTCCTCCAAACGCATCCATGCAGTGTTCACTAAACTGAGGGGCAGAAACTGCTTGTTGAATGAATACATGTGAGAAGGTTTCAGTGGCGGCCAATAGCTTTACTGCTGAAACCTGGCCATTTGAAATGCAAATAAACTGCAGGCAAAGTGCCATTGCTGTCCACTACGTTCAATGTAATACCTGCCTGCTTGTCAGTTGCTCCAACCCCTCTTATAAGTAACCTCAATTAGTGGGGGTCAGATCTTTATTTTATCAACAAATTACCAATAGTCTACACTTCCAAATTGTTCAATCAGGTTAAGGCTTTTCACTTTGTTTAATATATAGCCAGAATTCGAACATCAGACAATCCACATGATTCTGTGTTTTTACTTGAGATAGACCATGTGCTATTCAGCCTAAACGCAGGCTGAAATAGGCAATAGCTCTATTTGCACAACCAAGTTAATGGGCCTCATTATAAGTTCCCCAGTCTGGAAAAAATGCTAGTAATTCCGGCACCGTGATTTTTTCCAAACCAGGGAAACACAAGTTTACCGGTGGGGGAAGGGATCTACCGGCAGTCCTGACCTGCCGGGAGTTCAGGCCCTTACTGACAAATATATGCTGGAATCAGCAGCACCGGTACTAACAGTGCTGGTAATTCCAGCAATCCCATCCCCTGGAGTCATATGGAACTCCATGGAATGGGAACTTACCGGCATCTTCACCGCCGGTAATATCCCAGTAATACCGGGATAATGTGTAGCGGAAATGGTAATGCAGTTTTGCCGGTATCCTGCTGCATTTACAGGCAGGATACCCACAAAACTGTAATGGAAGCCAATGACTCTAAGACATGTGAGCATTGTGGCTTGCAGCTGGGCAACTCCTATTTTGAGGAGGGCATCATGCAGCCACTAGAGCTCAAATTGGTTTACATGTTTTATTGCATTTTAAACACGCAATGTCTTTCACTCAAATATGGAGTCTGGGTGAAATGCATCCTGGGTGCAGCAGTGAACATTTAACTCCAAGTCTCAGTGAAAGCTTTAGTTCTGAACATCATCTGCATTTTATGAAACAGTAGAACAACTTCTTGTTATTGTTCAGGCCAGTCAAGAATTGTTTTGCATTCCACAAGGAGCTGAAAGCAGTTGTTTTGGCCCCCATGAGAACAGAGTGTGTTTACTTTTCCTGGCATCGCGTAGCATAAACCAGCCGGGGTCTGTGAAAGGCTATTGGCAGCTGACCTCTCTAGAAAATTACTTTCCTGCATTAGATTGGGGGACACTGAATGAGATTGGCAGAGAGAGACACAATCACTTCTGCTGGTCTGAGAGAAGGACACTGTGGTCCTCATTACGAGTCCGGCGCTAACCGAGCCGGAAAAAAACCAGCAGGTTACCGCCGGACTTGTATTACCATTCCGCCTCCGTGATTCCTGGAATTACCGGGGCATTACAACCCTGGTGACCCGGGAATTCCAGAGGCGGAATTCTGTAAGTCCCCAAACACCGGCTCTGTCTATGACAGAGCCGGTGTTTCCATGTCTGCCTGCAGGCGGGTGGTGTTAAACCCGCCAGGTCAGACCTGGTGGGAGTGACACCTCCTGCCTGCAGAACTCGAGATCAGCCAGTCCGGAAAGAATGGTGGCGGCGGGTTTACCGCCACCGTTCCTTCTGGACCGGCTGACTCGTAATGAGGCCCTGTATCTTGTCTGGTTCATTCCCGTTGTGCAGGTTTTCTCTCTGCCAACCTGGGGTTGGGAAGCTGCCCAGTGAAGCTTGTGGCAGGGAAGAAGTGGAGCACATATTTGCCAACAGTGATGTAACCTTTTCTATAATTTTTCTTTGTATTCTGTAACAATAATCTGAGTTAATAAACTGCCAGATAAGCGCCAGTTTTCTGTCAAGGAGAAATCAAGTCATTTTAATGAACAATGGAGAGCAGATATTGTCTATCCATGTTGGAGATAGGATAGCCCAATTGAATGTCATACCTGATAAACTATCCATGATCAAGCACGGAGACCCCCCTACAGTGTAAGTTACTCAGGGGTCTGTGGTTTTGGGTTATCAGACCACATTGTTCCGGGTGCAAAAGTGTGGGTGGACAAGCCTTGTTGCCCACTTGTACCCGCAGATGTCATACCATCAGTCAGAGACTAAGTGATGTTAGTAATGGAGCCTGGCAAGGAACAATGGAACTGTTCCAGCTGAAACATGTTACTTAAGAGAATAGGTATCAACACTGATATGCCTTTTCTGGTTTCCTTTACAGATGTTGTACCTGGTGTGCCTGGCTGGTGTAAGTGCAAGTATACATGATCTCCATTTGGAAGGATCAGATCATATAATGGCAAAGCCAATTCAGAATGCCACATTTGTGCAAAGGATCAATTTGAAAGTGACAAAAATGGAGAATGAGGTGTATTGGTCACTTGATGCCTTCACCAACACCCTAGCCCCAGCATGCACAAAGAAATGGATTTGCAAAGCCTTAAGGATCAACCAAATACAAACTTCTCAAACTCAAAATATCTGGACATACTTGGCTTGAGAAATCTTAAATCTATCTTATTTTGTTCATCAAACTCACGTAATGGAATGGACTCTCCGACAACCTGTCTGTTAGCAGTGCCAACACCTGCTTCAACTTTGAGACAAATGTTCAGCGTGATGCATAACGACTCTTCAATTCTCCCAGGAGACCAACAACAAATGGAGACATTTTACAAAAATCTATAATATTGCTAAAGGAAATATTTGCGTCCAGATGACTCCAGAGGAGGTTGGCAAGTGTCAACAACTGAATATAAATAAAGAAATCAACCGAACTGTGTTTTAAGAACGGCTATGTGCACGTGCCCCAAGCACATGTACCAACGTGATTATGTTGATGATTTTGATTCTATTGTGTTGTTGTTTGCAATGTATTCCTGGCTTAGATATATTGCTTCATAGATTTCAAAAGCCAAATGTAATCCCATGGGACTATGAAAGTCAAGTGTCCAAGGGTGGAATGTAATGAATTTAAAAATGTAATGTCATTAACTTTAATATGGAGTCTGGGTGAAATGCATTCTGGGTCCTGAAGTGGACTTTCCACTCCAAGTCTCAGTGAAAGATTCAGTTCTTAACATCGTCTGTATTTTCTGAAACAGTAGAAAAACATCTTGTTGTTCATGCCAGTCAAGGTTTGTTTGGCATGCCGTCCATTTCGGCTTCCATGAGAACCCAGGGTGTTTACTTGTCCTGGCATTTCGCAGCGGTTCCATTGTCATTTTACTTCTCTGGAAAATTACTGTCCTGCATTAGATATGGGGATGCTAAATGTGGTTGGCAGAGAGAAACAATCACTTTCTGCTGGGCTGAAAGAAGGTAGATGTATCTTGTCTGGTCCATTCCTTTTGTGTGCGTTTTCTCTTTGCCAACCTGGGTTTGGGAAGATGTCCAGTGAAGTTCATGGCAGGAAGGAAGTGGAGCGCACATTTGCCAGCAGTGATGTACCCTTTTCTTTAATTTTTCTTTTCTTTGTATTCTGTAACAGTTAATAAATAGCCAGGTAAGTGCCAGTTTTATAACCTAATTGAGAGAGTGAATGAGTTCTTGCATTCCAAAAAGAACATTGCCTTCGTTGGTTGTGTATTGGGGAAAAATGATAAGACTTTCATGCACTTATTTTGGGAGAGCAGGACACATGCCTTTAGTAATTCATGATATCAAAGTGGAAAATCCTGCTTTTTGGCACCCCTGATAGCCACCACCCTAAGCAACGGCTTAGGTTGCTTGTGCTTGCACCGACACTGAAGAGAAACAATAACACCAGATTACCCAAAACACCAAAAACACCTGAGAACGAAATACAACCAAGGAACAAGTCAAGTTTTGCCACTACATAACACTGCACACAACTACAGTACTTCAAACCAACAAAACAGCAAACGGGTAGAGAAGATGATAACAACAAACACATAGCGGGAACTGTAAAAGTTTAAAAATGTTTTGTGCCTTTTTTTGGGTTAAAATGGGAAGCAGCGAAGTAGTTTTTTGGCTTTTAATATGTTATTAGGGGAAACAAAAAGGAAAAAGTACTAGATGGAAGGGCAATTTCTTAAATTATATTTCACATGGGCGAAGCTAACACAGCATTGAACAAACAATAAAACAAAGGGGCACAATCATGGACACCAAAAGCAACAATAAGAAAAAACAAACTACACACACAAATACCTGACCACTAACATTATTCAAAACACTGCTCTAAACTGCCTAAAACACCTTCCCCAAATGTGAGCCTGCTCTGTGTATATCTTTTCTCACAGCCTAGGGAAACGAACACAGACACAGTAAGTGATCTGGGACTATTGCAGTGCCACGAAATTCTTTTTAGGCGATTCTATGGCTCTGATTGGTTGAACAGGCTAACTTGAACTTCCTTTATGAAATTCTAGTGATCCAATTGACTTAGTGAACTTCACGAATAAGCCTCTGATTCAACTGAGATACCAAGTCTTCTGACTGAAACACAAATAATTGCGATAGACGGGCAAACCTGCTACCAGCCCGACCTTAAGCCAAAAGCAGGCTATTATTTTAAGTTATTCCAGGCATACTCATTACATATTTCATTGTTTAAAACAGTAACACATGAGAAACGAATGTTTTGGTGCATAGACACTGTGACCTAAGTTAACTGGATGGATGTTTGCACTAAATCTTTGACATTGGAATACTGCCCAAAACTGAGCCTTGCTATGGTGATTAGGCCCTAATGGTGTTTACTCGCTTCTACCATGAAGGCCAATGATGCGGGGAAAAAAGTATTTCAGAGCTTTTGTGAAAAACATCTTAAAAGTCGATCTCGATTAACAGCTGATAAAAAAAAAAGATTTTACAGTTTCCAGTTATTTAACAAATATATATTTAACATGTTTGCCTCTTCACCAAGGTAAGGTCAAAATCTGGATTATCTTCAATACCCGATAATCGCAAAAAATACCTCGTGGGGCTTTCAATGTTTAATGTGCTGGGAAAATGGAAATAAATGGTCATTTCAGCCCTATAACCAGGGCTGTGTTTTCTGGTCCACGCTTAAGGAACCCATTAGTCCATTTGGAGAAAAATAGACTGGCCTGTGGCCTTTTGGTGCCTTAATTCTATTAGAGTTATGTTTTATTTATTCGAAGCCTGGCCGTGCCCTTACATTTCCAGTCTACTTTCTGCCTTTTAATGTTCGCATGGTGCCAACTAGCCACACGTGTGAGTTAAATAAGCCAGAGGAGCCCGTGGCACACATAAATGGCCCGGCTGTAATTTAGGAGTCGGCGGCTGGAGGAGGTGTTACTGGTGCCTGGTGTCAAGCTGTGAATGCTCACATCTGGTTCCAAGCTGAAAGAGCTCTTGTGGATCTGAGTAGAAAATTGGTGATAAAATGAAGGCAAGAGGGGGCGGCAATTCGGTATTTTGTCTCGCTATTCGATCACACAGATGCAAACCTTAACGTTTCAAAAGAGAACTCAAGCTGTTTGAAACTTCGCTTACCTGTAAGTGCCAGCCAGCTCTGAAACATACTTTATGTAACCACTTTTCCCCATTTTTACTCAGCTTTAAAAGGCAAGACCGCACCGACCTGTCTGCCTCGGAGAAGTTATTTAGATGGGAATGTCCTAACGCATGTTATTCATGCTTGTTTATACATATGCTTCACGAAATCATTGATTCATAAAGGGGCCTCACCACGAGTTGGGCTGTAGCCCTTAAATGCGGCTGTAACGGTATTACCACCGTATTTAAGGGCTGGCCCTATCACAAGTTGGTCGCTAAATGGGCTGTTTTGCCTCCAGCTTTTCCTGGAGGTGAAAATCCCATTTAGCGCTCTGCATTCGCCGCTAGTACCGCCGGCTGTATTAGCCCGCGGTATTAGCGCTGAAAATGCCCCATTGGATCCAATGGACCCAATGGGGAATGGGGATTTACCGTTAACGCCCAACCCGTGATCTGGCAGAAATACCGCCGGACCGGTGGGTGCTAAGGCTATTACAGTCAGGCGGTAGTACACCCGGGATACAGCCCAACCCGTGATGAGGCCCAAGTTTATCAAGAACAACAATCCAAAAAATATGAAAATATTGCCTTATTTCTCATTGCACTTACCTTGAATATTAGTTTGAGTTCAGGGTGTTTTTAGAAAAGTTGATGATGTTCGAGATTATAACGCATATGCGTAGGGTGGCTATTTGGCATACTATTTTTCTAGTCTTAGTATTTCCTACAGAAAACGAATGCATTTGTTTTAGTGAATTTCAATTGAACACATTGGTTTTAAGAACAAATATATGTAAAAGGTAAAAAAAAGCAATGGAAAATTGAAAAGTGGTTGTTCGAGTGATATCGGATCTCTGCCACCCACAATTCGTTAGTTGTAAAGTCATGCTTTCACATCGTGTTGTGACACGTCAGAGGTTCCACGTGATCACTTCCCTGCAAAAATGTCGCCATGCAAGAATAGCGCTGTTTTTTTTTATGGAGACATTATCATAAGGAACATGCGGGGGAGAGCGCCGCAACCGGTTTTGTTTCTTTTTTTCAAGGTAGCGGGGACAGCCTTGCAACCCCCACTCCCATTAACCCCATATGTTGTCCCCATATATATTTCCTGCGACTATACGTATGGCGACATTATATACGGGGACAATATTACCTGATACCACATCAGCCAGTTCTGGCTTATCACACAGCTCTCTGTTTTCTAAGTCTTGTACCAGACTGGGCTGACAATGTGTCTTTAGCTTCCCGGAGGGTGGATAGCGTCTTCTCTGTAAAAGTTCCCATTGTTGCTCTTTTAAAGCCTGCAAATTAACAAGGGGGTCCTGGGAGTCCCTCTGCCAGACATTAGTCCTGGTTACGAGAGACTTTCCCAGAGTCTGTGTGTTTTTTGCTCTTTTAAAGCCTGCCTTGGCACATACTTATACTGAGGATATATTTTATTTTCGACATAAAGCTTTGTCATGGCAGTGCATAGTTACAGACGGTTTGTCATTTTTTTATATGACTGCTAATTGAGAAAGCAAACATTAGTGCCAACACAGCTTCTTGCCATACCTCTTCTGAGATGAAAGGACAGCCTCAGTCACAATTGAAATCATGGCTGGTGAATCTTTGAGAAGGGTCAGAGGAATTGTTGAGAAGTCTCTGACAGCCAAACAAATGCTCTACCATGATTACCCGTAGCAGAATCCATGGTAAGGAAAGATAGGGAAGAGAAACACACAGCCTTTGGGCATTGTTTGGTTGTTTTGTTATTTACCCACCATTGCCGACGCCTGCCATGTGAGGCCATGTTTCATTCTCAATCACACCCTTTCTCTCCGAGCCAAAACCCAGCAGCTGTGATCTCCTTGCACTGGCGCTATCAAGCAGCAATGTCATTCTCAGTTCTATGAAGGGCCTGCCAGTGTTCTTTCAAATACGTCTTCTCGGAGGTAATGGCTTGAACCCAGCTGTACATGTAAAAGTACTGTTAAAAGCAAGCATTGGCAAAGTCAACAGCTTTGGCTTGTGCGTAGGCTATTGCCAGCCACTGGTGTCATCTGCCAAGGTACCTACTCAATTTTCCAGCTATGTCATGATGGTATGTCTACCCTGCCATTTTACGGCTAGGTAGTAACATTAAGGCAGTGCCTGGCAAATGCCTATCCCATGCCTTCACAAAAGGCAAAACGGTTGGCTTTGTCAATGCAGTGCTCTAGAGGGCAGCTGGCTGTTGTTCTCAGACGATTTTGTGAGGGTACTCATTGTATTACGCAGACCTTAGCCCTGCACCAGTGGATCTCTTGTGATAAGCCTTTGTATAGCACCTGAAATGGTTGTGCAAATAAACAGGGTGCTGCACATAGTTGAGCCCATGAGGACGACCAAGTTATGGATTCTAGACGATTGTTAGAATGTGTTCCACGCCATGGAATGTAAGTGTTGGCAGAATGATGCCTGTTTTGTTAAGTGGGGGCTTGAATGTAGCCACTTAATGAATGCACCCACCATCATTTTCAACCCAGATGTTTCAGAATGTGCTGAATGTTCCATGTCTAGGCGGTCACTTCATTAAAACCAATGCATTTTTCCCCACGCATTCTGTGCCAGTAGCCAAAAGTGCGGCCCCACTCCCTCATGCATCTGCTTTCACATACATCTGGAATAGCTCAGGAAACCGCAGAGGCAAAGCACTCGCCTTGGAAGCAAGACGACGCAGAGCAACACAGGTTTGACCCGCGTGTCAGCGCTTAGAAACCTCTGGGTATTAAGAACATTATAAATAACCCATAAATATATAAATAAATAAATACATGACCCTTTGCACAACACTTCTGCAATAAGAACGTAAAAATATTCGAACTGTAGTTACACACATACATGACTATCCTCTTACACACACCCCTTCAGCTTATTTCCTAGTGTACCTCTGGCTCCACCCATACACATGTCTATTAGATATGGGGTTTGAGCAGGGACTCGGCCAAGCCCCCCTCGATGGCCATTCTGCACGTACACACACATACTAGCACCTCCTAACTTTCTGATACTTCGGACTGCGGTCCCTCTGAGGGCGTTGAACAGCGCTGGGACCATACCCATCGTTAAAGGCGCTCTACAAATTACAACATACAATGAAATGCCTGTCCCAATCTCCATCTCACGCCTGACTTTACAAAGATCGTCATATAGTGAACATTCCTGAAATGCAGTGAGCTGCAACGTGTTACCATTTCCCTCCTCCGACAAAACCATTGACCCCTATGGGGCAAAAATGGGAATGGGGAAAGGCAATGGTGGAAGGGGGAATTACCGCCCCGCCAACCTTGGAATGGGGCGATAATTCCCCTTTCCGCCAAGGCGGTGCCGGTATTTTACCGGCATGAACCATGGCTCTAACAGCACCATGGTTCACCGCCATCCGTGTAATGAGGCCCATAGAGTGCAAGCTTGAAGCATAGGTATGAATGCAATTGCCTAGTTTAGTGGGAATCTGCCAGAACACATAAATGTGTCTTATGCTAGTAAATTTGATTGACGAAGGTCATTGCTTCAGGTGGGCACAATGGTCCAGAGCAGAAGCCACCATCTCAGTTACACATCTAAGAGTTTTAGTTGGAGAAGGGAGGATTGCTAAATGGGCCGTGGTCACTTTCCATTTTTTGTTTCCCCAAATGAGGCTTCCAGATAATTGGGCTTTTGTGGGTGACATATCTGCCTGTACTGCAAATATTCTTGGACTTTGAAGTGCAGAATAGACTCCTGGTTACAGATCTGGGTTGCATGTTGTGAATGTGCAGACTGTTTTGGTAGGTCCGAAAAAGGTGTAGGACAATCTGCTCCAATAGGCCCTATGCACAGTGCAGCATTTTGTAGTCTAGCTTATTTCCAATGGGTAAAAATTACCATTGTAATTTTCTTGGAGCATTTGCAATATGATGTTTTCGCCGTCCCAAGACAATCTGGTCTGCTTTTTGGAATTAGCTGGAACAGACACTGCGTTTTCGGGGCACCCCAACATGAAGACTATTGTAATAGCCAAGAGAAAGAAGTATCAAGTCCCTAATTATTTATTGTGTCTGCTGTCCGGGAAGGATAGGATTTTAATGAGTAGATGGAGTTGGGGGTTGGCTGTGCAAGTCCATTAATTGATTTGAGGTTGCATAGATATTTCTTTAATACGGATGATTCCCAGGTTCGTAATAATGTCAGTAGGATTAGGTAGAAAATTAATGGGCTCTCAACAGGAGAATTGTATGCTATCTTTGCCAGGCATCCCACACAACAGACTGTCATTTTTGTCACTTTTAAGGACTAGGCTGCTGTGTATAATCCAGTGCTGGATCATCCTTAGTTGTTGTGTTATGATAGATGAGCTGTTTCTGCTGCTGCCCAAGATTGTCACTAACATGCTGTGATAAGGACACCACTGTTTGGACTGTTTGGGCTGCCATGCTGGTGTTCTTGTAGCGGTTGCGAAGCACCGCCCCCTGTTGACGCTGTACCGTGCGCCATAGCGCATCTTAAAAAATTGGGCCTGGAGATCCTTATGGCGAAGCCAGCCATGTTGCCGCTGTTTGGGCTGTTTGACCTCCTAATCTCCTTGCTAAGCAGTTAGGAGGTGATCCCTGCTTCGTCCACCATTTTACGATGCAAGAATTCCGTCATGGTAGCACAACTGCTTTTTTGGCTTGGGCAAAACAGATAATGTCTGGGTGCAGTGGGTGGGAGTCGGTCTAAGGTACCCCGCTAGCAGTCGAGCTTTCCCTGCACCCGGTGTGTGATGCTGTTAAATTCGTTGTATTTGCCCTCATCAATTTTTTAATCTGTGAATTCTGTATTTTTAATCTACAAGCATTTTTTATCTCTTCACAATGCAACATTGCACGCTTGTAATGTGTATGTTACATTTGTAATGTTGTGTTAAATATATTCAATTTTCACTTTTTTTCTTGAGTCTTTAAGCCTTCATACACCCTTATTATGGGGAAAAGGAAGGCTTTAAAGTCACCTCCTGACAAATGCTACTACAAGGCCTGCAGTTATCTGCAAGCCCATTGTGGAAGCAAATGTTTTGATTGGTGCGATTGAGGCCTTATTGAGTTCCTTACCAGCTATTCCCCCTGAAGGGATTCTAACTAAAGATCCGAGAGAAACTCGTTTTATGTCTAACAGTGTACACTTGGACCCTAATGAATTGTCATGTATAGAATTAGACAATGCGTTACCTCCTGGGGATCTGACCATAGTCAGAAAGTCAAATAAAGTGTTCCGACAACCTGGTAATGTGGGGTGAGTAGAAGCTCACCTGGCTCTAGCACCAAGTGCAAGGGTCATGGTTCAATTTTATCTCTGAGCTCAATGGCTAGGATGGGGGACTCATTACCTGCATGTGAAGTAGCAAAACAAATTGATCAAACATGGGGGAGAAATTATAACATCCCAGTGGAGCTTCACAGCTCATTGTTTCCAGAGGAAAACAGGCCCCCCTGTCTCTGTGACCCCCATCCCACTTGCTTCAGTGGAGGTTAACAATTTGTTCCCCATAGAGCCTTTAGCCATCGAAATGGAAAAATACTTTGTCCCCATCACCAACCCCCCCCCCCGCCCCCTAGCCCAGCATGTTGTGTCACCAACCCAGTGTCAAACGGATTTGACTGCTTGACCCAGCCAGATGAAACGGTAGTACAAGTTATTAATCATGTAGAGAGGAAGGACCAATATTCCTCAGCGGTTGGTTGTGACGTTAGCAGAGTGAACCAGGAAGCACCCAAGGATGCAGAATTGTCAGATCATCAACTGCAGACATATCTACCATTGCCTTCTTATATTTTCTGTGTTGTCACCAATTAACCTCTCTATAAAGGATATTCTTTAAAAAATACTGGAAGATTTGGGTAGTTTGAGGGAGGCATACATGGTGGTGTGCCAACCCTCAATACCAACCCCCATAGAGGGACAATGGAGAATATACCCCAATGTAGCATCAAGTCTGACCATCTGAGTGCCAGAATTTTTAATGAAACAGATGGGCCATGCCTCCATCACCCAGAAAGTTGATGCAGCAATAGCTAAACATGCTGCAAATATGGGAACTAAGGCAGGGAAAAAAATGATTTATCATTAGGTAAATGTGGGAAATGAGCGACACCACATGCTGGGATCAGACAAAACATTTGCTTGTGGGCACGACCAAAGGAGATACCCGTAACGAAAAGGGGGATGGAAGGAAGAAACTCACTACCCTATGACTCCAACATGAACTTATGATACATGGTCAATGTTCCCAAGTGGGTTTCAAATGTGAAGGGATCTAAGGAAATGATTAAAAAAAATCCACTTGAGAAGACCCAGACGTGGCTGTAATTGGGTTATAAGGGATGGGATCATAGATTGTCGCCAGCTTCCAGCTCTTTATGACCCCACAAAAGATGACATCTGCTTAGTACTGCCTGACAAACATATAGAAGAAGGACTGCATTTGCTGGAATATAGAATATATCCACCCATGGGGTGTTAACATTGAATTAAGAGCACTACCACCCAAGGTGATTTTGCCTATTGATTTACTATAACATTTGATTCCAGGGCCCCCTGTTAGCCAAGCAAATATCCAAGCAGTGTTACTTCCAATTCCTCCCTCAGGCTCAGTATCGAGAGATAATTCCACTAACAGGACTTAGAATGGGTTTTCTTGACCTATTGTGTTCCAATTTGGCTCTCTTAGCGAATAGGGGTAGTTATTCTCCCAAGGCACGCCTCTTGTCATGGAACATAGCAGGTCTACCTTGAAATATCTATGATGACGGATGGAGTGATCTAATAAGATCACACCATATCGTGTGCTTTCAAGAGACGTGGGCTCTTCTCCCAGTTACATTACAAGGATGTTCCAACTATAACATGCCTGCAATTTAGGGTTGGGGGAGTAGAGCGAGTGGTGGCCTTACGATATGGGTTGATCCCAACTTAAATTCTGAAGTAGAAGTAATTGAAAGTGGGAATTCAGACATGCAAATATTACATACTAGATTTAGTCATGGCAGTGTTCTGTTGTTCCTAAACATGTATAATGGACATACTACATGGACATAATCCAGGTAATGGGGTGAAGGTATTGCAAGGCGCGCTGGGAAGATGAGCATACAATGGCCATCCATGTTATTATTGCCTGTGACTGTAATACCTAGTTTGATTGTTGCCCCTAATTAATGGGATCATCAAGGACAAAGCCACGGCTTTGACATCCCCAATCTAGTTGCCATACCTGCTAATGAATATTGGAGCGTGTAACTGGCAAACAAATATTGATCGCCCAGCCAAGAAGACTTTTGTTAGTGGTAGTCAATACAGCCACATTGATTATATTTATTGATTATATTTAGATAAATGCTGAATCGTGGGCACTGGCGAAAACTTTTGAAGTTATTATGAGTCTGGAAAGTGACCACTACCCCTTGGAGTTGGTCCTTCACTCTGCCTTTTATAGTGTAGGTCTGTTAGAACTTGCAAGAGTTAATTTTCTGAATAGCATCACGGGTCACTTGAGACATGCAATTAAATGGGCCAATATCGATCATGTCATGCCCTCCATAAATGCTGCAATTTTAACGGACCTAGAGAATGTGCAGATTCTGCGGTCTTATGGTGACATCAGCAAGAAAAGTTAATCCTTGGTAAATAAATCTGGGTCTTTGACCAAAAGGTCTTCCTTTAGCAATGCTGATTGGTTTGACTCAGAGTGCAAGATAGCCAAGCTAAACTTGCTCAATTTTTAAATGAACAAGGATAATGTGGAGAGCGCTAAACTCCAACAGGCAAGAACCCAGCATAAAAAAGGCTAATTGCATTTAATGAAAAAGAGCATAACAATAATTTGTCGAACATGGCCCTAGATGCTGTTAAAAACCGATCACGTGACGTTTTGGAAGCTCGTGTCAACGCTCTGAAAGGATGACGAGGGCTCAATTCAAGGGAATATTCCAGCAACAGTATGGCACAAGAACTTTAGTAAACTGTACAGGGAAACAAGAACATCCAATCTAGACGATAGGAATACCATAATCCATCCAACAAGGACTCTTACTTGCACTTTGGTCGAATGTATGCAAGCATTGAATAGCGAAAAAAGGAATAAGGCTCCAGGTCCCGACAGACTCCCAGTGGATTTGTTCATTGAAGAACCAGGAATCTCGGCTCTTTATCTCTTGTGCTTGTCCAATGCTGACTTTACCCTTAATGTAGTTCCCAGTTCTTGGGTCAGTGCAGAAATAGTCCCTATATGCAAAAAGGGTGGGAGGGTGTCGACATCCAGTTTTAGACCCATTTCTCTATTGGATGCAGCAGAGAAAATGTTTGCTATGATATGATATGATATGGCATTTATAACGCGCCTATACACAAGTGTTTCAAGGCGTGACGAGGCAGGGGGGGGACAAGGGGAGACAGACAACGATCCTACTAGGCCAGGTGTCATTCAGATCGCGCAAGTGCAAGGGTAGAGGGGAAGGGAAAAGTGCAAGGGGGAAGGGAGACGGGAAAGTGCAGTACAGGGTTAGTAGAACAACAAGATAAATACTAAGGGCCAGCTGGTTGCAAGTGCAAGATAAGTGCAGACAAGTGCTGGGAAGGGGGGGGCTGTAGGGATACAGAGACAGTCCCACAGTGCAGGGGTTACCAGGGAGGCAGTGCAGGGGAGAGTGGCTGGGCCAAGGACCGAGATCAGTGAGTGGCCCAGTTGCAGATTCAGTGCAGTTTCAGTAATTTTAGCAGGGGAGAGGGGGAGAGAAAGCAGGCGCAAAGAGGAAGGTTTTGAGGTGCTTCCGGAACCAAAGATGGTTCTCCTCAAGTTTCAGGGAGGCCGGAAGGCTGTTCCAGAGGGAGGCCCCTGCTGCGGAGAGAGATCTACCCCCAACTCGTTGCTTGGAGAAGCGGCTGACGCTGAGGGAGTTGGAGGCGGATGAGCGAAGAGCTCGAGAAGGAAGATATTTAGGACGAGAGAGTTGAAGGTATTTTGGCCCAAGGCCCCAGAAGGCCTTGTAGATAATGCAGAGGGTTTTGAACTTAATCCTCGCAGCCACTGGGAGCCAGTGTAGCGATTGCAGTCCTGGAGAGATACGGTCCCTGGGCTTGAGGCCAAGGACAAGTCTCGCAGTCCTGTTCTGGATGAGTTGCAAAGGGCGGAGAGTAGAGGCAGGAAGATTTAGATAGAGGCTGTTACAGTAGTCCAGCTTCAAGAGAACCAGGGCTCTAGAGACAGTGAGCTTCTGGGGGAAGGAGAGGAAAGGAAGGATACCTATGAGGAGGTTTAGCTGGTAGTGGGACTTCTTAGAGACGTCAGAAATGTGAGGAGAGAAAGAGAGTGTGGAGTCGAAGATGACCCTGATGTTTTTTGCCTTGCAGGTAGGAGCAGGAAGAGGAGCAAGAGAGGCCGGCCAGAGAGCTGCAGGGGAGGAGGTAGTGGGTGTGCCAATGAGTAGGATCTCAGTCTTACTGGCATTCAGGCAGAGGTCATTTGTGGCACACCATTCCTGGATAGCAGAAAGACAGTCAGAGATAAGAGAAGGAGAAGAGGAGGCCGAGGGTAGCCTGAAAATGAGCTGGGTATCATCCGCATAGCACTGAAAGTTGGGGCAGAGAGCGGTGATGCAGTGGGCAAGAAGTGCCAGATACTGATTGAACAGCCAGGGAGAGAGGTTACATCCCTGGGGGAACACCACAGGTAGAGAAAAAGATGTCAGAGAGGAAGGACTCCAGTTGGACCTGGGAGGGTCGATCAGAGAGGAAAGAGGTCAGCCACACCAGAGCCTGACCAGTGATACCCAGGTTATCACGGAGACGGTTGAGCAGGATGGTATGGTTGACAGTATCAAAGGCAAAAGAGAGATCAAGCAAAATGAGAACACATGGAGTGTTAGAGTCAAGGTTCGAGAGCAGGTCATCACGGATATTCAGGAGAGAAGTTTCCGTGCTTCTGGCAGCTCTGAAGCCCGACGGATGCTCATGAAGAGTACCAACAGATTCGGCATAGAGAAATTTTATTCACAGGTTCCAAGCTCTAAAGAAATATATTGCTGCAGCATACACCGTAGCTTCATTGCTTGTTCCTTTAGGTAATGTACAAGCATTCAGGATAACATATGTTCTTTAAACTAAGAATCATATATAAGTTCCTCAGATTTAAGAATAAGGTATTTATGTTTGTTTGTTGGTTGTAGATTTTCCTCAATGTTGTTAAAAAAGACTTTCAGTTCCATTTTACGTAATAATTTAAACAGGTTTACTTCTTCCTCAAAAAAGGAGGTATTGTTGGTAGGTATGAATGAAATACCTAAATTTAATGTCTCTAGTTGAGTCGTAGTCAGAGGTTTGGAGGATATGACAAGACCAACAAGAGGTCAGGACACTGGAGATATAGAATCTCCAGAAGAACCAACAGCAGGAGCATCAACACATACTCCACAAATTCCTTTTTTAGGAGGCACAAGAAAAGAAGAGGAAAAAAGAAAACTACGACAGAAAAACAAATAGGCAGAATTTGGTCATAAACATATCCTCCAAACCTCTGACTACGACTCAACTAGAGACATTAAATTTAGGTATTTCATTCATACCTAAATTAAAGTTAAAGAACAAAAGTAACTTCCACCAACAAGTGAATCATCCACTGATCAATTTATTCAAACAAAAGACTACCAAGGATTTAAGACGTATCAAATATGAACCACCAAGAACTGGCAACATCCGTAAACATCAACTACTGGTGATCAAACAATTAGCAGAAGACAATACTTTGACCTTAAAACAAGCAGACAAAGGGGGTGCCCTAGTGCTAATGGACACTACCTTATACAACACAGGATGTTTGAAACTCCTCAATGACATCAGGACCTACTTACCACTAGATGGCGACCCGATTTTCAACATCAGAGGCCTTATCAAAAATGTAGTTGACAAAGCTATAGACATGGATTGGATTAGTGGGAAAACAGCCGATTTCCTCATACAGAAACATCCGGTCACCCCAGTGTTCCATTGGTTACCGAAAATACATAAAAACAAAGAAGACCCGCCCTTTCGACCAACAGTAGCTGGAACAGACAGCATATTTCAACTTTTAGCAATTTACCTGGACACTGCATTACAACATTTGGTACAAAAGGCCATGACCTACTTAAAGGATACAACCCACTTCCTGAGCATAGTTAACACATTAAACCTAGTGGAGGAAGAACTTATCCTGTTCACAATGGACGTCAATAGTCTTTACACTTCAATCCCTCACAAAGAAGGCATAGAAGCCATGGAAAGGTTTTTACTTCTGAACCCAGGAGTACAGATACAAAGAGTTTTTGCCATTGAACTGATCAACATCATCCTTTACAATAATTACTTTAGACATAATGGCCAATACTACTTACAAATTTCTGGAACATCAATGGGCTCATCAGTGGCCCCATCGTATGCAAATATTTTTATGCACCGATTTGAGACCAAATTTGTACTGGAAAATCCACTGTGGAGAGACAAGATTAAATGCTGTAGACGCTATACAGACGACATCTTTGTGATCTGGCATGGCACCGAAAGTGAACTTCTGAAATTTGGAGAATCTCTAAATAACTGCAATGACAGAATCGGTTTCACTATAGAGATAGAAAGACCTGAGGTAAATTTCCTCACAACTGAACGTTCAGGGACAACACTCAAAACAAAGATATATAGAAAACCGACAGATGTTAACAGTTGCCTTCATCATAGCAGCTTTGATCCTAAACATCTAAAAGAAAACTTACCTTACAGTCAATTCCTAAGATTCAAGAGCATAACATCAGACCAGGCTACTCTTCAGAATGAATATGACATTATGAAACAGAGATTTCTAGAAAGAGGGTACCCAGCAGAAACTGTGGATAAAGCCATAGTCAGAACCAACTTACAAGAAAGAGAAGATCTCCTCCAAGGGAATACTAAGAAGGAAAGCAAAAGTTTATCACATACGTTGAAATACTTAAGCCAAAGCTTCCAGGTCAAAAGGATTATCTACAAAAATTGGGACATCATACAAACAGATAACACTTTAAAAGAACTCTTTCCAGATCCCCCCATGATGGCATACAAACGGGGTAAAAACATCAGAGACCAACTGATTAAAGCAGAAAAACCAAAAAGACCAACACAGACTACTCTCACCAAACAGAAAAAAGGTACATTCGCCTGTCTACATTGCCAACATTGCAATAATATCATAAAAGGAGATCATGTGAGACATCCCAATACAGGCAAAAAAATTAATTTGAGAGATTATGCAACATGCGATACCAAAAATGTGGTTTATGCTATTTGTTGCCCTGTGGAAAATATTATGTTGGAAAATCCAATCGGAAAGTAAAAGAAAGGTGGACAGAACATAAATCCTATATAAGAACGAAGAATGTTGAGTCACCTGTCTACAGACATTATCGAGACCAAAAACACACCATTTCACAAATGAGAATGATAGTCCTGGAAGTTGTCCACCCATTTTCAAGAGGCGGTGATCTCCAAAAAATGTTTTTATTTTTTTATTATTCAGTTCTTCATGACCACCCTTTATTTTAATGCCAAACAGAATTTTGATCAAATTGATTTTTAGCAAGCACCCTAGTCTCTATTATGCTAAAAATATACCTCTTTTTCTAAATAGGATGAAAACCCTATATAAACCCTATGCTCAAATGAAATATAAGAGACATACAATAAATCATTACAAGTGTAGGGGTTGACATTTAGAATGTACACCCATTTATGGGTCAGATTTAACTATATGTACAGTTTGAGCTATTATACTGATGCCTTTGTTTAAAATGCATGGGAGCCTCTTTTGTATTTAAGACAAATAGGCTTTTTTTTACTATTTTTACTATTATTATTATTGTTCTCCACATCTTTGAGACTTTATTACCTGCCTTTATTCTACCTGGAGGTTAACACTCACCAGGTTACCATGTTTTCGCATGGTATTCTCTCTATATCATTTTTCTATACACATCACACACTCAGTCAGTGTGTGGACATACTTTGTTCCTTTTCCCACTACTAGCCCCTAGGACTTCTAGGACTGCTAGTAGGATGGCCACGGTGACGTTCTTTTATGTGTCCTTACATTTAGTAAGTCTTCAGACGCATACACATATCTCTACATACTGGCTGGTCTAGCTGGTCTAGTTATCCTCAAGTGCCTTTCTGCAGGACAGCGAGAACGATGGCTACGGTAACTTCTTCCCGCATTTGTGCGAAGGACGTCACTTTAATGCATTTATATATCATTCCGAACTAGGGGAATAAACTACTATTCCCTAGATTCATTTTACACAACTTTTCGTGACAGGATGGTCGCGGTGACGTCATTCCACGCATGCGTGGGTGATGTCACTCACGGCCGTGTTTACATCATTGACCAATCGGAATTGGAGCTCGCGGCGTGACGTCATCATGCGCATGCGCAGATGACGTCATTCGCGACTATAAATTCACGACTCGCTTCCATCCCGCATTCGTGTGCGGATGGAGTATCCTCAGATCCTACCACCATACAGATACCTATTTGTACTGTAAGTATGCTACTAGGCCACCACTTTTTAAGGACTCATTTACCTTTTAGGATGTATCTCTGCCACTACTCTTTAGTTAATTTTCACTCTTTGGACTTTTTGTCTACAGAACATAACAACCCTTCCACACAGAAGCTGTACATGACTGCTGGTGGTTTCATACATGACATTGTTGAGTAAGTTCAACTTCATGCTCTAGTCTACACTTGTTTTTCACTCCTGGTGTTTAGAAAGCATCACTAATGTAATTTTCACAATATAATTTTTACATTGAAATATGTAAAAAGAACAGGATCTTTATACACCATTCTGCACTTTGGTTTACAATGGGGAACTATTAATATTTCCAATCAATTAGTGTATTTTTGTCTACAAACTTAATAGGCTCCCAGCGTTTGTGAAAAAATTGATCTTTTGGACAATTTCATTTTTTTGAGCAATGAAACTGGTTTAAAGACTAAAAGATATGCAATGATGTTGTTAATTGTATGTACTCTTTTGTGCCACTATCTGACTAAGTACCTTGTGTTTCTAAAGTATAAAAACAAATACATATATTAGATAAATTAATTTAATTTAATTCATACATTTTCTTCTTCAGAAATTATACTTATTGTTAAGAATACAGAACACATTTCCCCTGATGAAGAGTGAAAATTGATACTCGAAACGCGTTGGGCCACATTATATTGTGATCTATGATTTGTTGTTATAAAATGAATAAATTACTGTTTGCTTGATAAACAGATGAGTTGTCAAGAAATAATTGGGTGATTCAAGAACAGCTTTGTGAGCTAAACAAAGCAATGAAAACTACTGAAACTGAAAAATAATTATTGTAAATAATTATTAGGTTACTAGTTGTACCCTATAAAACTCTTATACAGGCTTTTAGCCTTTTGTTGATAGTGTGCAGGTGATGCTGGTTTCCTTATCTAGGAAACTATTGTCCCATGTATATATTCCAGCCTAGATACCAAGGCTGAGCACTTCTCCCCTGCACCTTAAATATCATACTACTCCTGACTTAATTACCTTGAGTCATTGTTTCATATACAATACTACACGAATATAAAATAGGTGTGCATGGTGATTATCAATCTTCTTGTTGTTTCACCACTGGGCAAGCCTGTTATTAATATTCACCACATTGAAACTATACTGGACCAATTTTCCCCTTCACCTGAAATTGATAGTAGTCTTTCACCCATAGATTCCATTGTGTCTGGTGGAGTTGTTGCTAGCACCATCAACAGGAGGGTGTAGTGGTCGCTTCTAGGAGTTTTTAGGATCTGTAGATCTCTCAATCTAGCCAAATCCATGTGTTTTGTAAAGATTTAATGAATCATTGAAGATGTGATAGTGTAAGCCCAGGTTGGGGTATCTTTTAGCGACTTGTCCCAAATCAAATTAGATTGGGTGAAGCCCCATCTTGACAGGAAGTGCGACCATTCCCTCCCAATGTTGGCCCTTCTCGACGTCCCTGTGTTTAGCACGCTCGTTTCCCTCCCTTCAAGCTCAGCAAACTCATCGACTTTCACTGTACAATTGCAATTAAATTCCCCTCCTAAGTTGATGGGACACCCACCCCCTTTTTATGCCATTCATGTAGGTCATTTTCAATCTCATTCCTCACCGTCTCAAAATCCCCCTTCAGTGGATTAAAGTAGGTGTTGATTAGAGGGTCAGAGCTACTTTACCATTGCTAGCGTCCAAAACTTTAGTGATCAGGAGGCCCTACCCAATCATTTTCAGCGGGTGGAGGTGCCTCCCCCTCTCAATTTTCACCACCACTAATAACACCCCACAGGTCACCGTTTACCACCCTTCTTGACATGACAGAAAAACAACGTGTATTCAGCAAATGAGGCCGTGTCCCTTAGCCAAGATTTTTGTTAAAGATGATTTGAGCCTCCTTAAATAAGACATTCACATCGCGTTTGAAAAGGAGTTGTCGCCTCTCGAATTCCAAGGACAAATTACGACCACTGAGTCTTTAGAACCCTGAATGCGGTCTTGTTGCGAACAGAGAGCAAACTGGAGTGCCAGCCCCAACCCGAGGTGGACCCTTCCTGGTCGACCAGCGTCTGCTGGTCAGGATCAAAAAGTACTGAACAGCCAGGTTTGCCCTCCCTTGATGGCAGACAGACACCCGTGTTGTGATGGGGTAGTATTTCTCCAAACCATTCAGGAGCAAGTCTTTTTCGCCATGCTAACCAATGTTTCCACCAGTTTAGAGTGAAAACATACCACACATTTCCCAAGCTGCTGGTAGTCAAAAAGATGAACAAATTGATTGTCAACCATAGAGATGTCTTTCAAGGGGGGAATCGAGGCCAAGAGGGCAAGAATGCCCTGTCTATTGAGTGGGACGTTTCTGTCTTCTTCAAAAACGGATTTGAAGATTATAAGCCGTATTCCCAAGTGTTGCTGCAACATTACATGGGAGCTAAATTCGGTTTCCTTCCTTCTTAGACCCTAAGTCCTGGACTGAATTTGGCTTTGGTGTTTACTTGAGATTATCTAGGCTGCTCCTGGCCTGGCTCTGAATATGCAACTCCACCTAGGGCTCTAGATGCCTTCTGTTCTCTGAATTTACTGGATAGGACCCTGATGTGTTAACTGGGATTGGGTCACTTGACCTGAATTTTACAGGCTACTTGGCACCAATGGTGGTATCCTTCTGGCTTTTGGTTTGGTGACATCGTTTTAGATAGGCGTGGGCATTGCCGCTGTTTGTTCCCTAATCCGACTACTGGAATCATTCACTCTTTGGTACTCTTGCTGACTTTCGTTGCTATGGCTTCTGAGGGTCTGGGCATTCTCCCGTTGTGGCTGGAATCACCCGGAATCACGATGGGCTATATGTGCACCTTGTTTGCAGCGGACCCACTCCTGGAGGACCAAAGCCACATATGCCGCAGACATTTATGTCAGCCCATGTTGTTTCCTTTTTTTTTTGGTTTCTTGGCCGGTGTCACGTTCCTCCCAGATGGCGGGTCGTAGCTGGAGTCAGGAACGTTCCTACGATCTTTCAATGGCTGAATGACTTGGTCATCAAAGTTTGAGCCCTGACACGGTGGAGTGTCTGCCCCACACTGGGCTGATTGTCTCTCATTTGTGGCCTTCCTTAATGTACCCTGGGCGGTACAGAGCCTGCACTCTTCCAGTTGTTTGTTGATGTGAGATAAGGCAAGAGTATTTGCTTTCACTTCAACAGGAATTAAGTCATACAGTCTGATAAAGACTTGCAGGACAATGTTTAAAGCTGCAATTAAGCTGGGCCCCCCTCAGGGATGGGGCATGGGTGTTGGTCTTGTCACCCTGAATTTATAGGGAAGCTTGTTTTTTTCTCTGCAAAGGAGGTTTCTTCATGGCAGTTCAAAAGAGGAGTGTCCAAGATAACATTTACTTCTGCAGGTTGCGTTTTAAAGAGTGTGGGAGAAATGCTTAGTCACTCATAGGCATTCTCTGCTGCTCTAATTTCATTTTTGAGGCTGAGACATACATCAGTCAGGGGCAAGCTTACGTCTGCTTCCACTTGCAAGAGCACTGCCCCTGAAATATCTAAATCCTGATTCCTGCCTTCCCCAACACCTGTCATCGATGGATCTTGAACTGAGGCTTCAGATAAGAGGATTTGGTTATTCAGCTGTTTCTCCTTCTGGGGGAAATATTTCATGATTTTGCCTTGCTCCGTTGACCCCCTTATGAGTCCTGCATTCACAGGGCCTAATTCCAGGGGCTTCTCCACCAGCAATTGCACTGAGCTCCTAGCAGGAAGCACTTTTTCTAGATTTACCTTTTGTGACGGGAGCAGAGGTAGCAGGCAGGCCGGGCGATCTGCCGGTCAAAGGGAGAGCCTCCCCACAGTCCCCGCTCTGCAACACTTTCACAGAGGGACCTAGCAGGCAAATAGAAGTCAGGGGCTAGTAAAATGCACATGTTACGCTCACCTGGTTCCACGGGGGTGCCACCCAGCAGTTAGTGCCAGGTATCCCTCCCTGTGATGCCCAGTAGTGACCAGCGGAAGAATCCTGCCAGAAATACAGGTAAACAATGTTTAGGACCGGGTAACTGGGATTAACAGCCTCCCACCACCCGGTATGTCTGCGGTCCCTCTGGGCTTCCTCTCACCTTGTTCTTGATGTTGGCGGGTTCTCCGTCCTGCTGTCTTGGCAGGGGCGCGTGGTGCTTTGTGGGCTATGGCGGTCGAGTTACTTCACTGATGCTGGCCCGACGGGAGTCTTATTGCTATGGTGTTTTGCTGTCCTAGCATGCCTTTCTGGAATTAACAATATCTTTTTTCTCTTCCTTAGGTACGTGGAAGTCCAATTCATGGCAAACATTGGATTCTGGGTTCGCTGGTAAGTATTAGCATTTTTGGAGCACCTAGACGCAGCGAGTAGGTGCTTAACGCAGCTCTAAGGTGCCTTGCCTTTGCTAACCTGTTATCTTTTGTCTTCACAGGTTGCGGTGCTTCGCCGGAGTGTAGAATTCCAGAGATGTTGCTGAATGAAGTGCGAGTGGCAAGGTAAGCCTTTTGGCGGAGTTCGTTCATTTTGTAAAATGTCTAATGCCTTGTCTTTCCCTTTCTGCAGGTCCGTCGATCCGAAGAAGCGCTGGTTCCAGGATGCCGGTCAGAAGAGCTAAGGACCACTAATGATGGAATTCAGGTAAGCTGCAACCTTTTCTAACGATGTCTTCTTTCTTTTTCTGCAGATGCTGTTCATCCGAGGTTCGTGGCTGAAGCTGAACGTGGTGAGCGTCACGTTGCAGAATTGCAAACTAACGCGAAGCGTGTCAGTCCAGTCGGGCGTGGTTTAAATAGCTTCAAGAAAGAAGTCCAGGTAAAAGAGTTCCAAGGTGCCACACACAAACTGTCCTTCTGCAAGCCAGGTTCCAAGAAGCCTGATTCTGTGGATGCTTCCACATTGAATGACAGTAACAAAAAGTAGTTCCCAAGCACAAACTCATTATTAAGTATGCGCCTGGCACCAAAGGCACCAGGACTGGCCCCAAGAAGGCCTAGGTTGGGATTTAGTGGGGACTGGGGTCAAGGCTCCCCCTGGCCCATGGGTAGGCCAGGGGGGCTTTGGGGTGAGGGTCGTGACAGCACTACCCCCCAAGGCCCCTCTCAAGGTGTTCCTTCCATCCGGTCCAGGTTTAGTCGGGAAGTTTCGATGGTACCTTTTGATTAGACGTGGTGCGTGAACATTTTCGCTGGGTTCCCAGGATCTATCTTGGGGTCCAAAACCCTTCCAATCTATTAGATAGTATAGCTTGCCCCTAGAGTACTTAGAATCCAGTATACCTTTAATTTCAAATTCTGGTTCCCCGTCGACAAGAATGGGTTTACGTGCCGTTCCAATACGTGTGCCTGGTTGCATCGGTTTTACCAGGGACACATGGAATACTGGGTGGATACGTAGATTGGATGGCAAATCTAACTTGACGGCCGCTGGATTGATAATTGCCTTGATAGTATAGGGACCTACATACTTGGGTTGAAAGGTCCGGGTTCCTTTGATGGGCATAAATCTGGTGGCTAACCAGACCTTGTCTCCTACTTGATAAGTGGGGGCCGTAGTCCTGTGTTGGTCGGCAAATTGTTTTTGTTTGTCTTTGGCGTGTGTTAGATGTTCTTTGGCCTTTTTAAAAGCTTGAGTGATGTTGGTGTGAAGGGTTACTACCGCGGGCATTTCTAATCTGGTTGGGAGGTCCAATTCCGAGGTATGCGGGTGTCTGCCATAAAGAGTATAAAAGGGCGTTTGCCCCGTGCTGGAATGTAAGGAGTTGTTATAAGCGTACTCGGCTATCCATAGCAAGTCTTTCCAGTCTCTTAACTCATGATGTAACATACACCGCAGGTGCTGCTCTAGGGTCTTTCTTTTTCTGCAGATGCTGTTCATCCGAGGTTCGTGGCTGAAGCTGAACGCAGTGAGCGTCACGTTGCAGAATTGCAAACTAACGTGAATCGTGCCAGTCAAGTCGGGCGTGGTTTAAATAGCTTCAAGAAAGAAGTCCAGGTAAAAGAGTTCCAAGGTGCCACACCCAAACCATCCTTCTGCAAGCCAGGTTCCAAGAAGCCTGATTCTGTGGATGCTTCCACATTGAATGACAGTAACAAAAAGTATTTCCCAAGCACAAACTCATTATTAAGTATGAGCCTGGCGCCGAAGGTGCCAGGACTGGCCCCAAGAAGGCCTAGGTTGGGATTTAGTGGGGACTGGGGTCAAACCTCCCCCTGGCCCATGGGTAGGCCAGGGGGGCTTCGGGGTGAGGGTCTTGACAGCACAGCACTATTTAATTATGATGACTGTGAAAAATGCTTTTGCTCACCGTGCTCACGTAGAATGTTGCAAGTCCAAAGCTGTGCGCCTAGTCCATCGGAGCCACGGAACACAGAACACTCGACTGCACTCTGCTATGCACTGCTGGGTGTGGATTCTATAAGCAGCTGATCTGCTTTTGTTTGCAGGCAGTAAAGAAAAAACTCACTGTGCGAGGAGAAAAGAGTGCAGCCACACAAGTCCACACAAAACACTCGGCTGCACTCTGCTTCGTTCCACTGGGGGTGGAGTCTATAAGCAGCTGATCTGCTTTCATTTGCAGGCAGTAAAGAAACTCTCCCTTTGTGAGGATAAAAGACTGCAGCCTTATGAATCCACACAGAGCACTCACCTTTTCAGGACTTTGGGAAACAAGGTTAAAGGCAATAGAAACCAAGAGGCCGCAGGGGCCATCTTGTCTTCTATCAGGAATCCATTGATTCCTATGGCACGGGTGGGATGTCCCAGAAATGAAGGACACTCAGAGCCACTGCCAAGTCAGCATGTAGCTGACACCAGCCCATACTCTTCTCTGTGGGTAACACATGGGTGCTGAGAAACACAGTATAAGGGTATACCCCCAGCCATGGGTGCCTCAAGGGTACCATGGGTGTTGTTCACCAAAAGGAAAACATGAAGAGCTGCACTGCCAGAAGTCCAGATGGACCTCAGTGGCTGAAAACATTTAAAGAAACACACACACGGAACTGTTAGGACAAGGACTAGGAGGTTCTGCCCCCCATAAGGCATTTCCAGCATCACAGCCCTCATCAGCAGTTTGGCTGTAGCAATAAAAACGGCTAGAACATTACCAGTTGGGATGGCCAACTTCTCTCGGATTTGCATTGAATTTAACAGATTAAATAAGGATGCTTCTCTGCATTATTTTGTATTTCACAGTCACCCTCTTACCTGCTTCTGAAAAAAAATTCTTTCAAACTAGACAAAAAGAATACAAAGGCTAGATAAACCAACTGAAAGAAAAATACGACTGGGAATATAATGAGTGATGTAATAAAGTCACTGCTTCTCGTTCGCTATTTGGTCATCAACTGGATTTTCATAAAATGACCTCTCCTGTTTTTCCCCTTCGGGAAGCGTGGAATATGACCCTCACCTCGCCCCTCCCTCCACCCCCCCTCACTTGCTCTCCTGGCATCTCCTCTTGCCAGGGCGATTACCAATAATGCTCCCCGCGGGAACCACTTAAAGAGCAATAAGTGCCCGATTTAGGAAGCTTTGAAAAATACATTAGGAAAGGTTAGGGAGCACTTTACATTTCAGAAAGTGTAGGATGCTCTCAGAAGCTACTCACACTGCACTTCCGAAATTTGAATGGGAGTGCATGGGAAAATGCCATGGATGTGGTTATACAGTAACTTGCTAAAATAGAATCAGAGAAAAAGGCAAACTTTTCCACCGGCTCAATATGTTTTACCGGTATTTTTTGTTAAGTAGAAATGAAATCCTCCATTCAAAGAACTGAAGTATCCAGTTTACATGGAAAATATGTTAAACACCTTTGTACCAATAAACACTGTCACTACTCTTGTGTTTTCTAATTCTTTTGTCAGGAAATGTCAATAAATAGCACTCAGGACAGGACCCAGTGCCCATCCTTTGCCGTCCACCAATAATCCTGTGGGTGGAGGTATGGTTGTTATGACCCATAATCTACCATGGACCCCAGACCACGCAAACAACTTTTGAGAGATTAATTAATGAAAATCACGAAAACTAGTGGTATTCCCTCCCCTAAAATCTACAGAGATGGTACTGTTATGCTCTTTTACGTTTAGAAACAGCATGTTACGCCATCTTTGCACATATTTGTTCATTTCACACTTCCTCAATCTGAGAAAAGAATTTAAGGACAGGTCAGGAGGGGAACAAACCTGGAACACGGCCGACAAACCGATTGCCCTGTCCCCATTGTTCCCCATTCTGGCATCCTGGCCACGGCCCCTGCCTCTCATCTCCTTTCCACGCATGCCAAATACCTGCGAAGGAAGTATAAGAAGTCAAGAGCCTAAGACCGCTGCCTGGCAAAACAAGGTAAACCCTCTGTTCTGCACTGCCCAGTCAGAAAGGTATTTAGAGTTCACTCGCATGGCTCTGTCTCATCTAGTGAGCAGATTATTGGGTACCAGTGGTCTCAGTTTGAAATAGGCCTTGTCCGAACAGCGAGTAACGCCAAATGTTCCTCAGGGATGGTCAAGGAAAGGGGCTTTTGTTCTTCTTGGAGATTGTATCTACACCTCTTCGGCAGAGGACATTGTAGCAGATTGTACCCTCAATACACGTCCAGGTGTAATCCTTCTTCAGTGGTCCAAGCATGATTCAATGGAGTGTGTAGTCTTTGCCTTAAATATACTGTCATGCAAAGCATTGCATTTATGTTTGCTTAGGATGACAATATATTCAGGCACACGTTAAAATACCAACACTGGTATGTCCCTGCGCCCACCTAGCCATGGCCAACAGTGCACACCTAAAAGGGCGCAGCACACAAAGAGGTGTAGGGCTTAGGGTATTGTCAAGGACATTACCTGATCACCTTACAAAATAAAGTACTATGCTGGGTATAGCTTGTTTCTGACTTGACAAATACCCCATAAGGAACTGGGAAGTGACTCCTGGATCAGAGAAATTTTACATTATCCTGCAGGATTAAGAAATGTGCATTAAACTACTGCATGCAGCACCAAAACCATTCCTGACAAAGCGGCATTAGGGCTGGGAGAAAAGCTCAGATAAAACACATGCGTTTTCAAAGCATTCAAAGCAGAGCAACAAAAGTGCAAAGCCTGGGCCCGTGCTTAGAGGTTCATCTGTGGTGTTAAGCAAGTTATAAAAGATTAATCAATGAAATGTGCTTTACTCCCTGTTCTGGAACCTTTATCCATCCACCCTGCTAGCATTGATGGCCAACTGCACCGTCACTTGCACTCTTATATGCCACTTATATTATGTTCACTGCTGCCATGTATGACTGTAGTGACCACTAGTGTCAACTGAAAGCTCATGCTGCCTCTCTTTTACAACCAAGGACAAATCCTGCCCCATCTTCCAGCCATCCCCTACCAACCCCTTCCATTAGGTATAACCATACAAATATTGGTAACACTAAGGTAGAGCAAATTCTCTGACAAAGGGCTATCTTCCTAGCTGGATGGTCTCATCAGTGATGATTTAGATCTCTTTAGGTCACTAATAAATGAAGTGCCAGTAAGCATTAGGATTAGGCTGAGAGTCCAAATCTGTGGCCAAGCATCAGAGCAGCCTGGATTAGCTAAAGAAGTTCTGCAACTAACTGAAGTGGTGTATTTGAAGTAAGGCATGTAACATCAATATAATACCTTTTTCCACAAGAGGTGACCCACAACTCTGAGGCGTGCCATTTATGAACTTGAAACGGCTTGAGGGAACTGAAGGTCAGAAGATCGGCTGATACATTGAGTGAATATGTGACTAGTCCCAGCACATGCACATCATCCAATGTCTGGACATCCTGTGCTCACACATTTGGAGACTGAATCATATTGGGAATTGCAGATAATGCTCAACCTGGGAGTGAAAAGGCAAGGCAGTACAAAACTGGTATGCATGATGAGTAGGAGTTTAATTCTAAACACATAATTATCTAGCCACAGTATGCCTTAACAGTGGCCTCCCAATGTACACGGTTATGCTATGTCATGTTATTAGCATGTGTACCACACACCACTGCATTTTGCATGGTCTCCAATTGCAGACTTAGGCTGGGGGGCTACTGTGGGTGAAGGCCACAGATGGGAAGGACATGCTTCAAAATTGTTAGACCAGCTGACACAGCGATTACTTTTGTGTGAAATCCAGGAATTATGGGCACACCTGCCATCACATGTGTTTTTTCTGATTCTTGTGAATATTAGATTAAAATTACCTTTTACATTCCAACCAAAGTTGTGAACTTCACAGAGTCTGACACTGTGTTTCCTATAAAAGGTAAGATAGTAACTATAACATCATTTGGTATTGAGAAGCTTGGCGAGCTTCGGTGTGTTGGTGTACTAACACAAAGCCTCTCAGTGGATACACATATCGCAGTTTCTATTTTATAATAATCATTTTTATCTTGCATGATTTTGGTGTGAATCTGAAACCATGGTTTTCTGTTTTTCAGAGTTAACCTCATAGCAGCACTGACGATTGGACATTAGGCCATTACAGCTTCACAGCACCCACCTACCTACCTCTGCCAGTCCACCTTTCTTTCTGGTCCAGCTCTTGCCCAGAGTTAAAACTAAGGTGAGCAAAAACAAGAAGCTCAGAACAGTAGAGTCCTAATGCAGGCTGTGACCCAAATTTTCCAGGTGGTAGACTGCATGCACTAGAGCATTCTGGGAGATAAAATACTAAGTGTTCATGGTGGAGACTTGGAGGCATAGAAGAAGACTTCGAGGGTGAAAAAGGAAGCAACAGCCACCTGGGCCAATGCAGCTGCTGCTCTGGACGAGGCACCCATTGACATACGGATTGTCAAAAGCATAACCGCACCAGGAGCCCCCCCTCCTGTATGCCTCCAACCAATCCATCAAAATACAAAGACGCTGTGTCCCCTCTGAGAATTACCACTCTCATTTCAGTGGCAGGAACAGTCTCTCTCCCTATTCCATTTATGCAACTAAATGAACTGTGCCACCTTCTTTCTTGTCCATTACTGGTCACCCTTCCAGTCTTCTGAACAGCAGGCTCCAGCAAGGTCCAAGAACCTCTCTCTGCTGTACTCCTGACCACAGACCCTTTCCTACTAATATAGAAATTATTTTGATTTTAAGTTTGGGGTTAGGGTGGGGGTAAGAGAAGTATTCGGTCGTATGAAGGGTATTGTGACGCATCTTGATGTTTCTCTTGACTACAGTGTGGGTTAATAAGAGCATCAGTGCTATATTTATAAACATGAAACAATGGTGTTTCTTGTTTAATGTATTCTATGTGTAAAATTGTTTTGATGTTGAGACAAGGTGACACTGAAATGCTATATTGACATCACTAGTACACAAAGACATTTTATCTTAACTCTGGGTATTGGGTATTCCCCAATCTGCACCCTAAAGCTTCTTAGAGAGCCTACTAACCACATGGCAATCATCACCATCTTTCCCCTCACATTTCAATGTTGTGCAACATGGAGACACAACACTGTAACAGGGCGCACAGTATTCAGTTCGTATTGCACACAGTGAGAAGGGAGAGGCAAAATCCATTATTAAGGGCAGCAAAGGCTTGTAAATTGTTACATGTCTTGAAGTACACCGGGTTGTGGCATTGGGTAGTGTTTTAACAGACTGCACCAGTGATAGCCACATCATTGGGTGCTCTGGTATCCAGAGTCCTCTGAAAAAATCCGTGGAGATATGTAGTCTTTGGCCTATGTGGAACATGTACACACATATTGCTTTGTCCATATTTCCAGTCTCATCTATAGTCCCATTTACAATTATTCTAGGATCCTATGGAAGAAATGTTTCCTTATTGAGATCAGGGGTCTGCAATCTTTGTCTGGACAGCTTTGTTGTACTACAACTCCCATCAGCCCTTACCAGCATTGTCAACTGTGAGGGATGATGATAATTGTAGTCCAAAACATCTGGAGAGCTGCAGGTTGCATAACCCGTTTTAGATTTTGCCCGTTCCCTATGGGTGCGACAGGTTCTAAGCCAGGAAAAACATTCTCTTTTCATGCACATTGAATTAATGGGATGTAATTAGGGGAAGTCCTTTGAGGTGGTGCAGTGTGTTTTTGTCATATGTTCATGCAGTGTCTGGTGTGTTGCCTAATGTGACCAGCTGTTATCATTTTCAAGCATGTGTAATCAGCGCGCCATATGTATATGTGATTGGGAGTTGAGTACATGTTAGCTAGGAAACTGCTACTTTAAGTCACATGCTTTTCTTTGATCGCATGCAAGTGCACACATTGCACATCATCCAGTTTGCAATAGGGCGGTTTACATTACTGTCCCAAATAATTGTCCCTGGTCTTTGGCAGCATACATGTTTTATAGGTGCATTTGAAAACAACAAAACATTTGAAAGTCTGTGATGACATAGCTATAACTTAGCCATTTAAGTGTTGATGGATGGCTGGTGCATGGGTAATTGGCTGGGTTACCCCACCGATCCAGCATGACATGAAGGACATGCATCAGGATTGTAGATAGAGGGTAGGTTCGGTCATGATCTAGGTCATGGACATAGTGCTGTTGAAGGGCCAAGTGGTAGAACAATGTACAAGCTAGGCATATGTTGATGGCCTCTTGCCCTCCATCGCCTGTTACCTTGATCTCCCCAAAGTCCCGGGAAGCCCTGACTCTGTCCCTTCCCCCTGACTGGCTGTTGGGTGGAAGTTCCATATATGGTAGTGTGGGGAAGTGCCAACCAGACTGGCTGGAGCCTTCCCAACGACCGTATGTTGTGGTTACACCTCTGGGTGGGACCTGTGTGAATGGCGTGTGTGATGAATATGCATTCCGTGTTGTGGGTGTCTAGTATCTGGTGTTTGACACAGTGACTGAGACAGCCCTGCCCGAAACTGGTATGAATGCAGTGTGGAGTGTTGAATGGCTGTGTACTTGTCCCAATACACATAACTTGTTGTGAGTGTCTGGAGAGGAGTGAGTGGCCAGAATGCACTATGCACCTGATTGGATGCCTGCCTGCATGAATGCCCTTCTGACTGATTGGTTGCCTGAGTGTGACCCAGCAGAATGAATGGGAGATCAACTAGTATATCTGGTGGCCTCTCACTGCTAGAATTTGTGTGCAGAAGCTGAAGTCCACCACAAAGAGTAACTGGAGTAAACCTGAATCTTAACCTTGAAGGCATGCTGGACGAGAAGAATTGCTGTTGCTCTCCTTCACAATCTAAAAGCTGCTGTGTCTCCAAGGACTGACCCAGAGAGGACCTGGTAAGGCAGCTTATTCCCCAGCTACGAGGGACCATCGTGCACCAGCTGATCTTTGCCAAAGCTCCCTGGTAGACAGACCTACGACAGGCTGCCGACAGGAGACAGGGACTGCTGCCGAATCCCAAAGAGAAGTGCCCAGACTGTTGTCCGCCACTGTCGACGACCGCCGTCGCCTAAGAACGCTGTTTGCCTAAGAACTTCATTTGATCCAAGGACGCTCTCGTCTGCATCGCCGCCCGCTTTATCCTGCTGGAGAAGGCCCGACTGTCGACGTGCCGAGGAGCATCCGCCGGTGGGTTTCCCGCCACCTAAAGACCACAGAGACCCCGACGACTCGACGCCCTAGCTGGGCCACAGTTCTTTATCATCTCTTTGCGGTCCAGAACTATCGTCACCGAGGTGCCCCGCACGCCTCTTCCTTGCAGGACGCCAACGCTCCGTCGTCGACGAGCACCGCTAGGAACGAAGCTGCGACTTCACTGCCGTAGTTCACCCTGTTCTTCGTCCCCGTCGACGAACGCTACAATTCCAGGTAAATTGGGGCTGTAGAACTATTGTAGAAGGAAATGTGACTTATAGAAAAAATATATGGACTGGGCTTGTGATACATCTTTGCTTTACAGGTTGCCCAGGTGGGGGATCTCCACACAGAACTGTGTCTAGGTAGTGGGGCCAGTATTCTGCCAATTTTTCCAACCAACTATCTTCCTCCTATTTTCTATGGTTGGTTTCCTTATTAATTTGATCTGTGTGACATTTAACCTGAGTACAGTTGATGCACTTTAATGAGATCTGCTAATAATTGTGGTACCACTTAGAGCTGTATATATTTACCACTGTTGATTTTCTGAGCACAAAGTGACTTG
The DNA here is from genome assembly GCF_040938575.1 of Ambystoma mexicanum. Taxonomy (NCBI): domain Eukaryota; kingdom Metazoa; phylum Chordata; class Amphibia; order Caudata; family Ambystomatidae; genus Ambystoma; species Ambystoma mexicanum. Next base: position 1,080,639,359 of record NC_090930.1, read on the forward strand.
TTGTGATAGTGTACATAACCTTGAATATTAATTATATAAAGACTGTGTTTTAACTAATACAGTGTGTGGACATTCCTTTGAGGGGACTTGGGGACTACACTGTACTTAAGAACCAGCCTGCATCACCTCCTGAGAAGCTAGGCCTTGATTGCTCGACCACAATATCAATAATAGAGAATCTTGGCTGGGATCCTCTGTGCCTCTCCTCTACCATATAGAGAGCAGAAGTACAGACACCCCCCTCCAGTCTTTACATTCACTACTCCCTCACCCTTTTTAATATCCATTGTGATTGTTCCCTGAATAATAAGCAAAACCAAAGTAATTTCACTGGTGCCAATGTGCAAATGCATAAAGGCCAAAATGCATTAATGTAAAGACATGTCACACATTGTTGCCAATCTCCTTTGCTGCTTCTGCCCATGGGTCACATCTTCTACTTACAATCATGCTGCGACTACAACTAAGGGAATATCTATTGAACACTATTGATTGTGTGTGTGTGACCATTATGCATTTTACATTGCACTGGTAGGTGATGTGTGTGGGTTTCTGGAGAATACATATTTTGGAGGCATATTTAAAGGTTGTTTTTTTTCTGGCCACTGTTCACAATGTATTAAATTGGATGTTTATGTATTGTATAGACACACTGTTTACCTATTTAAATGGATTTACCATGTATTCTTGATATCTCTGCATGTCAGCAATACATTTGGCCCTACCTTATGAAGGCAGATGTGTTGCATACCCACAGTAAATACATCTACAGACATGCAATAGTTGTTGGAGGATTGACAAATGGTGAAGATCCATGGCCCGCAATTTCACCCAGTTCGTCTGTACATCTGTGGGCAGAGGAACGAGCGTGAAAGGCCCACACATACAGGTTCTCACTACTTAGTGAGACCAGCATAATCATATTCTTCTAAAAGAGCAATAGTAAATTTGAATGACTCCTGCAGGCTCTAAATATTCTCTAAAATCCTAGAAATTTAGAGCTACCTATTCTTGATTATCAACATTGCTTTGTAAAAGAAGCAAGTAAAGTAAACCATATTAACATAATAACACTGTCATATAATGGACCATGGCAGAGGTAGAAAGATGGAATTGACAATCAAATTACAACCAGAAATCCTTCAGGATTAATTTTGGCATTTCCTCTGGGTCCCTTCAGATAAAATTAGATTTGTGACAAAATATATTTCACGGATTAAATCGCTAGATGCCAATTGGTATAGTAGTGTGTTCATGAATGGAGAAGAACGCATCTGAATCATTGCTGATATACAGGACACTGAACACAGATGCAACCCGCACCTCTCCAAATGTGTGGGGCTTTAACTTATATGATCCCTTTCGATTTTATATGCTGGCTGTGGGTGATGGCGTTTGCAATCCAAAATGCCTGGCCAGCCACAGGTTGCAGATCCCTGTGCTGCACTCGTGGTCATATTCAACATGCACATGAAACCATTAGCAAAATAAATGCATTAAGTTAGATCTTTCTATTAATGAATTCTAAAGACATTAGTTTGCTAACTCTTCTCTATGTTATGTTATGTTATGTTAGTGAAACTTCTATAGCGCAATTCACACCCAAGGGCATCATGGCGTTGGAAACAAGGACCCTAAAAGAAAAGGAGCAGCAAGCACAGACAGAGAAAGTAAGAGAACAACATTAAAATGGATACGTTTTAAGGCAGCAGCAAAAGGAAAAATGGTCAGCAATCGCTCGCAAAGAGTGGGGCAGTTTGTGCCGCAGAAGGGCGGCTGCCACAGATAAACCACGCCCCCCAATTCTAGATGAATAGATACTAGGAACTTGATCTAAAAAACCAGACGCCGAACAAAGTGATCGGAAGAGAATATACAGACATAATTTCTGCTTTAAATAATCGACTCCAAAGCCATAGAAGGCACAAGGTACCAGACGCAGTGATTTAAAATCAATGTGCCGTGCTAATGGGAGCCAATGAAGACTACATAAGGTTGGAGGGATTTGATAGTGAACCGAAAACCTGAAACAGCACGAGTGGCTGAATTCTGGAAGACTTGCAGCCTATCCAAAAGGTAGGCTGGTTGAGCTAAATATAATGCTTTACAGTAGTCCAATGTACCCAAAATAAGAGAAGCAGCAACAGGGGTATGAAGAGGAGAGAAAAGGAAGGACCTTACGCAAAACCTTCACTCTAAAATGGCTCTGCTGACAGACAGAGCTGACTTTGCTTCCATTGAAATAGAGGCAGATATTTGACCATAGAAACAGGTCACGCAAACGATTCAAGAGAAACTGCCCAGAACTCAGGCGTAGTGAGAGAGGCAGCTGATGGAGAACCAATCACTAAAAGCTTTGATTTGTCACCATTGAGTGTGAGCCAGTTTCAGCACATCCAATCCCGACTGATTCCAAGCATCTTTTAAGGTTAGCAGCCGACATTGACTGGTCAAGATTGAGAGGGACCACAATCTGAGTGTCCTCAACATAGAGATATAGCAGAGAAAGCCAAAAGACGGAATATGTTTAGCAAGTGGCCGAATATATGCATTAAAACGATAGGTGAAAGAGCAGAACCTTGGGGAACACCACATGTGACAGATCGAGAGGAGGATAGAAAAGGAGGCAATGAAAGGGTGTGATATGATGATGAAATGGGTATCACAACTCGCACACGACATAACCCATGATTTGCTCTTGAGAACATTTCAGATACATTTTTTCAACATTTAGGATATAAGCTCAAATTGGAAAAGTCAATGATTATTAACATTGGACATTCACATTTTAAAGAAATATACATTTTATTTTATTGAATATTTGTAAGGCGCTTGTACAAAACATTGTGTTTCAAGGCGCCACAAGACAAAGAAGGGGAGGGGCAACAAGGGGGAAAGATAACAGTAACAGCATTACTAGGCCTTTTTTTACATCGGGATTGTGCAAGTGCAGTAACAAGAAGTGCCAGTCACGCAAATGTAAAGTGCTAGGTTTGGAAGAGAGTTCAGGGTACAGGAAGAGAGTGCAAGTGGACAAAGGGTTGGAGGAGGGGAGGGAAGGGGCTTGGCGAGTGCTAAGGGGAGTCCAGGTGCAAGTCCACATGCTAAGTGTGAGGAGGGGAGGGGGACTGTGTGGGGGGCTGGTGCCCTGTAGAACTCAGAGGGAACCAGGCAGCCAGTCACTGTGGCAGATGGGGTTGTTAGCAGGGGAGGGTACGAGGGTAGGAAGAATAGAAGATGTGGTTCTTGAGTAGGATATCCGGCTCAAGCCTGAGAGGGACAGGGAGACCATTCCAGGGGGAAGCTGCAGCAGAGGAGAGAAATCTACCCCCTACTCTCTGCTTAGAGAAGTGTCTGATCTGCAGAGAGTTGAAACTAGAAGACCGAAGGGCTCTAGCAGGGAAGTATTTAGTGTGAGAGAGTTAGATGATGCAGAGTGTCTTGAATTTGATCCTACCAGTAATCAGCAGCCAGTGGAGAGATTTAAGGGCTGGAGAGAGATGCAGTCCCTGGGATTAAGGCCAACAATAAGTCTTGCAGTCCTATTCTGGATAAGTTAAAGGCAACACATGGAGGACAAAGGAAGATTGAGGAAGAGGCTGCTGCAGTAGTGCAGCCTAGAGAGGACCAGAGCTCTAGAGACATTGAGTTTCTGGGTGAAGGTGAGGAAAGGGTGAATGCCTCTGAGGAGATGCAGCTGATAGTGGGCTTTCTTGGCAAGGTATGTGATGTAAGGAGAGAAGGAGAGAGAGGATACAAAGATGACAGCAAGGCTTTTTTTTCCTCGCAAGGGGGTGGTGGGAGGGGACCCATAGAGGGTGGCCAGAGGGTAGAGGGGAAGGAGGGAGCAGGAGTCCCAATGAGAAGGATCACAGTCTCAATGTCATTAAAGCAGACATCTGTGGCAGCACACCATGCCTGAATATCAGTCAGACAGTCGGAATGAGAGAGGGAGAAGAGGAGACAGTAGACGGAATCTTGAAGGATAGCTGGGTGTTTTCTCCATAATACTGGAAGTGAGGAGAGTAGGAGGAGATCAGGCAGCCAGAGGGGCAAGGCAGATGTTGAAGAGCCATGGCGAGAGGATAGAGCCTTGAGGGTCGGTGCATGTGGAGAGCGTGATGGGGAGAGAAAAGGGCCCAGTTGAACCTGGGATGGATGGTCAGAGAGGAATTAGGTCAACCAGTCAAGTGCCAGGTCTGTGATGCCAAGGTTGTCACAAAGCCGATTTGTCAGGGTGGCATGATTGACCACATCAAAGGCAGAGAAAGATCCAGAAGGATAAGAATAGAAGAGTGTTGGAATTGAGATTTGAGAGCAGATCATCACAGGTGTTCAGTAGAGCAGTAGAACAGTTTCCATGCCTCTGGCTTATCTGAAGCCAGACTGGTGGTCAACCAACAGATTCGGTATGTTTGATCAGTTGGGGGAGTTTGCCCAGGAAGGGGGTAATGGAGATAGGGTGGTAATTAGCAGGGCACGAGGGGTCGCAGAGGACTTTCTGAGGTGAGGATGCAGAAGGCAGTGCTTGTGGGGTAGCAGGAAGAAGCCAGTGGCAAAGGAGTGATTACAGAAATCAGCCAAGGCTGGCACAATGGAGGCAATGTTGTTCTTGATGGTTCTGGAGGAGCATAAACAGTTAAAACTCAGAATTTTAAGGGCATCACGGCCCCTATCCTGGTTGAGTACACACAATCACTGATGTCTAAAACTAATGACACTGATGGCCCTGAGACGCTCATAAGTGGTTATAACGAGGAGATCTCAGAAATGCTTGCTAAATATGCACGATGAAAGATAAAACTGTTAGAGATCTACCTAACCGCCACAATGGTTTTCTCCAGCTCTGGCGCAACTTGGGACCTGTAAAAGACAGGCCGAAAATACTTGCTGCTGGGATAACTCCACAACAAATTTGTTGGCCTGGAAATACAAAGAGAAATAGGATAAGATCAAGATCATTGAGGCAAAGAAAACATTTTACAATGATCAAATTAGCTTGGTCGGAGACCTGATGAAAGAACTCTTTCGTCTTTTTAGATCATGGGAGAAACCCACTGTTTCCAGTCCCTTTATCAAACCTTCAGCCCATGATTGTAATTGAGTACAGAACGCTGACAAATTATTGAAAGCTCAAGATAAAATGAAGAAGGAAGCCTTTGCATCCCCATTGCCTAACCTGACACCTAACCAAACCCCTATTAGGACACCAGAAACTTGTGTCAATCCTCTAAAAATTCTGTTAAATCAAACACCCAAAACCGTAACCTTATCAGACTTGGCCACAAGTTTTAGATTTAAGGAGACCCCCACAGTCGAAATGTTAAACATACTTAAAACCATGCACCCCACCAACTGTACGGGAGAACTGCTCCCATCAAAACACATTTTGGAGCATAAGGAACTGTTTGCACCTTTCCTCTGTAGATTAGCGAATGCTTCCTTTCGGACTGGTGCTATTCCTCAGTCAATAAAAAATGTAGCAGTTACCCCATTGCTAAAAAAAGTGGGACTAGAACCCACCGATACAGCTAACCTAAGACCCATTACCAACACCTTATTTTTCCATAAGTTTATAGATAAGGTAGCTACCACTCAGTTAAAGGCCCATGACAAGACTGCTGGTATCCTACATGCGAAACAGTCAGGGTTCAGAAGTCATCACGACACAGAGAGTGCCATCCTGGACCTACAGACACGCATGCTGTCTAAGCTGGAGCATAGCAAGTCAGGGCTGCTGATGCTGTTTGATCTATCAGCAGCCTTTGCCTTGCTATATCATAAAATGCTACTTGATCGGATGCAAACTGTTGGGGGCCTATCTATTAATGCTATCACCTGGCTGAGATCCTTCCTGGAGGGCTGCTAGTCGCAAGTGAATTGGGGTGACAGTGCCTCCAAGACACAAACTATAATGTGTGGAGTGCCCCACGGGGCGTGTCTTTCCCCCTTGCTGTTTAATATTTACATTTTCCTCCCCCTCTACAATGACTTAGATCTACTTCAGATATGTTTTTGTAACTATGCTGATGACTTTCAGTTGGTCCTTGACATTACTGGTGATCATGAGAAAGACCAACGAACGCGAGACGCGGTGTATCAAATCAAAAAATGATGGATGTCTACAAATTGGCTCTGTCGAAATGCAACTAAAACCGAACTCATGCTATTTGGCCCCCGGCAGGTGCAAATCAAGCTGGGTCAGGAGTATGTTGGCTTCATTATACACGGTAGCCAAATAAATGTAGTGCAGAAGGTAAAGACCCTAGGCACATATATGGATAACAGCATAGACTGTGAAGCCCATGTAGCAGCCATTACACCAGTACTAATTACCATCTTAAAGTACTCAGGAAAGTAGCACCATTGGTCACAATTGAAAAACGCACTAAACTTATGAGAGCGGTAATCCTCCCACATGTGGATTATTGCAACGCACTTTTAGGTGGTGCAAACAAGGCCGATGTCCAACAACTACAGAAATTCCAGAATGCGCCATACACATCATCTTTCAGATGAAACACTTGGAGCCAACTACTGCAGCAAGGAAAAAGCTACATTGGTCCCAGTAGGAGCTAGGATCCAGTTTAAATTGTTAACCATGTGCCATAAGTGCATTTTTGGTAACGCACTTGCCTACTTGAAAGACAAAGACAACACCTACCAGCCAAAAAGATATTTGATATAAGCAGAAGGCTCCTTAATGGTATTGCATCGGGTAAAACGAGCCTGTGGCTTTGGTCGGGCCTTTCACATTCAAGGAGCCAAGGCATGGAATGCTTTACCCCTACTGCTGCGTGAAATAGAAAACCATCTTGCTTTTCGGAAGCAGCTGAAAACGTATCTTTTTAACTAGTACAAATACCTGTAAGCAGCTCTCCTGTCATCTATCTGTCTCTCAGCGCCTGGATGCGCAGCTCTCCTGTCATCTATCTGTCTCTCAGCGCCTGGATGCGCAGCTCTCCTGTCATCTATCTGTCTCTCAGCGCCTGGATGCCCACGGGCTTTGGTGTGGTACAAGTATAGTAACATAACATAACATAACATAACATAACATGGGAGCACCTGTTTGGAGGAGACTTTCGTAGAGAGGACTTGTCTAGAGACCTCATTTGGTGCTATGGGTGGGAAAGAGGAGAGTTGGAGGGAAAAAGGGAGGGGGCCAATGGAGGCCTGAGATATGCAGAGGGTGGAGGAAGGAGAGTAGGGGAGAGTGAGGACAGGTTGCCCTCAGTTTTAGTTGAAAAGTGGGAGGCCAGTGTGTTACAGAGGGACAGAGATGGGAGGGGAGAAGTGGAGACTACAGAAGGATTGGTGAGTTCCTTGCAGATTTTTAACAGTTTGTGTGTGTTGTTAGTGGCTCCAGATATGCAGGCTTAGATATGGGCCCTCTACTTCAAGTGGATGTAGAGTGTGTATTGCCTTTGGAGCAGGCGGCAAAGCAGTCTGTCAGAGGATGTGCCTGATGATCACCACTTATGCTCAGGAACTCTGCACTTGTGTTTCAGAGAGGCTAGAACAGAGTCATACCAGGCTTCATACAGATCCTCATTACAGGGGTGAGAATGTCCAGGATGTTGGTGATAGAGAGGTGAATATTCGCAAGGGCAGTGTGGGAGTCTGAGGCAGGCATGGGAGGGGTTGCAAAAGCAGGAACTGACACTCGCTTCATTGGTCGAATGATGGAGAAGGAGGCTGGCAGTGCATGTAGATACTTAGCCAGGGGACCTAAGAGACGCAGGTGAGAGGGAAGGAGAGCATGGCTAGACAAAAAGAGAGGTGCAGTGAAAGGGTTTGAGATGGGGATGTCTGCTGAGATGAGAGCATCCAACGTATGTCTGTCTGAGTGTGTCAGACCAGAGGGATGAATGGTGAAGGAGAGAAAGTCACAAATCAGGAGAGTCAAGGTGAATATTGAATTCTCAGAGGAGGAGAAGCTTGGAGGTGGATGCAAGAAGAGAAGAGGAAATGACAAAGAGGATGTATGTGTCAGTCTGCCTGAAAAAAGTGATGACATATGTGTCAGTGATGGACAGGCCTGGGTTGGAGACCAGGAGATCCTTTTTGAACTTTTTCCTTCCAGGCTTCGAAAGAGGGGTAAGACAAGTGATAGAATACTAGTTAGAGTACATAGGGGAAATGTAGAGAACCATGTAGGGAGAGGGCAGGGAAGTGAGAGGGGAGACAAAGAGTAGGAGAAAGGAGACAGTGCACAAAGCACAATGAACTCACCAAGCGGCCTAGCAGCAAGACAGGCACACACGAATCAATGCAAAACATCACAAGGTCACCACGCAGGGAATTGTGCTGCTCCAGCAACAGAGGAGAAAGCCGTCAGCTGGGGGAACAGGCAGTTTAGCAGCAAGGCAGGAGTAAACGAGTCAGGAGCATGAGAGGGAAGTCCAGTAGTGAGACAGAAGTGGAAAGTCAGAAGAAGAAAGATAATGGATGCACAGATTCAAGGCTCACAGTTCTTAGGGGACTGGTGGCTGAGTTTTAGTGAGTGAGCAGGATGTGCTGCAGTGCTTCCCTGTGCACTCCAGACATATGGAACGTATAAAGGATGGAGGGAGTGTGAACATGCAGCAGAGCAGGGCAAATGGATGTTCAACATTAATTATTAAATATAGAACACATTGATTTCTTTCTAAATATGAGATCTAAGACTTTTCCTGCTTGGTCATCAGAAGCATCTAAAAGATAATGTCCCACCATAGTTATTTGAGTCTTTTCAGAATCTGTCCCACATACATGTCCTCAAAACTATTTTTCAAATGGAATTCCACAATTTATACGTTTTTTTGGAGCTGTAAAATCTCTCCTTCACCAAGGCAGTTGGGTATTGCCAGATTTAAGACTACATTTTTGGGCAATCCTATGGCAAAGACTACTTAAACTTCAGTGAACCTAGTGAGTTTCGTCTCCAACTAAGAAGAGCAGTAATGTCTTGGTTTCTTCTGAATCATTGGCATTAACATATTTTAGCAGTCAAAATGTTATAGAGCATATAACATTATGGAAAAATGCCCACGCTGCCTGACATCTTCAAAGATATTCATATTCACTTTCCCCCTTTTTCCCTTTTTCATGCACTTGCACGTTCTTAATGTCACTGGGCCTAGTAAGATCGTTGTTTATTTTGTTCTCCCTTGTTGCCCTCCCTTTGCTTGATCGCGCTCTGAAACACTTGTGTATGAGCACGATATAAGTAAAATATCATGTCATATATCATATGTAATGAAACAGGCCACAAATGCTGAAACTGGCCTAAACTATTTAACAATAAGTTGATTGATATCCATCAATTTCCTTGAAATTTGGAATCCCACTTATACAGTGTCTTTAAGTAATTTCATAACAGGGACCTCATTAAAAACTCACAACTGAAACTTAAATGTATGTCATCCTTTGTTGGCTATTACTGCTGAATCACAATTATTCATGATCCCACCTGCTCAAAGCAGAGGTATACCACGGATATAACAGGAAAGAAGTATTGATATGCACAAAACCTATATTAAGGTATGTTTGCAAGAGCAGATTTCCAAAACATATAGCTGGTACACAAATCATGAACTCAATAGAAGTTAATTTGTTTCAATTATAATCTCAAATATAATGCCAGAAAATAAGAATAAATGGGGCAAAAATGTCATTGACCCTGGTCCCCGATGTACAGAGTGTGTCTTTGATCTGGGACATGTGTCCAGGACACTACAAATTAAAACATTATTGTAATGCATTTTTTACTTTCCATTTTTTACTTTCCATTAACCATTGTACAGGGATGTTTGTATCCAAAGAAGCAAACTCTTTTGCTGGAACATCTAGCAGCAAAAAATAGTTTTATAGAATGTATTTATTTTACAGTAATCATGGCTTGAATCATTTGTGCCAGATCATGGGTTGATGCTTACGCTCAAGCATACTAAGCGTAGTTGACAACAAGCATACTGGAACAAATACTATATGAGTGGTTGAACCATTTTAAACAATTATACAATTTTCAAGTAATACAGTGTCTCACCATAAAAAATAGTATTGGATTGATTTGATATTGCCGGTGGAGCCTTTTTTTCTATAAATTAATTTGTTTTCAGTTTCTTAGTTGGGTACTGTTTCACATAATCCGATTTTGATTTACTTATTGTAACATTTTTCACTCTCTCCAATTCCTTGCTCATGAATATCAATTGGTATTTAAACTTGAAATAATCAAACAGAACACCTTTAACCCCTTCAACTGATCCAACGTGATACGTTTATTAGTCAAATACATGTATTATTTTGCAAGTTTTTCGGACAACGTGGGTAGATTACTACAACCGAGAGTCACTGCACCTGCCCTGTGTACAGAGTGGATGCATTTGCTATTACATAATTGTAGAATGGAAGTATGGACATATTATTAATGCAATATTGATATTTCTTAGTTTCGTAGAAATTTTTAGCACCTTTGTCTCCCTTGGGCAAGGTATGGCACATGCCAATTAATCTATTTAGAAGTTTTTTAGGGCAATATATTGTGAATGCCCATTAAAAAATGCTCTCAGAAATTGACTATATCCATCTTTCCCATAGTATTCAAGGTACACAATGCTGACATATTCTACTGTTTGAAAAATGCATTTTATTCACAATGTGGACATTGCAAATATCTGTTGCTTAAAACTCAGTTGTTTGAGTCATGTCAATAAAGTTACCAAGGGTACCCTGAAAGTTCGCAAAGCAAAATAAATGTGAGAGAGGAGACTCTTTAGTACAAATTCCAGAGTTGCTCTATATTAACTCATCATCTTACTAAACTCATTTGTTTCCAGTGTCGTTGTGCCCATCCAATCCAACATCCACCTGATATTTAACCATCATTCCCTCAAAGTGAGTCATTGTATTATATTACCTGCTGGCCAATTCTATACTGGTTTTACCTTATAACCCATCCTAGATGCTAACTCGTAATTTGACGGGTCCCTCGGTGGTGAAACTGTCCGTGTGGTCTAACTGGAATCTCTTATTTACCCATGTGTCACTAGCACCATCTGACACCAAAATGTGGTGAGCCATGATAAAAGTTGCTTTCATTTTCACCAAATATTTTTTTTTTCATCATACATCTTTCACACCAATTATATTCTACTCATTTGGCTCTGACCTTGTGTTTACAGTAAATATTCTTGAAACGATAAAGGATATGTCACCAATACCAGATACAAACTGTAGGAGCATGAAACATTAAATCTAGTATAGGTTGTCACTGGTTTTAATCCAGCATACCTGTTAATATTCATCCATTCTGTGTGTCAGCATACTAAAATGATTACCAGATCAGTAAAAATAATCTCCCAAATACATCCATTTAACTTTCTGTCCCATATCTGTGGGAAGATATTCCCATTAGTAACTGCCAATTAAAATTGTCACATTGCTCATTGTGAAGAACTTAATAAATTGTGGTATGCTCACATCCACTGTGTTCCTTTAAGAACACAAGGACTTGTTGGTAGACTGGGTTAGTCCTCCTGAGTTTTAGAGACCACTGCCATTCTGGAATCTATATTAAAGGCGTGTGACATCACACGTAGCATGTGTGGTGTCACGCCTATTAGAATTTCATAACAATAGTGCGGGTGAAAATGACCATTGCGCACCATAATGCCTGACCCTCTCTACTAAGTAACATCTTTATTATTGCACCCTTCCAAGCCTCATGCACAATTGTGCACTTAATTGCTACATGTTAGCACACATTCCGGGCTTTAATCCCAAATACAAATAACATTCTAACCACCCATATTTCGTCCACTAAACCTCTGCATTTGGTACAAAAGTAAATCCAATTCAATTCTATGTCAATTATATTTGTCGAATATAGGAAACCATCTATACAGTGCAAAAAATTAACAACATCTGAAATGGGACCCCTGCCAATCAGTGGGTCACTGTCCTTAGGTAGGTGTGCGATCACATGCCACATTCTTCTCATTGATATGTTCATTATCTACTCTCTGTGTCCCAGAAAACACAAGATTGGTAGTCCATTTTTTGGTGATAATTGACTTGCATCCTACCAAATAACAGTCTTTCCCTTGGATTATAAATTCAATCTTATCTCAAACTTGTATGATTCTAATTGTGTTAAGGTGTTTGATACTCACCTTCACCTTTAAAATAGACTGTTTTGTGCCCCACTGCCTTGCAGGTGTGCTCATTCCTTAATTAAACTCCTATATATTAATGCCCCTCTAAGCTTTAACTACAGCAATTAGCTCTCTGTCCTAATAGAAACCTGTGTCCCACGTAAGAAACGTAACTACAATTCATAATTATTATGTTCTATAATTCATTCCCAAACATGCCCAACCTAAGCCACCTTTACTTCATATATATGGTCAATCCTAATCATACTCCACCACTTCAGAGACTGGTATCTTCACAAAATATCTCCAATTTCCTGGTTGTAGTTAAGGCCCATTTGGATGGTGCGGTATTGGCAGATCTTTTTAACTTCCACCTGGCAAAGGGACTTCTCTCTATATCCTCCCCTCACTTCACATCTTATGTGTTTCAGTCCCACAAATTGTATATCCATTTTGTTCCCCATCTGGTGATTCTCCTGCAAATGTGCTGATAGTGGGAGTCTCGGATCTTCGTGTTCCAAAGCACAACCATATTCTCTAATACGTATACGTAACTCCCATTGTATGTAAGACCACAGATACAAATAAGTCCATACACAATATATTTCGATTTGCAGTTCAACAATTTCTTAATGAAATATGGTTTTCCAACATTAATTACAAGCATTTTGGTTTCTTTTGCATTTTGGCACATGGAACACATCCCACATTTGTATAAACAGTGGCCGATTTTCCATAGTCTTTGTCTAATCAAGTACTTTGTGTGCTTGTTGGTCTCAAATATGATGGACTTAGAGTAATTCTCTACATAGGTACTCTAGTGTAAACAAAATTGGGACCCTCCTGTATACAATGTTGTAGATCTTCACAAAGTGTCAAGTTCTGCCAGTGTTGCTTGAATCTTTGATATAATAGAAAACTTTCAGTGGAGCACCGTGTCATCATTCTCACATCTTTTTTGAAGGTGGACCCTTCCCTCTTTTTGGGTTTCAATAGATCACTTCTCTGGGTTGCCACTCCCCTCTTAGCCTGATAAAAAATCTCATTCTCATTATACCCTCTTTGAAAAAAATATTTTCGGGATCATTTCATTTTCTGTGTGGTTATCTCTGACAGTGGTGCAATTCCTCCTAGCCCTAATAAATTCCCTGGTGAGAATATTCTTAATAATGCTAGAATAACCCTGCTAAGAAGGGCGTGAAAGGAAGACAAGCTGCTAGCCTCTTGACATTGATAAAAAAAAGATCTGGCAATTAAAGTTGTGAAGTTCTGTGACCCTAACGCATACATGCAAACATTAACTGTAGAATTGGGCAGGGTGACGGCGGGGACCCCTCTCTTTTTGGTAATTATACATTTGTATTGGATAACACCAGCTTGGAAAGATGCGTGTTTTGTGGATTAGGTTATGGGTCTTGTTGAGGATTTCATGTTATGTCTTGCTGACCCCATGATAATACTGTGTGGGGATCTCAATAAAAATTGTATTAAGGTAAAAGAGAAAGCAGGCGGATCACAATCTGAATCAGAACTGGGATAAAAAAAGCAATGGCAATGATCTGGTTGAGAGAGGTGTAAGAGTGGAATTTCCACATGCGAAATGGGCACACCCCAGGGGACATACCTGGGATGACTCCTTGGAGCAGAGGTAAACAACGCTCCACTCTAGATTATTTCATTGTTTCACCCAAGGTTTTTCCCCTGGTTAAAACATTAGAGGTTGTAACTATGATCCATAGTGATCACGATTTGGTGACAATGGTGTTGGAGCTATCGACCTATAGGGAAGTTGAGCGAAGGAACAATGCACTGGCCATTGGTCAGGGAAGAAATAGACTTTGCCTAAACCGCAATGATGTGGTTTTGCTGAACAATCGATATACTGTGGCACTGACCCATAATAGCAAAGGGTGCGACCATGTACCTTTGCTGAGTGATTACCGAGAGATCAAAGTGGGTGGGTTGAACCCTCAGTTCAAACCAAAACATTGGTATGACGAAGAAATAGTCTCGAAAAATGTGAACTGAGCAGGGATGTCAGAAAATTACGGCTCCTCACTGGATTAGGATGTATGCAGCTGATAAAAAAAGCAGAATCAGCAATATACAAATTGGTTAATATTGCATAAATGTATCACCTCACAAGCAGATTTGTAGCAGATGCTAAAAGTTATCTTCAATAGGGATTCTAGAAGCCTATGGCTCCTGCTGAAAGAATCAGGGGGTTTTCAGATGGCTTTTAAATGTAGTACAGTGAATGAGGATGCTTGGGTGACCTTCGTCTGAGCTTTATATGAGAAATGTCTGGTAACAGAGCCTTTCGCCCTGTCTTTACCGGGAAACGTGGGATGGGACCTGAATATCTCAAAAGAAGAGGATGTATACATGATTAAAAAAGGCCAGTCATTCCAGGGCTCCTGGCCATGACGGCCTACCAAATCCTATATTGAAGGGTGACCCGGAACAGTGGGCTGAGTTTAGCATGAACCTCTTTACCTAGATTATGACCCAGGGAGAGATCCCTGTATCATGGAAATCGGCGGCAGTGATCGCGCTCTTCAAGAAGGGCATTTGGGCTCACACAAACAAGAATTGCCCTCCTGGAGGAATTGGGAAAGATGTTTGCATCCCTCCTTCTGACCAGACTGATGAGGTGGGTTACTGAATCAGAGCACTATAATTTGAGGCAAACAGGGTTTGTAAAAGAAGTAGGATGCAGTCAAAACCTGCTGTTGATAAACATCTTCAAAGTAAGGGCATTAAAGGAGAGAAGGAAAACTTACATTGCCTTTGTCGATTTCACATAATTATTTGACAGCATTGATCACAAAAAATCACTTATTATGGACAAAAATTGCAGCATGGGACTGCCCCCAGGAACTTCTCTCCCCAATTATGTCCTTGTACACAAATACTTCAATGCAGGTAAGACTGAACCAAAGTGGTTTATTATGCCCAAAAAATACCCACATTCAGAGGCGTGTAACAGGGTCGGTCGCTGTTCAATTCATTCATATTGGATTTAAAGGCTGCAATGGGGAGGGTGGCTCTTTTTTGCCAAGGATAAATGCGGAGCTGACAGGATGGATGGGGAAGGTGGTAGCACCTTTCTTATGGGGCCGAATGGGGATTGCGGGTCCCTTATTACTGGCACCCGCGAATGGGCAATTACCGGGTCCGCCAAACTCGGCATTACCCGGTAATTGCCCATTCGCTGGTGCCGGGAAAAAATTGATACCGACAGCAGCCTTGCCTGTAGCACAGGCACGGCTACCGCCAGCCTCGTAATAAAACCCATTGACCTTTAGGCCATTAGCCTGTACATATTCTTGGAGACAGTCCAAATTGTGCTGCTGGCCAATTTGGGTCTGGTAATAACGGTACTGGTGCTACAGTCCTGTTCTGCTCACGGGTGCCGGTAAGGCCATCTGGTCAAAACCTGGTGGCTGCAAAGGCACCCGCGAGCAGAACTCCTGGTGTTTGGGAAATTAATCTATACATCTAGTGGAGAATGTTAGATACTTGGGAATTGGGATAAACTCAAGTATATGTGATGATCCCCGGGTCCTAGAACTGAAATCAAAGGTAAAGAATCTAGCTTCACAGGGCAGTATTATTCTAAAAAAATGTGGCAGATTTTCTCTATTGCTGGTGCTTAAATTCTATAAGCAGAAGGTGATACTGATCATGACATATGGAGCAGAAGCCTCGTTATGCTTACCATGAGAAAAGTGGTAATCTCTGGAATGGTGGTTCTGCAGAAGAATACTTCATCTGCCGCAATGCATACCAATGGCATTAATAAAACACAAATTGGGGCTTCTTTTCTTAAATGCTGTCGTAGCTTGAAAGTCCCTGCTACTGTACCACAGACTAATTACAGAGAGATCTCCTCCCCAATTTGATGTATTAAAAAGGAAAGAGGGAGTGAGGCAGGACAGGGTCCTTGAAATATGGTCTAAACAATGTGTAGAGATAGTGCGAAGGGTAGATGTATAAATATATGGTACAGGGACTGGATTTCAAGTGCAACAGAAAAGGCACAATGTATTCTATTTGAGTTTCCCAGAGGTGAAACAAAAGCAATTAACATACTGCCTAAGTACCTGGTGAAATGTCCAAGCCCTCCACATCAAGCCCTATTCATGAGATTTAGTTTGAATCTGTTTCACACCAGAGGGGTTCTTAATTCTCGCAATCAAGTGAATGGCAGGTTGGAAGTTTGTAGATTATGTAACAAGTCAAAGGAAACACTTAATCACTTGACACTTTTTTCCCCTATTTTGAAAAACGTAAGAACAAATTACTTGGGTAAATGTGTATGAAATGCTCCATCAAGGAATGCAGCTGAATGGTGGGATTGTCTGTGCCGGGGAGAAGATTTTAGACTGGTATTTGCAATGAGAACTATTTAAAATAGTTGTATTAGTTCAATAAAACAGATCCACGTAAGGGGGATAGAAGTATATTGGTAGTGGAAGGTAGATTACTGACATTTTACGGGTTTTGGAAGGTTTGAAATGTTATGTCTGATAATGAGTCTGTTTTATGTATCCCTCTTACTTTTCTGGATTTAACCTGTGTATTGTGTATTCATGAAAATTGTTTTTCGTTTTCTGTATTGTATTTCAAACTACTGTGTGGCAAAGACTTGAAATAAGCTAGATGCCGAAATAAAAAAATATATATAATAATAATAATGCTAGATTTGTGACAGCTTGTAGCAGCCAAAACAGAATTGGCTTCCGTGGGTTTCTAAAAGTCTTACTCAAAATCATCTGCTCTCTTACATAGAGATGTACATCCAAGACGTCAATCTCATGACAATCATTTTTACAAGTAAATGCAATTCCAAAATTGTTGTTGTTCAGATACCTTACAAATGCTTGCAACACAACCTCATTACCATGCCAGACCATAAACAAATAATTTATGTACACATTCTCAACCTAGACATATCTATCCTCAAAGTAGGCCATAAAGAGGTTGACCTGGGCAGGAGCATAATTAGCAGCCATAGCCACTCCTGTATTTGTCTGTAAATGTTATTATTAAAAAGAAACACATTGTTGGTCAAAGTTAACTTTAGCATTTCCTTTAACATCATCATATGCATTAAATATGATGCAGACCTCTTCTCATATACAAAGTCAATGGTTTTGACGACCGGATCATGCGTAATTGACGTGTACACTGGCTTGACATCCTATGTGACAAATCTAAATTCATCACTGCATTCAAATGGCTCTATTATTACAGGTGCATGGTATCATGCCGGTAGGAGGGTACCTTCAACATTTCTGCATGCACAATGTTGTCTATATATCTCAAAAGAATTTGGTAACCCATCCCATCCCACTATTGGTCTCCCTTCAGACAGATGTTCAAAATGTTTGGGGACAGTTGGTAAAAAATAGATGGTTGGAAACCTGGAAATGTAGTCATTAAAAGTCACTTCTTCTCATTGTCTGCCAATAGGCCTGTATGTCCCAAACTTGGCAATCAATTATTTTGCTTGTAAATTTACTTACTTGCTGGGATTGTTTTTTACATTTTTCGTAACAACCTGGTTCTTGTAGATGTGCCTACGCCATGGCGATATAGTCATGTTAATACTTGACAACAATGTTGCCTCCCTCATCAGCGTGTTTCAGTACAATAGATTTATCTCTACTCAATGAGGCCGATTCATGGAATTAATGTGCGCTGAAAATTCCCGCGCAAGTGTGCGAAAGCGTGACAATCGCAGCGCAAGTGTGAAAATCGCAGCGAAACCCGCGCACAGCAATTCATAGAAGTACGTGCGCGTGTCAATCCCTGGATGTGCGCAAAACTCCTGCGTGGTGCACTCTGGCGCACAGGTCTCCAAACAGCGTGCGCTATGCGCACAGCGAAAGCGCACGTAGCGCAGCGCACACAACTAAAGTAGGCAAAACAGGGGGCGTAACACGCGGAATGGGGAACAATGCGTGAAAATGTGGGCGTCACAGGGGATGTACCGGAGCCAAATGCGCGGAACGCCCACACGCGCTTCTACAACACGTATTCATGGAATCGAACAGGGCCAATGCGTGCGCCAAAAAAGACGCGCTAATCTGGAAACACGTACGCCAGCAGGAAGCAGGCGTACGTGGACCCGCGCATCATAAAAGGGCGTGCAAACAACAAACAAGCTCAGACGCCAAGATGAATATACCGTTCCTCGCAGCAGTGGTTGTGGGATACCGCAGAAGGAGGAGGAGGATAGTCAGGCCCAGAATTGTTACACCCAGAACCAGCCTTTTTGGGATGCCTGATGACCAGGTGTATGGGAGGTTTTGGTTTCCACCTCACATAATACTCTACCTGGTGAGTGAGTGGGAGGATGACCTCACATCACCCACCCTGTGCTCCCAAGCACAGAGCCCCTTGGAAAAGGTGCTCTGTACTGCACTTCTTGGCCACTGGTTCATTCCAGCGGACAACTGCCATAGTGGGGGGGTCTCACAGGCCACGCAGTCATGCTGCCTGAACCAGGTGTTGGCCATCATGACTGCACGCCCATCAGTCCGCAGGCACATATACCTGTCCAGAACACCTGCAGAAAGGCAGGCTGTCGTCCAGGATTTTAAGGGGTGGCACACTTCCCCAAAGTGCTAGGTGCCATTGACTGCACCCATGTGGCTCTACGTCCTCCCAGGGCAACTGAGCACATCTACAGAAACCGCAAGCACTGGCATTCCATCAACGTGCAGGTAGTATGTGATGCCAAGGGAATCATCACCTCAGTATATGCCAACTATCCAGGGTCCACCCATGATAGTTTCATTTACAGAATGTCAACCCTAAACCGGGACCTAGAAGCTGGGCGGCATGGTGATACATGGCTGCTTGGTGAGTATAAATGCCCCTGCACATGCATGCATGTCAGATACTGAGTAATGTCACAACCCCACTAATGATACCCATCATCACCTCCCCAGGGGACAGTGCCTACCCACTGAGCACAGACATGATGACGCCAATTCAGAACCCCACCACACCACCCGAGGTAAGATACAACACAGCCCATATTGCAACCCGGGGCATAGTGGAGCGCACATTCGGAGTGCTCAAGTCACGCTTTCGCTCCCTTGACCGCTCTGGTGGGCAGCTGCTATACGCGCCCCCAGTAGTGTGCAGGATCATAGTGGCAGCATGTGTCCTGCACAACGTTGCAACATGCCGGGTCCTGCCCGTGGACATGGTGGTGCCCCCACATCCGCAACCACAAGCACGCCCACTGCGCATGGGAGGAGAAAGGGCACATGGTGAGGCAGCCCGTACGCAGCTGGTGGCTAATTACTTCACCTAAAATCTTACCCCTGTGGAGTGCACACAGCCCTGGCACATACCAGCTGACAATCAATGATGATGACATAAGGGACAGTCAACTGTCACAACCATACCAGCTGAGATTGGTCACCTGGATTTGTTACATTGTGTGCATCCCTACCTGCCTAAAGACAACCAATGCTGTGTTACAAAAAAACACACATTTATGCTTCATGAATGACTACCCCCTTGCAAAATACAACATGAAAATAGCGCCATGTCATCCAACCCCTCCCCAGCTCCGCCACCCAACACACCATGGCATGTCATGCAATGTGAAAGCAAACAAAGCAATGTACAAGACCTGACACAAGTGTCACAAAGTGCACTGTCCCAAATGGAAACTGCCCACAGACAATATGCTCCCAGTAATCAATAACAAACAGCACACATGAACAAATACTTAACACCAACACAATACAGCAACACACCATGAAACATTGCAAAAACATGACAGTCCTAAGTCAAAGTAGTGGTAGTCTTACAACCTGAATAAGCCAGCACATCGACCCCTTCCAACTGTAGAGTGTTGCTGCCACGCAAAAGTGTCAGTGTACTGCATACAACATGACCTCCATCTGCAAAGGAGACGGCCTTGTGAAGACATGAGGAAGGAACCTGCAAATTAGGAGGGAGACATGGTTGCACAAGCACATATACATACACGATGCAGTGTATAATACAACAATACCCACAAAGGATGTACACACAGTATTGACTACAGACTGCCCACACAGCTCATGGGAGCCCAATGTCACTGTGTAAGTCACTGTCACTTGGTCACACCCTTTGCAAGCCCATGGAAACGGGAAGCAGGAGGGGTGTGTGTGTCACAAACCCAAGCATCTAACCCAAACTCAGGACAAGCCTGCATGTGCCCAGCCAGAATACAATGGATGCCCACGGGAGTCACACAAGGCAACACACTGTAAAAAAAGAAAATAATAAAAAAAAAATGGCCATGTGGGGGCCAAGGGGGGGCGGCCACCCAGGAGGTTCGAGAACAGGGTGCACACCAACACCCACCTGCATGGATGTTGCGAAAAAAAAAATACCTCCATGGGCTCATGGCCTGCACGGCTATGCCATTGTGGGAGAACTGCTGTCGGTCTCTTCACCCTCTGGTGCTGCAGCAGGAGGTGGTGGCACTATGGGAGGCAGCCCACGCAAAGCCCTGGTATGGTCCTCCATGGCAGCAAGCATGCAGGTCTGGAAGGTCTGATTCTGGAGGATTAAAGTGCGGAGATCCCCATGCAGCACGTCACGGGTTGCCTGCACTTCTGCACGCATGGCCTCGCGGGATGCCCGGATCTCCTCACGAGTTGCCTGCAGCTCAGCTGAGAGTGAACGTGTGAGCTGCTCCAGCTGCTGTTCTGCCCTAACGTTTCGGGAAGCCTCAACTTCAAGCAGACTCTGCCTGAGGTTATGGAGTTCCACCCTCAGGGATTTCCTGTGGCCCTGTGACTCTATTGATATGGATTCACGCAGAGTCTGCAGTGCCGCCCATCGGTCCCTGTTGGACGCCAACATGTCTTCCCTGTGTGATTGGCAAATGGAGTCTGTTGCCTGCTGTTGTTGCTCCATCTGCCTTTCAGGGGGGATAATGGAAGTGGCCACCCTCTCCATTGCCTGAGCCATCCTTTCTACTGATGCTGCCTGTTGGGTTGCCATACCGTACATGGAGTTTTCGCATACAGTATTGCCTGGTGGCACACGGCCACTCGTCGGCGGGCACCACACCTGTTTGGGGCAAGGCAATCTGCACCTTGGTATGCTGGCACTGACTGAGGCTGCAGGACTGCATTCCTCCTCTGATCTGCTGGCCCAGGAACAGGATCAGATGCTGTGGAGTGTGACCCTGCATCCGTAACCGCCAAAGGTGGACCTACCAACACTGACATCCCCATAGAGGGTTCTACCCCTGGTCCAGGTGGGTTGGACAGAACATAATCCCTGCCAGAAGCATTGACCTGCGACAGCACATAGGTCTCATCATCCGACTCAGCATCCGAATAGAGGTCTGGGGAGCTGCACCCAGAGGCACCCCTCGACAGTATGGTCTGCAGTACCAAAATGTTTTCACCCACCACCACACCACGTCCCCCACTGGTGCCTGGTCGTGTCTCAGAATCCTCCTGGGTCTGCACCATCTCCTGAACCTCACCAGCATCAAGTGCGTCGTCACCTGCAAAAACATGAAACACAAGAAATGGAAACAGGCATGAGCACCATAGCACACACATAGGCCTGACAAGACAGAGATCCTGTACATGGTTAACACATGTCCCACATGACCATAACCCTGGCATGCATGCACTGTCCATGATTCTGAAGGGGAGTCAAAAAGGTAGACAATGAGGACACCAAGATGGAAAAGCAACACATTTGCAGCATGTCGTGTAGCACTGGCATCACACATCAGCCTGTGAGTGGCATGTCCAATACACATACATGACACATGCCAGCACACAGATGTCATGTAGCATAGCCATGGTAAATTAGACAACTACAGCGATATGTCAGTGAATGAGTACTGTCACACATCCATGTCACATGGACATGATGAGAAGATTAATGCAGAATAGTGTTGCAAAATATGCATGTGCCGCGCACTGCAACACATACAGTGTACAATTAGACAGTGATGGTAGGCAGATGTACACATCAATGGTTGGTCACTTCAACATGACAGGAAACAACTATCATGTTCCACATGCAAACAGGCTCTAAAAATAAATGTCAGCAGGCCAATACTCCCTCGCCCTGAATAGTTTAAACATTCACATAACCAGGTAACTAAAGTGGCACAATGTGGGGTGTAAACAATGACAGAAGCATGTCACATATGTGGCATTAGGGATGAAAAAAGCATATGAAAAATGGGATAATCTAAACAATCAGCCTGAATGAACACAGAGAAAATCAGAATAATGTGGTTGCAAGATGATAGTTGAAGTGCAACAGCAGTAATGTGGAGGTAATTGGCTACTGTGGGCAGAAGGGATACTGTCATACCCAAATCAAAGGCACATCAATGGATTGGAGGAAGCACATGGGTGACCCATTACACTCAGGAGTACACACCCTCACCTGGAACTCAATCAGAACCCGTCACCCAAACAACATATACATGGATTACACACACATGCATGGACACTCACCGGACAATGCCTCGTAATCAGGTAGCTCTCCCACGCCCTGGATCTGTTCCTCTGTGACGAAGGTCCCAGCAACAGACTCATGTTCAGTGAGTTTGTTGTCCTCTGGTGGAGACCCACCGCCAGTCACCAGAGTAGCGGCATGATTTGAGGCCAGCTTGTTCTTTGCTCTGCGTTTCAGGTCATTCCACCGCTTGTACCAATCATCAGCTGTGCGCCTCACAAATCCAAGGGCACTTATGCGGTCCGCGATGGTCTGCCAGTGTGCCCTACGTTGACCATGTGTGGTCTTGCACCCTGCAGTCACCACCATTTCGCGGCTATGTGCCGACACATAGGTCACAAGTGCATCAAGTTTGGGGTTATTAAAGCTAGGCTTCCTGACATGCCGGACTGTGTAGCCGTGTCTGGGGTCTCAGCCTGTAGTGCCAGAGCACCCTTCTTCCTCTTCTTCACAGGTGGAGCAGAGCCTGAGTGGCTTGCACCGCTCTGGTCAGTAGGGGCAGAAGCGCAGGTGGACTGGGTACTGGGAGTCTGCGAAGGCACAATGACCATAGGTCTTGGTGCAGGCATTGGCTGAAGTGTGATGTTGGCAGGGGCAACGTCAGTTTGATGGACCAGGACCGACACTGTCCCGGCTGAGAGACTCAGAGCTGGGGTGGATAGAGCTGCAGCTGCCCCTGCAGCCTCCCCACCCTGCCTACTTGGGGCAGCAGATGACATTGCTGCCCCAGATCCACGTGGCCTGGTGACACCAACTTGCACCGGCACACGTGGCTTAGAATTGCTGACCTGGAAGTCAGCCTGGGAGTCATCCTGTGCCGGGTCAGGTGCCACAATGGGCTGGTCCAACAAGGGCTGAGCTGGAATGGTGTCAGCCACGTTTCCCTCAACCATGTGGGGGGGAGCATGGGTGTCTCTGATTGGTCCTCCACACATGGGGGTCTAGGGGCACCCTGCAAATCATGGCCACGTCCCCTACAAGCACCCACCATGCCCACCGTTTGGAGGTCGGCCACCTTTGCCTCCCTTACCGCTTGGTCGCCTCCCAACCATGACACTGATGTTGTTGTGCGTATGGGAGTTGCAGTAAACAATTGTCTTGGGCAATTGGGGGTGAAAGGGGTAGGGTATTAGATGGAATTTGTACCCTAGTGCTCTAGCAAGGCTGTCTGTGACCCCTGGGGTAAGATGACGGCCACGCAACGCACAGGCACCCCGAAAACAAAAAGTAACGTGCATGCAACCCCTCGTAGACCACGTGCGTAGAAAAATGAACCCGCACTACGCTGTGGCACCCAGAAACACAAAAATAAGCGTACGCGTGTTACACGCAGCCTACAATGACTTCTGAAGGGGTACGCAACACACGGGGCAAGCACAGTTGGTAAATGCGTGCGCGACTCACCGTCTGCCTGGAAAAAGAACGTGAAGAAAATTCACGTGTGCGCGTTGGCAACACCCCCGCCAAAGAAGAATTGTACGCTGTCTGAGGAGACAGGACAAAAGAAGAAGTGAACGCTGTTTGAGGAAACAGGCCCAAAAAAAAAAATGAACGCTGTCAAAGGTAACAGGGAGTACAAACTTGAAACGCTGTGAAGTAATAGCATGTGAACCGACAAGAAGTACAGAATTCACCCACTCGCTCTCCACTAAAAGCACATACAAGGAAATGGGGTCCTACACGTACCTTTTAAAACGGCCCACACGTACAGCGTCACTTACGCGTGTGCGCACTAAGGCCCTTTCCTCCAATTACACGAGCTGACACTCGGACGTGCAGTTTTTGGACGTGTACGATGAGCATGCACCCGTGTTGATGGAAACACCTGTGCGCATCACGTCACTTACGCGCATAGGCCCTTTCCTCGGATTACATTCATTCACACGCAGATGTGCAGTTTTTCACACGCGCTGAACCACTGTGCCCACATCACGAGGGAAATGCCCGCGCGAGTCACGTCACAGAAGTGCTTATGCGCTAAGGACCTTTGGTCCAATGAAACCGCGTATGTGTGCTGATGCGCTTAAGCGCGAAGGGCCATTCCTCAAATTACACGCTGACTTGCAAGATTTTCACATGCCAAATCACTCTGTATCAAGCTGGCCACGCAACAACACACGGAAGACAACGCTCCTACCCAGAAGGCCGAATTACTGCCCCCAAGATCCCCGAGCTCGCTTCCACCTGCCATCTGCTGCTGCCTGCCTGCTGCCCACGTGATCTGGTATTTGGTGCCTGCACATCAGCCAGGGTTCCAGTTGCTGTGTCCACCCCTGCTGGAACAGAAGACTCCTGACTGGGATACCATCGCTCCACAGCCCAGCCGAAGGACCCAGTGGCCCACCTACACCTGCCTCGGGGGTCGCCATGTTGGGGCAAACACCATCTGAGACCACTGGCGACCCCCAGCCAGAGAGGCAGAGGGCCACCAGCTTCAGTGTGAAGGAAGTTGGTGTCCTGGTGGAGCATGTCTTGGGGGAGTATGATGCACTCTTCGGAACATCACGCGCCAACAAGGAAGGACGGGAGAGGATCTGGGACGACATAGTAGTTGCCATCAACGTGGAGGGGGTGGCAACCCGCGACATCAAGCACGTCAAAAAGCGCTGGGAGGACTTCAGGTCCAGGACCCTCCACAAGGCCCGGCGCCTCGCGCAGGGGGGCCGGGTCAGCATGAGTGACATCCAGATGAGGGTCCTGGAACACGTATGCCCAGCACTCCATGCCCAGATCCTTCGGAGGAAGACCCGTCTGGAGTTGAGCGGTAAGTGGCCAAGCATTGTTGTGTGAGATAGGGGATGTTGCAGGGTGCTGGTAGTCTGATACTTGCCTGTATGTGTGACATGGGCCATGTATGGATGTGTGTGTGCAGGGACATCATGTTCATGCATGTGAGACCAGTAATGTGCGAACCACATGGTTGGTGTATGAGTTCCAATGCAACATGGGGAGCTGTATGGCAAATGATAGCATGCCAGTGTCTGTTCTTGCACATGGTGGGGGTGTGAGGGATGGGTGCTGCTGTCATGTACATGTATCGTGCACATGTGTGTGTGTCTGAGAAGTGTGTCTGTGACTTTGATACACCATGGATTCATGACACATGTCCGTGATGATGTGTACATTCACTCATGCAGTGCGGTCACCGTTGTATGCACTGTGTCTATCCAATGTATCTGTGGTGTACAAGGCATGATGCATGACCCTCCGGTGATGTGTGTGCATGGGATCAGTGTGAGCCATGATGCATGTGAGTTTGAAGACAACATTTGTATTAATAGAGGCCCTTGTACATGGATGCTGATGTTGATTGCAGGCGCCGTGCCTGTTTATGCATGTGTGTTGCGTGCATTCACCCGTGTTGTGGAGGGACAGGATGGAAGTGACGTTAGACACTGCCACTCATGTGTTATTGCTTCCTGTCTAGGCAAATATTGTACTTTACCCTGATGCTTGTGTTCTATATCTCCCTCTACGCAGCGTCAAGTGAAGAAGAGGGCGGAGACGGCGCTGTGAAGCCAAGCGGCGGGGATGCCTCCACTGGGCGGCGACACAAGGCCCAGCCACCCTCCCAGGACTTGCCATCATCCGGGAGCGAGGGGGCTGGTGCCGCGTCTGCCACTACGGCTGTGGTGGAAGGGCCGGGTGAGCCCCCACAGGGGCTTGCAATGGCGGAAGACAGTACGGAGACATCCAGGTAGGTGGTCTCCACAAAGGAGGAGGAGCCCGCTACTGAGCCGCACATGGGGCCTGGTGGGGGTAGTACCACTGGTGCAAGTGGTGCAGTCCAGGGACAGGGTCAGGAGGCAGCACAGGTCACCGCAGAGGGGCCTGTGCATGTCCCTCTCCTTGACCCTGTAACTGCACCACCATGCACCAGCAGGGAGGCCCCGTCCCAGGCCCGTCTGCAGGTAGGGGAGAGTGCCATGTCATCTGCCTCTCCACTACCTGCGGACAAGGGGTCCAATGAACGTATGGGCTCCGTCCTGATTGCTGTCGCGTTGCGCCGCGTGACATTCATGATGACGTGCGTTCTTCCTGGGCCGAGAACGCACGCCATCACGAACAGCAGCGTCGCGACTTGGCACTGTTGGGAGGGGCCCTGGTTGGTGGGTTCCTACATGTGACGCACACTCTGGCGGACCTCTCCTCCTCTGTGGAGACTATGTGCCTGTCGTTCTCCCTGCCGTCTTCCGGCCCAGATTCCACTAGGGCCACCTGTGGACCTGGTCTGACCACGACAGCCAGCTTGGTGGAGATCCCATCCCTGCCACAGTCGGGAGTCACCAGTCCAGCACGGGTGGACACCACAACTGGAGACCAGCTGATGGAGGATGTGCAGGCATCATCGGACAGGGCACATGGACAGCAGCAGGAGCAGGCTCTAGGTGAGAGAAATGATGGTTCGGGGCCATCGACATCAGGGGGGCAGGCATCGGCCAGAGGGCAGGAGAACCCTGGAATGGATGTGTCTTCCGTGTGGCTGCGGTTGGGCCAGCGTATAGGTGCGCAGCGGCGGTGGGCGGAAGAAGCGCGGCTCACCATGGTCAGGGTGGAGTTCTCCATGCATCGGCCGTTGAGGCGAGCAGAGTGCCTCGAGGCGACTCGCAGGGAGTTTGAACAGGCCATGAGTGCCTCCCTGCGAGACCTCGGGGCCAGGACAGAGGCCCGCCTCCAGCAACTAGACATGGAGTTCGATGATGCCCTGGCCGAAAACATCACTGAGTGAGCTGCAGGACTTGCCCATCGCCATTGTAAATAGTTTATAGTGTTAGGTTTCCTTTTTTTTCTTTATTTTGGGGCTTTTGGACTATGCCCCACACTTTTGTAAATATTTGTTTTGTTAGGTAGGTTATTAGATAGGTTTCATTTGTTTCGTTGGGCTCATGGACCCTTGGAAATTTGATTGTACATAGTTGGACGTTGGATTGATTTTGATATTGTACATGGATTAATGGATTTAACTTTTGGACAATGGATTGTACATAAACAATTGATTATTTTGAACTTTTTCTTTTGCTTTCACCATGGATCAATGGATTTTTTTTTTTAACGTTTCCTTTGGATTTGTGTTGGTGGAGGGAGAGTTTGGACTATTTTTCTTTTGGATTGCTTTGTATTGGTTATACTTTTCATTTACTCTTCTTTTGCACATGCTTTTAATTTCATGTTTTCTATTTTGTTATGCTTTCATTTTATTGATTTATTTTTGTACATAATACATTTTCATATTTCAGTTTTATATGTGGGATTTGCTCATTGGGTTAATGCATGTGAAAATGTGGGTTTACACAATCAATGCCAACGAGTGTGTGTGTGTGACGGACATGTGTTGATGTACATAGTTGACTTTTGGTTTGTGTCTTGAGATGGGCATGTCAGTGTGGGTTTGATTGGGAAATCATTGCATCTCAATAATTGGGTGGCGTGCTGTGGTATTTTGGTGTAAAAGTGTGCCATGATTGTGCATCTTTATTTTATGTAGGGGGGACATGAGTGGGGGCCTGCTGGCAGGTGACCCTCACTGCTGGTGGGTGGGGGTGCTGGGGGACATGAGTGGGACATGAGTAGAGGCCTGCTGGCAAGTGCCCCTCACTGCTGGGGGTTGGGAGTACTGGGGGACATGAGTGGGGGCCTCCTGGCAGGTGACCCTCACTGCTGGTGGGTGGGGGTGCTGGGGGACATGAGTGGGACATGAGTGGGGGCCTGCTGGCAGGTGCCCCTCACTGCTGGGGGGTGGGGGTGCTGGGGGACATGAGTGGGGGCCTGCTGGCAGGTGACCCTCTCTGCTGGGGGGTGGGGGCACGAGGGGAAATGAGTGGGACATGAGTGGGGGCCTGCTGGCAGGTGCCCCTCACTGCTGGGGGGTGGGGCTGCTGGGGGACATGAGTGGGGGCCTGATGGCAGGTGCCCCTCACTGCTGCGGGATGGGGGGGGTGGGGGTGCTGGGGGACATGAGTGGGACATGAGTGGGGCCCTGCTGGCAGGTGCCCCTCACTGCTGGGGGGTGGGGGTGCTGGGGGACATGAGTGGGACATGAGTGGGGGCCTGCTGGCAGGTGACCCTCACTGCTGGGGCGTGGGGGTGCTGGGGGACATGAGTGGGGGCCTGCTGGCAGGTGACCCTCACTGCTGGGGGGTGGGGGTGCTGGGGGACATGAGTGGGACATAAGTGGGGGCCTGCTGGCAGGTGACCCTCACTGCTGGGGGGTGGGGGTGCTGGGGGACATGAGTGGGGGCCTGCTGGCAGGTGCCCCTCACTGCTGGAGGGTGGGGGTGCTGGGGGACATGAGTGGGGGCCTGCTGGCAGGTGACCCTCACTGCTGGGTGGTGGGGGTGCTGGGGGACATGAGTGGGACATGAGTGGGGGCCTGCTGGCAGGTGACCCTCACTGCTGGGGGGTGGGGGTGCTGGGGGACATGAGTGGGGGCCTGCTGGCAGGTGACCCTCACTGCTGGGGGGTGGGGGTGCTGGGGGACAGGAGTTGGTGATCACTAGTGCAACGTGACACGTGGCCTGGCTGGGGGCATGGCCATGGTGGACGGGCTGCCTGCGGGACATGTCCAGGGGTGCAGGGTAGTCCCCTGGGGTGTGGGCTGCCTGCAAGGGCCTTGGAGGGGGTAGAGGGGCACCTGGGAGGACCCACACTGCCAATTCACGTGTAGGACTCCCCGCACACCACACTGGATACACGTAACCTGCTCTGACAGCAAATTTGCTTGTGAAAGTTCCCGCGCACCCCAGTAACACACGTACCCCGCTCGCACAGGGACAATCGCGTGTGAAAGTTCCTTGCCACCCCAGTAACACACGTACCCCGCTCGCACAGGGCCAATTGCGTGTGAAAGTACCTGCGCACCCCAGTAACACATGTACCCCGCTCGCACAGGGCCAATGTGAAAACAGTACTGACACTGTGTTTACAACTGTCTCTCCATCATCTTAAACACATTAAACTGCAGCTGATGAGTACCTTCCTCCTGAGATCGGATGCATGTATCTATTTGTTTTTCAATCATTCAAGTTTATTTTGGATTAATAATCCATAAAACACTGTAAACAAGATCATAAAACTATAAAATCACATCATATGTCATCTAACTCAAACCCTTCTTGGCAGGTAAAAATAACAATACATTAACAAAGCATAATAAAAAAAATCAATGTGATAATTCAACCCTTTCCCTCCATTAGTTTGCATCTCCTTGCCCATACTTTCTTCAAAATAGTTTGCAAAAAGATGATGGTAATAGGAACACCATTGCTGGTCAGTGATATCTCTACGTTTCTCCAAAAGCAGCATTTCTCTAAGGTCTATATAGAAAGGACAGAATAAAACAAGGTCTGTTAAATACTGCCCTTACCTACAAAGACAACAGCTATTTGAGACATCTGAAGAACTCGTCATCCACTTAGAAGTGGCAGCTTTCACTGGGAGGTTATTAAACCTAGCTCTCATAAGGAAGAACCTGTGTTGAATAAGATAGACTTCTAAAAGGTATGCAGCACGCCCCCCCCCCACCTCAGAGACACCAGTGCATGGTCTCTCAACTTTGGTTTTAAAAGCATGACATCTTCTATAGAAGCCAAATATTGCAGAGCGTGCATTTTGAACTCGATTTTAGAAATGTTCTTCATCATTTCAGGATTCTCAAAACAGGTGGCCATAGAAACATGGTTTAATAAAAGCTTCATGTGTGATTACCAACCCATGTTGTGATACCCAACTAGAGGGATAATGTTCGTTATCAGATTTTTAGTTAGGGTACCATATTAGTCTCCAGAGGATAGCTCAGGGGCAACATGCTCGACTTGGAAGCAAGACGACAGGTTCAACACAGGTTTGATTCCCAGGTCCACGCTTAGAAACTTCTGGGTATTAAGCACATTATAAATAACCAATTACAATGTACAATTACAATGTAACCAATTACAATCTTCCAATGGAGTGTTCCAAAATAACAAGGGTTTAAAACAGATTAAGCCCATTATGAATATAGCGGCCATTTCAACGTGCATTGAGTACAAAGTAATCCTCTACTTTCTGGAGACCGTCCCCCTGCAACGTCTTGTATCCCCCATATTTCACAACTATAACTGCCTGCAACAAGCATATGTTCCAGTGAACTGTATTTTAATGTCCTGGCACATCTAGAAATGCCACCTTCTACGGTCACAATTTAAGCATTTGCTTATCAGTATGGTCATCCCAGTTCAGCCTGCTATTAAATATCAACAGTAAAAAGTCAAAAGAGGAGCAATGTGGGAGAATCTGGCCATCCAGTACAATCTGAGGAGCTTTAACAGATGCTTGAGACACAGACATCACAACACACTTGGCCAATTTCACAGAAACGTCTAGCCTTCATATATAGAGTATCCCCTTCAACCAAAATCAGTATGGATCTCAGGGTCCTAGTCAGGAGACCAGCATCATCAGCATAGCTGAGAGCTGTCAGTCTCCTGGTGACACAATGCTGAACGTCAGTTTTAAAAGACAAAGGACAATTAACATAAAGATTTAAAAGAATGGGGGCAAGAACACAGGCCTTCCAAACCCCCCTTATGAAGTTTAATTTGCTTGCTTAGTTCATGATCAGGGTCATTCCAAACACACACCACAGAATTATTATGCAATGCCTCCAACATACGAATGAAAAGTTTAGTGACCCCCATCAAATCAAAGGTTTCCCAAATAAGTCTCCTGTATATGTGGTCCATAAAGACCATGTAGACAGGGGACCTCAGAACAATAACATATTTAGCTAGACTCAATTGAGACTGATGAATGGTTCCCATACCAGTCCTGAAAGCCAGCTAGGTATCAGAGAAAATATTTTTTTCTTCAACCCATTCCTCCAAACATTTCAAAATGAGTCCTGAAATCAACTTCAAAGTTCCATTCAACAAAGTTATGGGACGATAAGAGGATGGAGGGGACAAACTGCCCTTTTTGAAAATTGGTACAATCTGCCAAATTTTCCTTTTGGTCAGAATATAAAAAGTGAAAACAATCGTATTGAAAACCTGTACTAACAAACACTGGCAAAGCCACCAGTTTTGACTTTTGTATAAGTATTAGGCATTTTCTAGGCACTGATAATATATGCCCAGGTACTCATACCATTTTGCAGCTGCCACCGTCAATGGGCAGTGATTAGCACTACGGCTTTTCCTGGCAAATGTCTTTCCCATGAATACACAAAAGCCCAAACTGTTGGCATTGCCAATGCATGTTTCAATGGAAGTGACTACAACTCCCGAAAGCATTTGTGATTGAAATGAAATCCCAGTACGGGGACATGGTGCCCACAGTGACACTGAGTCACCTGTTTACTTAATGAAGAAACCACTGTTGAGGGACCGTTGCTCTTCTAGACCTGTGCACATGCTTGTTGCAGGCATACCTTCACTCAGCATACGTGACTAACACATTCTGGTGGGGTGACACATACCAGGCTTTATGTTTTCCTAAAATGGCCTCATGGCTGGCACAGATGGCATTAGTGTTGTCCTTGAACTAAAGCAGTGAAAGAAAATCCCTGTGCACCATCTTTTGTGCACCTCATACCAATCCACATGTGCATGGGCTCGACAGCCAAAGGTATTTTGCTGGCTTGTGTTTTAATAGCTGTCAGCCTATAGGTCGTTGGGTGCCATCCTATGGAGTGTTGCAGGAATAAGGTTATGGACTGTAAATGAATGCCAGTCCATAACCTTACACCACAAGAGCCAACTAATTGTTAAGCATTTTAAAGAGGCGTCACACTCCAGACCAGGACTCCTTTCACTGGTAAGGGATGTGGCGCACAAAAAAAACACCTTTTAAATTTATGAATTTGGATTCAACTTTGAGAAGGCAGCCAACACGTCTCACACCCCCCTTATCATATACCCTGTGTTGCAATGGACCATGAACCAGGCTGGTGTAATAATAGAATATTTATTTATTTTTAATTATGAATAAAAATCAAACACATTCAATATAGGGCAGCAATTACCAGGGTGGTGATAAGTACCCAGTAATATGATAGAATACATTTAGTTTAACCTTCTAACATAAGAGACACAATGCACAATTGAAAGAAAGCAAGATTACTTTTGGGTAGTGTGTTTAAATGGCACAACAGTTAAGCATTCCCCCTGCAACTCTCCCTCAAACCCCTGTTAACCAAATGTTGTGTGGGTGGAGAGGAGTAGCAAGGAGTCAGGTATACTATGCAAAAATCGGATTGAAAATCCGACCTACTACCCCAGTATCACAGAAGCACGAAAACACGAAAGCAACAAGGCAATGCACTAAACAATGGGCATACAGTGTAGTAAATCGAGTTCGGAAGGAAACACAGTGCAGCAAGGATCTCATGTAGCAAAGTTGCAATGGTTTAGTTTCACGGGTTAAAATAGCAAAGCGGCTTGGAAATTGAGCTAAACAGACAAAATCGGAATGCGGTTTTAAAGCGAAAGTACAAAGGCACATAGCAGGTATGATATGAAAGTGAAAGGGTAACTCTGGATGGTGGACAGTATGGGATGCTTAAAGGGAAAGGAAAAATCGGCTTTTTAAAATGAAAACTATTGCATGGGGAAAATCGGTTTTAAAAGGAAAATGACACGTTTTACTGAGACTATATTTTAGTGGCTAAAAAAGAGGAATACTACCCGTGAAAAAGGTTATTTTGCAATTTTACCCCCTTCACGCTGTGTGTCTCTTTATATGGGAATTCATTAATTTATTCCAAATAGTACTAGACTTATATAGCGGACTGAAATGATTAGGAAAGAATGGCGCTAACACATGGAGACTACTATGGATTTTCCTAAGGACAGGATACACGGAGGATTTTGACAATTTAAGAATTTTGCTAGGGTATTTATAGGATTTCTATGGGATTGGACATAATACCAGGTAACAAAGTAAGGGATGCAGTTTTTGGTTACTGAGGAAGGGAAATACCTACAACAAGCACTTGAATGGAATAGTTTGGACAGCCAGTCGGGCCTCGCGAAACAAGACAAAGATCTGATCACTTGGCCAACAGCTGCGCTCTCCTCTAGGGACACAGCGGGGCAACCGGGGTCTGGTCACTTGGACAGCAGTGTGCATCAGCTGGGCAAAGCAAGTAGCTGGGCAAAGCAGGTTGTTGGGCAAAGCAGGTCTGGTTGCTGGATAATCACAAAAGGGTTTGGCAGCCTTCTCCTCTTTTTCCCTGAATTATTGGGATTTTTGTAGGGTTTAATTCTGGATTAGAGGTGCAGCCTGGGTAAGAGGTTCTGCCTGGATCTGTTATCAGCTACCCCTGGCCTGGCACTGGAATCTGGAATCTTGTGAATGTGGAAGGCCTGGATCCCTGGATGTTGATTTATGAATGCTGGATTTTCTTGAATCTTGGATTTTTTAATGTGTTGACTGTCTGTATGTCTCCACCATATATAGACGGATGACAACAGAGGATTTTTACTATGTGGGCAGAACTAAGTTAGACATACCTCTAAATCGATAGGTCAGCCTGTACTGCCGTTGCCTCACTGTAAGCAGATTGGACTGAAGGAAGTGACTCAGTTTTAGTGTGTGTGTTTTTACAATGTGCTATGGTCTACCAAAGTTACTTTTGACAAAATAAGTTATGGAGCAAAACACTTATATTTACAAATGTCATCATCAGGAAAATGAAGAAGGGATATTCCATATTTCACAAGGGACATTTCTGTCCAAACACCAAGTGTGTGCGATATTGCTTTGTTCTCCTGGCAATCTTTCACCATTTCTATGGAAAACATGGCACCTAAAATTCTGCAATTGTCTACGTATATACATATTATCACTGGACATATTTTCATTAAGTTTAGAACTGTACCATGTACGCTCTCCCTAGAAATGACATTTTACTGGTGTTTGTGTTCACCACATGTCAGAAAAACCTACATTGTCTTATTTTAATGGCGCAACAATGACATTTAAAACGGTCATAATTTCACATTATTGTTTGTTTAGGTTACTGAAATAAATACTTTGATATCAAAAGTCCCTTAAATCAAATGGATGGCATCTGACACTGGAGGGCAGTCCTTAAGATTTCCCCAGTCATCCTACCCCCACTCCCCACTGTGTCAGCTCTGGGCAGCAAGACTACCATAGAAACGTTTCATTCTGGCAGTGTCACAACCTTAACTCCAGTCTCTGGGACTCGGGCACCCTGGCCCCCACCACGCTTCTTCAACAAGGCCAGAAAGGCCTGTGTAGGTCTGTTGCGGATACCTTGGATGCTATCCTGGCGCCGTTGGCATCAAATCCATTTGGTGAACACAGCTTCCAATAGACATTGGGGGAACATGGCCGCCCCCATGAGGACCATGAAGGAACTGCAACACGCAGTCTAGCATCAGGGCGGGGTCCGCCCCAAAGGCACCTCGGATACCTGCCAAGTATTTAAACCACGCCCGACCCGAGGCACACGCTTCGCTTTATTCTGGTTGCAGTGTGACGTTCACTGGGTCCAGCTCTGCATCTTGGCCTGTAACGCTCACCTGATTCTCGCAGAGGCGCCGGTCTTGACTGGGCGACTACCGTATCTTCAAAGGTGATGTGTAGCACCCGGTTGGCTCTTTGGGCTGGACCTCTGTGCACTGTATGCCTGACGTGTAGAGTAAGATGTCTGCAGATAGAAAATATGGGGTTAATGAACTGGGGTTATTGGGGTGTCCCTATCTCTTTCCTCTTCTCCTCTCCTGTAGACCCCCAAAGGTTAACGCTCTCACCTTAGGTAAGTGAATGCCAAGCTCTCCATCTGCCTCGGGGCAGGGTGCTCTAGCCAGTTTCTTCACTGGATAGGTAGCACAGGCCTCTTGACTTCAGAGGACTGCTGTCCGTCGTTTACTGCACGAACGGTAAGTTTTGAGTCATTCAAATGTCTTTTTAAAGTCTTTAGTAATGATGTCTCTTGTTTTGCAGGGTTCCGGCGATGGCGGATGACGGGCTGAAGTGAGTTGAAGATGGAGCCCATGTGATGAATAGAAGCGCCTGGAAGCACGTGAGTAAGCGCTTGTTGCCTGTTTCACGATGCGCTCTAACTGTCTTTTTATTTTCCAGGTACGAGTTCGGAGCGGCTGCAGGGTGCCGGAATACCCACTGGATTAGATGTGGAAAGGAGTAATGGCACGTGAGTATTAAAGTTGCCCAATGTCTTTAAACGCACCTTGTTTTGTCTTTCAGATGCGGATGCAGCGCCGAAGGCCTCCGG
Organism: Ambystoma mexicanum; assembly: GCF_040938575.1. NCBI lineage: Eukaryota > Metazoa > Chordata > Amphibia > Caudata > Ambystomatidae > Ambystoma > Ambystoma mexicanum. Next base: position 1,080,675,251 of record NC_090930.1, read on the forward strand.
AGCGTGCGAAGAGTTGGTAAGCTTTTGTCTTTCAGATGCCGGAATGCAGTATGAAGACCTCCGGAGCGCACGAAGAGTAGGTAAGCCTTTGCCTTTCAGATGCCGGAATGCTAACCTGTTCTTTCTTGTCTTTATAGGTGTTGCTGAAGACTGGATTCAGGATGGTAAGCCTTTTTCCTTAGGCCCAGGACTGGATGCAGAAGACACGATGAGCGTCCTGCTGCAGAGGGTGCAGAATAACGCAAAGCAAGATTCATCCACCGGGTGTGGTTTAAATAACCTCCTGTAGTGCTTAGGTGTCTCCTTCCACAGCCATGCCTAAGTAAGAAAAGAGTTCCTGGTAAGAAAAGAGTTCCTGCCTTCCAGAAGAGTTCCAGTGTTCTAAATCTAGGGAGTGGCTCCAGCCCCACCCAACAGGAAAAGTAGTTCCAAACAGAAGAGGATCAGAGGCTCAACTGGCAGGCAAGTAAGCAGCATGGTCTGCTGCAGGTAAGTCCACCCAAGCATTATGAGCCCGGCGCTTCCAGCGCTGGGACTGGGCATATTTATGAGCCTGGTGCCACTGGTGCCAGGACTGGGTCCAAAAGGTCCCAATTGGGACTGGTTGGCACTCAGAACCTGGGTTATGGATCTGCTTCCAAGGGAGTTGGGAAAACCCTGACCTTTTGGAAGCAGAGATCATGACAGGCCTATCGCACGGAGGCCTTTTGGACATCGCATTCTCGCCAGGTTTAGCTCCAGTTTCTTCTTCCAGTCGGAACATCTGGCTAGCATCTCCATCATTCTTCAGCTTCATTTCAAGGAGTTCTGTAGGCGAGAATCAGAAGCTTCTTACCTGTCTTCGTGGAAGTCCACCGCCTTTTGAATTCCTTCCACGGCACCTTGCTTCCAAGCCGTGCCGCCTCCAGACTTCTTCCGACCTGTAAAGAAAAGACAACTTTGGTTAGTAGATAGCAAGGACGCTTCTAGCGCCGCTTCAGCACATTCTTACCCTCTCGAAACACAGTCGCCTGCCGAGGGTCATCTCTTCATCCTCTGAAAGACAAGAGAAGAAGGGAGTTAGAACTTTCATCTATACAGACATTAACCTCAAAAGCCAAAGGGGACTTACCTGAACAGTGGGGTCACAGTTGGTCTGGACTCCAGGCGAATCGCCAGTGAAGCAAGTTGGCGGATCGTCCAGCAACGATGCACCCCTGCCCAGAACGGCAGGACGGAGAGCACGACTTACCTGAAATCAAGGTGAGAGAAGTCCCAAGGGGAAAAAGCAAAGTGGGAGGCTCGGGAGGAGGGTCACTCGTTAAAAGGTGAAGTCGCTGAATCCACCTCCTATCTTCCAGGCTCGGCCTCTGCAGAACGAAGCCTGGGGGAGGAAGGTGACATGAAGTCCGCAGCATCCCAGACCATTCCAGAGGCGCCCCCGTGGATGCAAGGTGAGCGTTTCAGGCAGATGCAGCTGAAGATAGTTGTCACCAGGAACTCACACTTGCCCGTGACAAGGCCAGTTCCTTTGATCCATTGTTCCATGCTGTAGAAATGCCAAGAAGTCTGACGAGGTCGCAAATTCACACACGTTGGCACATTAATAGTTTGTGGGGGAGATTCCTGTCCCTGGAAGGTTTAGTACCTTTGAATTGTCTGCCCAGGCCCCTTATTTCTGGTGTTTTCAAATACACATGTTTTTTTTTTATTACCTTCTTTCACAGAAACCAAGTCTTTAGTAAATTAGTATAATATACACTTAAATCACCCCAGTTCCACACAAATAATGCTGTTTCTGTGTGAATATTGGGATGATTTCACATTTTAGCTTTAAAAGTGTCATTTCATTGTTTTTGCAAAGCAAAGTAACACAGGTTAATTTTACTTTCCTTAGTCATTTACAAAAGCGATTTTCCTTGCATCTTCATTCTGCACATTTCCATAGCCCTGGTCAATTTCAAATACACAGGAATGTGTTCAAGAAAAGTGTTCTTTGAAACTGACATAAGCAAAGGGAGAGAGATAGCCTCTTGTGAAGAGTTTGCCTGTGTTATTTTGTTGCAAAAGTAAAACGCTTGCCGTATGGCCTGGGGTGAATTTCTCTGCTATTTCACAGATTTTGCTTGACACATAAGGCCTTTCATGGAGGACTGCCCTCTTTTTCTGGTGTATAACCTGAAGACAGATGGGCATGAACGTGTCTTATCAGCAACCAAACTGTGTAATGTTGAAAAGATGGAAATAGCATCAGTGCACAGTCATTTTAAACTTAGAACATTTTCTCTTTCAGTTAGAAATCTTGAGCTTTCAGCATATCAGTGCTGCACCAGGCTGCTTTTGAATTCTTCTTTTTGGTGCACATGAAGAAAATAACTGCAGCAATTCTCGGGGTGTTGTTTTTTTCCCCTCCCCCATATGTGCTCAACAGAGCCAGCGCAGCCATTATTTTTGGTAACTGCTAAAAGCAGTTTTGATGCAAGGGAATAAGTGCTCAGCAGAGACAGCACAGCCATTATTCATGAAACTGCTGAAAATGCACTTGGGTGGTGCAAAGGAGTTCTGCTGGGCTGGTAAATGTACCCCACACAATCAAGTCAGTGCCTCCCCTTCTCAAACTTGAGCAGGACCACCTAAGGTTCTGGAAGCAACTCAAGACCTTCCTTTTTGCTTCTGCTTTCTCTCTCTCTCTCCCATGCCGATGTCCCTTTCTTCTGCACATAATGGTTACCTAGCCACCAACTGAACTTATGGGAACAAGCTGCTGTACAACCAGTTGCCCTTGCACTGCCTCTGGTCCTACCAACCTCTTAGGGACTGTATCTGCAACCCTACAGCACCCTGACTCTCTACAACTATGAGCCACCTCCCTGGCAGCCCTTACAAGTTCCTTTGTACTCTCCCCTCCTTCCTCCCCCTTGGAACTTCTCCCCCTGAACCCCTGCACTTGCCGATCTGAATGACACAAGGCCTACTAAGATCGTTTTCCTTCTGTCTTCCCTTACTTGTCTTGTCACACCTAGAAACACCTGTGTACAGGCGCGTTATAAATGACTTATTATATCATATCATATGCCTTGCCCGCCAGTGCCTCCCTGTTCCATACCCGTCAGTGCCTCCCCTGTGCCTTGCCCGTCTGTGCCTTCCCTGTGCCTTCACAGTCACTGCCTCCCCTGTGCCTTGCCCCACACCCTTCTAGTGCCAGAAGTTAGAGGCAGCTTTAGCTATTTTTATGGGTGCCAAAGGAGAGGTGCAGCTCCAGCTTTTTCTTTACCTCTCCTAGCGAATATACCAGGGGGCGACTCTGGGTCCACTACTTCCATGTACCCTGGTGCCCTTGCAATGGCCCAGCACACACTGGATGTTTGAGTACAAGGTGTACATACTTTCCTGTGTTCCTGACGAAAACTGAGGGCACTGAGCGGTGAACAGGTCTATTTGGAAAGGCACAATGAACAGGGCCCCCACTGGCACCCTCAGTCCCCGTTTAGCCAAATACACGAAAACATGCTGGTGGGAACGGTACATGGAATACTCCAGTTGTTTACCGGAAAATGAATTGATCACAAATTCCTGTATAATAATTTTGGCATTACAGCATCACATCTTAAGAACCCTTTCAGAGGGGCCCATTTATTGCCACGTGCTTGCTCTAGGTGACACAGCAGGTGCATTTTTCATCACACCTTCACCAATCTACAGATAATACAAGTATATTTCATTTCAATAAAACATACAGAATACAATATTTCATCAAACAGTTAAAGTAAAACAAGAAACAATCATCCCATTGAGCCCAACAAAAGCTTAACTTCAAGAGTACATTTTCCAAAAATAGCCATTAAGAATCCTAAAGTAAAGGAGAAAAGGGGAAAGAAAAATGAGATAGAATAAAGAGAGAGAAACAAAATGCAAAAATATGAACAGACCTACTGACCAAATAATAAGGTTGTATGCAACAATTCAAATCAGAAAATATAAACATGTTAACAATTAAATATGAGCAATTACAGAAACTCAGCAGCCCAAATAAAGGGCATACATTAACCGTAGACTTCAAGGAAACTACTCCAAATGTCCTCAAACTTATCAATGTCACCTGCATTCTTATAAATGGCTTTCACATAGGTCGATATTGTGAGCTGCTCATCCACCCACTCATCAATATTAAAGGAGCTGCTTGACTTCCAGGACCTCAATATCTTTACCTTTGCTACCATGCATGCCCAGAGCAACCAAGTTGTCTTGCCAAAGGTGAATTCCTCCAGACTAGATACATCTCCCAGAATCATCAAAGAAGCAGACATGGGGACTCTACAAATCAGGACCAATCGCAGTCTTTCACATACACATTCCCAAAATGTTCTTGTCTTTGCGCAAAACCAAATTAAATGACTGAGAGAGCCCCTTGCACCCTTGAATTTCCAGCAAATATCAACATCCAAGACTTGTCTCCTGAATAATCGTACAGGTGTCTAGTATGGGTGAAAAGCGGTTGAACACGTCTGCAGAGCTAACAATGCAACATTCTGACTTGGCAATTGTGGCACACCAATGCAGGTAACTACAATGGTTTTCAATTTCCTGTAATCAGCAAAGGTGCAATCCACCATGTTATGGGTCTGGCTCAGTTGTGTATATGATATCCAATTGTTACCATCTATTAGATCACAAAGATATTTAATTCCCGCCAAAAACCACTCAGCCTAAAAAGCATTTTACCTTGATATTTCATTAATGGGTTGAGCCAAATGGAAGCATCCAGGTGTAGGTATGGATCTGCCTTCACACTTTTGGAAAGTTCACACTAACAATCCTGCAAAAATCTTGTTAAAGGGTTAACTTTTTTGGATTTGACTTTCTTGATAGTCAGCAGAGCCTTTGGATCCAACTGTGACACTGCACTACACTCACCCGCCACACAATGTGAACTCTTATTATCAGAATCAATGATCTTGCAGAAATGGCGAGTTGAAAATGACAAATGGTAATCAATACAATTTGGCAAGTTCATCCCACCCAGCTTCAACGGAAGCTCTAATTTCCAAATTGCAAGCCTTGATGGTTTCCCGTTCCAGATGAACTTTTGCATAATTCTCTCTATTTCTTTAAAGAAGTGACATGGTATCTTCACTGGTAGCATTGACAGAATATCATTTATTCAAGGAGCCAGATTCATCTTTATACAATTAATCTTACCCCATGTGGATAATTTCAAGAGACCCCACCTCTCCAAATGAGATCTAATTTTTGGGAGGAGCACTCAGAAATTCATCGCTTGTAGCTTTACAACCTCTGCACCAATCCATATTCCCAGATGTTTTATCTTCTCCAAGCACCATCTGAATTGAAAATGTGCACATGAGTGTTGCTGACACAAATTTTGAGTGGTACAATTTCAGATTTGCTCCAGTTAACTTTATAGCCTGAAACCATTGAAAACCGTTGAATGTCACTCAACAAGTGTGGTATACCATTAGCCGGATCCTGAAGGACGATCAAAAGATCATCTGCATATAATGAGATCAAGTTATTGTGATCGCTTCCTAGTATTGATTGAAGGTTAACATTCCTTCTCATGCAAATTGCCAGTGGTTCATTAGACAGGATGAACAACAGCAGTGAAAGTGGGCAACCCTGTCTTGTGCCTCTATGAAGTTTAAATGCATCCGAAATGAGGCCATTTGTAAGCACGAAAGCCAATGGATCTGCGTACAGTAGTTGTACCCATTGTTGAAAGTTATGACCAAAATTCATTTTTCTCAAACATGAAAACAAGAAGGCCCACTCCACACCATCAAATGCCTTTTCGGCGTCCAATGAAATTACCACATTTGCCACTGACTAATTATGTCCTTTTTCAATTGACAATAACAGGCGTCCTATGTTGTCAGCTACTGCTCTACCAGTAACAAAGCCGACTTGGTTGACATGAACCAGAGTTGTTAATACTGGTTCCAACCTCCAGCTAGCATTTTAGCAAGAATTTTGCAATCACAATTGATCAGGCTAATCGGTCTGTAGGTGTCACATCTTGTGGTGGGTCTGTCTTTTTTCTTCAGTACAGTTATCAATGCATGCTGCATTGTTTCAGGTAAAGATCAGGTTATAAAAGCGTCTTTAGAAACTTAGCACAGAAACTGCAAGGCTGAATCCGGTAAAGTCTCATAAAACTCGCTTGGCAATCCATCCATGCCTGGAGATTTACCCACATTGAGTTTTGAGATTGCCAGTCGTATTTCTTCAATTGTAAATTCTCCCTCAAGACTAACTGATTGTTCTTCTGAGAGTTGAGGTATGTCATAATAGTGAAGATCATTTTCAATCTCAGACGTATCACAGCTCAGCTCAGATTGGTAGAGCATTTCATAAAAGTCCTGAAATAAAGTGTTAATCTCCTTTTGTTGAGTTTTCAAAGTATTATTTTGACCTTCAATTGCAGTAATGAAGCGTTCACTCTCAGCCACCTTTAATCTGTAAGCCAACAATTTCCCTGCCTTTTCTCCATTTTCAAAGTAATTGATTTTTTGTCTGAAAAGGGCATGATCTACTTGGCTGGAGATCAGTTTATTCAATTCATACTTCACTCTCCACAGTTTATTTTTTGTCTCTGCATGTTTGCTACTTGCAAATTGATTGTCTAATCGCTTAGTTTCAGCAGATAACCTGAGAATTTCTTTTAATTTTCTTTGTTTGCCTGATTTAGAAATCAACACACTATGGATAAAACATTTCAGAGCCTCCCAGACAGTTGACATTTTAACATCTTCAGTCTTATTTATTTGAACAAAGTATTCCATTTCTTCAATGACCTCATTCTTAATTTGTTCATTGTTGAGAACATTGGAATTCATTTTCCATCTTGATGACTTAATCAAAGTATGTTGCAACGAGAGACTTATAGATATGGGAGCATGATCAGACAGGGCAATGAGCCCGATTTTGGAATCATAGCAACTCAAAGTCACTTGTCCTGAGGTAAAAAAGAAATCATGGCAAGAGTATGTATCATGACATTGGGAGGGAAAGGTGTAGTCTCTATCACAGGGGTGTTTTAATCGCCAGATGTCTGCTAAGTTGAGGTCACCCATTAAACTCTTTAAGGATCTTTTACTCTTTGACGGATTCCTTGAGTGGTCTCCATTTGAATGATCTAATGCGGATCCAGCACCTGACTGAAGTCACCAGCAACAACGATCCAATCAACATTGAAGCTTTGAAGCAATGTTGCCAATTTATGAAAAAATAATGGGTCAATAAAAGTATATTCTGAACAACTCACTGGTATGAATGTAATGTTAATGGAAGGGCAAGTGGTTGGGCGAGGATACACCCTCTAATGGAAGTGTTCAACAGAGATGTCTGTCAGCGCTTGCATTTGTCCACTGAGCTACAAATCCTAGTGCTTAATAAAGGACATTATCCTGTTATCAAAATGTGTGTGATTCTTCGATTCCATAATTGAGATGGTGAAAAACCCAAACCTGTAGACTCTGATGTTTTAGTGGGGCACTCTGCAAAATGTTGGTGCCCTGTAAATAGACAGGGATCACATGGGATTCTCGCCTACATGCCAACATGCCCCATTGCCTTCCAGAGATGCTTGTCCGGTCTTTTTTTTCATTTGCATTGCGCGGCTTTTATTCCTAGATGTATTATATGACAAAGGCCTAGAATGCAAAGAAAACAAAATGGACAAGCATCTTCCAACCTGATGGGACATGCTGACATCTACGCAGCTCCCAGGTCCCACCAACTTGCAGTGCGCTGGAGCCTTATCCCTGCACGAGCCAGAGAATGTGGGGTGGGTCTTCACAAAGCTCCCCCTGTCAAACGAATAAAGCGTTTCATTTGCCTGTGTGGCTCTTTTTCACATTTCAATTAAATGTAGTTGTTGACAAGGACACCTCGAGGACAATACAAACAGGCAGCTCTCAGTCCGACTTCTACTGCCCCGTGCACTAACAGTTTCATTGTGCTGACCCACATGGCCTTAATGTGGCTCAGAACAGAGTCCAGAGACTGACTGTGCTTGCAAAGGCAAACTGCAGCTTGCTGGGAGAGAAACACAGAAAGTCTCCATATCCGGGCAGTCGAGGTGTGTTGTCAGAAAAAGACATACAATACAAATAACTACTTATTGTCGGATGGTGAAAGAGAATGGCTGCCGTGACTAAGCCCACCCAGACTGGAGAACCTCTGTAATCATACTGATTTCACTCACTGCACAGCCGATCAGGTGCTGCTTACATCAGAAACACTGAACCAACACCGCAAAAATCACTATATGAACATTTTGGAAAACATTTGAGACATTTTAGACAAAACATAACTTTTACAGTAACTTGTTTGTTTAAATATAAAATACATTAACATGTGTAACATAACTTCAAAGCTGTAGTAAATATTTTTAAAAGCATCAATAAAGTCAAATACATTTTTCTTAACATTAAAATAAGGTGGGTGCCCTATTGGAATTAAAAATGGCTGATAAATTCACCACACAGTAGAGATGTAGCCAAAGTGTGCAAAAAGAAGGGTGATTGGAAGATAAATATGTGGGAATGGGAGGCAAATTCTATAGATTTCCCTTTGCAATGGGCTTTAAATGTGTGGGACACATAGCCAAACTACATAAATCCATCTTCATTTGTTAACCTGCATTGAAAAGCATTACACGCCTAAATTCAAAGCCCCTATTTCTCGCTATGATTTTAAAGCTCTTATGTTAATGGCAATAGTTTGGGCTTTATAGGTGCTCTTTCAGCGCCACCTAATAGCCAAAACTTAAAATGGCCATCATATGTCAGGCTGGAAACAAAATAAGTCAATAGGGACACCATCTAAACCAGGAGCTTTGTAAGATTTCTGCCTTCTCAAAATGCCTTCAAGCTCTTCCAACATGATGGGAGAAAAGCTTACTCCCTCGTGCTGATAAGGGATTTAATATTTTTGTAATTTTATTTTTCAATACCAAAGGTATTCAAAGATTTTCAGATTCCAGAGGGTGAAAAAAGGGGAGGAGAGGTGAAAGGTCAATTTGTTCTGCCGAGAGTGCCAGACTCACAACTTCCAGTGACCAGTGTGAAACATACATTTTTAATCGTAACAAATTAGTTTCGTCCTCCTGCAGCCAATGGAGTTGGGGAAACAAATGGTTTTCCCAGGTTGAGTTGCTGAATAAATGAGAAGTGCTGGGATACATGAGGGATCAGACTACATTATGATGACAGCGGGAAAAAAGTTGGTGGTAGTGTTTTGCAATGATTTGAAAGGATGCCTCAGTGCCAAAAGCTTGAAAAAAAGAGAAGAGCATGAAGGTCTTTACAGAACTTGAGGTGTTCTGGTTCTGTTTTGAGATCCAAGTGACGTGAAGTCCATATGTGGGTGACAAGTTACTGTGGCTTCTCTCGCTGTTTGCTGTAATATTTGTTGGCATTTATCTGGGATGTGTCTGTGAAGTCTGTCTTCTGTATGCATTTGGTTTATTTGCACATTGTCACCTTCACATGGCTCAATGGTCCTGTTGTTGGTTATTAGCAGCGCTGAGGTACAGTCATTTGAGGGACACTAATAGATTTAGCAAACCAGTCATATACATTGCTAGACCCCCCAATGCAAGTCACAGTTGCACGGATTCAACAGTGATATTACCCTGAATGTTGTCTGGTACATTTACCAGCCCAACAGAAATCCATGCCTCGCAAAACTGCATTTTAGCAGTTACAGAAATAATGGCTGCACTGTGGCAGCTGAGCACATATTCCTTTGCATCAAAACTGCGTTTTTAGCAGTTACAGAAACCATGGATGTGCTATGTCTGCTCTGCACATATGGGTTGAGATGGAGGACAGACACCCGAGGACGGCTGCAGTTAAGTTCTGCATGGAAATCCAAAAAGAGGAATTCAAAGGCAGCCTGGCTCAGTGCTGCTATGCTGTCAGCTCATAACTTCAAACTGCAAAAGAAAATGTTATGCGTTTAAAAACGACCATGCAATGGTGCAATCTTCATTTTTAAACATCACCCAGTTTGGGTTTTAGTAAATCAAAGCAATGTTCATCCATATTCAGGTTGTACACCAGCAAATGGGGGCATTCCTCACTGAATGGCATATTATGTCAAGCAAAATCTGTGAAGAGCAGAGAATTCCATTTCAGGCTGCACGACCCACGTTCACTCTTGCAACAAAGTTACCCAGACAGAAATTTAAAAAAGAAAGCTTTTTCTCTCTGGCTATGCGTCAATTACAAAATAAAATTATTTGCAGCATCTTTCCATGCCCTGAAACTGATCTGATCTGTCAAGGATTTTCTGAAAATGTGTGTTAAAGAAACCACATCTTGTGAAATCGCCATGTAAAATGAGCATGTGTAAATGAATTTTGCAAAGGCAGTGAAATAATACTTTTTAAAGCTAAAAATGTGAAATCATCCCAGATACTCGCACATAAACAGTATGTTATGGGTGGTAATGGGGTGGTTTAAGTGTATATTATATTTATTTACTAAACACTTGGTTTCTGTGAAAGAAAGTAAGGAAGAACAAAAATGTATGTTTGAAAACAGTAGAACAAAGGGGCCTGGGCATGAAATTGAAAGGCACTAAACCTTGCTGGGAAAGGAATCTCCTCCACAAACTATGAAAGTGCCAAGGTGTGAGAATTTGCGACCTCGTCAGACTGACTGGCATTTCTCCAGCAAGGGACAATGGACCAAGGGGAATCAGCACATCACAGAAAAGTGTGAATTCCTTGTGACACCAATCCTCAGTTGCATCTGCCAGAATCAAAGGGTGCTATGGTCACCCGGCTGCCCAGAACTGACACAAAGGGGACAGGATGGCTGGTGGAAAGATCACCCTCCAGTGGCAGATGCCATCCATTTGATTTAAAAGACTCTATATTAAAGCATTTACCTTGCAATTTGTCCAACCCTGTAAACAACCCTACATGAAACCTTTGAAGTGGGAGAATGGAAGAACAAGCTCCCGCCCTTCCCCTCTCGCGCTTGGCCTAGAGGATCACGGCCTAGGCACCCGCCACGAGAGGAGTTTGCCTATCTACCAGACGACCAAATACCCTGGTACAGGAACATACGGATGTGCCCACCTACCTGCCCAGCAGCCCGCCCTGCCCATGCCGACACCTGCGGCATGGATCAACTCGACTAAACCAAAACATCGTTAGAGATGCCATGCCGACCTAGCCAACGGTCAGCACACCTGTGCACACATGCACACCGGACACTCCCACATCAATCTGTGGAAACAGAGAAATTGATATGAGGCCGGGAAGCCCAAAAGGAAACACACCAACACAGGTTACAAAGGACATACAAAGCGCTTTATTTCAAAGTTACAAAGTTACCAAAGTCAATTGACACGCGAATAGCTATTCGGCCCTCTGACTAACACGCGAACCTTCAACGTTAGGTTCGCACTGAAAGTGGGAGAGACCGATCATCGGGATGCTCGGGCTTTTATACATTTTGTACTGCATTGGCCAACCCTCTTGTAAGTTAACCATTCTTGGAACAACGGCTAGGGTTCGTAGCCAGGTCGAACATGGAATCTCCATATATTAGATCAGTTCCTCTGATACAGTTACATATTTACACCTAGGTTAAACAGAGGACAGGGTCTTAGTTCATGACCCTAACAGGTAGCCTGCGGACATATTATTCATTCACGTGTGCGGAGGTCACCATAGCCGAAGTCTTACTCGAAATGTCATTCGGCCTCCATTTTGTGATTCGAGGTGACTTTCACACGGCAAGAGTACCTAAAATGGCGGCTAAATCCAAGATGGCAGCTTTCACGATACATTAAGGTCAAGACCTTGCCGCGGAACCTATGTTCATAATATTCTTTAGACAGCTTGGCGTAGGCCAACATACATTTAAACAATGCGATTGGGGTCACAATATTATATCGATTTCCACAGACCCTCCTTTTGGCCTATGCCAAGTGCTAAAACATTATTTCCTAATACTCTTGGAAATACTTGAAGGCATTATCATTCATAGGTTCCGCATCATTGTCTGAAATGTCAATGGCCATAAAGTTGTTCATAAGAACTTCTTGCAACATGAATTCTTTAGATGCTGTCTTCGGGGTATATATTCTACGCCCTATTGCGCTCATAACTTGGGCACAACATCCCCCTATCATTCCGCATATACTCGGGAGGCATTGAAAACAGCAGCAAAGAAATAACAGAGTCCCTAAAATACCTAAAATAACAGAAAGCACCTTCCACCCCCAAGATCGTAGAGAATCCCAAAACCAAGTACTAAGGCTCCAGTCTCCTACAGGGATATGGACTTCAGAACTAAGAGTGTGTAAATTCTGAATTGCATTAAATATTGTTGATGAAGAATCTGGTACGAAAACACAGCAAGCGGACCCCACTAATTTACATACTCCACCTCGTTCAGCTAAAATGACATCTAATGCCATTCGATTTTGAAGTGCTACCAATCTTAGCGCTTTTTGCTCTAAGGTCATATTGTAAAGTATGTCCGTGGTCCGGTTGATCGTTTTCTCCAATACCCTCGCTAATCCCCTAATGTTTTCTGAATTTGCTATTTGTCCCCAGAAGGGGACTACTGATTTGGCTATATCCCCGAATACTTGTCCAGGGGTATCTCCATCATTATCCCGTCGCGGGCGAGCCTTAGATACCTCTAAGGTACTGGCTATAAACACACCTGGTAACAATATCCCCAAATAACAAGTCCCCTGCCAATCCTTGGGCAACCAGGGAAAAGCTAAACTACCACAAACAAAATAAACGGGTCCCCCTACATACAAAGGCCTATTTTCCCCAGTCAAATTTACAATATTTACACAAGGCTCAAAATCTCCCATTGGCCTAGTGCCATTTCTTTGTACACAGAAAGGGACAGAATCAGGATTGTGATTTACAGAATAAGAAGGAGGCATGGCATCCTTATTGCCTATCGGAGCCATCTTAAAAGAAACTAGATTTTGAAAAGGAAAAGAAAGTTTATCAGACGGCCTAATAGAAGCGATATTAGGTCTACTCCTATTTGCGAAAAGCGAGCATCCCAGGGGAGTCAATTCACGTTTTTCAAATTCATTCAAATTAGTGCCATCGAAGTTCCCTGAGATGCTATCATTCCACCGGCCAAAGAAGAGTGCTCTAAGAGAGGCATAGCAGGAAGTCGTTAGAGGTAGGGGATGTATGTACCATCCCAGTCCCTTGTTCCCATGTTGTGGTAAGTGAGTGCAAATCATTACTCCTATTAAGAATAGCATGCGTAGCATTCATTACTATCATCAAAGTGTTATTATGATATTTCTGTCTATGCCGAGAGTCCCTAGGGAACAGAGTGTGAAGGTGTACAGAGGGAGTCAAAACAGTTGGTACAATTTTGGTCGGTAACAGAGGCTTCAAAGGATAAATTTCTTCAAAGTACCAAAGTCCCACGGCAGCAGTTGCAAAACTAACAATAATCAAAACAAGAACACAACAGTACGTTTTCAGGGCCCAGGCACATTGTCCATTGTTCGATTTGGTCACCCCCTTATCTAATAGTTCGATACGAGGAGCAGCGGTGAAGGCGGCAGGCATCATGGTTATCCCGATCGTCGGCCCCAATGTTCGTTGCTGGCGGCACTTCGGCCGCGCGACTTTTTAGTCCTTCCCAACCCTAGCCAACAGAACCCTTGTTTCCCTTTGTTCCAAAAAAGGAAAGACAATAGTATTTCGATCACTCCTTCTTCCTTTCAAATGCACTATACTCGTGCGGCGCGTGGTCGAAGGTTGTACCTGATGGTACCCAAGTTTGCTGAATCCAAAAGCAAAGTATCGTCGCTCCCTGAGGGGAGCGTCACGTCGGTGGCGACGGAAGTCGCAGAACTTGAAACAAGAGTTTCCGGAAGTGATCGATCAAGAGAGTGTGGAGACAAGATGGACGGCTCCCCGAGCTCCTCGGGCTCAGGGAACTTCTCCGACGCACTCACAGCGCTGCCTGCTACTCCGAGATCAGAGATCGTAGCATCAGCAAGGGGTTCTGTTTCTTCTGTAACGTGTGGCGTCGGGTGAGGGATCTTCTTCACATGCGTTGCATGCACCCAGTTCTTCTTTCCTGCCACCCGCACTGCCGTCCTGGTGACCAATAAAACCTGGTAGGGTCCCCACCAGCGAGGCGCGAGACAGGAAGACCTTTCGTAGGCCTTTACCAGGATCCAGCTGCTGGGCAATATATCGTGTCCTGGGCCCGTAAACCGTACAGGTAAGGCGGCATTCACCTGGTGGTAGATGAAATACAGGTTTTTAGTCAATTGATTACAATAATCTACGAGCAATACATTCTCCACATCCCTCAGGGCTTTAGGTTTAGGAAGACCCCAAATATTAGCAGGCCTTCCCATTACTACCTCGAATGGAGAAAGCCCAGTTCTAGTCTGGGGTGTGGTGCGCATAGCTAACAATACAATGGGTAAAGCATCTGGCCATTTTAATTTAGTGTCGGCACATGTTTTTGCAAGTTTGTTTTTCAAAATACCGTTGTGTCTTTCTACCAACCCCGCACTTTGAGGGTGCCTAGCTGAATGAAAACGTTTCTCAATCCCTAAGGCAACACATATTTGCAATATTACAGCTGCGATGAAATGTGGGCCGTTATCCGACCAGATTATCCTCGGGAGCCCAAATCGAGGAAAATATTCTTTCACCAAGATCTTTGCGGTAGTCATGGCGGTAGCATCTTTGGCAGGGAAAGACTCGACCCATTTGCTAAAAGCACAAATGATAACAAGAACATATTTCAAGTTATTACAACGTTCCATTTCAATGAAATCAAGGTGAATGGTTTCAAAGGGGACAGAGGGGGGCCCGAAACTTCCCCTTGGAGTCACTGTCCCTTTACCCACATTGTGTTGTAGGCAAATCATACAATTTCTAACATATCTTTTTGCAGTTTCCAAAATGTTGTCATTCACCCAAACCTGCTGTAATATCTTCGCAATTTGCTGGGCACACACATGTGTCGGACCGTGTGCCATTGTGACCATTGCTAATACATAAGAATCAGGAAGCAACCATTTCCCGTCAGATGCGTCCACCCAACACCCTTCGTCATCCAATTTCCCCATGCCTTCAGCCCATTTCCTAGATTCTTCAACAGAGGCGTCAGTCTGAATATCTCGCACAGACCCAATGCCTTCATCTCTTATACAACCATCTCTCACTTCCCTCGAGGTATACATGTCTGTGCTAAGGTCTGTGGCTGTTTGCCTAGCTATCGAATCTGCAAAAGCATTTCCCTTGCCCACATCGTCTATGACCTTCCGATGTGCTGCACATTTCATGATCGCTAGTTGTTCAGGGAGTGAGAGTGCTGAGAGTAGTTGTACTATTAAGGGGCCATGCTGAATCTTGGTCCCATGTGAGGTCAGAAACCCTCTTTCTGACCACAGTTTTCCGAAGTTGTGAGCCACCCCAAAGGCGTACTGACTATCCGTATAAATGTTAACTCTATGCCCTTGGGAGAGCTCACAAGCACGGGTCAACGCTATAATCTCTGCGGCCTGCGCGGAGTTATGCGGAATCCTTTTAGTTTCTACAATCTTATTCAAAGTAGTAACTGCATAAGCAGCTGTAGATGTGCCATTCGGAAGTTTAAAACAGGAGCCATCACAAAACAGCTCCCCTTCCGCATTCTCCAAAGAAGTATCTGAAAGGTCTATTCTGCCCTTTGTTTCTTGTTCGGTGGCGTACAGGCAGTCATGTGATCCATCATCGCCGCAAGCAGAAGTTTGCGGGAGAGGCAAAAGTTCAGCCGGATTGAGAACACAACACCTTTTGATTTGGATATGAGGAGCAAATAGAACTAATTCATACCTGGTCAACCGGGCAGAAGTAAGGTGTTGTGTTTGAGTTTTATTCAATAGAATATCAACAGAGTGAGGTACCATCAGAATCAAATCGTGGCCTAAGACCATCCCCTCACTCTGTTTTACAGACGCAGCAGCAACAGCGCGCAGACATCGCGGCAAAGCGCATGCAACAGGATCGAGGGCGGAGGAATAATAGCCGCACGGCCTATTCTTCCCTCCATGTTCCTGCGTTAACACAGACAAAGCACATCCATTACATTCATGCACAAACAACACAAAGGCCTTATCGTAATTTGGTGTACCCAGAACCGGTGCTGAACACAGCGCGGCTTTGAGAAGCTCAAATGATCGTTGATGTTCCGATTCCCATGGCAGTGGCAGAGAAATGCCCTTCTTCGTCAAAGCCAACATCGGTTTTACCACTAGGGCAAAGTTCGGGATCCACAGTCTACAGTAGGACGCCATCCCTATCAGGGCTCTGACTTCCTTCTGTGTTTTTGGGACAGACATGCCAGAAATGTGTTTTATTCGTTCAGGTGTCAATCTTCTCCCCTCCTTTGACAGGAGGTAGCCTAAATAGGCAACCTCCTGGCAACAATATTGAAATTTCTTAAGTGAAGCTTTGTGACCATGTTCAGCTAAATGAACAAGCAACAATATAGTGCCTTTTTTACAAGCTTTCTCAGAGTCTGCAGCTAGGAGCAAATCGTCTACATATTGAAGCAGCGTGCAAGTAGGTGGCAGTTCAAGGGTGTCGAGCTGCTCTTTTAAGGCTCTACTATAGATACTAGGACTTTCAGTATACCCTTGAGGTGCCCTTGTGAATGTAAATGAGCGTCCCCCCAAGGTGAACGCAAACAAATACCTGCTCTCCTTGTGTATCGGAATACTAAAGAAGGCGTTTTTCAAATCTACGACACTAAAGTGCGTAGCCGTAGCAGGGATCATTGTTAAGATTGTTGTTACATCAGGCACGATTGGAAATTGTGGGGCCACTACCCGGTTAATAGCACGAAGATCTATTATAAACCGGTACGGAATTGCATTGTCGCCTTTCTTATATACCGGTAAGATCGGACTATTACATAAGCTACCTGTAATCTCTTTGATCACTCCACGATGTACAAAATCGGAGACAATGCATTTCAGAGCGCGCTCGCCCTCAACTGAAATTTTATATTGCGGAATGCGCGGTAGCGTAACCCCATGTTTCAATACTATCTTAACAGGGTCAATGTGCAATATCCCGACATCATTGTCGTCTATTGCCCACAAACATTCTGGGACAATGTCAAATTCGGGAGGTAGAGGTCGGGTCAAGTATTGGGAGTTAAAGGGTTGCTGTGGTGAAACTGTTAATCTTATTCCGTCAGGGGAACAATGAATCACTGCGTTCAATTTCTTCAACAAATTCAACCCCAGCAAATTTTCTCCACAGTTTGAAGTAAGAAGAAAAGGGCACTGGTCTGTAAAAGGGCCCAAAGAAACGGGTACCGGTGCAGAAACCGGACAAACAGTTGGTATACCAGAGAACCCTATAGAAACATTCGTTTGCCCTGACAGGGGGATGTTTGGAACCCGGGAATGGTCGATGGAGCACTTCTGTGCTCCAGTGTCGATCAAGAACTGATGTTTCCTATTCCCCACCAATAATTCAACATAGGGGCCCTTCTGAATAACGGGAATAGGTAAAGGTTCCAAACGCTGCTTCGGGCAATCCTAATAAGGCAGAACTTCATCAAAGGGAAGTTCCTCAGAAAGATAGGCGGCGGAAGGGTGATCAAATATATTTCTCGAGTCCATACTCGGAGTCTGATTTTCCCGTGAAAAAGGTTGCTGTGGATCTTGTAAAAGCTGACCCCTATCAGGGCCCCCTGCTCCAGGGCGGTCCCGTGGTCGCCTACCCATACCTCCGAATGTGCCTCCTGACCTCTGACGGAGGGCAGGGCACTGTGCTCGCCAGTGACCTTCCTGGCGGCAATAAGCACACTGATTAATATTGATAGAATTTAGAGGAGTATTTCCTCTTGGAATGTACTGACCTCTAGTTTGTGTCGTACCTCCTCTGGGGTGCCTGACAATTTGCTGCAACAATACCTTAGTCTTTAGGTGACCCCTTCTTTTTTCGATTTTCTCTTTTTCGTTATTAACCCGATTCTCATAATACTGAGCCATATGCAAAACCTCTGACTGAGATTTTGCCTGCCAAGCGCTCTCTGAGGACATAATTTGTGACTGGATGTCGGGCAACAATCCACGCACAAATTTGTCCACAAACAACCTCTTCCCCGACTCTGTACCTAAATCCTGTCCACTGAAGTCGGAGAACACCTGTTCGAATCTATTAAAGAATTCGGTAGTACCTTCAGTTTTCCCTTGGACGCAGGCCGTAAGCTTGTCCCAAATAATCCTTTTTTCTGGGATTATAGTTTTTAATTTGACAACTATTCTATCGGGTAAAGTGAGTATTACCTGGGGTGGTTTCTCTCCAGCTGGTCGTTCCCCATCTATTCTAGTCAAATTTACCCATGTATCCCCTAACCCCGGCACATCATCTATTGTTCGTACCTGTTTCCATACATCAACAGGTAAAAGCACTGGAAACAATAAATCCATGTCACTTAAGGTGAACACAGAAGACTGCAAAACGGATTCTATTTCTTTGTAAAACCCTGTCGGGTTCTTCCTGATGTCAGGGACTGATTGTCTAATCGTGTTCACTTCCTGTCGAGAGAACGGGACGTGAACAAACTGTGATACGTAATGTGCAGGGATATCCACCGCGGGAGTACCAGCCGCCGCGTTGGCGGGGATTTCTACTTTTGGGACAAGGGTCGGAGGGACCTCTCTCATAGGCAACTGAGATATAGGGACCTCCGACCGCTTACTAAGTAATAAGGCCAAATCGAGCGCTAAAGCAGCTGTAGAAGTGTCGGGCGAAAAAGCTCTTTTACAAATACCTAATAACTCTGTGGGGCAACCAACCTTTTTCCTTATACATTCCTCCTGTAAATGCTGTACCATCACTTGGATCACCTTCCTTTGCATCTCTACCGTGTATTGACTATATGTGCCATATACCTCATCTGGCGGTATCGATGAATCCGAGATCCACCGAATCGCATCTCTGGTACAAATCCGTACTTCCTCAGGTGCTGATCTTCGGCACGAAAGGAACCGTTTCTGCACATATATCCTATCATCCTCATCATCCTCGTTTTGTAACCTTTCAAAATGCCTTCTAAACTCAAACAACCTATCGACATGCCCATATACTTTCTGCTCTGTATCCCTCGAGAGTGCCAAGGCATTCAGATCTCTCACCCCTTGTGGGAGATCCGAAGTCTGCAATCTACCCCACATTACACATAAATGAATCCCCAGTCCTTCAATAAAAACGTTTTTCTCGGGAAAATCGCGCAAATTAGATAATGTTGAAAATACATCAGTTTGATCACCTTTTTCCATGCAATGTTTAGCCCAAGCAAATAGTTCCTGTTTCCTGCCTGCAGGAACAGTACTACGAGTCACTATTCTCGACCCTGCACCAGGATCTGATTTAATAAACACAGGACTCCCCGAAATCGAAAGTGTAGGTGAACCTAACATGGGTGCAGGGGAAAGAGGTAATGTAACAGACGAAATAGACGGAGGAGCGACAACTAAGGAACTAGGGGTAGTAGGCTGTGTAGGAGAAGTAGGAATAACGATAGGAACAATAGCAGGAATGGGAAGAGCGCCCACAACAGGAGCATACGGAGGTGGCGCTGAAGAATCAGGCCTCCGTTCGTTTAATATTTTCTCAATAAACTCCTCGGAAACATGGAAATCTTTAGAGGGGTAAATTTTCTGGACTCCGAGCGAAAAAGCTCTGTCCATTTTCTGGGTTTCATCTAATCGTTTTTCCTTGTCATATAACAATGCCTTTTTGGCATTCGTTTTATGACGTCGTGCATGTTTATCCCTACTTTTAAGCTGCTGTAATGCTTCCTTTTTCCAGTTTTGTAACACATCAAAGGCTGCTGGCCTAGCCTTTTTCTTAAGCAAGATCGACTCTAAGTATTCGATACGGGGGATCTCAAAACTACCATTGATTGGCCACTGAAATTCGGAGGCATTTCTGGTCTGTCTGTGCCAAATGTCATTAAATACAATACTACCAATGCCATACTTACAGTACATAGTACACGCCGGCGACCCCTCCTGTGGTGCCGGACGGCTAAATTCCAAAGATTGTCGATCGCTGCGGAATAGAGCCCTAAAACAGCTAGACAATTTCCCAGGCATTTCTCAAAGAATTGGTGTTACCTGGTCCAATAATTGTGTCTGCAGATACAATACGCCAAATTCAAATTCTCAGGGTTAAATTAAGAGCCGGGTCACGACTACACCTGACCAAACCTAAGGAGGACCGTACGGTTTACAAAGGACTTCAACTAACAAATTTTACCTGCGTTCGGTGGTTTCGGCAAATCTGCCCGCCTCGGAATTGGACCCTCGTCAAGATGCCGTGTCAGACCACACGACTATCGTCCAAGGATCGGATCGTGCAGCGCTGCCGAGGTATCGCGTCTCGATCGGTCGGGCCCGCAGAATCACACCGTCCGATCCCAGTTCGATAGTCTGCGTCAACCTTCAATGATCCGGCATCAATCTTGAGGGTCCCTATTCGGGCGCCAACTGTGGAAACAGAGAAATTGATATGAGGCCGGGAAGCCCAAAAGGAAACACACCAACACAGGTTACAAAGGACATACAAAGCGCTTTATTTCAAAGTTACAAAGTTACCAAAGTCAATTGACACGCGAATAGCTATTCGGCCCTCTGACTAACACGCGAACCTTCAACGTTAGGTTCGCACTGAAAGTGGGAGAGACCGATCATCGGGATGCTCGGGCTTTTATACATTTTGTACTGCATCGGCCAACCCTCTTGTAAGTTAACCATTCTTGGAACAACGGCTAGGGTTCGTAGCCAGGTCGAACATGCAATCTCCATATATTAGATCAGTTCCTCTGATACAGTTACATATTTACACCTAGGTTAAACAGAGGACAGGGTCTTAGTTCATGACCCTAACAGGTAGCCTGCGGACATATTATTCATTCACGTGTGCGGAGGTCACCATAGCCGAAGTCTTACTCGAAATGTCATTCGGCCTCCATTTTGTGATTCGAGGTGACTTTCACACGGCAAGAGTACCTAAAATGGCGGCTAAATCCAAGATGGCAGCTTTCACGATACATTAAGGTCAAGACCTTGCCGCGGAACCTATGTTCATAATATTCTTTAGACAGCTTGGCGTAGGCCAACATACATTTAAACAATGCGATTGGGGTCACAATATTATATCGATTTCCACAAATCCACACGAAGAACATACTCAGTGCTATGACATAGGCGACAGACATACCCACGGACGTGCATCTTTATTATTTTCCACATAGGCTCTCAAAATGCAGAAACGCAAGACGCATAATGAACTTATCTAAAAAGGCTTGCTCACGCTTCTTCTAAGAACCATGTACCATAATAAAGAATATAACGGAGACATGATACTGAGGATAGAGCAATATGATACCGTAACCTAAAGAGCTCTGCATCAAACGGTTCCACCTATGCACCAGGCCCAAGTAGGCCGCAAGCAAAAGTTTCCATGAACATTGAATGAGCGAGAGCTCGGTTGCTGACCCTGCAGAATGAGCCCGGCGAAAGCACACCGCCAAGGGCACGATGTTGCAATCTCGCACGCTGCAAGCCGACGCCAAGGTCGCACCTGCAAGATAAACCAGGCTCACAGTGGGAAAAACAATATTAATTGTGCTGAATTCAGCCTCAAACACGGTCCCACCACATGTGACAAAGCCAAACCTGACAGGATGCCAAGCCCAGGAGGAAGGAGACGCCTGAATCCCACGTTTTAAAACACAGGCAGATACAATTAAAAGACTCATTGGACATCTGCAGCAGTGGGAGTAGTCGACCTCCCAACATATGAATAAATCCTCACATTGTTTACACCTACCCATAGTAAAAACATTGTTGCAAATGACAGGTGCACCGCGAGCTGGGAACAGCGATAGTCCCAGATTGGGAGGCTCGCGAGTGGACCAATCAGAACATGGGGCTCTTATCATTGACGCCATTAACATTGACCAATCCTCAAAGGTCTTCATGTAACAATTTCCATGTATCAAATTGAAGGGACAGCCCAAGTATATCACCTGACTAACCCTCAACCACTAATACCGTTCTCTATATGTATGCTATACTAACCCTACCACTCGAATAACCAATCCAGAGTGGAAATAGGTTTTTTGCTAAACTTTGTAAGATGACGCAAGTAGCGCGTCATACTAAGGTAAAAAGGGCCTGCGAGCCCCACGATTGTGTGTGTGTCAGGACGGACGCGTACGATCCTTGACCCATCCCTGCCGTTTTGTCTAATAAACAGCAGAGTCACCTTGCTTCTTGCGTGTGTCTCATACTCTATCTCTTTTGGGATATACGGGAGGAGTTGGGGCCTCCCTGCCCGGAGGTCTACGGACGGCCCGGCCGACCCCGGCGGAATTTCCCCCCGACAAGTTGGAGGCACTGCTGAGATCTGTTTAAGATCTGCTTTTTTATTTTTATTTTTCCAGGTACTCCCGTTGCGAGGAGGCCCGGCGGCATGGCCCCCTCTGCCGTTGCCCCCTTCTGAGGACGACAGGACCATCGCGGAACTGCGAGAAGACCGGACAGCGCAATCCGGATATTGGCCTTCGGGAGCTGGTTGAGAAGTATCCCGCCCGCGGTTGGCGAGTGTCCAGACGTGGTCCAGACGAGGGGAGGTGGCGAGCCGCTTGGAGGGGTGCACGCAGTCGAGCGGCCCCGCATCAAGAGAACTTGGTGAGCATGCCACGCACAACAAGCAACGTGAAATTGTGAGGGAGGGGGGAGGAATTAAAAACGGGAGATGGGAGGTGTTGCACAGGTGCGCGGCGAAGGTTTGACAATTTAGTGTTGGCAATGAAATGAATGGTAGCCGAACGAGTGCGAGAGCAGTCGGCTACGTTGCGCGAGAGAGGGGGGGTGGAGCACGAAAACATCACGTGCGGCCGCTCGTAGACACTGATTGGCCTAGGTCACGACTACGTGTAAGGGTGTGTGTGTGGTTTCCTACGATTTGGCATTTATTGATCAATGAGTAGATGAGGATCCCTATTGTTCGAGCAAGAAACTCGATAGGTAGATGACGTTTCCCTGTAGGCGGTAGCTAGTTAGTTGCCCAATACGGAAGATAATTGGCTGGTTAAGCACTCCTGTCGAGGGGCGTATCACACGCGAGGCGACGCAGCGTGCGCAGTCCGATTATATTATTGATTACCTTGTTCCAGGAGTGACATGAAGACAGCTGTGAGGTTAACGGGGTTAGATTACAAGTGTATTTTGGACTTAAAGAATATATGAAGAACTTACCAGTAGCTCGAAGAGATCGGTGACGTCACCAGTAGGACTTTCATAGGATATCCCGAGCACAAGGCATCTTTCTTTCTGAGAGTGGTGGGGAAGAGAACTGTGGTAAGGGAGTGGAAACGGAGATAAAAGGTAATGAGTTGATCGGGGAAAGGCGAAACGGGGAAAGTGGCTGCGCACGGAGAATGCCGGCCACGGCGAGTGTAGAAGAAGGAGGAGGAGCAAATGAAAATAGGCGACTGTATAAGAACGTCACAAGGGGTACGCAGCCGCAGGGGGCTACGTGTGCCTCGGCCGCAGGGGGCCGTAAGGGTGTTGTGTAAAGGAAGAAAGAAAGAAGAAAAATATACAAATGTAAATACTATATTCTAATAATTTTCCTTAGCGGACTATCGCAAGTCCCCAAATTTACGGGGCCAGGTAAAGGTATAAGGCTGTGTATTGTAAGTGTTAGTAAGATAATAGCTACCAAATAGGGGAAGGATAACAAGTGGAGCGCTACTATGTCATACAGGACAGGATCGGGAGGGTGGGGGAACACCCTCACTACCCCACTACAACACCTATGTACCACACTGTCACCCCATAGAGAGAAACTGATCAAGTATAGCATAGAATGGACACAGGGGACGGACAACAAAATGATAACACCATGGCCGCCTAATGGTAGCTTCGATCCATATACCCAACATTCACTATTAAACCATCTGCATAATACATACAAAGGGAAGAAGTTGACAAACCACGTGGAGGTGTTTAACTTATGGAGGATGTTCCAAGGGACCCGACCAGGACCAAATGGAATTTTCACTGTGGGGGAAATACCGGAAGAAAAAGAGATTAAGGAGGAAGGAGAGAATGGGAAAAAGGGGGGTGAAGACCCAAAGAACACGGGGAACGGACAAGAGGAAGGAGAAAAGAATAATAATTCAAAAGAAAATGAATTAAAAAAGGAACAGAGCAACGATATACCCCTAGCAAAGGTAGTGAAAACAGAGGGGGGGGTTGTACCCTTTAAGAGAATTAGGAGAAATAGAAAGAGGACAGTTAAGGGCGGCTGAGGGGTACTCGAACCCGGCATACAGCCCACCACCATATGTGGCTCATAGGAAGATGCCAGCAGGGGAGGGGAGGACTGGAGAAGAGCAAACTGTGGAAATAGGACATGATGAGTGGGTAGCTGCGCAGATACTATTAAAATTACGAGGTTCATTAACAGGAGAAGAGAAGGAGGTAGTAAGGAAAATAGACGAGGATAATACCAGGGAGAGTGGAATGAGAGGGGAAGAGCTGTTACGACAAAAGGAAGAGATTTTGGAGGAACGACTAGCAGAGTTAAGGGATGAGCAGAATGAACTGATCAAACAGCTCGAGAGGGAGGAAAGAGAGAGAGCGAGGGGAAGGAAAGAAGGTAAGAACGAATTGGAAAAAATAAGGGAATGAACTGAGGAGCAAAGGAGAGAAGCTGAAAGGGTAAAAGCAGCAGCAGAAAGAGTATCAACAGCAGTGCTACGAGAGAGGAAAAGGGAAGAAGAAGAGAAAGAAAAAGAAATGGCAATGTGGAAGAAGAGATTACTATCAGAAATGACTAAGAAATATGAAGAAAGGAGGGTGATAGAGAGTATATTAGAAAGGGAGAGGGTGAGATGGGAAAGGAAGAAAGAGGATGAAAGGATATTGGAAAAGGTGAGTAGCGACGTAATGGAGGAATTAAAAAGGAAAAGGGAGGAAATTGGTAGAGAGATGGAGGAGAGAAATGAAGGGGAAAGAGAAGATAGGAGGAGGGAGAGTGAAGTAAGGGGGTATGTGTATAGAGACGCAGAAGTAGCAACAACATCAGCGCAAAGGGGAACGGTTGGTAAAGGAGAAAAGGGAGAACCGGACCTAATAGACTTAAAAACAGTAACAATCAAGGGGAAAAAGACAGAGTGGGGGCTGCCGTTTGTGAATGACTTTTGTAGTGAGGAAGAAGAAGGAATGGAGAAGGAAGGAAGAAACAGTGAAAGGGAAAGTCTACATAAACTATACACCACCCGGACCAATACAGACTCACCATGGATCTGTAGGAGAAAGGATGAATTGGAGAGAAGTGAGGAGGAAGAGCAAGGGATAGCGGAAAGACAGATACATGAAGCCACACCGTCACCATCACACCCTCTCCCATCCCACCCCACATGCTCAACCACCTCACGCTCATTACGTACAATCAAACTTGCGCCCTTCACAAACGAATTGACACCCTATGCAGGTCGGCTTAGAGACCTCCCTAGACGCAGGCAGGAAGGACGAATACACATGCCCACATTACATACAGGAAATGATGGAAGAAGGGGAAAAGATGGAGAAGAAAGAGTTATGAGTAGGGGAAATACGGACGAAATTGACGATGTAGGAGAGAGGGAAGAAGAGGAGGGGTGTGAGGACTCGATTTTATGGAACCCAAGGGATAAGACGAGACGCAACTTAATGCCACTTCTGGAGAGGAGAGGGGTTAGACCACAGTACGTCCCTTGGAAGCATACAGACAAAGAAAATATAAAATGCAGGCTCCCATCATTAAGTGGAGGTGCGGGTAAATGGATATATGAAATGGAAAAACACACCGCAGGACAGAAACTGGCAGTCGGAGATGTAAAGGGCCTTCTAAAATCGATATTAGGGGATGCAACGGATGACATTTGGAAGAGAGCGGGATTCCCTAGGGTAACAATAGCAAACACATCGCACGATGGGGCACCATTCGCAAACTGCAGACATGCACTATGGCAGGCACTGAGGGTACAGTACCCAGACACATCAGACATAGGAGCAATTACCTCACGCAAGATGCGTGAGAACGAAGATCCTGTTGATTATATCCAGGAAATCCAAGAGAAGTGGCACATGGAAACTAGAGAACAATCGGACAAAACACCAGCAATATTTTATCATATACTAGTACAAGGGCTCCCAGAAGGAGTTCAGAAACAACTGAAGAAAGTAGTGGGAATGGAAGCAAAAGCATGGCCAGAAATACAACTGACAATAGTGCATCATTGCAGGACATGGCAAGGGAAAATGAAACAAAAGGAAGAGGACAGGAAAACGGAAGAGGCTAAACTAGTACAGAAAAAACTTACTAAATACACAATGGAAGGGGCACTAATAACTACACCTACAACAGTGACCCAAAGCCCCACACAAGTAGTGGCTGCACAAGATCCCTCCCAAATACCACCTTCACAAACTATACCACAACAGGTGCCGCCACTCCAACCATACACAACCAACATGGGAGGAGGATACTCAATGCCAGGAGCTGGGTATTATAATTACAACAGGGGAAGAGGAGGAATTATGAGAGGGAGAGGATACGGATATAACACACAACAGCAGGTGGGAGGACTTAGATATTCCTACCCCACCGGACAACCAGTATACCAGGACAACACAGGAAGCTTTCCATGGCAGAGTAGGAAACCACCGATGTGTTGGAGTTGTGGATTAGTAGGGCACATGTCACGCACGTGTAGAGTAAGACCAGGAACACCATCATGGAGCGAACAGGGACAACCAAGGCCCACACAGGAACAGCAGGGCATACAGCAACAGCAGACGTTGCAACAGGGAAATGAACAGCAACAACTAATAACACAACAACAGCCACAGACATATTCACTGCCACAACAACAGGTAGCGATAACACAACAACCCCAAGCACAACAAACACAACTGGGTAGGGTGACGGTCCTGGGCCACAACCCTTACACAGGAAATGGTCAATCGTTGTACCCTCAATAGGACAGCCCACAGACGGCCTTGGTGTGTCCCATCCTGTCAGTAACACCTAATAATGCGGAGGAACCACGCATAGAGGTAACGATAGGTGACAAAAAATTATCATTCCTTGTTGACACTGGGGCGACCCGGTCTTGCATAAGGGAAGGTAAATTTAAGATGTCGGCGAAGCCATGAACACCCAAGGATTCTCTGGGGCTAGAGGGTTGGTTCCCTTTACTGATAACATTCCCTTATCTATAGGAGATTATGACATGTCAGTCCCACTTTTATATTATAGTGCCTCACCAGTAAATATACTGGGGAGAGACATCATGAACAGGTTGAATATGAAGATCTCCTTTACGGAGGACGGCATAATTTGCTCTACTCCAGGAATTAACATGCTCACATTACGACAGATTATGCAAGCATACTGCGGACAGACAGCGATTAGGGCTGAGCCAGTAGATGGTGAACTATTCCAGTACGGGACAGACATGGCATTTGCATGGATGCCAGGGATAGAGGGAAAGATCTGGAGGAGGCCAGCCGCCTATTTGTTCAGACCAGAAACACCAGTCAATGAACCAGAAGGAAAGGTGGTTCCAGTGGACATTGAGAGCATTATAGCAACAGCTAATTACATTGCGGTACATGCCCAAGACAGAGAAGGAAGAGCATGAAGGGCAGTTATAGCACTAGCAGAAGGATGTAGACTCACCCAGGTGTCAGATGAGGAGCTGTTCTCAGAAGGAAAGGAGGAAGGTGAAATGGTGTTCATGATGAGTGTGGAAATATGGCTAAAAGTGGCGTACAAACAAGTGGCACAGAAAATTGCAATGGCACTTGAGGCACCCACATCCACCCCAGTTCCCTTCTTTGAGGAGGATATGACAAAAGTACCCACATCATTATGGACTACCGGCCCCTATGACGTGGGGTGCATAAAAAGTATAGGGGGAGTAAGGATAAAATTGAAGAAAGGTGCAATACTCCCCAGAGTGAAACAGTACCCACTATCAAAAGAGGCAGATGAGGGCATATATGAAACCATAACGGCCCTTATAAATAATGGCATATTGGTCCCCTCAGAATCACCATGTAATACGGCTGTATACCCAGTGCGCAAGGCTAGAGGGGGGTCTTGGCGCTTCATACAGGATCTCAGGCCCTTGAACAACATAGTAGAAGCAGAATACCCTATAGCCGCAAACCCGGCCACAATATTGTGTGGCATTCCAGCAGGAGCATCACGATTTACAGTGATCGACCTTAAAAATGCTTTTTTCTCAATACCATTGCACCCAGACTCACAAGATTTGACAAGCTTTACTTACAGAAACACGAAGTGGAAACACACCAGATTGCCACAAGGGTACTGCGAATCACCCTCAATATTCAACAGAGTAATACAGATGGATTTGAGTAACATTGAAGTGGAAAGCACAGTGTTGCAGTATGTTGACGACATAATAATTTGCAGTACAAACGAAAAAACATGCAGAGAGGACTCATTAAAGATGCTGACGATACTGGCTGAAAAAGGTTACAAGGTAGACATGGAAAAGTTGCAGTACTGTCAAGAACAGGTACTTTACATTGGTCAGCTCATATCCCAACATGGAAGAAAGATTGCACCACAAAGAGCACAGGCCATTTCAAAAACGCCAGTACCACAAACAGTGAGGGAACTGCAGCAGTTCCTGGGTCTGTGCAACTACTGTAGAGCATGGGTATTTGATTATAGCTCATACATAGGACCCCTGTTTGAGGCGTTAAAGGAAGCCAATAAAGGGGAGAAAAAGTTGGGGTGGGCAATGGAAATGAAAGAGGCTTTTGATGAACTGAAAGATGCGATATCAACTGCTCCGGTACTGGCAACCCCAGACTATGAGCGACAATTCTTTATATTTTCACATTGCGACTCAGCAGTAATGAAAGCAGTGTTGGCTCAAAAAACAAGCATGGGCTACAAACCAGTAGCATTTTACAGCGGCCACTTAGACCCTGTGATGTTAGGTCATTTCCCTTGCGAACAAGGTCTCGCCGCAGCTGCTTTTGCGGTAGAGAAAGCATCAGCAATCACCATGGGGTGCCCGACTACACTGTTTGTGGAACATGCACTATTTGCAATATTGAATAAACCTAAGTCCACCCTAACCACGCAAAGGGCATCAGGTTATGAGATCATCTTATCCAGAGCTGAACTATCAATTGTTAGATGTAGCACGGTCAACCCTGCAAGGTTCCTAGCAGAAGTACTTGAGGAAGGAGATTATGCACACGATTGTACGCAAATCACTGAAATGTACTCATGTACT
Organism: Ambystoma mexicanum; assembly: GCF_040938575.1. Lineage (NCBI taxonomy): Eukaryota > Metazoa > Chordata > Amphibia > Caudata > Ambystomatidae > Ambystoma > Ambystoma mexicanum. The sequence goes on from NC_090930.1 coordinate 1,080,704,632, forward strand.
ATAAAGATTGAAGAGAACGCACTAGAGGGAGGTGAGCTCCTGTTCATTGATGGGTCATCAACTATCGATCAAAGGGATGGTATAAGGAGGACTGGGGCAGCAGTGGTAAAAATGATGGAGGTACCGGTGTGTGTGGCAATAAAATGTATACAACTACCACAGCATTATTCCGCTCAAGCAGCAGAACTAATTGCACTGATCTTGGCGTTGAAGGAAAGCTTTGACAAACGAGTGACCATATATTCCGACAGCGCATATGTTACGTCCACTGTCCACTCAGGGCTGTCGAAATGGAGAAGAAGAGGGTTTAGGAGAGCTGATGGCACCCCAGTGCAACATGCCCTCCTATTGGCTGAACTAATTGAAGCAATAAATGACCACCAAGAATTAGCTTTGGTAAAATGCACCGCACACACCAATGCTGAAGACTACATTTCAAAAGGGAATGCAGCAGCAGACGCACATGCGAAGTATGCTGCATATTTTGGTGAGATATGGAACCCCCCAGAGTCAGAGAGAGGGAGAGGGAGGGGAATGGCTAAGGAGATGTTGATAAGAGAAGGGTACACCCATCTCCCAGCCACACAGATAATGGAGCTACAAGCGGCTGCACCAATGGCAGAAAAAGAATTATGGGTAAAAAGAGGATGCACAATGTCACCAACTGACGCACTATGGCGCCAGGGTGACACTGGAAAGATTGTAATACCACTGGCACTATTGAACACCGCCCTGAGCCAACTACACCACCCAGCCCACACAGGCAAGGAAGTAATTGCAGCACGAATTAGGGAAGACTGGTTCTGCCCTGAGTTAAATTCTCATGTGTCAAATTTTATCAGCAATTGTCTCACATGTCAACAGTTTACGGCCGGTCACACTCTGAAGGTGATAAGAGGTACTATACCCGGCCAGAGGGATCCTTCCGACATCTCCATATTGACTATGTTGATATGATCAACGTATGTCAAGGAAATAGGTATATGATTGTAGTAGTATGCCCATTCTCGAGGTGGATTGAAGCAGGGCCCTGTTCACACCCAGATGCATTTAGAGCAGCTAAATTCCTAGTGAGGGAGGTCTTCCCCAGATGGGGAGTGTGCGAGGTACTGCGGTCAGATAATGGCCCACATTTCGCAAACGAAATGTTCCAGCACATTACATCCTTACTGAACATCAAGCATAAATTTGCATGTGCATACCACCCACAGGCCAACGGTTTATGTGAACGCCTGAATGGCCTATTAAAGGAGGCAATTGCAAAAATACAGCAAACAACAAAGAAGAGTTGTTTGTATTGCCTTCCACTAGCCCTATTTGAGCTAAGGAATAGACCAGGTTGCGACCACCACCTCACCCCTCAGGAGGTGGTTACCGGACGTCAAATGAGCCTTCCCCTAACGCCAACATCAAGAGCATTTACCGATCACGAGAATACTGCAAGTGTCCTTGGTGATGAAATGTACCAATATGTGTCTTCTTTGATTACTAGTGTAGTGTTTGTGTCTCAACAGCTCGAGCGCACACGGGGCGGGTCTAACAGCGATCAACAAAAAGACGCGGATAAAGAATTGGAAAAGGAAAGACTGTGCAAAGTTGCTAAAGGTGACCACGTACTACTTCGCAATTTCAACAGAAAGTGGAACAGCCCACGCTTCACTGGCCCCCATCTGGTAGAGGAGGTATCAACGAGAGAAGTAAAGCTACAGGACAAACGTGCCTGGAACCACCTACACGACGTAAAGATCTACAAACCCCAGACCCGCCCCAGCGCCACTGACAGGGCCACTGGAAGAACAACAACAGCGTCACCAACGGAGGAAGAGACCTCTACTACAACTAACGGCCTAAGTGTCCCCATACCCTGCCACCCCTCAGATTCCCCAGAGACAACTACTAGAAAAGAAAGGGGTGATCCCCATATCGCCCACCCCATGGTTACACGATTAAAGAGTAAAGAGACTTCCGCCAGTTGAGCCCCAAACCGTCTGCCCATTGACCCCCTACCCATTGTAGTAATAACTGAACTGAAGGACATTGTCTTGCACATATACACATGTAAACACCTGAATGTTCTCTTTCTTTTCTCTCGCACATGCAGGTACAGCGTATTATTGTACTATTAAGAAAGTAGATAACTAACCAATTCACTGCCCAGGAGTAGATGGTACCCTCAGACGATAATTACCTGGAAGAATTGTCACACCAATTTGTATATGAAATAAAAAGGCCAACGTACCTCAAAAGAAGGAGGGTACGTGTCTACTACACAGCATTCCTCTTGGCCATAGAACATTCAATGCCCCACCTCCAAACATACTTGCCTGCCCTAAAAGACAGATCGCTTAGATTGGCGTGGGAACAGCTCTTCGCCTGGGCACTGAATGACTACTTGATAGGGAGAGCTTAAGAACAATAACTAACATTAATAACGAGCATATTAAGAATTTTCAGGTGGGCAACTGTAACGTCGCAAGAATAAGCTGCCGGACTGCAGCAAGGTAAGAGCAAAATGCCGGTGAAATTAACATTTGTAATAAAATTGATGGGGATTTTAATGACCACCGGATTCTTGGCTGCCTCTGTATGGCAGTACAGCTATGCTATCAATATTATTGCTGTACCCAAACCTAATACACCCCCACCCCCAGCTGCAACAGGTTTACGTCAGGTGGTACTAGTAAAATCCCACACAAGGAAAATAGAGTTAAACGCAGCACATACTCAGATAATAAAGGTATTGATGATTACATACAAGATTCAGCACACATCTCAAACAACATATGGTACCAACACATGACCCACATAGGTAAGCAGACAACAGAAGACAGCTGCTACGTTTGCTCATTAATCCCATACGCCATGAGCGCTTCTCGAACATTTGTTGCCACGGAGATAGATGAAAAAATAGCACGATGTATAATATACTTGGCACTGTTCCAGACGAAAGGAAGATTTCAAGGGACAGTGGTGCAACTGGTGTGGAAAACACGAGATACATATCCATATGAAAACAACTTCCTCAAGACTTATTTGAGTTACCACAAGAGCAGTTTACATGCTGAAGGATTCAGATACATAACAAGTGGTCCTGAAAAAGGAAAAACAAAGAAAGTAACACTACAGTACCTACCATGTGATTGGTACGCCACTGAAGTCCCTGGTAAGAACGGATGTTGGGAAAGACCACTGGTGATAATCACAGGGAAGGTGTACATGAACAACAAATGGGACATAGGAGTGGTTGGCAGCAACATGGTAACAAGAGAAAATATTTCAACTATTGATGGACACAACCATAGATGTTGGATGACTTGGGTCAAGTACGTACCCATGCTCACGTGGATGGAGAAGGATGAAGACCCAATAACAATACTGCCGCTAACTGCGCCTAAGGTATGCTACCAACATAAAGGGGAGGTGGATGTAGGATACAACACCAACTGTGAAAGCGTGATGGAGCTACCTGAGGGGGGAGCAGGAACAGCAGTAGTAATGGACCCTTACTGGGCCTGTGGAGAAAAAGCATACCACACACTGCCCCCTCTGTGGAATGGTATATGCACAATAGTGCACGTTAATGTACCATCACTAGTGGTACCCCAGAAACATGTCAATATGGCGAACTTCCCCAAAATGGATGAAGGGAACAAAAGGAAGAAGAGATCTGTACAACCTCAGAAGGAGCCAGAGAGCAAAACCGGCGGCAATAATACTGTCCTGAATAGAAAGAAAAGACAAGGAGAACCTCTGACAGGAAATTACCTATGGGGAAGGTCGGAAACAGCACTCACTTCAATTCCACCAGAGCACAGACTATTCAGCAGAGCAGCAATGTTCTTCTCCTCAATAATACATCCAGGACTACAGGCTTACGCAAACGCAAATTGGCTCCAGATAACTCGATGGGAACTAATGATGACTATTAATTCTACGGTAAATGGATTCAATGCAATAAAAGAGGAACTGCGAGCTGTGAGGATGGTAGCACTTCAGAACAGATATGTACTGGACCTCCTCACAGCAATGGAAGGAGGAGTTTGCGCTAAGATAGGACAATCATGCTGCACATTCATCCCTGCCAACGATGCTGACAATGGTACACTGACAGAAGCAGTTTTACAATTGGCCCAGATGCACTCAAAAATGATGGATGAAAGTAAAGGTGTGAAAAAGGATGAGAGCTGGTTTTCAATATTATGGTCATGGATGCCATCTTGGCTGTCAGATGGACTGAAAATTATTGTTGGATGTACTATTTTGGCTGGAGCTACACTGATCATAATAAGATTTTGGAAGGCCCGGAAGGCACGCACCACAGACGAGATGATCGAAATGGTTGGTATGCACCTCTTGATGCCAACAGATGACGGCCAACACACAGGCACAATCATAAAAGAGAGAGAGAAGTTGCGCAACCAGATCATCACCAACCACCTGGACCCACCATCTGTGAAGCTCGAAAACCCAAGAAACCCAAGGAGCTACATAGGGAAATGGGTATACTGCACTCCTGGAGGAACCTGTGAATATATGTATTGGTCATTTGAAGACCATGTTAACCACTATGGACATTTGGGAGGAATAACTAAAATATGGAGAGTAAGAGGAGATAAAGAAAAGGATATGTTTGTGGTCGACAAGTCGACCAGAGGGGGGACAGAAGTGGGAGAATGGAAGAACAAGCTCCCGCCCTTCCCCTCTCGCGCTTGGCCTAGAGGATCACGGCCTAGGCACCCGCCACGAGAGGAGTTTGCCTATCTACCAGACGACCAAATACCCTGGTACAGGAACATACGGATGTGCCCACCTACCTGCCCAGCAGCCGCCCTGCCCATGCCGACACCTCCGGCATGGATCAACTCGACTAAATCTACACCTCGTTAGAGATGCCATGACGACCTAGCCAACGGTCAGCACACCTGTGCACACATGCACACCGGACACTCCCACATCAATCCACACGAAGAACATACTCAGTGCTATGACATAGGCGACAGACATACCCACGGACGTGCATCTTTATTATTTTCCACATAGGCTCTCAAAATGCAGAAACGCAAGACGCATAATGAACTTATCTAAAAAGGCTTGCTCACGCTTCTTCTAAGAACCATGTACCATAATAAAGAATATAACGGAGACACAATACTGAGGATAGAGCAATATGATACCGTAACCTAAAGAGCTCTGCATCAAACGGTTCCACCTATGCACCAGGCCGAAGTAGGCCGCAAGCAAAAGTTTCCATGAACATTGAATGAGCGAGAGCTCGGTTGCTGACCCTGCAGAATGAGCCCGGCGAAAGCACACCGCCAAGGGCACGATGTTGCAATCTCGCACGCTGCAAGCCGACGCCAAGGTCGCACCTGCAAGATAAACCAGGCTCACAGTGGGAAAAACAATATTAATTGTGCTGAATTCGGCCTCAAACACGGTCCCACCTCATGTGACACAGCCAAACCTGACAGGATGCCAAGCCCAGGAGGAAGGAGACGCCTGAATCCCACGTTTCAAAACACAGGCAGATACAATTAAAAGACTCATTGGACATCTGCAGCAGAGGGAGTAGTCAACCTCCCAACATATGAATAAATCCTCACATTGTTTACACCTACCCATAGTAAAAACATTGTTGCAAATGACAGGTGCACCGCGAGCTGGGAACAGCGATAGTCCCAGATTGGGAGGCTCGCGAGTGGACCAATCAGAACATGGGGCTCTTATCATTGACGCCATTAACATTGACCATTCCTCAAAGGTCTTCATGTAACAATTTCCATGTATCAAATTGAAGGGACAGCCCAAGTATATCACCTGACTAACTCTCAACCACTAATACCGTTCTCTATATGTATGCTATACTAACCCTACCACTCGAGTAACCAATCCAGAGTGGAAATAGGTTTTTTGCTAAACTTTGTAAGATGACGCAAGTAGCGCGTCATACTAAGGTAAAAAGGGCCTGCGAGCCCCACGATTGTGTGTGTGTCAGGACGGACGCGTACGATCCTTGACCCATCCCTGCTGTTTTGTCTAATAAACAGCAGAGTCACCTTGCTTCTTGCGTGTGTCTCATACTCTATCTCTTTTGGGATATACGGGAGGAGTTGGGGCCTCCCTGCCCGGAGGTCTACGGACGGCCCGGCCGACCCCGGCGGAATTTCCCCCCGACACCTTATAAGTACTCTAGTAAATTCTTAAATTGTCAGAATCCTCGGTGTGCCCTGTCCTTAAAAGAATCTGTGTTAGTCTCCATGTGTTAGTGCAATTCTTTCCAAATCATTTCAGTCCTTTGTGTAAGTCCTTAGTACCTTTTTAAATAAATTAATTAATTTCCCATAGAGATGAACGTGGCGTGGATAGGTTAACCTTGCAAATTAACCTCCTTGCGTACCGTGTCTTGCTTTAAAAATACCCAGTACTACAATATAGTTGCAGTAGAACCAATCATTTTGCTAACAAAACCGAGTTGCCTGTGAAAGTGTTTCCTTTTAAAAATCCGATTTTTCCTTTCCACTAAGAATCCCATACTGTCACCCATCCAGAGTCACCCTTTCACTTTAGTATCATACCTGTTAGGTGCCTTTGTACCTCATCAACAAAACCAATTTCCGATTCTGTCAGTTTAGCTCATTTCTGAAGTTGTTTGCCTATTTTCAACCCGTGAAAACTAAGAAATTGCAATTTTGCCACGTGTGATTCTTGTGGTACTGTTTTTCATTCCCAAAGTTGATTTTCTAAACTGTATGCCTGTTGTTTAGTACTTTGCTTGTAGCTTGTATGTTTTCTGGCTTTTTAGTACAGTCACTCACATTCTTGTCTTATGCATTCAACCGCACAGGTGAAATCACCATTCAGTAATTCTGAGTGCCATTTTGCTAATTTTTCAAGGGTTCTCAATCTGATTTATGCCCATTTAGGGGTGGTAGGTCGGATTTTCATTCTGATTTTTGCCTAGTATAGCTGACTAGGTTGAAGTTAGAATGTTGACCCATCTTTTATGGCAATACAAAAGATCAAAAGTCCCAACAATATCAACTTACCCTTTTCTTTTTTGTGTCAAAGAGCACACAATCATGCAGTGTGTTGACATGTTTGGGGTCCTGCACATCTCTTCTGAAAAGGCCCATAGAGTTATAATATGATGGTCAACTTGTTACAGTTAAGGCTTCCAATTTATTTTTTATTCATCTCGACTAATGTGATAGTCATGTTTGCTGGGTGTGCCAACTGGGCAACATGACAGCATCTAAAATGGCAGTGCATTACAATATCCAATTTGATGCCAAATGCCTAGTTCCGCCGCAGAGCTGCACACATGCATTCGGGTTTTGACAATGGATAGTGTAAGACTTCTTGGAAAAAAACGACATGTTGAGCATCACAGAGGAACTAATCCTCCCTCGTCCCATCCATTCACAGACAATGCATACATGTGCTTGGGGAGTTACGGTATGTGCGATGATGTAGGATGAGAGGACTGCATTTAGGGGTTTGAGGCTCACCTAGAGTTATTAACTAGAGATCTGTATAGATACATTGGCACCTTCATTTTACAAGTATTTGCACATATATATGTTCTTTTAGAGGCAGGTTATACGAGTTATACGAGATATATGTCATTACAATGTGATGCAGAATTGGAAAAAAGGAAAGTTACACAGCATTCTTGCCAAGGATCTGAAGTGTCGAGCACTGCCTGGGTTTTATTTATTTATTTGTACATTTGTAGAGCGCACAAAGCACAAGATCAACTAGGCGCTGGCACTTTAGAAGTTCTTTACATTTGCTTAATGTTGCAGTAGGAAAAAAATGTTTCCATGGCAGTGATATCATTAGTTAGACATTAGTTCAGTCACTACTTTGACGTGTCTAGGATCTAACCTAGGGAACGAGGCTGCAATCCAAAAGAGGAATGCAATTAAAATATATGTGCCCTCCAGGTAAACTAGAGTAAATGTGCTGCAAGAATGCAAAACATAACGCAGATCCAGCGCGCTCTTGAATCCCGCGCTCGCATAGTCTTTATGGAAAGTCAATCCAGCGCTGACCGAGTTCCAGGCTCACTTGCTTAGCCTTCAGTTACATAGTAATTCCTAATGCTCCGGATCCCCTTTCCCTGACATCTTGGAGACATTACGTGCAATTAACCTAGCACCAAGCTGCCGAAACAAACAGCCACGTGTAATGAGCCCTCTAATTATATAATCACTGGGGTCAAGGGCCAGGGTGCATAATAGGACAGCGTAGGAAACCGAGCAAGCCCTGGTAATGGGAAAAGCTTCACGTTCCCCTGTGAAAGGGGGAATTCAGGCTATGTGGAGTTCTGGGTTAGTGCGACTTTCTGCAATTGTACCTCATTAATATTTAAGTAGTTTGACTTTTCTTAATTGTACATAATCGGTGATTAAACTGTGTGCTCTTTAGACCAAACCCGTATGGACACATTCAAGTGGAGCCAACACAAAGAGACTAACATCCTTCGTTAAATATGTCGATTTCAAGAGCCTTTTTAAACATGTGTCTGGCAGAAAGGAGGTGGGTATTCGCAAAACATCCGACAGTGTATTTTGCTTTTGATTAAGTATTTTAAATCGAATACATTACTTATAAAGTATCCAGTTTAGGTGGAAAATGTAGTACCCAAGACCCCAAAATCAACTCTGCGAAGGTCTGTATCCTTCCAGCTCTGCATCCCAAAATACAACACAAATGACAAGACAATGATGGCCTTCCCTTCTTGGGGCAGGTGCCAAAGCTTCTAAACACCATCACATACTAACTGTAGGCTATAGTGGATCGCCTTCAATTTAAGAATTTGTCAAAGACGAGAGTATTTCCATTTGAGTCAGGCAATGCGACACCAATGAACATACACAAGCCACAATGTTGGATTCTGTATTGCTAGTACAGATATTACTACATGGAATGAGGAGGATGAGGAGGAGGGCCAGATTATGCCATCCACAAACAATATTATTTGGGATGCCATATGAGGAGGTGCATGGAAGATACCGCTTCCCTTGCCATGTCATCATATACCTGGTCAGAGAGTGGACGAATAACCTGGTGTAACCCACAGTATGCACACAGGCTGTGCCACCCCTGGTCAAAGTGCCATCAGCTTTACATTTCCTGGCCACAGGATCATTCTAGCATACCAAGGCCATTGTGGGGGATATATCCCAGCCCACACAATGAAGGTGCCTAAATCAGGAGGATAGCTCAGCGGCCCAGGAGGATAGCTCAGCGGCAACGTGTTCGCCTTAGAAGCAAGACGACACGAAGCAACACAGGTTCGATCCCCGGGTCCGCGCTTAGAAAACTCTGGGTATTACAATTATGCAACAAAACAAAACAAAACATTCCTGTAACAGCGCCTCGATGCCCGCGGGCTGTGTGAGTGCTTTAAAAATACAAATAAATAAATCAGGTCTTGTGCTGCATCCTAGAACATGTGCATAGGCAAATGCACATGCCATGTACACTGCAGGCAAGGCAGTGAGTGTGCCAGGAATTCTATGCATTTGCACCAGTTCCTGGGCGCCATCAACAGAACCCATTTAGTGCTGCAACCCCCCAAAGACACAGAGCAACATTTATCACAACAGGGAACATCGGCATCCTATCAATGTGCAGATGATCTGTGATGCCAAGGGACACATCATGCGTGTGAATGCCAATTACCCAGGATGTACTCTTGATAGTGGCAACTTCCGGCATTGCCCATATATCAGGCCCTTACACTAACAACCTTAGGAAACAGCTGGCTTGTGGGTGAGTATCAACTATCACACACAGACCAGGAGTCACATGAAAACAGAAACACAAGGAATGAAAATACAAGCAATTAATAGCCATTTTCTCCTTTTCAGTTGACAGTGCTCACCTACTTTCACGTTCCTGTTGACACCCATCGGGAAACCAGCCACCCCAGGTGAGGCACACTAAAATGCAGCACACATAGCCACTAGGGGAACAGTAGAATGCACATTTGGAGTGCTTCAGTCATGATTCACGATCCCTTGAACACTCAGGTGTCGTATTGCTTGCTATATGCACCCCCTGAAGTATGAAAAATCATTGTGGCATGTTGGGTCCTACATAATATTGTCTCACGTTGTAGCATAGCAGTAGAGATGCAGGAGGATCCCCCATTCTCTTAGCAGACCAAAGGGCACAGGGAGAAGACACACGCAACCAGGTAGTATTTGCCTACGTAAAATGAATACCAACCCCTGTGGAACACACACAGTAAAGCTGCATCACTGATGGCCTTAAATGATGCAATCAGGCTAATGCAGCTTGCCCATAACATCACCCTGAGAATGTGCCTCTTGGATTGCCAAACTGTGTGTGCCCCATGAAATTAAAAGTACACTGCGACCTCATTGATATCCATGTCCATGCTTATGTTAAGTTGGATGCAAATTGCCCATGTTACAAACCCAAAATAAATGATATTGCAAAGCCAGCCCCTGGGATGATGGCTTTGTCACATGTGTTCACTTGAATCCCATGCATCAAGGGGAAAAATAAATGCTCATCTGACTGCCATCTTGATGCTGGGTCCTTCGGCACCATTGCAGCTGGTCCTGCTCACCACCACCCACCACTGGACTTTACAAGCTCCTGAATGGGGAAAAACAACAGCTGCCCACCCACACCATCCTCATGCATTTCTCTGATACCCTCAAAATGCCCCTTACCCCAGAGAGCTATCTCACTACTCGCAGCATAGACTAACATAGAAAATGAAGCAAGGTTACACACCCCTCACTATCAACAGTTCATGATCATAGCAATGGGAGCACAGCAGCACCATTACACATGGCACATGAGAAATACATTTAGGCCCCTGACACCCGCACCTCACCAGTAATGAACCACATACCCCACATCACCCACATGCATATTTGTCATCTCGAAAATCCACCTACGTGGATTTTGCATGCCCATACATCATGGACAGGGGTGGACTGAGAACCGAAAGAGGCCCTGGAAATAATTCCCTAAGTGGCCCTATGTCACACTTCTACAACAAGGACAACCCTTTTCCCATGAGTAAATGTGGAAGTATCACATAAAAGAGGCCCAATGTGCAGAGACCTACCATGACATTTCTAGACTTCCATATATGACAGCCCACCCCTGATCATGGAGAGGCCACTTGACATGACACATGTCAGGAGATGGCATGCAAGGATGACATGACAGGTGTGCAAATGTAATGCCCCACAAAAAAGAGGCTATTACATCAGCCCTCACCAGAAAAATGTGCACAGGGACATCCCGAGGCAAATAATTCCAAGCAGCAAGACGTGGAGGTATAACCAGTAACACAAAGCACATTCATAGCTTATCAAGGAGACATACACACACAAAATTGTGTAGGATAACTCACATCTTCAGTGACAGTGAGCATCACCCAATCATCAGCATGTTACAGTATACATGCAAACCCTACGTGTGCCACATCATGCCACTATTAGGATGGATATATCACCAGCAACAAAAATGAATGAAAGTGCAAATCTTTACATAGTTGAACAGCTGTTTTGCAGTAAATCCCTCACAACCTCAACCTAACACTGGGCCTCTGCATTGGTGCTAGGAGGATCAATGTCTAACAGAGGGAATGGAGGCTTGGGTGGAAAAGGGTACATGGGGATCTTTTCATGGAGCGTGTGTACTGGATGAGTCAAGGTACATAAAATCACATTGGATATGTGTTTGGACCAGTAAAGGAGTCTGACTTCCCAGATACACATCAATGTGCCTTGATGCTGTGTGTCAGCACCTTGATGCCTTTGGGCTGTAGTGCACTCTATAAGTACCATAAATACAAATACAGTGTTGAATGGAATGCACACGTCTATGTGGGAGGCTGTTGCAGTCCACAATACCATGTCAGTCCACTCCACTGAGCATGACCACATGTCTAGTCCCCCAGCTCTGAAATGTGCCCAGTACCTTGAACAGTTGACACTCTGCCTTTGAGAGAACAATGGCCCTGAGATAAGGACCAAAAAAAAAAAAGAATACAGTCCACCTTGGACGGGGTAACAATGAAATGCAGTCCACCCTGGACAGAGGTAAAAAGAAATTGAAACAAAAAATCGGTCCATCCTGGAAAGTGGGGGAGGGTTTAAACATTGAAAAGAATACACATCTATGCCCCCTCCATGGACACCAGGGTGCATGAAGAAGGGGTGGTGGCAAGAGGATAGGGGTGTTGTGGACATGGCCAATGGCATCAACTGCAAGATTCAATTGGTACTTACATCCTGTGGTGGACCCTGGAATGATGCACTCTCACCACGCAATGCCAACGCCTGGTCCTCATTGCCACAACTATTCCTGAGAGGTATGTGTGCATGAGAGTCCCAATTGCTACAAGGTCCTGATGATGGATTGCACAAGTGGCCAAAGAATCATTATGCATACTGACCCTTGACATTTCCATCTGCATGTTGAGAGGTTTCCTGGCAGTGGATGTCCCTTGTGGCAAACATTTCATAATGCAGAGATTGCCTCAAGGAATCTGTGTCTTGATGTCAGGATTCGTTGAAGGCCAACATCTTCACATGCAGGCATTTAATCAGGGTATGCATGTCCTGACTGCGGGATTCCTTCAAGGTCAACATCTCCATATGCAGGACTTTCTTCAGGGAATCTGTGTTTTGATGTTGGGATTCCCTTGGGGCCAAAAATGCACCATGCAGGGTTTGCCTCAAGGTGTCAATCTCCTGCTGCTGGTAGTCCCTTGAGGTCAATAACTCATCATACAGGGATAGTCTCAAAGCCAAATCATCATCACAAATCGTCTGACTCAGTTGTAGCATGTCTTTGCTCCTCTCCTACCGTAATAGGCAGACTTTGGCAGTGTGTGAATGATTTGAGGAGAAGACATTTTCAGCTAGGTGATGGATGTCCCTGGCCATTTCCTGCAGGACCTCGCCCCGTTGGGCACTTGCACAGAGAAACTCCTCCTCCCACTCCGAGTGTCCGGCAGGCACACGTCCACCAAATGTGCAGGTCCTACCAAGCCGGGATGTCGAAGCCCATGCTTATTGCAGTGAGTGCACAGTCATTTGCTGGTGGTCTACAATCCTCTGACCAACATCAGCCTCTGCTGCCCATGATGGACATAGGCGATCTTGCAGACACTGAAGCCACCATTGATGTAGGGCTTCCCACAGCCATGTCTTGGGTCTCCTGGCTCTCCTACGCTGACTCAGCAGCCTCAAGTAACTCAAGGAGCCCCATGTAATGCAGGCTACTCAGTGGTGTTCCCTCCACCATGTCCCTCAGCATGCCCTCCACATAGGATTCAGTAGCATCAGCAGAAGAGTCGGCAGGCCTGCTGATGATGGCCTCCAACACAAGGGGATTCTCACCAGGCATAGCACCCATGGCTGCACTGGTGGATAGTCGTGCCTCATCTGCCTCCTCCTCATCTGCTGCATTCTCACCTGCACAAAGTCAGACACAAATATTCAGACCCCTACCTAGATGGGCATGTATATGTGAATACTAACGCATACAGAAACAATAGGGCCAGCCACACATTCATCACACATTGAAACAAGGCATTCTGAAATGTGAAAGGCACAGTTGGCTAACATTTAATGCTTAGTACTATCAAGTCAGTGCATATTGGGCCCTGCATCAAGCCACGGATTGGAGGTGCAGCAGATCATACATATATACATACATGAATCAGAGTAGTAGGTCTAACAGTGGACGGACGGAGGTCTGTGCTTCATTGCTTAGCCCCTTCTAAACTTCAATCATGCCTGCATGCAACGTGTGGAAGAAGAATGTTTCCTTCTCCTGAACAAACCTGCATGCAGGCATTTGTGTAGCCAAAATGCCCATCACCCCCTATGCCACATTGTCCAAGGACAGATTTGAAGATACCCATGCTCACATGAATCTTAACTGTGTTTGAGGAGAGTGCAACATGGACTTGACTAGTGTGCACTTGCACAACAACTGAGTAATGGACACTCCAAATGTGGAATGTACATTACTCAAATATCTTTTAGCCAACCACTGCAATGTCTGCCTGGAGCACAGCCGCATGTGACATCTCACTGACATTGACACTTACCATGTCTTCCAGTGGCTAACTTGGAATGGTGACATCACTTCCTGCTGCTATCTTGGATCAATGACATCACTTTTTGGATCAACCCCATCTCTAGCTGACGGCCACAGGAGGCTCCTCTGGGAACACCAATCAGGAAGATATTGACTCCCAGCAACACCAGAAACACTACCAGAGAAACCAACTCCTGGTGGACTAGGCAATCAGGTGACAAGAGCATGTGTCATCCCTTCTGAACACCCTAGGGTCAACCAGCCAGGGGCAGAACAGTGAATGGTGAAGACCAGCAGTTGACCTGCCTCTTTAACTCTTACCCTACAAACCTTTGCTTTTGCCTTTCTCCCTGTTACACCTGTAACTACTCCAATCTTTCTAATTACTGTACTGTCTCTCCAAACTGTGTTACTCACCTATAATGCATTCGCTCCTGCTCCTACTGCTTCTCTTTCTACTCACCTCTCCGTAAACTTTCTCTAATCACTCCACAATTTCCTCCTTTTCTATCCCTATTATACAACTCGAAATTCCTACTACTCCATCTCTCTTCCACCTCCTTCCAACAAAAACAGCAAATTAGCTAACCTTACCTCCTCTAACACCTATCCACCTTCCCTGCCTCTTTTCCTCTGAGACTCAACTTCTCTACTCTTCCTTACCTCATCAACTGAACATTGTACTCTGGAATGCATAGTCTGTATGCACAAAAACCTCCTCATCACTGACTACATTCACTCCAGCTGGACCCGCCCCCAAGACCTTCTTGCTATCATTGAAACCTGGATTTCTCCATCTGAAACTGCCACTCTGGTGGCCCTACATGACTCCAAACTACCTTTCATTCACTCTCATTGACTGACTGACATGTAGACATGTAGACATGTAGAGGTGGAGGCAGCAGCCATCTACTATCTTCCTGCCTCAATGTCACACAACTCTCCAATGCCATATCCTCTCCTACTTACCATCTTTACTATTTCTCTGCCACAATCGGTTGACATCATCTCCATCTATCGCGTTCCTGGTCCCAGTGGACCATTCAATGATTATCTTGGGCAAACTCATTGATTCTCTTTCCACTAAACATCCCCTAAATTTCTTTGGTGCCTTTAACATTCTCTCTCCAACTACCTCTCAGAAATTGAATATTCAGTCTTTGCTTACTGATCACGCTCTCCACTGTATCCATAACATACCTTCCCATAAAGAGGGTAACTCTTCAGGTCTCTTATTCATTTCTACCTCTCTCTCAGCCACTAATACTATCATCACACCATCCATATATGACCACTCAATTGTTTCTTACACAATCTTCTTTACACCATCTAACCTCACCACTTTTTCACCTATTACTAAAAGGACATTTAAACCTTCTGCCATTCCCCCCTTTCTCTCTAACCTACAGTTCTCACTCCCCTTCTTCACCTTCTTCCTTCACACCCCATTCCACCGACACTGCCCTCTCAATCTTCCAACCCCTACTATATGAGTCATTCTTCTCTCACTTCCCACTGTTTACTTTCACTGCTAATTCTCACCAACCTCAACCATGGGTCACCCCATTCATATGCTCTCTCCGCACAGACATGTATTGGTTGCTGCTCAAATGGAGACATACCCACTCACATGAGGACATACAACTCTACCTATCTGCCCTGAATTCTCTCAAGCCCACCCTTAATAGAGCGAAAAAGGAATTCTACCTAACCATCATTGGCTCTCACTCCAACCATCTTCACTGGCTACAGGGCACCCTAGCTCACTCCTCAATCCTCCTAAGTCTTTGACTATCAACCCCATTCTCACAGCTAATGACCTAGCTGAATACTTTGCTGCAAAAATTTCAAAATTAGAGACTGCCTCCTGACCTTCCTCACACTCCCTCCTCCAACATTTTACTCTCTCCCTACTCACCATCATCATCTGCCTCTATCTCTCAAATAAGTCACACTAATACTGACAAAGTCCTATCTCTACTTATGAAGGCTAAGCCATCTGGCGGCCCATCAGACCCTCTAGCTTCTCAGATAGTCTAGTCTGTTGTTCTTTTAGTGGCTTCACACCTCACTGAAATCTTCAACCTGTCCTTCAACTCTGTGTTCCCTCTATTTTTAAAAAATCCAGGGTCATCCCTCTATTAAAAAATAAAGGGGCTGATCAGAACCAACTGGCTAACTTTTGCCTTGTGCCTCTCATTATCCACTACTCTAAAGTGCTTGAAAGGGTTGTTTTCAACCGTCTTACTAACTTTGTAGAAATCCACAACCTACAAGCAGGTTTTCCTCTCCTGTCACTCCACAGACACTGGGCCTCATTACAAGTTTGCCGGTCCGGTAACAATGGTGCCGGTTAGCTACTGACACCATTGTTACCGGACCAGCAGACTACAAGTTCTGCGAGAGGGTGCCTTTCAGCCCGCCAGGTCTGACCTGGCGGGCGGACCGCCACCCGCTCGCAGAACTCGACGGATGCACCGGCACCACTCATGAAGGGAGCTGGTGCATCTATCCTCCCCATTCCCATTGAGTCAAATGGGAATGGGGAATAATCATTACCGGCACCCAGCAATGGGGATTTACTGGGTCCGCTGAAGCGCTGGGCCATAATGCCCCGGTAAGTCCCCATTGCCCGGTGCCGGTAAATTCATGACTCCAGCGGCAGCCGGGCCGGTAATTACCGGCACAGCTACCGCAAGGGTCATAATGAGGCCCACTGTTCTCATGAATGTCTCCAACTTCATTGCCTCTGCTAAGCACTCCAAACTATCCTCTATCCTAATTCTCCTTGACCTGTCTGCGCCTTTGACACTGTTGATCACTGTGATCTCCTTAAGACTGTCTTTCTTCTTTGGTTTTATGATTGAGCCCTTGCCTGGATTGATTCCTATCTTGCAACTCATCAATTCTCTATCTCCTGGGCAACAACTTCTCTCAACTCTCTTCTTTAACTTTTGGTATTACTCAAGGCTCTGTCTTGGGTCAGCTCCTCTCCTCTTTACACTCTACACCTCTGCTCTTGGGGCACTTAGCTCTTCCTTTGGGTTCTCGTACCATCTTTTCGAGGACAACATCCACATCCTCTTCTCTTTTCCTGAATTCTCCTCTGATCTGTCTATCAAAATGTCCAACTGTCCTGCTGCCATTAAATATTATATGGCTTTGCATTCTCAGATGTAAAACCTGACCAAAACAGAGGTGCTCTTCTTCCCTGCCAAAAGCTCTCACTCAACTTTTCCTCTGCCTATCCAGTTCCCATCTGGCACTCTCCCTTACTCTTCTTCAGCTAGAAACCTCTGCATCATCTGTAACCGTTCTCAGGTCTTCTCTACTTTCATCTCCAAAATTAGGAAAATCAGGTACCTCCTTCCTTTCAACACTGCAAAGCATCTCTTAACCACTCTTGTCTTCTATAAACTGGACTACTGTGCCAGCATCCCCTTTGGTCTCCCCAACTATGCTTTCTGTCCTCGTGGCGAGATCCCTAACTTCGCTGCTAGGACACTCCTTGAACTCCCTCACTTCATACCTACTTCCTCATATAGGCTGGATGGCTGACAATGGAAAACAGGGCAAGATTTAGGGCCTGATCACGACTTTGGCGGTAACCCTTAAATCCGCCGGTAGCGCTATTACCGCCGGATTTAAGGGTCCGCTAAATCAGGACTTCGGCGGATTTCGCCCCAGCTCTGAGCTGGGGGGAAATCCACCGAAAATGTGCGCTATTACCGCCGGCGGGAAATCTGCCAGCGGTAAGAGTGTGAAAATTCCCCATTGAGCCCAATGGGGAATGGAGCATTCCCGAATGGGTTCAATGGGGAATGGGGATTAACATTACCGCCGGACTCGTGATCCGACGCTATTAGCGCCGGGGAGTTTGGTGGTAGGGCTAATACCACCAGCGGTAATACCGCCGGCATTACCGCCAAAGTCGTGATCAGGCCCTTAATCTTCTTCTCCTGGTTCACAAACCTATCCATGGTAAGGCACCACTGTACCTATCCTCCGCCCACTCTTCTATCCAACTCTACGGTGTTATGCAAGAGGAAAACACTGGTTTGTGCTGAAAGGCTGGGTTACTGTACAGGAGTTAACTCAGTTTGAAGGTAGGTGTGTGTGTGACCATGGTGGGGAATACTATTAGAATTCCAGTTACACATAATGTTAGTGATTAAGTAGCATGTGAGTAAAGGTTATCTGTTTATTTCTATAGACATTGCATTACCTATGCATTGAATAATTGGTTCCACAAGTGAAGAGGCAGACACTTGTCAGTTAATTCATAGTATTATGCAGTTAGGCTAGGTATAGATGTCTATGAATACTCCTATCAAACAGTAGTACATTTGTGATATGATGTCATGTTGTCCGTTATTTTCAGATTAGGCTTCTCTATCAGCCTCTTTTCAGAACTAGAGCGAGGGCAAACATGCAGCTAACCACTCATTGTTGTTTACTATGGGTGAGTATTAAAGAATTAACATGGGGTGAGAGGAATACCTGAAAGGATATAAGTGTGCCATAGTATGCTCGGGGCACAATAGACATACCAATGGGAGAACAACAGGAACCATGGTGACAAATGACAATATTAACAAGAGTTGTTTTATTAATGCCATGAACACAGACATGCATATGATTGTTTTTTTGTTTTTTTAAAGTATTAAATGTGACTCATGTGCACAGGTTATGTTTTTCAGATTACGGATATGGGGATTTGTAGAAATAGTGGTTGTATTTGGGTGATTAATTACATGTCATATAACATTTTGTATACATGAATGCATCGTATTATAGTCATGAAGAAGCTCCTTAGCCTCTACTGAAGTAAAGTTGGGTGCGATGCGAAACATGTATTGGCTTGTTTGGATGAAAACAGTTTGGAAAAAGTAGATGGTTTTGGAGGACTCTGTTTCTGGATGAAGTGAATGCAATATATTTAAAAAGAAGATATTATCTTTCCATGGCAATTGGTTATTCTTTTATTGTTGTAATTGTTTCTGCCTAAGATGGGGCTTATGCTATATGGACATGTGACCAGTTGTTATTGCTCATGACTGTTATATGAAATTACTTATGAAGTGATGTTGTTGTTTTGCTTCTGCCTCCTAATTGAGCTCACTACATCCCGCCTAAATAAATGTTTTACTGCTGAATTAAAACTGCTCCATAACAAAAGAAGATCAGCTGAATACACATGGAGAAAGACCCCCTTCACCCCTAACAGAGAAAGATTTGTCGCTGCTGCCACTTCCTACGAAGTTGCCATTCTCAGCACCAAAAGAGAAATATACAATGAGATAATCCAGAATGCTAAATCAAGCAGTAGGATCTCTTCACTATTCTCAGAGAACTAGAGTCTCCAGCACCCACCGACCCCCAACTGAGTCGTGCCTGAAAGACTCCACCTGGTGTGCAAACATTCAGAAAGCCCTCTCAAACAAAATAGCTCTTCTATAAAATAAAATAGAGACTCAAAGAACACCAAAACCACCGCCCACCAACCACCTCCCTGCACCCTCTTCCACTTTTCCCCTCTCTCCATCAAAGAGGTTGAAAACATAATCCTCAGAATAAAACCATCTAACTGCCAGGGTGACTACTTATGCCTTGCCTCCGTCATGAAGGATGGAGCTAGAGAATTAGCACCATTCATAACAACCCTGATAAACTTCTCTTTTAAAAACTGCTCAGTTCCTGATAACCTCAAAGAAGCTTGGGTCATGCCGCTTCTGAAAAAACCTAACCTTGACCCGAACATCCCCACCAACTATAGGCCTATCACTATGGTCCCCTTTCTCTTAAAAATGTTAGATCGTGCTGTCTAAATCCAAATCCAGAAACATCCGGAAGACAACTTATTAAGTCTTCGACAATCTGGCTTCAGACCGAGACACGATACTGAGACTTCTCTCCTAGACTTGAAAATACAGATGGATGAATCAAAAAACAAAGGCAAACTGGCTATCCTCCTTCTATTAGATCCCTCAGCCGCCTTCGACCACAAAATCCTAACCAAACACCTAACCTCAGCAGCAGCCTTCTCACCTAATGCTGCTAGCTGGATCCAATCCTTCCTCTCTAACAGAACCACCAGAGTCTTTGCTCCCTCAGCATCAGCACCACCAGTCCCCATCCACAGTGGAGTTCCACAGGGCTCCTGTGTCTCTCATACGCTCTATAATATATTTACCAAGCTCCTCTTTGCCCTTCTCGACAATCTGTGTGTCACCTAATTATGCAGATGACACCCAGATACTCATTACACTATCTGGTTGCTGCTCTAGAGACACTAAAATGATTAATGACATCTACCTAGAGATCCAAGCCTGGATTACAATTCACAGTCTGTGTCTAAACGATGGCAAGACTGAACTTCTGATCATTGCTTCCCAAGCTCGGTTAAACAAATTAGACAAACGTTACTCCGCTTTCATCCTCGATGAAAACACCATAAATGTTTCCAGCAAAGTTAAAACACTTGGGGTCTACTTAGACTCCACCCTATCTCTTAAAAAGACAAGTTAACTCCACAGCCTCATCCACTGCCTACACCAATAAACTCATAAATACCTGCAAACCCTTATTATCAACTAACAGCTGTATTACATCAGCCAGAGTTCGGATACTCTCTAAGCTAGATTATTGTAACACATTATTACTTGGCTCATCTTCTCAGAATTTAAACAAACTCCAAGTTCTTCAGAACAATGCCTTAAGATCAGCCATAAGCATCCCACGATCCAGTCACATCTCTGTTTTCAGGAGGGAGGTTCTCTGGTTACCCGTGTGCAACAGAATTACACTACGTTCTCTTGTCATCACGCACAAATGTCTCTCAAACACCTCCCCGAAATATCTGACAGATAAATTTGCCAGACATCCGTCAAACAGACCTACCAGATCTAACTACCTCAACCAACTCACCATCCCAAAATATAACCTAAAAATAGCAGGAGGCTCCAGCTTCCCTGTGCTAGTGGCCAAATGTTGGAACTCTCTCCCCCCATCCATTAGAGCAGAACCCGCTTTCTGGTATTTCAGAGCCAAGACTAAATCCTGGCTCTTCACCCAAAATATCTATTTTATAGCACTGACTAACCAACTCAACATATCATATATGCCATGACTAGACCAATTGCACATTCTATTATACTCCTGCATCCTTAAACATTGTAATTACTGTAATCTAGTGTAAAGTATGTATTATGCCCGACATTGTACCTTGTAAATATGCCATGATTTTCAGTACTGTGATTTGTAACTAACTGACCCTGTAGCCAAGTTAGGAACACACTCTTCTATACTCCTATATCTTTGGTCACTGTAACTACTGCAAATTCCAGGGTAAACTTTGTAACATGCCCATCATAGTACCTTTTGTAAAATGCTATGCTTTTCTGTATTGTAATCTGTTTATCTGACTTGCAATTTACCATGTACCTAAGTATAAGTGCCCCGTTATTCTTGGGTTAGGTGTGCTATATAAGTAAAATAAACTAAACAAAAATGTAGACTTTGATTGTGGTCTGAAAGTGAATGTCTAAAATGGCCGCACACTGTGCCATGGTATTTAGCTCATTTTCGCACATGCACTACAGTTGTTTGCACCATTGATGTTTGGCGCACTAGGGTTGTAATTGCAATAGGTGCTTACTCTACAAGCCTTCTCGTAATCTCTGATCTGCTCCTCAAAAAGCCTTGTGTCTGCTTGCCATCCCTCGGCTTCCACCTGCTCTTTCACTCTTTTTTGCTCGACTTGCATGGGATTCTCTTCCCTCGGACATCCGAGAAACAGACCACAAGGATGTCAGAGACCAAACTAATAGTCTACGTCTACACCTCAGAGTTGCCCTATCAACCTACATCTCATTTACCTGCTAGCTAACATTTTTGGTGGTACAGGGGCACCTGCAGGCTCACCACCATGTTCATCAGGTTGACACTTCTTCTGTCCTCTTCCCCATCCTCGTCCTCTCCCTCTCCGTAGAGCACTACCACAGTTCCAATCCTGTGCGGATGAGTCTATTGAGTCAAATGAGTATTGGAAATTCCTGTAGTCTTATAATTGTGAGTTCTAGGCTCCAAAATTCAAAAATCACCATTTACTGGGCTTGATCCCAATCTATGTTCATCTAGCTTCACAAAAGCCCCTTTCACAAAATACTCATTTGACTCAATAGACTCATCCGCACAGGATTGGAACTCTGAATTTTCAACATAAGATCAAGTGTGATCATTTGACATTGAGATCTCAAATTTAAAAGATATAGGGAGTGTACATGGGCCTTGAGAACGACCGGTGGTCGAAACACATGTCGGCTGTGTTTTTCTCTAGAAGAATTAAAAACATTCATATTGAAGGAACACTTGGAGTGACTTTATGAATAATGATGTTGGACTTGTAAAAATGTAAAACATAGATCAAGTGTATGGTGTGAGCGCAAGATATCCTCCAGAACTACAATCTTTTCTGTTTACTTGCTACAAGCTCTGTGGGAAGCTTGAGGGAAGATTATTACTTGCTGCTGACCTTTCTTTTAGGTTTTAAGAGTGGTAAATAGCGCACACAATCCAATAGCGATCCCACAAAGAAACTGCTACCCCCTAAATATCTCTGCATCCGCACATGCAAGGAAATCTGCAGTGTACCCCCTAAATATTCCTGACTCTGCACATGACAGGAAATCTACAATGTACCCCCCTAAATATCTCTTCCTCCGCATATGCGAGGGAGCGCACATCATATTCAGCGCTATGAGCATAAGGCCGCGGTGTGCAGCATGGAAATTACACACATAAGGCCCTTTCACTTATTGTTCCACTGCTGCCTTGTGCCTGGAGTGTACACAATTGTGCCTTGCTGTAGCTCCTGCCTTGTGCCATATTTTACCTCCTCCAGCCTAATGTTACCTCCATATATCATGTGAAGGATTCCAATGGGCGTCACACACCGGACCAGGATCCTTGGTCTCAGCCTAGGATGTAGCGCCCAATGAGAATACTTTTTCTTTATTTTCTACAAATTCAAATTGAGCCGATACCTGACCCGTCTCACACCCCCTTTTACACCGGGTTACAATGGACCATGAACCAGGCTGGTGGGTGGCAATACAATATTTATTTATTTTAAATTCAAAGAAAATCACACCATTTTTATATTGGGCAGCAATCACCAATGGGGTGATAATTACAATGAAAACCACTGAAATACACTTGGGTAACCTTCTACAAGAATATATCCAAAGCACACATGAATAGGAGCACTTGTTCTATTCGGGTAGATAGCACCCAAGCTAAGGTTTCCCCCTGCAATGTTCCCTCAAACCCCAATTAATCGAATTCTGAGTGGATGGAAAGTAGCCCTTTGCAATGGCATGAAATGACACTCGGAATTTGACAAATAATTAAATATATGTGTGGTTAAATAATGATGTACATATGTTTTATCACAGTATCAGGGATGTTATATCACTAGCAACTATAAAGTAAGGTATCACAAAAAGCATACAGCTCAGAAGCAACTTGAAATGGAGAACATAGTGCAGTCAAAATCACACGTGGAAAAGTAGCAATTTACACTTTTTGCAGTTTTAAATGTCAAAATGTTTTTATTTTTAAACGGGTGAAATATACAGAATCGGAATGTTGTTTTTAGGCTGGGTGATAGATGCACATCACAGGAATCATATAGAAGTGAAAGAGTCACTATAGCTGAATAATTGGATGTGATTTTCAAGGGGAAAGAAATTCAGCTTGGGGTAAAATAAAGCAGTTAAAAAGAGAAAATCGGTTTGGAAAGAAAAAGGACACGTTTTGCTTAAACTAGATTATCAAGAAGACAGCCCTGCCCATGAAACAGGTTAAACAGCCATCTTAACCTCCTTCACACCATGTGTCTCTTTATGTGTAAATTAATTAAATTATTCGAAATATGACTAAGGATCTATGCAAGACAGAGATAAATAGAAGACTGGCGCTAACACATAGAGAACAAGGACAGGATGCACAGAGAATTCAAACAGTTTTAAACAAGTTACCAGGGTAGGAATAGGACTACTCAGAACATAGGACAAGGACAAAGGGTCAAGATGGGATAGGCTGTGTGTTGCTATGGCATGGGGAAATACTCACAATATGCACTTGAGTTTGGGATTTGGGACAGCCAACCGGGTTATGGACTCAAAGGGCTCCAGTCACCGCACGGCGGGCGCCCCTTACAGAAAACAGCTGGACAAGTCTGGTCACTGGATGGCAAGGGTACAGCGGGCATGCAAGTAGTGGGCAAAAAGCTGGTCTGGTCACGGGATACTCCCAAAAGGTACCACAGCTTTTTCCCCCTTTGTAACTGGGATTTTTTTTGGATCAATGGCCTTGAAGGGATAGGGTCAGCTATGCTTTGGCCTGGCAGTAGAGTCTGTAATCTTGCAAAGGTGGATCTGGAATGTCTGGATATGCAAGAAACGGATAGGTCAGCCTATGGTAGTCGCCTCCTCCAGGAGGGGACTCAGTTTATCCATTTGTGTTTTATGAGATACAAAGCCACCCCACAGTCCCTTTTGCCAAATATCCATCTTAACATAAATCACACATTTGTACAGTGGTGGCAATTGCGTTATTTACATAGGCAGATTACATATTTCACACAGAACATGGCAGTCAAACTCTCACGTTTGTAGGACTTTGTTTCATCCGTCTAATCATTTTTCATCATTTTCAATGAAATTATTTTACCTAAAATTCTATTCTATAACTTTATACATGTGTATATATTATCATAAGGCATGTAAGTATTACATTTCA
Organism: Ambystoma mexicanum; assembly: GCF_040938575.1. NCBI lineage: Eukaryota > Metazoa > Chordata > Amphibia > Caudata > Ambystomatidae > Ambystoma > Ambystoma mexicanum. The sequence goes on from NC_090930.1 coordinate 1,080,729,544, forward strand.
AAGTGGTATCATATACACTTTCCTCAGAATATCCAATTCTCTGCCATTTCTGTCCCCAATGTGCCAGTGAAGGCTACCACGTCTTAAATTAAAGCCACCAAAATTGCATCTAGATTGTGAAACTTTCGCATTACTGCATTGTCCAATTATGAGATAAAAAGTCTTGAAATGTATTAATAAAATAGCCTTTGGAAGCCAGATGGCCAGCATTGTCTACCAAATAAGGGCATAACGTCCAAGGCTGCTCTGGAGTTGGCTTTGAATTCCCCAGTAGAAGTTGAGGGGAGTTGATTTTCCTAAAGTCACACGTAGGCATCCCAGAATCTATTGTGTCAACATGGAGCACAGACAGAAGTTTGACGAGCGTGTGATATTCTGCGTCCTGGTCCGTTCGGAGTTTCAAAGGGCACAATTAACACATAGGTGTCCCAGAAATCCCTTGTGGCTTCCTTTGGGGGTAGGCAACTCTTGTTGTCAACACCCAAATGTCCCTTGAGCCATGGCAGAAAACCTGTTTGGGCTGATTTCCCAGTACAGCCAATACATGTATTTCTTTATATTATTTTATTTTGTTCTGAATCAAAAGCAAGCCTTTTGAAATAAAACATCCCATAAATGTTTCCCAGCAAAACCCCCTTTACATTGCTAGGCAAGGACAGGGCCTGATTCAACATTAGAGTTTTAAACAAGGTATTTTTCTTATTTGCAAAAGCACATTTTAACACGTGGTGAAGTCTGCTGGGATGTCCCTTTCAAAAGGTTGCCTCTTCCATCTGAATTCCCAACATTGTTTTGCAGTCCTTGTCAGTTTCTCTTATAAAGCAGTCTGTTCAAGACACAGGTCCACTGAAATTGACATATGCCCATAGAGCTACAGTTTCTTTTGAAGCTTTGATTTCTGACATTTTGTAGCCCAAAAGTCAAGTGTTTTTCTGTGCAGCTGGGAGTAAAGTTTCTGTGGATTTCCCAGATCTGGTCTGACACAGTCTGTCATTCAGGGATCATGCTCTATTCTACTGGAGCACAATCCGAGTATGGATGGGCTGGGCCGGGTCTCACTGAGAAAAAGCAGTGTGATGTTGGACAGATGATAAGAGCTTCAGGGCAGCATTCTTTTCAATGTAAAATATTCCCTTTTCAATGGGAACTTTTTAGCAAGCAGCAGAGCAGCGCTGCTTTTCAATTCACTTCTTTAGTGCACACAAGAACACTCACTGGCAGCCTTCCTCTGCGTGCTCCCTGTTCCAACTTGCCTCATAGGTGTTTGGCAAGACAGTGCAGTCATCATTTTGTAGCTGCAAATGCAGTTTTGATGTGGGCAATGGTGCTCCAAGGAGCGAGCAAAGCCATTTTGCTGTTAACTGCTGAAGTGCAGCTTGGTTGTGGATGGGAATTCTGCTGAGTGGGTCAATGTATCCAACAATCAACATCTGTTGGTGTATGGTGGTGTACCACTGACTGCTGACAACTAGCCCTCCCTTGAAGTGCCTGCTATTCCCCCACAGACTATTCTTCTGTGCCGCTCTGGCCAGGATCTGTGACCACCACATCCATCATATAAGGACTTCCACCACTCTAAATCACCACCACAGCTCCACAGTACGTGTAGTCACTGCCTATCTTCACCCCATCACCCTCGGTTGCACAATGTCTGGAACATCAATCAGCACCTCCATGGTGAGACTGAGGGCTGTCAACTTATCAGCTGCAGATGTTGACATCTGGGCTGAGCAGGTCCTGGCTTATTATGATGCTCTCTTCGTTCAGGAGAAGCAGCTTGGAATGTGTGGCCATCAGAATATCTGGGAGGACATCAAGGCTGCCATCAATGCGGAGGGGGTGGCAGTCCTTTCAGGGCACCAATGCTTGGAAGTGCTTGGACCACCTCAGGATCTGGAGCCAGGAGAAGGCATCCCTTGAGGCAGGTGCATCTGTGGAGGTGCACCATACAGGCCACCATCGGGTGTCACCGCTTAACCTAAACATGTGACCTAACTACTGATTATAACCTCATCCCAGTGCTGAAAATTGAACTTAAATAGTGATAATGACTTCAGTCTTGTGCCGAAAATGTAACTTAACTGCTGATTATGACCTCAGCCCAATGCTGGGAATGTAACCTAGCTACTTATTATGACCTGAACCCAGTGCTGAAAATGTAACTTAACTACTGATTATAACATCAGCCCAGTGCTGAAAATGTAACTTAACTATTGATTATGGCCTCAGCCTTGTACTGAAAGTATAACTTAACTACTAATTATGACATCAGCCTTGTGCTGAAAATGTTACTTAAATACTGATTATGACCTCACACCAGTGCTGAAAATGTAACCTAACTACTGATTTAGCCTCAGCTGAGTATCCAAGCTGCTGCTGGTGCATACTCACAGGCTAAACATTTCCACCGACCTTTGTATGCCCTTCATGGGTATGCATGACTTCAGCTAGTTAATGCTTTTTAGGGTATGTGTGTTGCACACTACTTCACTATCATGCTGGATCTTTCTGATGATGGCAGTATGAGATGGCACTCAACTGTGAAGTGGACAGGTGTTGGTGTGAACACTATCTGCTTTTGGGGACAAATATTGCTTGTGTGCATTCAATGTGCAATGCTGACAGCAAGGCTACTGACCGGAACGGTTGCCATATTGAGCTGTTGAGGTGGTTGTATACTAATTGACCTTTTCACAATTGACCTCGGGAGAGTTGACCTCGGGAGAATTGACCTAATTTAGACGGTCAATTAGGACATATATGCGGGGGGAAACCCCCTGCAACCCCTTCACCCAATCCAAAACCCCCTGCAAGCCCCCCCACTCAATCCCCTTATATTATTTATAATCCAAAACCAACCCAATACATATATAAAATAACCAAAATAATATAAAGGTCAATTGTAAAAGGTCAATTTGGGTAATACCGTTGAAGGCCACACGAGGCACATTCATGAAGGCTTCTCTATGCTTTGTTTAATTGTGTATGATAATAGTATCATCTACACTCAGCAGATGACACTGACACATGGGCATGAATGATTGGTCATGTCATTTTAGTGCATCTGACTGTCCAAATCAACATTGGGCCGTGTCAGGCCACTGAATGAGGGGACATACATGGTATGCCATCATGACACATGCATGTGCTGCGAGCAAGAACATTGTTGCTTGATCCTCAGCAAAGGGTGCATGCATGTGTTGCATGTTTTCAGGATTGAGTCAGAGGTGCATATTGCTACATATGGTTTGATATAGATTTAGATATGGTGTACGGACACATGTGGACAGCTGTCATTTCCATGGCCTGCCAGCAGGATACACTTGGATCATTGTTTCATTGTGATGTGCAATATGCATGTGGCACATGTCGATGTGATATGTCACATGTGAATGTCTCATCATTGTGACTTCCTATTTTGTTTTCACTTGTGAGACTGGATTCAATCATTTTACAGCACATGGGACTGTGTGTGAGACAACTGCGTGTTGGTTGATGCTGAAAACTTTCTTCTGATAGAATTGGTGAGAGTACACATGCATTGGCACTGATGATTGATACCTATTTTCTTTGTTTCCTTTTTCACAGATGCAGCGGTGGAAGAAGAGGGTATGACAGGTGCTGTGGAGCAGCATCCCAGGGTCAAGGCCTCCAGATACAGGCGCATTCCCCCGGCACACCCTGTTGTTAGGGCTCAGTGAAATTGTGAAGTTCCACCCACTATGGAAGCTAAATCTGAACGATTTTGATCCGTTTCACTGAAATCTGCCCTTATGCCGCCAATGCATATTGAAAAGAGCAGTGCGAAGTTTCTCATGTTGGCTCCCAACCCGAAATGAGCTGTGCAAAGTTTCTTGTGCCACTGCGAGAACCTAGCACAAACCGAAAAGAGCAGAATGAAGTTTCTCACGCTTGTAGGTGAACTTAGCATGCATCGAAAAGAGTGGAACAATGTTTTTTGTGCCGCTCTGCGAACCTACCATGAATCGAATAAAACATTTTTAAAGTTTCTCGTTACGCTGTGCGAACATACCACAAATCGATCACAAAAGCTGAACTGAGTTTCTCTTGCCGCAAAACAAAACAAAACAAGCATGGATCATGGAAAAGCACACAAAGTTTCTCGTGCCGCTGCACGAAAATAGTATGAATCAAAAAAAGATCTGCACAAAGTTTCTAATATTCTGAACTTAACATGGATTGATAAAAGACCTATGCAGAGTTTCTTGTGTCACTGCACGAAACTAGCACAGATCGGATAAAAAGATGTGTGCAAAGTTTCTCGTCGCACGACACAAAACTAACAATGGAAAAATTATCACACACCACACGATACCACATGACACCGGGTGATATTTCAGTGGCAGTGGTCAAGTAATGCTGAGTTTGCAGTATATATTCCACATTATTTGCTTTGCGGGTGAAAATGTCACTGGCCCCTACCTGTTGTATCCACCTTCTCTAAGAACGATGTGCCTGAGGGAGCACCTCATTTTGATGGGACTGCTGCAGTGGAGGAGTCTCGGGGTTCCATCGTCATTGTGGAAACCTCACCAGCAGACCTGCCAACGTTGTCAGGTGGGTGTAATGAGGGGGATGTGCAGGCTGCACACCTGGCCCTGAGAAAGGAGGCTATGTAGTCAACTGTGCAGGGGTCAGAACCACCTCCTGTCTCAGGGCCATCTGATGCAGTGCTACCCACCTTCACTGATGCCTCCACCCAGACCGAGTCTGCACTTCTGGCCAATCTAACCATCCGGGATGCTGTGCTGCCACTGCTGATGGATGGCTTGAGGTGGCAGGCATCTATGTGTGATGCTGTGCAAGCAACTCATGTGCTGCTTGTAAAGCATCATGGGCAGCCGTGCCGCCTCTTGTCCCAACGCACATTTGCACTTCTTTCCAATGGCCACTTTGGAGAGGCCACTGCAATAGCCCCCTCATCTCCTGCATCATCTTTGCCACAGTCAACCCCAACCGAGGGCTCCAATGCAGCTACCTCCATGGCCGCCTGTGTCCCTGTCCCGACATTGGCCACTCTGGATGTGCCGGTGCCCCTGGTGGAGGTGGAAGTCTGCACTGTGACAGATGAGGCGGTCACTGAGCCAGACCAGTAACAAGCAGGGGTACAGGCTGTGGAAGAACAAAAGGCACTAGATTACAGTTCAGGTGCTGTACTTCCATGACACAGAGTATCGTCCAGTCAGAGGGAGTACCAGCGCCACAGACACATTGCCAGGCAGCAGGTTATGTTGATGTTAAGGAGGCACATCATGGATGGCATTGCAACCAGGAGGAGGCAAGGAGTTGCAAACATTATGCTGGTGAGGCAGGAGGTACAACGATGCCTGCAGGCACTGGCATCATCACAGCTGTTAGGCAGAAGGATGAGGAGAGGCAGCAGGCACATGAGGCAGTAAATGCCATGGCTGAGGTGGCAGAGAATGGCGCTGGTCCAGGCTGCTATCCTGGAGGATTCTTGCAGGGCAGCAGAGGAGATTGAGTGTCAGATGAAGGAAGCCCTGCAAGTCTTCCAGGAAACACCAGAGTCCCTCCTGCAAGATGCAGATGTGCAGGGCGAATCGGCCTTGGCTGAAATGTCTGTGGACTAGCCTGCTGACTCATATACATAGTTCACAATGTGTAGGTTTCCTTCTTTTATACTTTTTTATGGACAATTATTCTGTTTCCATGTTGGCACATAGTTTGTCTTTCAACCCCACCGCTTGCTGTCTCTTTGTCAAGCGCATCCTCTGCTTGCTAACTTCCGTTCTTTGCAGTACAGGAATGTCGGTCAATTTTGTAGATGGTGTGCGATATAAATATGTTGCAATTGACATGACACTTAATTTCTGAATATGTGCATGGGTGTGAATTATGTTGGGTGTTATTTGCGGTAGACATGGTGATTACTTTGATTGACCTGACCATTGCAAGCCTGGGGGTGGAAAAGGGTGGTTCCTTATCCAGGGCCACTGCATGTTTGGTGTTGGTGTCTCAGTGTTGGTTGCAGAAGATTTTGATTGTGTGCCAAATCTTTTCAATGTCAACATACATTAGTATGTTTAATGATGGTGTTTTGGGTCTCTTATTAGGGATTGGTACTAATTTCTTCATGTGTCTTACCAGATGTTCCACAGAGTAGAGATGTTTGCGGTATTTGGTGACAGCTCATTCACCTCTGCCCATTCACATCTCAAGTTTCAGTTTATTGTACGTTGCTTTCCTCTCTGGTACCACTGATGTTTAGGTTTCCCTTTGGCACTTGCTTGTCCATGTGAATGTGCTCACGCTTCAAAAACAGCTAAGGCTTATTGGCATTGGGGATGGCGGTAAAGTATGTGGCCTCATTCCGGATAACTGTGCTACACACATCACATGTGGACTAAGGGACCAAAGTGTAGCTGCAGTAACAGTATGGATGGCTGTTGTTGTGCAGCTGAGTGTGATCCAATTGGGAGCCATGAACGAGGTGACTGTCCTGGAATCAACAGCAATGCTTCCAAGTGATAATGTTGGAGGAGAATGTCTGCCAGGTTTACTTCATGGTAAACATAGGCCAGAGGAGTTGATGTGGGTATCTTTGGTGTGCTGCATTAAGTTAGGGGGTTGCTGCTCAAATTAGTGGGTGTACTGGTATGAGGAAGACTTTTGGGTGCTATCGTAAATTAGGGTGTTGGTGCTCAGATTAAGGGGGGGTGTTGGGATAAGGGCCGACTTGTGGGTGCTGCCTTAAGTTAGGCGGTTGGTGCAAAGATTAGTGGACATATTGGGATGAGGGCAGCTTGTGTTGTCTTAAAATAGGGGTTTGAAGTGCAGATCAGTTGGGGTACAAGAACGAGGGCTTGTTTGCAGGGGAGGCGTGGAAGTAAAGTTGATTGTTGGCAAGTAATCCTTGATTATTTTTTTCCCTGAGTCTGTGCACACGTTTTTCAACAGCTCTATGTTCTGTTTGCCATGGGGGTGTGTTGTGGGCATTCCGGGCACCACTAATTTTTCTGAGCACTGCAGATTTCTGCACACATTTAATTCCATGAATCAGCATCCAGGGCTGTGCATTTCTTCCGCACAATGTTCTTGCTCGCGCTAACTACTTAGCGTAGACTTATTGCTTTTCTTGTAAATTTGACTCTTGGTATTCACACAACACCACGTGCAATGTAGCAGGACACACCTTTTTGCCTTTTGCATGTCACAAACCTGGAGGGGAAGCAGCTTGTGGTAACATGCACATGCAAGTTGCAGAGATCTTCTGGTGTGTGCAGAATCCTAGATTCAACCCTTTCCTGTTGCTGATTGCCGTAACACACGTATTTGAGTCACACTATCAAGTAGGGCGTGGAAGGGTCATAATAAAATATGTTGCTGTTAAAGCAGAAGCTAATTGTAATGAGAGTTGCCAATTATTTTGCACTGCTTTATTTTAGTGTTTTATGTTCGTTGAATGTTCTGACTTGTAATTCCGCTAATTTATTCCCATCAAACCAAGTAAACTGGCATGCGGAAATATTCCTGCAAGACACACACGCTGAAATTATTTCTCACAAACCAATTAATTGCAGGTCATAAAAGGGATGTGGGTGGCACGCACGGCAGCAGCGGGATACACAGTTGACAGATTCCACTTCTTGTTTTTTATTCTCTGACTGCCATGAGAAAGGCGTTTGCGTATATCCTGATGACTGAAAGAATCTGGATGCATCCTTTGGTCTGCTTTAAAGTCCTCAAATTGACATGCAAAGCACTGGTTATTACAAATTAAGTTGATTACAACATTTTGTGAGAGTGTTTACATTTTTTTGGGAAGGATCGAAAAATGGCCATTGCAGTGAAAAAACTGCAGCAAATGTCTTTATGAGTGCTTTGTTTGTCGACTAATTATACTTTAGTAGTAATAAACTTCAACAAATAGGGTTATGGGCATTTTGTTTTCCAATAAATGTAACTTAGCTAGTAAAAAACATCACAAATATGATTGTGTTTCTTTTTCTGATCAATTGCAATTTTGTTAACTAAATACAAATACAAGTTTGCAATGACTTTGAGCTATAACATGAATTAGCACAATTACGATCTGCTAAATTAATGGCGTGAGCGAAAACATTGCTGCCAGTGTAGTAAAAAAAAATGAAAAGTTCGTAAATTCGTGTAGTTGCGAATTAGTCAAATTAATTCAAACACAGTTAGAAAAAAAAATCTGCACACCCCTAACAAATACACAGCAACCCATTACGATGAACAGTGTATTGCAATTATACATTATTGTGCAAAAAATGGAAGAGCAATGTGTGCCTAACAGTATCATGTTAGTCCATACGAAGCAATCTAAAGCAGGGTGTGGCCAGATGGATAAAAGAGGGCATGTGGAAGTACAAGCGAAAGAATGCAGAAGAATGGGTGTTCAATAGGACATTGATTTTATGCGTCAGGGGCGAATCATTTTTTTAAAAGAGCGTTTTTGTTTGTCTTTTCGAAAAGCAGAGATGGTTCTATTCATATCTTAAATCCTGCTGGCTAGAGGGCCAAGTTATAGCATCCCCAGTATCGAGGGTTTTTGCACCATGTGTTCATCTAAAGGAAGCAACAACCAAGGATCTGTGGAAGGGTAGGACATAAGACATCTTTAAGGTAAATATTGTGGGTCTTATGACTAAAGAATATCAGACTAGATTCTCAAAAGGCTGTGTAGGATGCAGAGAGTTTTTACTTCAATGTGTGCAGATACTGGAGGCCAGTGTAGGGCAATGAGAAATCAGGTGATGAAGTCATGTGGTTTCAGGCCTGGGAGCGGCCTATCAGCCTCATTTTGGATCATCTGTAGTTGTTAGGTTTGATATCTTGGGAGACCAAGATAAAGGATATTACAGTAGTGTAACCATAAGATGATCTTTGATACTAATGCAGGAGAGATTTATATGTCCAAGAACTTGCAATTGCACATTTCTGGTCACTTCCTGGATCTGCTTAGAGAAGGGCAGGAGCCCATCAAAATTCACACCAAGGTTTTATTTGTGCTTCAATGAGATGGTGAGAACATCAAGGAGGTGGGCAGTAGAATAGGGGAGCAGAAGGGATGGAGAAAACAGTGGACTTTTTAGTTTTAGATTCAAACAAAGACTGCTATACATGACCCAGTCTTGAGTTTTTGGTATACAACAGGAGATATCACAGGTGTCCAGAGAACATACTGCAGAACATACTGAACAAGATTAGGCAATCCACATATGTTTAGAAGGGGGAAGTGAAGAGTGAGCAAATGATGTTTAGTTGTTGCAGGTGAATGCTTATAGCCAAGGGATAGAATTGAACACTGGGCATTCCCATTTTTAGATTTAATGAACTCCATTTAGTTGAAGTGATGCTTCTTTTCCAACAATCTGTCCCATGAAAGGTATATTTGTAATCAGGATGTATCCCGCTTTTGGGTCAGCATTAGATTATTTGAGTAGTTCTAACATGCCTGATTCTTTGAGAAGGATATGATATGATATGATATTTTATTTGTATCGCGCTCATACACATGTGTTTCAGAGCGTGACGAGCCAAGGGAGGGTAGCAAGGGAGGACAAAATAATGATCTTACTAGGCCCAATGACATTGAGAACGTGCAAGTGCAGGGGGGAGGGAAGGGGGAAGTGCAAGGGAGAGGTGGAAAGTAGTGAGCAAGGGATAAAAACATCAATAACTGGTAGAGCAGTCAGCAAGGTGGCACGAGCGAGGTTTAAAGCACAGACAAGGGGGTCTGATAAGTGCAGGTAAGGAGACTGTGGGGTTAAAGATACAGAACCAAGTGCAAGGGTTGCCAAGCGGGATGGGTTCTTTCTATCCTTAATTCAAGTGTGTACAACATATATGGACTCAAAGGCACTAATTACAAGTTTGCCAGTGGTAAATTCACCAGATTAATAGTGGTGTTAAGCCAGTCTTCAGTCCCACTAATTAAGTCATGTGGGACTCCATTGAGGGGATTCTGGAGGAACTACTACAGGTGGTTAATGAGCTCTTGGTAGTTCCTTTAGTTTTTGAAGATAAAGTCGAGTAAATATCAGTAGGCAAGTGCTGGAGGTAGTTAGTATGCGCCAACACCGAACTCATAGCAAGGCACTGTAATAAAAGTGGTAGTAATTCTGTTGCCATCACTTTTTTCTCCACACTACCATTCTCGTAGCAAGGACCATATTTTCGATTTTCCTAGCAATATATACAGGAGAATGTGAATACTGTTTGGGCATTTTAGTGTAGCTTTTCTTTAGGGCCTGCAATGAACTAATACTATTAGAACAGCCTATCCCTACTAAAGACTGATGAACCTTCCATACTGTAAAGTTCCCCTGGGCCTGTTACATTATACAGCAATCAAAGGCAGCCACATATTGCAGCACCAGCAGAAGGACACCAGAGGACTCAATATTGGCCTTTTGCATGAAACTTGCCTCCACCCCGATGGAAATGATGCCAAAATGTCACTGCACCTAAGGCTGCATACATTCCTGCACTACCATCCACAACATAATTATGAAGAATTATAATTGAGGTAGTATGAGCTGGCAGAAGATTGGTTTTGTAAACTCTATCACATAAACTTGAACAATTCTTAGTAAATGGGGGATAACAGTAGTTGGAATGGCTGCTAGTGTTTACCAATTGCTGACATCAAAGTGATCCCTCTCACATGTTTAATATTTATTTCCTGTTAATTCTTGAAAGAGTGAAATTCAGCAGTTTATTACTATAATGTTATTTCTTCCATTTGCTGTACATTTTACATTCCTCAACATAAACAAAGGTTGAGGGGTTTACATTTGAAATCAAGGGTGAGACTTTCATTAATCAATTTCTCTCTCAAATACAAGTAATTACATTTAGCTAAAACGGAATCTGACAGGTGAGGAGGTGTTTGTTCTTTCTTCTGCTTTGGTTGCCAAATTTGCACGATGATGATCCTTATGAGAAACATTGATTTTCCACCATAAACTAATATTTACTCATTGTTTATGGTACTGATGGAAATGCATGCATCATGAAATACTGTCACAGAGGAAACAACTGCTACTACTAACAATAAATTTAGTTTGCTTCTTTACAATTACATTGTTGATAAAATGAAAGCTTTATCAGACAATCTACGCCACCCCATTTCTACACATGCTCCTCCACTCTCCACTCTCATCAGTAGTTAACATCTCCTTGCCTTCCCTTGAGCCCTGAAATATCTTCATTGGCTCCTAGTGGCTGCAAGGGTTAAAATCAAGACCCTCTGCATTGTCCACAAGGCTTTCTGGTGCCTGGGTACAAAATACTTTAAACTCTCCCTCTGTAAGCACCTTCCCACTCGAGCTCTTCACGCCTCCACATCCAACTCCCTCAGGGTCAGTCGCTTTTCCAAGCAACGAGTTGGGTTAGATTTTTTTCCTCGGGTGGGGCCTCCATCTGGAACAGCCTCCCTGCCACTCTGAAACTTGAGGAGAACCATCTCTGGTTCCAGAAGCACATCAAGAACTTCCTCTTTGCTTCTGTCTTCGCTTTCACTCTCCCCTGCTGATCTGTCTGCTTCGGCTCCATACACCTGGCTAACCTCTGATTTCGGGCACAGGTCCCTGCCCACCCAGCCACACACCTACACTGCCTCCTGGCAATTCTTGCACTTTGGTCTTTATCTGTAACCCTACAGTCCCCTTACCTGCACTTATCGGACACCCCTTATCTGCGCTTTAAACCTTGCACTTGCTACCCTGCTCGCTGCACTACCAGTTGTTGGTTTTTATCCCTTGTTCAGCACTTTCCACCTCTCCCCTCTCCCTTGCACTTTTCCCCCTTCCTTCTCCCCTGCACGTGCACATTCTCAATGTCACTGGGCTTATTAAGATCAGTGTTTGGTCCTCCCTGGATCCCCTCCCTTGCCTCATCGCGCTCTGAAACACGTGCATATGAGCGTGATACAAATACAATATCATATCATATCATTTATCATAAAGTGTGCCTTGCCTGGCACCAATAAGTTAGGAGAAACATTATTACACCAGTAGCCATTTACACCTGCAATTAAGCCATTACATATCCACAGACTGCTAAGAAAAACACTAGCAGGCTGAAGCTTGATGTTGCTCTTTGGTAGAGTGAGCTCAAAGAATTCACAGGAGGGTGTGCTTTGGGTGGGGAGAGGAAGGACATGGGTGGGAATGGCCATAGGGTTAGCATGGCCATGGGCGGTCAATGGCACATGGGGAGCAGGTGCAAGTCGATCTAGGTCACCTGGCCTAAGCCCCACCCACATGGTGCCTTCCTGCCTGCCGCTCTTTTTCACCACTTAGCAAGCCTCGCCCACCTGGTGCCTTCCTGCCTGCTGCTCTTTTGTACAACTTAGTAAGCCCCGCCCACCTGGTGCCTTCCTGTTTGCCGCTCTTTTTCCCTACTTAAGGAGCCCTCCAGCCTCTTTTCCTTTGCAGATGGGGAGCAGGTGAAAGTGTATCTAGGTCACCTGGCCTAAGCACCACCCACCAGGTGCCTTCCTGCCTGCTGCTCTTTTTCACCACTTAGCAAGCCCCGCCCACCTGGTGCCTTTTTGTTTGCTGCTCTTTTTCCCAACCTAAGGAGCCCTCCAGCCTCTTTTCCTTTGCAGATGGGGAGCAGGTGCAAGTGGATCTTGGTCACCTGGCCTAAGCCCCCCCACCTGGTGCCTTCCTGCCTGCTGCTCTATTTTCACCACTTAGCAAGCCCTGCCCACCTGTTGCCTTCCTGTTTGCTGCTCTTTTTCCCCTACTTAAGGAGCCCTCCAGCCTCGTTTTCTTTGCAGATGGGGAGCAGGTGCAAGTGGATCTAGGTCACCTGGCCTAAGCCCCACCCACCTGGTACCTTCCTGTCTGCCGCTCTTTCTCACCACTTAGCAAGCCCCGCACACCTGGTGCCTTCCTGTTTGCCGCTCTTTTTCCCTACTTAAGGAGCCCTCCAGCCTCTTTTCCTTTGCAGATGGGGAGCAGGTGCAAGTGGATCTAGGTCAGCTGGCCTAAGCCCCACCCACCTGGTGCCTTCCTTCCTGCTGCTCTTTTTCCCCACTTAGCAAGCCCCAACCACCTGGTGCCTTCCTGGTTGCCGCTCTTTTTCACCACTTAGCAAGCACCGCCCACCTTCTTAGCCCTGCCTCTTCCTTCCTACTCTTAACTATTAGATCAAGGGTGTCTCTCGCCTGGGCGTCCTAAGCGAAGGGCAGACGAAGAAAAGGGCAATTCCTGTTTGGCTTGCAACATTATGTGTTACTACTGACTTCTGCAATTGTATTCACTCTCCCCTCTTGCTTCTCCACTCTTTTTGACTGCTAACTCTCTATTCTCCCCTCCTTTCCCTTCTCCCTTTTCATATCTCCTCCCCTTATTTTCTTCTATGCACTTACTCTATGAGAATTGTCCCTGGACCTAGTATGATAGCAACCTCGTCTTCCTCCTCCTCCTCCCTTCCCTTACTGTTTTTTTCCTCACCACCCCTCCCCCAGTACTATCTGAAATGTTGTCAGGCCTAGTATGATAGTCACTTGTTTTGTCCCCACCCCCTACCTTTCTGCACCCCTCTCCCTCACCTCTTGTTTTTTTCCGGCTCTACCAGAAATGTTGTCAGGCCTAGTACGGTAGTCACCTGTCTGTTTCCATTTCCTTCCCATTCTCCCCCTCCCTTCCTTATCTATGTCTTAGCTCTTACACTATCTGACATCTTGCACTATCTGACATCTTGCACTATCTTGCATCCTTACTGTTCATGGCCTGGAATGTCATTGTTTTTTCCCTTGTTCCCTCCCTTGCCTTGAAGCGCTTTGAAACACATTGTGTATAGGCGCTATATAAATAAACTATCATATCATATTAATGGGTGGGTAAATAACCAAACATCAAGACCCCGTGTGTCCCTCCTCACATATCATCGCCCCTAATTGAACTGCAATGCAACAGTTTTAACTTATATGTGGTGCTCTAGTGCCACCTAATTTGCCCAAATTAAAAAGGGAAATAATGGAATTGTGCACCACAGCAAAATGGATAAGGAATTCCTGCGCCCTAGGGTTAGATGTGATTAGAAGGAAATGAGTAGGCACAGGATGCCAGTTGAACAAATGCTAACTAGAGCGGAAATTCAGAAGGTGCAGTGGTGACAAGTTGTGCTGCAATTGTGATGCCAGTGAGAGAATGTCAAATGTCCATATGCTAATTTAAAAAGGCATTTATAAGGAAGGTGCTCTGGGGGGAAGCTGTGAAACAAAATCGACTTAAGCATAGATAAAACAGAGAGAAGTATGTTTCAGGAATGAGGTAAAGCAAGGCATTACAACTAGGTTTGTGGAGAGTGTAGGAGGTGGTGTTAGGAGCTGAGGGAGTTAGGAAAGTAGCTTAAATGTTTAAAGGGCACGAGTTGATGCTATAATGATATAAGGGCCAGAAGGACGGGAACGCATCATGAGAAGACCACTGGGCATAGTGTTGTGCAGAAAAATGATGGTGGGACAGCTGGTAAATTTAGAAGTGATCATGACCCTAACAAGTGATCCTGTGTATGGATTGATGCACACAGCATGGTGTGGACTAAGGAGGATAGACAGGCTACTAAGCCATCCAGCAGGTACGGTTGCTATGGTTGCTACGTGCAACGAGCTGCCTTATGTGACTTTATATTTCTTTATATTAAGTTCTTCATTTAGTTTGATTTATTTTCTTTTTTGGCTGCATAATTCTATGAGCCTTGGTGGTTGACTGGATGATATTTTTTTCTCTTACTCCCACACATCTTTTATTTAAATATGTGTTGTGTTGCATTATGTTTTTGTTTATTTTAATGAGTTCCTTGTATCCCGCCTTGGTTGGGTGGAGTGTGCCTGGCCGTCCACGACATTCGCTCATGAACACTGTACTTAGTACTTTTGTTTTCAATCAGCATACAGGTCTTTCTTGGCTGCCTTTTTGGCAGGCCTACACAGAGTGGCTACCGTTTGGCTTTAGCCAGTTTCTCTCTGACAGCCATTTAGCAGGTACAGTTGCTGCGTGCAACGGGCTGCCTTTAGTTTATGTTTCTTTATATTAATTTCTTAATTTAGTTTGATTTAATTTCATTTTAGGCTGCAGAATTCTCTGAGCCTTTGGTGATGACTGGACGCCGTTTCTTCCCTTACTTCCGCACATCTTTTATTTAATTTGTGTTGTGTTGCATTATGTTTTAATTTATTTTAATTAGTTACTTGCATCCCAACTTGGTTGGGTGGAGGGTGCCTGCCCTCCCACGACATTCAGGGTCTAGCTCCTGAAAGCCGTATTTGGTTCTTTTGTTTACAATCAGCATGCAGGTCTTTCTTTGCTGCATTTTTGGCAGGCCTACACGGATTGACTCATTGCGATAATATGTGTCCCTAAACATTGTACACCTCCCGGAAGCACAGCAGATACGTACCTCACCTCCCGGAAGCACAGTGGATACGTACCTCGGCCGCCAAAGTCAAGTCTGTCTGTGGCCATTCGGGGCAATAGCCTGCAGTTATGAAGGTCCATCCCTCTCACCATCTCATGATATGCTGATTCATTTGGCCCCTGCTGATATAAGCATAAAGTAGGACTCGCTGGCTCTCCTTCCTTGGCAGACAATTTTAAATGTTTCTCACTTAAGGCACGTTCTCTTGTTGCACATGTCCCATCCTGTTATGATCTACTTCAAGACCATCTCCCTGGTGTTGTTTGTGTACCAGAAACTTGGCTCACAAGACATGCGCTCCGGCCATGTTTCAAGCCCTTCCCTTTAAAGATAATATCATCCGCAGTGACCGGGGGTCTAAATTCCTCCGACGGCGGGGTGGATATGATACATGAAAACCTCACTGGTGGCTACTGCCATTCCATTTAGTCACAATATTCGAATTACTAGTTTGATCGGCAATGTCTGCCTCCATGACCTTCCATGTTTTAATCATTTATCGTCCACCATGTTGTGATGTGTCATTTGCTGACCCCCTATTGGAATTAGCTGGTGATTTGCATATTCATTTCTTTCATTTACTAATAGTGAATTTAACTTGACACTACGGAATTGTTGGTGATTCATTTTCTGGCTTCTATGACCAATTTAAGGTCTCCACCACTAAGTCCATGAGCCCACTCATCTCTTGGGGAATAGTCTCAATGTGATTTTTTCATCAGATCTTGTTTCTACAATATGCCCAGCTTTTTGAGTCGAGTGGACTGATCATGTTATTATTCCTTTTATAATGAGGACAGCACTCTAATCGAGTGTCAGTAAAATGCCTAATATGATGAAACGCAAATGGCATAACATTCCTGACATTTCTGCTTTAATTATTGCCTGCTGCACTTTTCTTCACCACGTGGACCTATCTACTCTTGCACAGACCCAAAAGCTACTGCTGATAGTCTTGCTCCCCTGAAATGCTACAAACAACGTGGTTGCCCGTTTGAACCTTGATTCACCAAGGACCTCAAATCACTTTGACTTATCACAGGCAGGCCTAATGACAATGGAGGAAAACACACTTCCAGCTAGATAAGACCCAGCTGTGACAAGCTACCATGGCATACCATAGTGCTATTCATGGAGCCAAGCATACTTACTATGCAAAGTAGAACATGCACCTATTCCATCTCAAGAGCTGTTTGATCATCAGTATCTTCCCTGCATGCAACAGTTGCCCCTTCTCAAATTGTATGTGAATACTTGTACACATTTATTGTTTACAAAAGCTGTGATATTTGCAATTGAATTGCAGGGTCTAGTCTACAAACTGGAAGAATCATTTAAATATCTTCAGGAGCTGTGCCTGCTCATTTAAGGTCCCACTTTCCCGTGTGCTCATCTGCTGACATAGTACTGGTAACTAGGAAATTGAAATCTGCTTCACCTTTGGATTCGATCTCCCAGGTTATCCTGAAAGATGTCATACCTACAATGCTCGTTGGGTAACCCAGGTGATCAATCATTCTGGTCTATCTGGAACTATTCCTGCTGAACTTAAATATGCTTTAGTGATTGCCCTTCATAGAAACAACACCCTTAGAGCCTACTATACCTGCTCATTTTAGCCCCATTTCATTATTTCTTTTTTTTTGATGAAGCTTTTAGAATCACTGATCCCTACATTGATCAGTGGTTTTCTTGAAGAGTCTGATTTTAATTAACAATTCCAGTCTGGTTTCCGCCCTGGTCGAGGCACGGAAAGTGTGTTGGTATCTGTCATGGAGGATCTTGCCAGACTCTCTGACCATGGTGGATTTGGCCCTGATATTATTAGATCTATCAGCAACGTTTGACACTGTGGACCACTCTATCGTGGTTGACTGCCTTTCCAGTGCAGGGTTATCAAGCCAGGTTTCTGCTTGGTTTAACTCCTTCTTGATAAACTGGACTCAATCTCACTCTCTTCCTCCATTCTAGTCTGAATCTGTTTTTGTCTCTTGTGAGGATCCCCAGGGCTCTGCCCTTTCCCCCACCCATTCTATTTCAACATCTATATCCAACCCCTTTTTGAGCTCCTCCACTCCCACGGCCTCCATTGCTACGCCTATGATGATTAAATGCAAATTATTGTACAGCTTAATTTATCCCAGCTAGATACAGCATCACAGCTTAGGAGTTGTTTAGATGGCGTTGGCTGTTGGATGGGCGACAACTGGTTCAAGTGAAATGGGGACAAGATGGAGATACTCCTGTTTCCTTCCTTTGGACTCTGGCTTTTTGTCCTTCTGCGATTGGCTCTTTTCCATATCTGATCCCGGTAGTCAAGGACCTTGGGGTGAACAAATCTGCTTCGCTATCTAATGAAGCTCAGGGCTCTTCTATTTGTCAAGCTGGGCATTACATGCTAAAAGTGCTGTGGAAGGATTTTCACTTTCTTCCTCCCGAGCTATATGCCCTGATGGGGGCTTCTCTGCACATGAGTACAGTGAGGTATTTTAATTCTGTATTTCTAGCCCTGCCGGTTTATCTGAACTCATTGTTTTACAAATTCTTCAGAACCCAGCAGCCAGAGTAGTGACAACCCTCCCCCCACCCTTTAAAGCACAAATGTGTCCTATTCTTCAACAGCTGCATTGGCTTCCGATCTCTAAGCTAATTCAATTTAAATCTATGTGCTTTTATTTTCTAGCTTTTCTATGCTCTCTTATTTTTGCTGTCTGTCTGCTGGTTTGTAGGGCCAAGATGCCTTTGGGTGTACGCTGCGCTTTATAAATATATATAACATAACAGAGTGAGTAACTAGCCATGTAAAGAGGAGCCTACCAATCTCTGGATAATCTGATGAGATATTCATTTAGCACTAAGTATAGCAGGCATCCACGGGACTCATTAACATTAGCCCTACCACTTTCATTAACTTTGGAAGGAGATGGTATTGCAAAATCAAGTCTCATAGAAGAGAATTAAATCATGTAATATAATTGTACGTTTCCAGGCACAATGTGCATCTTTCCATGTGTGGATCTGCAATCTCCTCAGTCGATTACCCCCTGCCTGATGAGACTCACCAGTGTTCATGCCACTTGGGTGTTCATGTTACACCTCTGTTTGGTTGGGGATTCACGTGCCAAGGGCCCAATTCACAAACCAATGACACCACATTTCTATGCTAACATATTTTCAGAATCACAGGCACATTTTCTCACCAAGACAATAAAATGAATGATAACTAAATGAAAGACCTTTTCAGCAACTACAATTCTGCTTAAACCAGTTTTTGCAAGGGTAATTTGGATATCGGCACTTCACATGTCCAATTGAAATGTTACTTGTAGTTCAGTCAATGCCCACAAAAAAATCATTGTTTTTTCTGCACAAAATGGATGTCTTAAGCCCCGATCAAGGTTGACATCCCTGTAAACATGCCTCAAGCACACATTTTTTATGTAACAGGACATGAATATATGTGGCCTTAGGAGATAAGAGCTAACTACAATGACACACATAAACAGACTTAGATTGTGCAAGTGCAAAAAGAACATGTTGGAAGACTCTGACCCACATCCTTCAAAGCCTTTCTGTATGTGATTGAGGAACTCTGTACAGCACCTATGCCATTGGGACCGTAACACTTGGAGACTGTATGACACAGAACGTATTAAAACAGAAAGCTGTACTATGCTTTATACAGTGCCTATATCAGACACAATTTTGGAATCTGTTAGCAAAGACACAAGTGTACCCTCCACAGAGACAACGCCGTTTCAACCAAAGAAATGGTTATTTGATGGGAAAAAGGGATTCGAAAATGGAATGGGGAAGGCATCCAAGATTCAGGTAATCTCAATACTCACAAAATGCCTCCCCACACTGCAGCTACCTGGTTTCCATCCGATGAGCCAAAACGTCTGCACATTTAGAGTTCACCATATTCACCTCCTCCCAAGGGCACACCACTTTGACCAGGCCTATCCAAACCCATCTTGGTGCAATCAATTCTCTGCTTACATGCTGCCAGATTATGCTCTTTTCCCTATTAATTTGCCCTCTTTGCCATCCATGTCAAGAAATTCTCTCGCCCTTGCCCTGTCCTTGCATCACTATACATGCTTACACAGGGAACACCTGCCATTAAGACCCCCTGGCTATTCCAACCGATGGCGTCTTGAACGTTGACTCTGAATCTTTCCAGTACAACAGCATACAAGTTGCTGCAGCATGCAATATCCTCATACTCATGCAAACAATAGGCACAATTTGCACTCTCAAAGTTCCCTCACAAACGTATCTGGTCTCCCCCAAAGGAAATTAAGAGTTTTGATCAAAGAAAAAAAAAACACTGTCCCTTCCCACCCAACGAGAGGTCGCTTCACCATGACATGAAACCCACCAAATAACAAAGGTTACGCTACCCACGCCAAGTTAAAGATCTGAGTAGGAACAATCAGCTCGCCTCTCCCTCAGCGGTTTCGGGTGCTGAATTAGAACATGTGCTAAAACATACCATGAAAGAGGCATGACACACAGCCAATAATTCTCTATGCCAGAGTACCCAAAGGAATTTCTCCCTAATTATGCGCAGTGCCGTTGATGGAAATGCATCCCACAGTTGCACTCGGCGTGCATACAAGCCTCCTAAAATTCCAGGCATTCCAGCCCAGCTTCCAGTCCATACCCATCTACTCAATCAATAAATGGTTTGAAGTTTGTTTGTTTATATGTTTTATTATTTATATAGCGCGCCAGACCCGAAGGTATCAGGGCGCAGGAGGCAACAAGAAGGTGTTTAGCTTTGGTTACATTGCTGTGCAGTCATATACAGAATATGCAAGGTATGCACACACAGACAAGTTTCCTTAGTTTGCTGCAACAATAGTATGGTAGACCCATCACGTGTGCCCCTACTCCTGCCAGCAAAACAGGGAGGTTAAAGAGGGAAGGTGCAAAGACCAGGATGAAATGGGTAAGGAAGACAAATGGAAGCAAGAATGTAAGCACATGTTTGTAGATGCGAAGTGATTACATTACCTTTCTTAGGATCTCTCTCGTGGATTTTTCTACCTTGCAACCATTTTGAAGCCATGTATCCAAAACCATATAGCTTTTAGATTAGAAGACTAGTCAAATGGGTGAGAGTAATGCTTTTCTTGGCTATGTGTTGGAAGGATATAGCAGAAAGTAAGATGGGCAGGGCAGATTGACATGATAGTCTGTCTAATCATTGTGCCCAATCGTGTACCTATCTTAGTCATACAAGGAGAAGGAGAAGGAGAGTGGGATGAAGTGGCAGAATCCATGTGAAAGACAGCACCCCTGACTTTGACATCAGGGGAGAGTTTAGAGTGGTCAGAATAAAAGACATAGGTGCTGTTCAAGATTGAGCAGGCATTAGATAGGTGTACCAAGAGTTTGTATGAGCTCGAGAAGTTGCGAGTAAGAGAGACGGTCATTGTGTATTTTGTCAGTAGTATAAAAAGCAGAGATTGGATTGAGATATAATCTGGGGTGGAAATGTGCTGTTGGGGGATTATAGACCTAAATAGGAGGGTAGGAAGAGTGCAGTTACTAGGAGATACAGGCACGTGATGCATGAAAGTTGGGGACAATGGAAACAGTTTGCTACTCAATGGATGTTAGCAGTCGAAAGTGCGAAATAAAAGGCTGAAACTATCTCAGAAATTAACAGTAGAATGGAAGAATCCATGTAACAATAGGCCGGTGACAATCGACAGTGCAAAGCAATTAGTTGGTAATAAATTCATGATTAACTATAGGCAAGATGTGACTCATGTACAAACCTGAATACTTTACTTCCTTCTGAGAGTCAAAAGGAGGTAAAAGCTGATTGGTAGACTACAAATCTGGCTATTGTTCAAGAAGGTGAAAGGTCCCACTTGCAATCAAATTGTCTACCACTCATGCTGAGAATTATTCAGTAGGCAACTTTTGATTTTCGATGGGAAGTTTTTGTCTTCCTGCTTCAAAACAAGCTGTGAACTTCGTACAATTGCTTACATTTCACTTGTGGAAACTACACACAATTTTTTTAATTATGTATTGTGGCCCCGGTCGGCCGCTCCTACATAAGCTGATGCGGGACACATGAATGAAACAACCACACAACTCGAGACTGGGCAGAAACTAAACTCTTTATTCTAACAGTCCCTCTAATATTACCAATGGCCATGTCAACTTGCTAGGTTCCTCCTGCCATATCAACATGTGTGTCATTGTAGCCAACGACACACCAGTACATCTCCCCTCAAAATAACATTGTTGTACCCCATTTCTTCGATCTATCGTTGGGGTCTTTTAATGGTACGGTAGGGTCGCCCATCAGAACACGGGTGTTTGGTGGTGTGTTCCATTTCTCTTTCTGCCGTGAATTCCTCTTCATCTCCGGTGTATCCTGATTCTTCTTTTTCCTTCTCCCTCAAGCACTTTCATAGAATCTCCGCTTGCCCTGCTGAACAAAGAGGCATTCTGCGTCACTTGCTATCAGCTCGAGCTGCTGTGATCACAGATCCCTTCTGGTCTTTAACTATCAGTGGTCGCAGATAAAAGGTGGCAAACTTTTGAGGGTGACCTTTTATTTCACTATGACGCTCTCACCCAGTTGGAGGTCCAATGTCTCTGCTTTCCAGGGGGTATCAGCATATTCTTTCATTTACTATTTTGGCGCATCATCTATCACTATGCTTTGCATTCATGTCTGGTAAAGGTTTGACCGTCAGAGTCGTGAGGATGCTGTGTGCGGACAGGACGGCTAAACATCAGTTCAGCTTGGCATACTCCTGTGGAGCAGTGCAGGGTGTTGCAATAGTTCTTCAGGAGCTGGTAGAAGGTTTGTTTCAGTGATCTCTCCATGATGTTAGCCACCCCTTACTGCCCTCTTTATTTTTACCATGAAGCTTCCAACTGTACCAAGCGCTTGGGGACACAATGGGGTAACCTTACTGTGGTGGAAGTCCATGTATTGGGTGAATTCTTTAAAGAGGGAGCTGGTAAAAGGAGGTCCATTATTGGACTTCACCACCTTTGGGATGCTGTTTGCTGAAAACATGCTATCCAGTGCTGGGATCACAGCCGTGGCTGCGGTCGACTGCAGGATTTCCACCTCTGGAAACTGGGAGTGTTCGTCAAGTGTCACTGGGGTGTATTCCCCGTTCTGGAGGGGACCAAAGAAGTGTATGGCAATTTCTTCCCAGACGTGGTCTGGCAGAGGCGTTGTCAGAAGCAGTTCTAGGGCTGTGTGTGGCTGGAGACTTAGAGATACATTGCAGGACTTCAGCGTGGTCTCAATCTGTTTGTCCATACTCAGGAACCATACTTTCTTTCTCAGTTGTCTCTTTGTTGACATGACTCCACGGTGGCCTTTATGTGCCATATCAATGGCCCTCTATTGTAACAGTGCTGGAGTCACTATTCTGTCACTTTTTAGGAACAAGTTTGATGGTGTAATGGATCGCTCATCTTTCACCTTCATGAACGTTTTCAAGAGCCTGTGGTCGATTGCGGGGTTGAACTTTACTGCATGCTCTACTGACCTCCAACTGCCATCCCAGATAAAGGCTGCTGCTAGCTCCAGTGTGGTGTCCTCTGCAGTTGCCTGCTGCAGTTCGATCACATGTATTGTTGGTGAAATTGCATGATGCACTACGTAGTTAGTGAAACGATCTGCTCTGCTGGACGATGGCCTGGTGAAAGTTAGAGGGTGCCTGGACAGGAGGTCTGCTGGTGTGGCTTCTTTTGCAGGTTT
Organism: Ambystoma mexicanum; assembly: GCF_040938575.1. Classification (NCBI taxonomy): domain Eukaryota; kingdom Metazoa; phylum Chordata; class Amphibia; order Caudata; family Ambystomatidae; genus Ambystoma; species Ambystoma mexicanum. The sequence continues at coordinate 1,080,752,738 of NC_090930.1, forward strand.
GTAAATGATGTTGAAGTGATATTTGTGTAGGCACAAACCCAACCGGGCAATCCAGGGCGGCATTTGGGCTGTCGGTTTGCCATAAATGGTGATGAGCGCTTGATGATCTGTAATGATGGTGAATGGATTTCCGTATAGAAAAAGTTGGAAGTGCTTGCATGCCCACACAATGGAGAGACTCTCCTTTTCTTTTGAGTAGTGTTGTTCAGTGTCTGTGAGGCTTTTGCTGGTATTTGATATGATCCTTCTGGGGGCATGGTCACCGCATGATTGTTGAGCCAGGATGGCTCCGAGGCCTACTGGGCTAGCGTCCACTGTGACCTCAGTGTGTAGGTTGCGGTCAAAGTATGACATACACACTGATGCCGCTATTTCTCTTCTGATTTGGCCAAAGGACTCTTGAAGAGATTGTGTCCATGAGAATATACTGGGCCTCATTACGAGTCTGGCGGTAACCATGCCAGTGCTACCGGTGGGTTGCTGCCAGATTCGTAATATTTTACTGGTGCCTGATTTCCCAGTGCCACACAGAGATTCCAAGTTCGGCAGCCTGGGAAGTCAGGCGCTGATAAAATGTAAGTCCCCATTCCCATATGTGAGTGGGGACTCAGAAGCACCAGCACCAATGTTAACACTGCCAGCGCTTCCGTGAATGGTCTGCCTACCGTGGCCGCTGCGCCTGGCAGCGTCAGACCTGTCGGGAACAGTGGCCATGGCAGGCAGACACGTAGTTTGCCGGTCTGGGAACAAAGGTGTCTCTGAGCTTATCAGCACCCTTGTTTCTGGACCGGAAAACCTATAATGAGGTCCACTGTCTTTCTTTGTAAGGGTCCGGAGTGGGGCCTTGGTGGATGCAAAGTCTGGCAGGTAGCGTGTGCAATAGCTGGCTAACCCTAAGAATGAACAGACTTGAGCAAAATTCGAAGCGCAGGGGGCCTCAGTTAAGGTTTTGATTTTGTCTGATTCTAGTCCTATGCATTTGTCTGAAAATATATGTCTGAAGTATCTGAGTGTTGTTTTATTCAATGCACACTTCTTGTTGAGCTTGAGGTTCGCTTCACGGAGTGCTTTGCAGACTTTCAGTAAAGTGTTGTCATGAGACTCTTGTGATCTTCCGAATATGAGGATATCATCACTGTTAATGCAGTGTGGTATGTAGCAAATTACTTACCGTATTTCCTCTTGGAAGATTTCAGCTGCAGATGATATGCCAAAGTTGAGCCATTTGTAATAAAAGAAGCCAAGGTGGGTAGTGAATGTGGTTATATAGAGTGACTCTTCACAGATTGCGACCTGGTGGGAACCTTTTTTGAGGTTCATCCTGAAAAAGACTCTGGCTCCACTCAGCAGGTGCATCATGTCTGTGATGCGTGGGTATTAGTGGCGTTCACGTCGAATGGCTTGATTAGGGATGCGCATGTTGACACAGTGTCTGATCTGGCACTCTGAGCCTTTCTTGGGGACTGGTAATACTGGCGAAATCCATTGAGTGGGTCCAAATGCATGCTCAATGATGTTGGCGTCATGGAGTGATTGTAGTTCCTTCTCCACTTGGTGCTGGATATTGAACAGTATGACTCTGTAGTGTTGTGCAGTTGGTTTTATGGAGGTGTATATGTGAAGCTTGATCTTCCTCCAGATGCCCTTAAATAATGCTGGGAAGGCTGATTCTATTTTAAGACGCTGACAAGATGTATTTGCTGGCCTGCATGTTGTAGAGGATATGGATGTGCCCCATCTGGATGGTAGACCTGAAGCTAAGGATGCAGTGATGCATTCTTTTTTGTCTTTTTAAGTGCAGGTGGCTCTGAAGGCACCAATGCAGGGCAGCGGTTGCTTTGCACTATAGGCATAAATGTACACTTGAGCCTTCTTGAGGTAAGGGGGCTGTGCCAGTCATTTGTATTCACTGTCAGGCATCATGTTTACAGTCACCCATGAGTCTATCAGGAAGTCAAAGACTCTTCCTCTCACCATGAGTGGTAGTGTTGGGCTATGTTCCACCGCGTTGGGTTTCCCTAAGGTGTAGAGGTATTCTCTCTTGCACCGTTCCGAGCTGGATTGTGACTCTGATTCACTCGTCGATGGTGAGGTCGCGCGCAGGTTGTGTATGCACCTCCATCCTTTGCACTTGGCCTCTGGCAATGCTGAGTGGTGAGTTCTTGTGCGGCACCTATCCCTGGTGTGGTACGTCCTGTCATACTGCTATTGCCTGTCATCCCTTCGGAGGATGAGAGTGGGAGCTGTAATGTGATGTTCTGTGGTCTCTCTGCTCTGACCTGGGTGTCCTTGAAGCACAGATATAGCTTTGAAGTGGTCTTCTCCTCTGCATGCAGAGCATTCCTGCCCTATGGCAGTGTACGTGCCCTTGTGTGGGAAATCGTATCGACATCTGAAGCAGTGGCTCTTGTCGTTCTTCTGCATAGCAGAATGCGTCACACATTTCTGAACTTATTCTTCTTTTATCAGGCCCGAAGGGGCAATCTGAAGGTTTCAAATAACAAGGGGGGTCCTGGGAGTCTCCCTGCCAGACATTAGTCCTGGTTACAAGGGCCTTACCCAGAGTCTTCAATTCACTATCTTTCACAGAGGAGAAATATCTAAAACATAGAAATATCTAAAACATAAAACATATCAGTCTTTGTCCTGCCCTGGGGCAGTCCAGCGCCGAAATGCTAGGCAATTCTCCTCTGAACAAGAGTACCAACAGAGCTAAGTACTAGCAGAACAAGACCTGAGAGCGTGGTTAGTCATTTCTTGTTTGTTGCTTCTGGTTTGTTGTGTCACTTTCTGCCTATAACATCACTTCTGGTGGCCATGTTGGATCAGTGACATCAGTTTCTATGGCAATCTTGTATCAGTGACATCACTTACCAAGGCCATATTGGATCGGTGATATCACTTCCTGTGGCCATCTTGGATCAGCAACATCACTTCCTGTGGCAATCTTGAGTTGACACGCATCCCATCAATACCAGGGACAACATCAGAGACCAGCCATTGATGGACTAGGTGATATGATGAGAAGAATGTGTATCATCACTTTTGAACTCCCTAGGGGCGTCAAGCAAGGGAGATCCCAGTTAAGGGGCGGTACATTGAATCATGATGGCCAGCTGTTGACCAGCCTCTTTTCCTCTTTCCATATGAGCCTTTGCTTTTGCCTTTCTCTCTGCTGCACCTATGAGTACTCCTAGCTTGCCAATTACTGTGCTATCTCTCCACACTGCAGTACTCATCTATAATGCATGTACTCTTGCTGCTCTTCATGCTCTTTCTACTCACTTCTCCCTATGCTTTCGCCAATCATGCTGCAACTTCCTCCTTTCCTATCCCCATCATAAAACTCTTGAAACTCCCACTACTCCATTTCTCTTGCACTTCCTACTTCTAACAAACAAAGCCAACAAGATAACCATACACCACCTAACACCTATCCACCTTGTCTCTCTTCCTCTGAGACTCAACATCCCTACTCTTCCTTACCTCATCAGCTGAACATTGTACTCTGAAATGCTCAGTCTGTATGCAAAAACATGTCCTTTATCACTCACTACTTTCATGACAACTTTCCTCCTCTAGACCAACTTGCTTTCACTGAAACCTGGGTTTTTTCATTTGACACTACCACCCTGGCCGCCCCACATCACTCCAAATTATTCTTAATTCACTCTCCTCATCTGACTGGCAGGGGTGGTGATCTCAGACACCTACTCTCTTCCCTCCTTAATGCCAGACAAATCTCCAAAGCCATGTCCTCTCATATCTCTTTTGAATTCACTATCTCTTCTATTGCTGTTTCTCACTCAGTTCTCATCATCTCCATCTATCATGCTCCTGGTCCCACTATTCTTTGAGGAACTTGTGCAACTCCTTGATTCTCTTTCCACGAAACCTTACCTCATTCTCTCAGGTAATTTTAACCTTCGCTCTTCAACCACTTCTAAGAAATCTGAAATTCAGTCTTTTCTTTGTGACCATGCTCTCCACTCTATCCATAACCTGCATACTCACACCAGGGGTAACTCTTTGGATCTCTTATTCATCACCACCTCTTTCTCAGCCACTAATACTACTGCTACACCACCCTAATTTGATCATTCCATTGTTTCCATCACCCTCTCCTTTCCACTATCTGACCTCTCCTCACCACTTGCCTCATCTATTACTACATGGAATTCTAAACATTCTGCCATTCCTACCTTTCTTTCTGACCTACATTATTCACTCTCCTCCTTCACCTATGATGCCTCTTCCACAAACACTGCCTTTCCAGCTTCCAATCACTACTATATGACTCATTCTCCTCTCCTTTTCCCACTGCTAACGTTCACCCCTAAGTCTCAGCATCCTCAAGCATGGGTCACCCTATTCACACACTGTCTCCACACAGACATGCATCAGCTGCTACGAGGTGTACCCACTCACACGACGACATGTAACTCTACCTCTCTATCCTGAACTCTGTCAAGTCCTCTCTTGATAGAGAGATGTCAGATTTTTACTGCACCCTCATTGACTCTCACTCCAACCATCCTCACCTTCTACAGGGAAACCTAAACTCACTCCTCACCCTCATAAACCTAGGACTATCAACTCCATTCTGACAGCTAAGGACCTTGCTGAATACTTTACTGCAAACATTTCCAAAATTAGAGACTATCCCCTGGCCTTACTCACACTCTGTTCTCCTACAGTCTACACTCTGCCTACTCTACCATCACTCTTGATCTCTATCTCCCACTTTGGCCACATTAATAATGAAGAAGTCCTATCTTTACTGATGTACCCCATTCGACCATTTTGTTCCTCAGCTAGTCAAGCCTATTGCCATTTTAGCAGTCTTTCCCCTCATTGAACTGTTCAACCTGGACTTGCTTACTTTCCCTTTATTTTCAAAACGGCCATGGTCATCCATTTCCTAAAAAAGCAAAGGGCTGACCCAAATCTACTTGCTAACTTGTGTCATGTGTCTCTCCTTCTGCACTACTCTAAAGTGCTTGAAAGGGTTGTGTTTAACCGTCTTACATATTTCTCAGAGATACACAAACTTCGAGACCCCCTACAAGCAGGTTTCTGCTCCTGTTACTTCACAGAAACTGCTCTCAAGAACGTATCTAACTTCATCTCCTCTGCTAAGTACTCCAACCAGTCATAATTCTCCATGACCTGTCCACTGCTTTTGATACTGTCAATCACTCTGATCTCCTTAATACTCCCTTTCTTCTTGGGATTCATGATTAAGCCCTTGCCTGGATTGAATCCTACCTGGCACCTTTCCAATTCTCATCCTCCTAGAGCAGCAATACCTCTGAACTCACTCCTCTAACTGTTGGTGGAATGTTCCACAGGGTTCTGTCTTGGTTCCTCCCCTCTTTACACTTAACACGTCTGCTCATGGGCTCCAATTTCCTCCTTTGGATTCTCGTACCAGCTCTTCACCGACGACACCCAAAACCTCTTCTCTTTTCCTGTTCTCTCCTTTGATCTCACTTTCAAAATGTCCAACAGTCTCTCTGCCATTACATATTGGATGGCTTTGCACTCTCTGATGATAAACTCAACCAAAACAAAGGTGCTCTTCTTCCCTGCCAAATACTCTCTCTCATCTCTTCTTCTGCCTATCCAGTTTCCACCTGACATTTTCCCCTTCTCTTCTTCAGCTAGAAACCTCAGTGCCCTCTATGACCCTCCAAACACCTTCTCTACTTTCATCTCCAAAACTGCAATGGCGGCTCTCGTCAACCTTCTAAATATTAGGAAAATCTCCTTCCTAACACTGCCATGTGTCGTAAATCTCCCCTCGTCTCACCTGTGATCGGGATCTCCCTTGTTCGGCCGCAGGACTCTTCCTGTAGATGGTTCGGGTCTTGAATAGGCTCGTCAGGTTGCAGGACGCGTTCAGAGTTCCGGGAAGTTCGTGGTTCCAGGGTATCCAGGATTAGCGATGAATGAGTAAGTGGGGGGGGAAATCCAGGAACAGGAAAAAAGGCAAGGAAGGAAGTAAGAGGATCAAGGAAACCAAAGTAGAGAGTAAGCACACGTCGGGTCACTACCGAAGATAGCGTTGAGAATCGCGGACCCGCAGGGGCGTGACCAATTTATAGTACGTGCCACGACGTGAAAAGCTAGTGCGTAGCACGGAGTTTGGTACGGCCATGTTAGGAGGAACAAGGAGTATAAGCCCTTCGTGACAATGACCATGAGGTCCAGAAGGGGCAATTTCGCTGCGTCATGACAGCATGCCCCTTCCAAAGACTGGTTCCTTCAGGTTTGCCTGGGTGAATAAGATGGAATCTTCTGAGCAAACGAGGGGTCTTTAAATTAGAAACTGGTTCCCATGTTCTCTCGCTAGGGGGGTAGCCTTTCCACTCGACCAGATATTGTAGTCGAACCCTCCTATACCTGGAATCACATATCCTGGACACCTCATATTCCAACTGGTCGTCCACAACAACAGGTGTGGGTTTGAAGGGTTTTCGAGTAGAACTAACGTAGGGTTTCAACAGGGAAGTATGGAAGACTGGATGTATCTTCTTCCAGGAATCCGAGAGCTTAAGTCGGAAGGAGACAGGATTGATGATCTCCTTTATAGAAAATGGACCATAATAGCGAGGAGCTAATTTGTTTGGTCATAGATGTCGAGGTAACATTTTCGAGGCTAACCAGACTTGATCGCCAACTGAATAGGAAGGTGATGGTCTTCTCTTAGAGTCCGCATATCTTTTGGTTCGAGTCTGGGCCTGTTCTAACTGATCCTTTGCCTCTCTTTGTAAGTTGATTAGCGTCTGAATCCAAGAGTCAAGGGTAGGTACCGGAGTAGATTGTGGAAGAACTGATGGTAAAACAGACGGTTGATAACCTTGACTGCAATAGAAAGGGCTGATCTTGAGAGCTGAATGATCTGAGTTATTGTAGGAGAATTCGGCTAAAGGTATAAGGAGAGACCAATCGTCTTGAACCTTGGTAGCAAAACAACAAAGATATTGTTCCGGGGTTTGATTTACTCGTTCCGTTGCCCCATTGGTTTGTGGATGATAACCTGAAGAAAGGGCACGTTGGATTCCTAGAACACGACAGAGATGTTTCCAGAATTGTGAAATATACTGAGGTCCCCGATCCAAAATAATCTTGGAAGGAAGGCCATGAAGACGAAAAATATGTTCCAGGAAAATTCCAGCAAGTTCTGAGGAAGATGGTAGTTTATACAATGGTGTAAAATGAGCTAGATGAGTGAACAAGTCAATGGTTACCATGATGGTTGTATATCCTCGGGAAGGTGGTAATTCAACAATGAAGTCAGTGGCAATAACTTCCCAGGGTCTGGTTGGCAACGTAGGTTGTAGAAGCAGTCCCGCCGGCCTATGATTATCGTATTTGTTCTGACTACAAATAGCACAGGTCTTGATGTATTGAACTACACTGGACTTCATCCCTGGCCACCAGAACTGTCTTTGTATAAGACGGAAGGTGTTGGTTACTCCTCGATGGCCGGAGTGAAGAGTATCATGGCATAGATTCATTACCTTCTGTTGAAGTTCTTTTGTCTGAATGACCACTGAATTGTTCTTGAATAAATATCCTTCCTTGATTGTCAGACACCAGGGATTTTTCTTCGATATGTCCTTCCAGAGTTAAGATAATTGAGTCTGTGCTCTGATTTCTTCCAGGAGATTGATCGCTTGAGCTACAAAGATTGTGGGTGGAAACATTTTAGGATAGATCTTATCCTCCAAGGAAATGTAGTCGGGACGCCGAGAAAGGGCATCGGCAATCAAGTTTTGCGATCCAGGAACATGTGAAATTTGAAATTGATATTGAGCAAAGAAGCAGGCCCATCGAGCTTGTCTACTGTTCCTGCACTCCATTGATTGTAGGACCTGAAGATTTCGGTGATCAGTACGGACTTGAACTGGATATTTAGCACCCAGGAGTAAATGTCTCCATTCAGTGAAGGCATGACGAATAGCCAATAACTCCTTCTCCAGAACTGAGTAGTGAGTCTCCCTGGTGGTGAGGGTCCGTGAGCGATAAGCAATGGGATGTTCCAACTTATCATCGGATTCTTGTTTTAAAACTGCTCCTATCGCGTAATTGGAGGCATCAGTTTCCACTAGAAAAGGACGATTTATGTCAGGTTGGGCCAGGATGGGGGACTGAGTGAATTCTTCTTTCAAGCGTTGGAATGCCTTGTCTTGTGGTACAGACCAGTTAAATGGAACGTCTTTCTTCAGGAGATTAACAATGGGTTGAACAATCTCGGAAAAGGTGGGAATAAATTTCCGGTAGAAGGTGACAAGCCCCAGGAAGGATTGTATTTGCTTAACAGATGTTGGGGCGGGCCAAGCCAGTATGGCCTTCACCTTTGAAGGATCCATACTAATTCCTTCTGAACTGAGAACAAATCCCAGATAGTGAACTGATGTAACATGAAACAAACATTTTTCTGGTTTGGCTAAGAGTTGATTTTCACGGAGACGTTGAAGTACTGCTTTTACATGTTCTTCATGTTTCAAGGGGTCCTTGGAGAAGATCAATATGTCATCCAAGTAGACGATAACATTGAGAAATAACATGTCAGAGAACACCCTATCCATAAAATGCTGGAAGACTGCGGGAGCATTAGTCAGACCAAAGGGCATGACTAGGTATTCAAAGTGACCAAAGGGTGTTCTAAAGGCTGTTTTCCATTCGTCTCCTTCCCGGATCAAATGGTAAGCACCTCGGAGATCCAGTTTCGTGAATATCACTGCACCTCTCACAGCTTCAAGGATATCCGAGATCAGGGGTAGTGGGTATCTGTCTTTCAGGGTGTATTGATTTAGGCCCCGATAGTCCAGGCAAGGTCTGAGCTCTTTGGTATCTTTTTTTGGAACGAAGAACAATGAAGCACCAGCTGGTGATTTTGAAGGTCTTATGGTGCCGTTCTCAAGATTAGTGTCTAGGTATTCCCGGAGGGCTCTCTTTTTCGGGTTCTGAAAGGATAAACATCCTGCCAAAGGGAATCACTGCTGAGGGTTCAGTATCTATGGCACAGTCTTCGGGTCTATGTGGAGGTAAGGCTTGAACAATGGCAGTAGAGAATACATCAGCATACCCTTGATAGATCTCTGGAACTTGTACAATATTGGAAACCATGAGTGGTGTCTCTGGACACCTTGGTAGACTTAAAGGAGCTGTGACTGAGGTATCCAAGTTTAAACAATGGTTCATACAGAACTCCGAGCCCAGGAATAAGGATCCGGCCATCCAGTTAATATATGGATTGTGCCTTTGTAACCAGGGAATGCCCAGAACCAAGGGGTAATGGGCTGATTTTATAATGTCAAACACAATCCTTTCTTGATGATGATTTATGGAAAGATGGATCTCCCTTGTTTGCAGACTTATGGGTCCTGAGGAAAGAGGTCTTCCGTCAATTGCTTCCACTGGCTGTGAAAAACGTCTTGCTTCATATGGAATGTTATAACTTCTGACCCAATCTTGATCAATGAAGACTCCCATTGCCCCGCAATCCACCAAGGCCAGTATGGGGTAGACCTTGCCCTTGGATGGCGATAAAAGGCCTGTAATATGACCAATTTGTTTTGTCCAGGAGAGTTCAAGGATGGAATTGATGTGGAGCAAACATCGCTCTCCCGAAACCTTGCTCAATTTAGGATCGGGAGCTGGCGTTTCCCAAGCGTCGGGGAGGAGCCAGAGGACACTCTTTAACTAGATGTTTATCTGAGGCACAATACATGCATAAGCCTGTGTGTATCCTTCTTAACCTTTCCTGCGGGGAAATTGGTCCACGAAAGGCTCCAAGTTGCATGGGTTCAGAATCAGTGCTCGGATTCTTGGCAGATTCGGTCCTTGTAGTATTCTCTGGGGAGTTTCTTTGAATTGAGACTTTATTCTTTTTCTTTTCGGCCTTTCTTTCTTGGATTCTGAAGTCTATTTGCATAGACAAGCCCAGGGCGGCCTGGAATGAACTAGGACGTGCCACTCTGGCTAATTCGTCCTTAATCTCTTCATTTAGACCTCTGCGAAACAAGGTAAAACTGGCTTCCAGGGGCCAGTCCGCCTCTGGACGTTCGAACATGGTCTTGAGTTCCGCGATGAACCCTTCATAATCATCCAGGAGAGCATCCCCTGAATTGAGTAAAGGGGTGGCCCATGTAAGGGCATTACCGTAAAGATGCGATATTGTGAAGCCCACCTTAGCCCTAGGAGTTGAGAAATAGTAGGGCTTGAAGGTAAAATGTACCAAACAAGAATCCAGGAATCCACGTAAGGTCTTTGTTGAACCGTCGTATTTATCAACCACTCCTCCCAATAATACGCTGTCCTTGTTCGCGGAGTCACGTGACAAGACAAGCTGTTTTAGTGCCGTATTCTCGGCTTTTAAATTCTGCATCTCTGTGGAAAGTTCTTGCATTCCGCGCATCAGGTCCTGAATAGCATTCTCCATGGTAGAATCCGTATTGATCGTTTGGCGTCTCAAACTGTCGTAAATCTCCCCTTGTCACACCTGTGATCGGGATCTCCCTTGTTCGGCCGCAGGACTCTTCCTGTAGATGGTTCGGGTCTTGAATAGGCTCGCCCGAGCCTCGTCAGGTTGCAGGACGCGTTCAGAGTTCCGGGAAGTTCGTGGTTCCAGGGTATCCAGGATTAGCGATGAACGAGTAAGTGGGGGGGGGAAATCCAGGAACAGGAAAAAAGGCAAGGAAGGAAGTACGAGGATCAAGGAAACCAAAGTAGAGAGTAAGCTAAGCACACGTCGGGTCACTACCGAAGATAGCGTTGAGACGCGCGGACCCGCAGGGGCGTGACCAATTTATAGTACGTGCCACAACGTGAAAAGCTAGTGCGTAGCACAGAGCTTGGTACGGCCATTTTAGGAGGAACAAGGAGTATAATCCCTTCGTGACAATGACCATGAGGTCCAGAAGGGGCAATTTCGCCGGGTCATGACACCATGCATCTTTTAACCACTATTGTATTCTCTAAAGTGGACTAGTGTGCCAGCATTCTCTTTGGTCTCTCCAACTATGCTTTCTGTCCTCCCGACAAGATCATTAACTTTGCTACCAGGACTCTCAGAACTGCTTCACTTCACCCCTACTTCCTAAAACCATCACCAGGCTGGATGGTTGACAATGCAAAATAGGGCCACATTTACATTTCTGCTCCTGCTTCTCAAATCTATCCATGGAAAGACATCACTGTATCTATCCTTATCTATCCAAGTCTAGAAGCCTGCTTGTAATCTCTGCTCTGCCTCCTCAACTACCCTTGGGCCACCTTGCCCTTCCTCTTCTTCCTTTCACTTCTGCCCCTTCTGTCTTCTTGCTCCACTTGCATGGAATTCTCTTCCCCCGGATATGCAAGAATCAGTCCAGGCTGATTTGTTCAAAACCAAACTAAAAGCCTGCTTCCTCACTTCAGAGCAACCCTCTTAACCTACCTCTCATCTGCCTTCTAGCTAACCTTTTGCCTCTGTCCCTCACTTTCTACTGCCTCCACTCTAGCACTTTATCCATCATGGTCACACCCCCACACCGCTTGTTGTACCAACCCACCCGGGCTTAAACATTTATAATGTTGGTTATCCTTAATTTATGTATGTCCACCCATGTATTGTCCCAGGTGACTGTTCCATTTACTTCCCCTTGAAATTGGTCAGAATGTCACTCACACTCACCCCATTGTAAGACATTCACTGCTTCCTGTCATACAACTGATTTCTTATCTATTGCACGTTCATTTGTGATCAAAAGAGCATTGTTCCTCTCTGTGTAAATAAATACATATGTATGAATACTTAAATAAATACTTTTGGCTACAACTTGGGGCACAACCATTGAATGTTCCAAGTGCTTTGGGAGTTCTAATATAGGTTCTGACCTAGAAGTATATTGAGCACAAGCCATTAGTGCTGAACGGTATGCAAATGAATTATGAAAGAATGAAAACGATTTATGCATAATAAACATATAAAATGTATGGGCCTATTGGTGGTTCCTAAAATTACCAACAATAATCCTCTACAAATGGCACTGTCATGGATGGTACTTAATTACTTCATTGAAGCAGCTTCTATACCGGTTTAAAATATGGAGCTCACCTTGCCTTAATAGATATCATGGGGCCTCAAATGATGTTATGTTATGTTCTCTAATATTTATATTCACCCATCACCACCATAGTGGACTTAAAGTGTCTAGCCTTATCCGAGTGTTAGCATACTGCAACCACGCAAGGGTGTTGCCAGACCTCAGCCTATAGATATGAAAGAGTCAGATTTGGGAAGGAGGTGATGGGAAAAGGTAAAGTTAGGTGTGGAGGTGGTAGGAGAGAGGCAGTGGAAAATACGAAATACATATGTGAAGGGAAAATAGAAATAAGACGGAGGGTGGGAGATGGTTGTGATAGTAGGGATGCAGGTGTCTTAACTGCGGGTAGTTACTGGTATTCATGAGAGAAGGACTGAAAGGATCTGCAGCTCAGTTTCAAGCAGAAAGTTACCATGAAGGCAGAATCTAGAGCTGCCAAAGCATGGCACTAGATGATGTTGGTGATTTGTTACATGATGTACTTGAAATGTGCGGAAGCAGACCTTAGTAGTGAGGAGTCTTTCCGGGTCTCTTGTAAGAAACACCACCCCTGTATCAAGGGAGGGCACTGGATTTCCCAAGCCAGCTGATAGAGGTGTCAACGCCAAGAGTTGGGCATGTATGGATGTATGCATTGGGTAAACAAGAGGAAAGTTTGGGAGGGGCAGTGGAGACATGAAAGACTTAAGTCCAGTTGCAAGTGCTCTGGGTTATGCATTAGCTCTAATTCACTATGGGATTTGCTGAATATGAGACTAAAAAGACAGATTTGAATGTCCTTAAATTGTGATAGGGTAGAACAATGTGGTGGCCAATGTATGTGTTTGGTATGGTGTAAGATGCGTAAGATCAAGCACATAGTTGCACTCAGAGCTTAGGAGCTAGAGTGTGCAACATATCCTGCTGATCCTCAAGCCAGTCCACAGGCATATTTTTTCACCCAAATTGCATCCGTGCATTAAACCAAAAAGCTACAGTCACTTTAAGATGTATCATGCCTACCATGAAGCCCAATTGCAGAGCAACAAAGAGGTAGCTACCACTGCGAGCACGCGCAAACAGCAAAACATGCACGGAAGCAGACACACACTGTCCAAATATTAAAATGATCACAAATACCTTCTCCCCAAGAACCTAAAATGTTCCATCCAATTTAAATTTGAACAAACTTTGATAAAAGTTGGATGACCTTACTTTGTTTTCTGGAGCATGGATGTAAAGGTAACGTTTATATCTCCGTAATAAGGATCCTCAGCCTTTTATGGACAAAATAACAGAAACTGATCAAATGAAAATTGGATGTCCTGTCGAAGTTTCGTGCTATGCATCTATTTAGCAGATAGCTCCTTCCCCTTATATACCGCCCTGCCTCCTCCTCCAAGAGAGCGGCATGCAGGGAAAGGATCCATCACATGGTAAACCGTTTTGTTTACTTTAGAGAGCTTGCTCGTATGCACTTAATTGTTTAAATCAACATCTGGAGTTATAAAGGCAGTCGAAGCAATCAGAGCCTAGCATGTCAAGATCATCATGAAATTCAGCATTCAACAGTCAACATTTGTGCATTTATTTACTTATTTATTTCAATGAACTGCAAAACAGAGTTTTCAACACAAATATTTTTGGGAAATATGAATTGTGTCAGAAAGCACGACATAAATCAATTCCAAAATGTGCCAGCTTTACACAGTAGCGAGAACCCAGCAGCCCAGATGTAAAACTGCAACTCTGTTATACCGCAAACTACTCACACAAGCTCCTCAGTGCACATGATGAGCTAAATTATCCAGGAGCTGCAACCCTGGATTGGATGTGGGCTGTTAAAGAAATGACCTGTAAGCTTGCTTTGCCAGACATCTGGGGCAGCCCAATCGTGGTGGCTGGATCTGTAAATATATCCAGGAGGGCCTCAGAAGCCACAGAAGCATGGTCCTGGAATAAAATACAGCAGGCTTGTCATGAAGGTCATTTCAGCAGAGAATAAACGTCAGTTGTCCAGAGCCCAACTTGATGAAATGAACACGAACACATGAAATATATGTAGATCAAATAGTGGCTAGGTTTAACTACCATATGCTTCCTTTACCCTTTTGTAGAAATTAGGAGCAACAAGAACCATTTATTGCGATGCACTGAGGGGGGATGTCAATATGTTTGTTATCTTCCTATCGTGCATATGCTCTATATTGGAAACCCTGTCTCCCCCTTGCATTAAGATCCTTAGACAACCGGAATGTGGGCAAAAACCCTCATAATGCAACTATCACAAGCATTTAGAAGTCTTATATTTTCAGTTAATACAGAGATCTTGGTCAAAAGGCTGGAGGTACATTATGACAGCATCTTTCTAAGTAGTGTTTTAGTTGGATGGTAGTGTTAAATGTATAGTCATGTTTTCCCACGATGCGTTGTTGCATGCAACTATGGTGGCATTAACGTATTTGGACTAAGCATCTATTTTTTAAAACATTTGTATATAGACTGCAATCAATGTATCTGCTCATATAGTTGCTATTGGCATTTGAGAATACCATACATATAGGAGCCGGTGTATTTGATTAGCGTGCTCATGTCCCTATGCTGCTTTGTTCCTGAGTTTTATGTCTGTCATTGCTGATCGCGGGAGGATAGCTAAGGGGCAATGTGGTCGCTTTGTAAACGAGACGCTGGGTCCGCACTTAAAAACCTCTTGGTATTAAGCATGTTAAAAAATAACTAATTACAATAGCGATTTTTCTTTGATTACAGTTTCAAACTAACAAGATCTGTTCTATTTATATGTAACTAGTGTAAGAGCCCGTTTACACAGGCCAAAGTGCAGGTTTTCATTGACACCATATCCTAAGGCAACAGCTCCCTCTAGTGGTGACAATAGGCTTAGCTACTGCATCAGACGAACATACATATACAGGCCAATTCATGGAATAATTAGCGTGGCGCAAGTGGCCAAAAACGTGCGATTCGCAGTGGAATAGCGAAAATCGCAGTGCAAGTGCGAAATTCGCATGAAAAGCAGCGCACATCGATTCATGGAAGGCCGTGCGCGAGAAAACCAACGGATGTGCGCTAAAAAAGTGTGCGGCGCACGTTGGCGCACAGGCCATCTAACGGCGTGCGCCAGGTCACAGCGAAAATCGCACAGGCCACAGCGAAAATCGCACATAGTGCGGCGCACACAACAAAAGTAGGCGGAACACGTGGCGTAACACTTGGAATGGGGAACAACTTTCCAAAATGTGGGCGTCACGGGGAAGTACAGGGTGCAAGTGCGCGGAACGCCCACACGCTCGCCTACAACACGTATTCATGGAATCGAATAGGGCAAAACAGCGCACGGTCAAACCAGCGCACAGGCACAAAACGACCGCCACAAGAAAGCAGGCGGTAGCGTCTCTGCGCCTGTAATAAATGTGCGCCAAAAGGTGCGCCAACAAATAGCACCTATATACAGCTATGATGAATGTCCTATACTGTGGCCCTCCAGGACAAATGACGAGCAAAGGGGTACCCACAAACACGGACACCCGCTGACTGAAAAATAACGTGTGCGTGTATTTCGGGTGCGCGGGAAGTTTCACACGCGATTTGGCAGGGTACGTGGATTTCAGGGGTGCTCGGGAAGTTCCACACGCAATTTGGCTGGGTACGTGCACAGGAATTTCCACACACGATTTGGCTGGGTACGTGGATCTCAGGGGTGCACGGGAAGTTTCACACGCGATTTGGTAGGGCACGTGGATTTCAGGGGTGCACGGGAAGTTCCACACGCGATTTGGCTGGGTACGTGTATTTCAGGGGTACGCGGGAAATTCTACACGCGATTTGGCTGGGTGCTCCCAGGTATTCCCTGTACACCCTCCACGGCCCCTGCAGGCAGCCGACACCACAGGGGACTACCCTGCACACCTGCTCATGTCACCCAGCACCCTCACCCCCCAGCACTGTGGGGCACCCTCCACCAGGCCCCCACTCATGTCTCCCTGCACGCCCACCGCCCAGCAGTGCAGGGGCAGCCTCCACCAGGCCCGCACTCATGTCCCCTATCACCCCCACCCCCCAGCAGTGCAGGGGCAGCCTCCACCAGGCCTCCACTCATGTCTCCCACCACCCCCACCCCCTAGCAGTGCAGGGGCAGCACCACCAGGCCCCCACTCATGTCCCCTATCACCCCACCCCCCAGCAGTGCAGGGGCAGCCTCCACCAGGCCCCCACTCATGTCTCCCACCACCCCCACCCCCACCCCCCAGCCACCAGGGGCAGCCTCCACCAGGCCCCCACTCATGTCTCCCACCAACCCCACCCACTAGCAGTGCAGGGGCAGCACCACCAGGCCCCCACTCATGTCCCCTATCACCCCCACCCCCCAGCAGTGCAGGGGCAGCCTCCACCAGGCCCCCACTCATGTCTCCCACCACCCCCAACCCCCAGCCACCAGGGGCAGCCTCCACCAGGCCCCACTCATGTCTCCCACCACCCCCACCCCCCAGCCACCAGGGGCAGCCTCCACCAGGCCCCCACTCATGTCTCCCACCACCCCCACCCCCCAGCAGTGCAGGGGCAGACTCCACCAGGCCCCCACTCATGTCCCCCACCACCCCCACCCCCAAGCCACCAGGGGCAGCCTCCACCAGGCCCCCACTCATGTCTCCCACCACCCCCACCCACCAGCCACCAGGGTCAGCCTCCACCAGGCCCCCACTCATGTCTCCCACCACCCCCACCCCCCAGCCACCGGGGGCAGCCTCCACCAGGCCCCCACTCATGTCCCCTATCACCCCCACCCCCCAGCAGTGCAGGGGCAGCCTCCACCAGGCCCCCACTCATGTCTCCCACCACCCCCACCCCCTAGCAGTGCAGGGGCAGCACCACCAGGCCCCAACTCATGTCCCCTATCACCTCCACTCCCCAGCAGTGCAGGGGCAGCCTCCACCAGGCCCCCACTCATGTCTCCCACCACCCCCACCCCCCAGCCATCATGGGCAGCCTCCACCAGGCCCCCACACATGTCTCCCACCACCCCCACCCCCCCGCCACCAGGGGCAGCCTCCACCAGGCCCCCACTCATGTCCCCTATCACCCCCACCCCCAAGCAGTGCAGGGGCAGCCTCCACCAGGCCCCCACTCATGTCTCCCACCACCCCCACACCCTAGCAGTGCAGGGGCAGCACCACCAGGCCCCCACTCATGTCCCCTATCACCCCCACCCCCCAGCAGTGCAGGGGCAGCCTCCACTAGGCCCCCACTCATGTCTCCCACCACCCCCACCCCCTAGCAGTGCAGGGGCAGCACCACCAGTCCCCCACTCATGTCCCCTATCACCCCCACCCCCCAGCAGTGCAGGGGCAGCCTCCACCAGGCCCCCACTCATGTCTCCCACCACCCCCACCCCCAGCCACCAGGGGCAGCCTCCACCAGGCCCCCACTCATGTCTCCCACCATCCCCACCTCCAGCCACCAGGGGCAGCCTCCAGCAGGCCCCCACTCATGTCTCCCACCATCCCCACCTCCAGCCACCAGGGGCAGCCTCCAGCAGGCCCCCACTCATGTCTCCCACCACCCCCACCCCACAACAGTGCAGGGGCAGCCTCCACCAGGCCCCCACTCCTGTCTCCCACCACCCCCATCCCCAGCCACCAGGGGCAGCCTCCACCAGGCCCCCACTCATGTCGACCACCACCCCCACCCACCAGCCACCAGGGGCAGCCTTCACCAGGCCCCCACTCATGTCTCCCACCACCCCCACCCCCCAGCAGTGCAGGGGCAGCCTCCACCAGGCCCCCACTCATGTCTCCCACCACCCCCACCCCCATCCACCCGGGGCAGCCTCCACCAGGCCCCCACTCATGTCCCCTATCACCCCGACCCCCTAGCAGTGCAGGGGCAGCACCACCAGGCCCCCACTCATGTCTCCCACCACCACCACCCCCTAGCAGTGCAGGGGCAGCACCACCAGGCCCCCACTCATGTCCCCTATCACCTCCACCCCCTAACAGTGCAGGGGCAGCACCACCAGGCCCCCACTCATGTCCCCTATCACCCTCACCCCCCAGCCACCAGGGGCAGCCTCCACCAGGCCCCCACTCATGTCTCCCACCACCCCCACCCCACAGCAGTGCAGGGGCAGCCTCCAGCAGGCCTCCACTCATGTCTCCCTGCACCCCCACCCCCCAGCACTGTGGGGCACCTGCCAGCAGGCCCCCACTCATGTCCACCTGCACCCAGGTCCTCACAATCCCCAATCATGTGCGTTATGGTCAGCCTCCACAGCCAAAAGGCCCTACCAAGTAACCCATTCACCCACATGGAAATGGAAATTACATGTTACACCCCCAATGTTCATAAAGCAAATGAACCCATGTCCGTCACACACAATGGTTGCAATTGAATGGGAAAACACCCAACATGACATGCATGAAACCAATGAGATGATACCACACAGTGAAGTATGAAAACAAAATTGTATTAAAAAAAATTGAATGCAAATGAAATGAAACAAACTACAATGGCAATAAAAAAACGAAAAGCTGCATGTCTGTGAAAAAAAATTAAAACTACAAATCCAAATTCAAAAAAATGTTGTCCAAATTCACATTAAAAATAAAATCAATCCGAGAGAGAAAAATAAATGCAAAGACCATTGCTCCATGGTGAATAAATAAAAACAAAAAAAATAAAACAATCCAATGAAGAACTATGTACAAAACATCCAAGGGTCCATGAGCCCAACTGAACAAAGGAAACCTACAAAAAACCCTAACTAAAATGCAACTATATACAAAAAGTGGAGCAGTGTCCGTCGACTCCAAATCATAAGAAGAAACAAAGGAAACCTAAAACTAAAGAACTATATACAAAGGCGGCGGGCAAGTCCAGCGGCTCACTCCGTGGTGTTCCGGGCCAGGGCATCATCAAACTCCTCTTCGATGTCCCAGAGGCGGTCCTGTTCCATGGCCCTGAGGGTCCGCAGGGACGACGCCATCAGCTCCTCCAACCCCCTGTGGATTGCCTCGAGGCACTCGGCCTGCCTCAGGGCCCTCCGCATGGAGTTCTCCGCCCTGACCATCGTGAGCCGCGCCTCTTCCGCCCGCCGCCGCTCCGCAAATATCTGCTGGCCCAACCGCAGCCACACGGAAGACACTTCCCGTCCTGGGTCCTCCTGCCCTCCGGCCGATGCCTACCCCTCCGATGTTGATGGTCCCGAGCCATGATGCCTCCCACGTTGACTCTGCTGCTGCCTCCGACGCAACCGCCTCTGCCAGCATGACGGCATCCAGGCTGATGGAATCCACCGACGCCGTCATGCACGTGCCCCGCCTGATGATGCCGGCACATCCTCCATCTGCTGGGGTACAGTTGCTGTGGTGTCCACCCCTGCTGGACCTCCGACTCCCGACTGTGGCAGGGATGGGATCCCCACCGAGCTGGCTGCATTGGTCAGGGCAGGTCCATAGGGGGCCCTGGTGGCATCTGGGCCAGAAGACGGCAAGGAGAACGACCGGCGTATAGCCTCCACAGAGGAGGAGAGGGCCGCCAGATTGGCCGACACATGCAGGAAACCCCCGAACATGGAAGATCCCAATTGGGCCACGTCGGCACGGTGCTCTTCGTGATGACATGCGTGCTCCTCCCGGGAAGCACGCACATCATCACGAATTTCACCCACGCGCATCGCGACCCCAATCAGGACCTTCTCCATATGGCCACGGGTCCCCTCGTCCACAGGTGGAGGGGAGTCAGGTGACATGGACATCCCCTCTACCTGCAGACGGGCCTGGGACGGGGCATCCCTGCTGGTGCATGGTGGTGCACTCACAGGGTCAGGGACAGCGACATGCACAGGCCCCTCCACGGTGACCTGTGCTGCCTCCTGCCCCTGCCCCTGGACTGCACCACTTGCACCAGCAGGGATGCCCCCACCAAGCCCCATGTGTGCCTCAGTGGCGGCCTCCTCCTCCTCTGTGGAAACCACCAACCTGGATGGCTCCTCACCGTCTTCGGCCATAGCAGGCCCCTGTGGGGGCTCACCCACCCCTTCCGCTGCAGCCGTGGGGGCATCCCCGCCGCCTTGCTCCACAGCGCCGTCTCCGCCCTCTTCTTCACTAGCCGCTGCGTAGAGGGAGACAAAGAACACAAGCATCAGGGTACTGTACAATGGTCCCCTAGACAGGAAGCAATAGCAGATGAGTACCACTGTCAAAGTACACTTCCATCATGTCCCTCCACAACACATGGGTCAGTTCAGGCAAAACACACACAGTAACAGGCATGGTGTATGCCATGGACATTTCCATACATGTCCAATGGACTCTTGAAACATACAATGATATGGAACTCACATGCATCATGGGTCATGCCCATCACATGCACACACTTCACCTCAGTCACATCCATCTGGCCTCATACACCCCAAACACAGTGGATACAAGGATAACTAGGCTGCATCAGTGAATCTGTGCATTGTCACAGACATGTGTCATGCATCCATGGCATTCACAAGTCACAGACACGCAGGTCAGGCACACAGACATGGCTACCATATATGTACCTGGCATCAGCACCCATCCCTCACCCCCACCCATGTCCAGGAACAGAGACTGGCATGCTCTCATGTGTAAAATCTGCATAGGGCTCCCCATGTCGCATTTAAACACATGCAACGACCATGTGGTTCACACATCACTGGTCGCACATGCATTACCATGATGTCCCTGCACACATACATGCGTACATGGCCTATGTCACACATACAGGCAAGTATCAGACAACCAGCACACCGCAACATGCCCTGTCTCACACAGCAATGCTTGGCCACTTACCGCTCAAGTCCAGACGGGTCTCCCTCTCAAAGATCTGGGCGTGGAGCGCTGGGCGTACGCGTTCCAGGACCCTCATCTGGATGGAACTCATGCGGCCCCGGCCTCCCTCCACGAGGCGCCAGGCCTTCACGATGGGGCCTGGACCTCAAGTCCTCCCAGCGCTTCTTGATCCTCTGGACGTTGCGGGTTGCCACCCCCTCCGTGTTGATGGCAACCACACAGTCGGCCCAGATCCTCTCCTGTCCTTCCTTGCTGGCGCGGGACGATCCAAAGAGGGCATCATACTGCCCCAGGACATGCTCCACCAGGACACCAACTTCGGTGGCAGTGAAGCTGGTGCCCCTCTGCCCCTCTGGCCTGGGGTTGCCACTGGTGCCAGATGTCGAAGTGCCCGACATGGCAACCCCAGAGGCAGGAGTGCATGGGCAACTGGGTCCTGGGGCTGGGCTGTGGAGCGATGTTATCCCAGTCGGGAGTCTTCTGTTCCAGCAGGGGTGGACACAGCAACTGGACCCCTGCAGATGGCTGATGTGCAGGCACCAAATGGCAGGGCACGGTGGCAGCAGGCAGGCAGGCAGCAGCAGATGGCATGTGGGAGGCTGCTCAGGGGAATGGGGGGTGGTAATTCGGCCTTCTGGGCAGGAGCGTGGTCTTCCGTGTGTTTTCGCGTGGCCAGCTTGATACGGAGTGATTTGGCACGTGAAAATCCTGCACGTCAGCGTGAAATTCGAGGAAAGGCCCTTAGCGCGTAAGCGCGTCAGCACGCATACGCGATTCTATTGGACCAAAGGCCCTCAGCGCGTAAGCGCGTCTGTGACGTGACCCGCACGGGTGTTTCCCTCATAGCACGTGATGACGGAGCACACGTGGAAAGACTGCACGTCAGAGTGTCATCGCGTGTAATTAGACAAAAGTGCGCGTACACGCGATTGGCCTCTGTACGTGTACTTCAGGGGTGCGCAGGCACTTACACACGCGAGTACATCAGCGCACGTGTATTCCGGGGTGCGTTGGAATTTCCACACGCTATTGGCCTGGGTACGTGGATTTCAGGGGTGCGTGGGAAGTTTCACACGCTCACCTACAACACGCGCAAAGAAACACGTACGCCAGTAGGAAGCAGGCATACGTCGACCCGCGACGCATAAATTTGCGTGCAAAAAACTAACAAGCTCAGACGCCAGGATGAATATACCGTTCCTAGCAGCAGTGGCCGTGGGCTACCAAGGGAGGAGGAGGAGGATAGTCAGGGCCAGAATTTTCACACCCAGAACCAGCCTTTTTGGGATGCCTGATGACCAGGTGTATGGGAGGTACAGGTTTCCACCACACATAATACTGGACCTGGTGAGTGAGTGGGAGGATGACCTCACATCACCCACCCTGTGCTCCCAAGCACTCAGCCCCCTGGAGAAGGTCCTCAATGTACTGCACTTCTTAGCCACTGGATCATTTCAGCGGACAAGTGCCATAGTGGGTGGGGTGTCACAGGCCACGCAGTCACGCTGCCTACACCAGGTCTTGAACATCATCATTGCACGCCCATCAGTCCGCAGGCACATATACCTGCCCAGAACACCTGCAGAAAGGCATGCTGCCGCCCTGGATTTTTACGGTGTGGCACAATTCCCCAAAGTGCTAGGTGCCATCGACTGCACCCATGTGGCTCTACGTCCCCCCAGGGCATCTGAGCACATCTATAGGAACCACAAGCACTGGCATTCCATCAACGTGCAGGTAGAATGTAATGCCAAGGGAATCATCACCTCAGTATATGCCAACTATCCCGGGTCCACCCACGACAGCTTCATTTACCGAATGTCCACCCTAAGCCGGGACCTAGAAGCTGGGCGGCATGGCGATACATGGCTGCTTGGTGAGTATGAATGCCACTGCACATGCATGCATGTCAGATACTGAGCAAGGTCACAACCCCACCAATGATACCCATCACCACCTCCACAGGGGACAGTGCCCACCCTCTCAGCCCCCACATGATGACGCCAATTTGGAACCCCACCACGCCACCCGAGGTAAGATATAACACAGCCCACATTGCAACCCGGGGCATAGTGGAGCGCACATTCGGAGTGCTTAAGTCACGCTTTCGCTCCCTTGACCGTTCTGGCGGGCAGCTGTTATACGCTCCCCCAGTAGTGTGCAGGATAATAGTGGCAGCATGTGTCCTGCACAACGTTGCAACACGCCGGGGCCTGGCTGTGGACATGGTGGTGCCCCCACATCCCCAACCACATGCACGCCCGCTGCGCATGGGAGGGGAAAGGGCACGGGGGAGGCAGCCCGTACAAAGCTAGTGGCTAATTACTTCACATAGAAATCACACCCCTGTGGAGTGCACACTGCCCTGGCACATACCATCTGACAATCAATGATGACTCAACCTGACAATGATCCTGAATGTCTGGAGAATCAACCGTCAAAACCATATCAGCCTGAGATTGTTCACCTGCAAGTGTTACAATGTGTGCATCCCTACCTAAACAAACACCACCAATGCAGTTTCGTGAAAAAACACATTCATGCAGCTAAAATGAATACCCACTTGCAAAATGCAACATGAGGACAGTGCCATGTCACCCAACCCATCCCCGGCACCACCACACAACACACCATGCCATGTCATGCTATGTGCGGGTAAACAAAGTAATCCCCACAACATGACACAAGTGTCACAAAGTACAGTGTCCCTAATTGAAACTTGTGACACCTGAAATGCTCACAGTAATGCAGGACCAACAACACACTTCAGCAGGTATTTAGCAATAACACTTATCAGCTACTGACCCTCAAAACTACCATTAACATGACATTACGAATGTAAGAAATTAGTAGTCTCACCACCTGGAAATGCCTGCACTCCCACCACTTCCAACTGTACAGTGTTGCCGCCATGTAGAGTTGTAGGTGCACTGCTGTCAACATGGATTCTATCTCCAAAGCAGAGGGCCTTGTGTAGACATGAGGAAAGGACCTGCAAATTAGGAGGTAGACATGGATGATGAGTTACACATCTATGCAACATGCAGTGTACAACACAACAGCAATATGCACTAGGAATGTATACACAGTATTGACTAGACTACCCACACATGTAGTGGGAGTCCAATGTCATCATGTACGTCAATGTCACTTGGGCACACCCTTTGCAAGCCCATGGAAACGGGAAGCAGGAGGGGTGTGTGTGACAAAAACCCAAGCATCTGAACCAAATACATGACAAGCCTGCATGTGCCCAGCCACAATGCAGCGTATGCCCACGGGAGCCACACAAGGCAACACACTGTCCCAAAAAATAAAATAAATAAAAAATAAAAAAATAAAAAATGGCCATTAATGGGCCCGGGGCGTTTGGGAGGCCACCCAGGAGGTCCGAGGACCGGGTGCACACCAAAACCCACCTGTGTGGATCTTGCGAAAAAAAACACCTCCATGGGCTCATGGCCCACACGGCTACCCTATTGTGGGAGTATCACTGCTGTCCCTATTCTCACCCTGTGCAGCTGCATCCGGAGGTGGTGGCACTATGGGAGGCAGCCCACGCAAGCCCCTAGTCTGTTCCTCCATGGCTGCAAGCATGCGGGTGTGGTAGGTCTCATTCTGGAGGATGAGTGTGCGGAGGTCCCCATGCAACAACTCACGGGATGCCCGGATCTCCGCCCTAGTTGCCTGCATCTCAGCTGAGAGCGTACGGGTGAGACGCTCCAGCTGCTGTTCTGTCCTTCGGTTTGTTGAAGTCTCAAGCTCAACAAGAGTCGTCGTGAGGTGAAGGAGTTGAAGCCTCAGGGCTTCCCTGTGGCCCTGGGACTCTATGGAGATGGCTTCCTGCAGAGTCACCAGTGCCGCCCGCCTGTCCCTGTTGGACGCCAACATGTCCTCCATGTGTGACTGGCAGATGGAGTCGGTTGCCTGCTGTAGTCGCTCCATCAGCCTTTCGGGGGGGACAATGATAGTGGCCACCCTATCCATGGCCTGAGCCATCATCTCTGATGATGCTGCCTGTTGGGTTGCCATACCGTAAATGGATTGCTCCCATGCGGTATTGCCAGGTGGCGTACGGCCACCACGTCGGCGGGCACCACACCTGTCTGGGGCAAGGCGAACTGCGCCTTGCTGTGCCGGCACTGCCTGTGGCTGCAGGACTGCATTCCCCCTCTGATCTGCTGGCCCAGGAACAGGATCAGATGTCGCGGAGTGTGACCCTGCATCCGTAACCACCAAAGGCGTACCTGCCAACACTGACATCCCCATTGAGGGTTCTAACCCTGGTGCAGGTGGGTCGGACAGAACAGAATCCCTCCCAGGAACACTCACCTGCGACGGCACGTAGGTCTCATCATCCGAATCAACACCTGAGTACAGCTCGGGGCAGGTGCAGCCAGAGACACCCCTTGAGAGTATGACCTGCAGCAGTTGTGGGTTCTCACCCACCACCACACCACATCCCTCACTGGTGGTCGGTCGGCCCTCAGACCCCTCCTGGGCCTGCACCATCTCCACATCCCCAGCAGTATCAGGTGTGTCTTCCCCTGCAAAGACATAAAAGAAAACAAATGGAAACAGGCATTAGCACCATGGCACACAATGAGGGCTGAGAAGCAACAGAACCAGTACTTGATTGACACATGTCCCACATGACTAAAACCCTCCCATGCATGCACCCTCACTGCGTATGAAGGGGAGGCAAATGGCACACATTGATGACACCAAGATGGAAGATGAACACATTTGCTGTATGCTGCCTAGCAGTGGCATCACACATTGGCCTGTGATTGCCAGGTGAAATACACATGCCATCACACAGATGGCATGTACCATTGCTATTGAGTGAAGATGGAGAGGAGGGCAGCACTTATTCATTCAGTCCAGTTCCCTCATGTAATAGCTTTTCTAATTCAAACAGGTCTGATTTTTCACCTGGAGCTGCCAGTCCAAAATGGTTCGATTGCACAGGGACATGTCTAAACAAATGATATCCAAGTAACAAAGTCACTCCACTTTACCATAGCCATGTCAGACATGTGACTAGAGGACTGAGAAATGCCTAGTAAAAGTGGTATAATGCAAACAATCTGCCTGAATGAACAGAGAAAAATAAGCAACAATGTTGTGGCAAGGTGACACTTCAAGGGCAACTGGCGTGCTGTTGGGCTAGATGTCTACTGTTGGCAGAAGGTATACTGAAATGGCCAAATGCTGCTGCGCAGAATGTATTGCATGAAGCACATGGGTGACCCAAACAACTCAGGCGCACACACCCTCACCTGGCACACAAACAGAAGCCCTCACACACACACCATGCACATGGATGACACACACATGCATGTGCACTCACCGGACAATGCCTCATAATCTGGCAGATATCCCACGCCTTGGATCTGTTCCTCCGTGACGTAGGTCCCAGCGACTGACTCATTTGGAGTGAGTTCCATGTCTTCTACTGGAGACCCACCTCCAGTCACTAGAGTTGCGGCATGACTTGAGGCCAGCTTATTCTTTGCCCTGCGCTTTAGGTCATTCCAGCGCTTATAGCAATCATTGGCTGTGCGCCTCACGATTCCAAGGGCACTTACGATGTCCGCAACGGTCTGCCAGTGTGCCTGGCGTTGTGCAGGTGTGGTCTTGGATCCTGCAACAATGACCATTTCGTTATCATGTGCGGACACATACTCGACAAGTGCATTCAGTTCGGCATCCGTGAAGCTGGGCTTCCTCGACGGGCCGGACTGTGTAGCCGTGTCTGGGGCATCAGCCTGTGCCGGACGAGCACTCTTCCTCTTCTGCTTGGAAGGTGGTGGTGATCCTGAGTGTCCTACGCCGCTCTGGACACTATGGGGGGTGGGGGGGATTATGGGCGCCCTTGACTGGTCCTCCACACATGGGGGGACAGGATCACCCTGCAAGTAACGACCACGTCCCCTACCGGATCCACCACGGCCACCACTTGTGGCTCGTTCACCTTTGCCACCCTTACGGATTCCTCGCCTCCCAACCATGGCACTGATGTTAATGTGCGTATGGGAGTGGCTGTAAACTATTGTCCTGGGCAATTGGGGGTCAAAGGGGTTGGGTACCAGATGGTAATCGTACCCTAGTGCTCTAGCAAGGCTGAATGTGACCCCTGGGGAAAGATGACGGGTCACGCAACGCACAGGAAGCCCAAATAAGGGAGATAACGTGCACACAACCCCTCCTAGACCACGTGTGTGGAAAAATAAACCTGCACTACGCTGTGGCACCCAGTAACACAAGAATGAACGCATGCATGTCACACGCAGCATAGAATGACCTCTGAAGGGGTAGGCTACACACGGGGCAAGCACAGATGTTAGATATGTGGTGACTCACCGTCTGCCAGGAAAAAGAGCGTGAAAAAGAAGCACGTGTGCACGTTGGCAACACCCCTGCCAAAAGAAGAATTGTACGCTGTCTGAGGAGACAGGACAACAGTAGAAGGGAACGCTGTTTGAGGGAACAGGCCCAGGAAAACCAGAAAAAGAGAAAAAGCTGTCAGAGGTAACAGGGAGTACGAACTTGAAACGCCGTGAAGTAAATCTCGTGTGAAATGACAAGAAGTACAGATTTCACCCACTCGCTCTCCACGAAAAGCACGTACAAGGA
Source organism: Ambystoma mexicanum (assembly GCF_040938575.1). Classification (NCBI taxonomy): domain Eukaryota; kingdom Metazoa; phylum Chordata; class Amphibia; order Caudata; family Ambystomatidae; genus Ambystoma; species Ambystoma mexicanum. Next base: position 1,080,780,291 of record NC_090930.1, read on the forward strand.
AATAGTGTTCTACACGTACCTTTTATGCAGGCCCACACGTCCAGCGTCACTTCCGCGTGTACTCGCTAGGGCCATTTCCACCAATTACACGCTTTGTCACTTCCGCGTGTACACGCTAAGGCCATTTCCACCAATTACACGCTTTGAAACTCAGACGTGTCTTTCATTTTTTTAACACGCAACATTTCAAACATGTGCCATATTCAACGTGCACGTGACTTCATAGACGCGCATACGCTGGTGGCCTTTGGGCCAATGAATGTACAGACGTGTGCTGACGCGCTTACGCGCTAAGGGCCTTTCCTCGAATTACACGCAGACGTGCTGGATTTTCACGTGCAAAATCACTCCGTATCAAGCTGGCCACGCGTTCACACATACCGAAGACCACGCTCCTGCCCAGAAGGCCGAATTACTGCCCCCCAGATCCCTGAGCACGCTCCCACCTGCCATCTGCTGCTGCCTGACTGCCTGCTGCCCACATGCCCTGACATTTGCTGCCTGCACATCAGCCGGGGGTGCTGTTGCTGTGACCACCCCTGCTGGAACCGAAGACTCCCAACTGCTTTTCCATCGCCCCACAGCCCAGCCCCAGTACCCAGTTGCCCATCCACTCCTGCCTCTGGGGTTGCCATGTCGGGCACTGCAACATCTGGCACCAGTGGCAGCCCCCGGCCAAGGAGGCAGAGGGGCACCAGCTTCACTGCCACTGAAGTTGGTGTCCTGGTGGAGCATGTCCTGGGGCAGTATGATGCACTCTTCGGAAGGTTGCGCGCCGACAAGGAAGGACGGACTCGGGTCTGGATGGACATCGTGACTGCCATCAACGCGGAGGAGGTGGCAGTCCGCGACTACGAACATGTCAGGAAGCGCTGGGAGGACTTCAGGTCCAGGACCCTTAACAAGGCCCGGCGCCTCCTGAAGGCAGCGGATGCTAAGGGGCGCCGGGGCCAATTGTCGGAAGATCAGATGAGGGTCCTGGAACGCATATCCCCAGCGCTCCACGTCCAGGTCCTTGAGAGGCAGACCCATCTGGAGTCGAGCGGTAAGTGTACATGCATACTGATTGTAAGCTGTGCGTGTGGTGTGCCAGGAGTGTGCAGGTTGAACATGTATTTTTATGTGGGCAAGTAGGGGGGGTGTACAGGGCCGTGAGGGTGACACATGCGAGGGGTCTCATGTGTGACACATGGATGGTGCTTGTTTGTGTGGGCTTGCATGGCACAGGATGTGGAGGAATGATTGTCAGGTGTGACATGGATGTCGATCGGAACACTGCGACAGTTGGCGGAGGTGTACACATGCATGCAAGTTTGGTGGTGTGTGTGCATGTGTAGTGTACTCCCTATGTTGCATGTGATGTGTGGATGACCTTTGTCTGCTCATGCTGTTGTATGTGAATGGATGGTGCTGGCTGTTGCAATATGGCTGTGGTATGGCTCATGTGTGCAAGTTGAAATGACATGTGTGTTGGGGTTTGTGATGCCATGTCTGAGGTTTACCAATGCCACTCATGTATAACTGTCATGTGTGTATGAGTCCATTGTACAGTGCCCTGATGCCTGTGTTTTCTTTCTCCCTGTCCGCAGCGTCAACTGATGAAGAGGGCGGAGAAGGTGCTGTGGAGCACAGCGGCAGGGGTCGCACCACCAGCCGGAGACGCAAGGCCCGGATCCCCTCCCAGGTTCTGATCTCGTCAGGGAGTGAGGAGTCCGGTGCCGTGTCCCAGGCCGCAGCTGCCGAGGGGAGGTCCAAGAGGCGGAGGTTGGAGTTGGACTCCTCGGCAGCAGAAGGGGCAGCTGGGACCCCACAGGGCCCAACGGAGGAAGATGGCAAGGAGTCATCCAGGTTGGTGGGGGGTTTGGAGGAGGAGGAGGCCGTGCAAGCGACAGAGGCGGGGTCTGGAGGTGGGGATTCCACTGGTGCTAGTGGTGCAGTGCAGGATCAGGGACAGGAGGCAGCACAGGCCGCCGCGGAGGTGCCTGTGTGCAATCCTGTCCCTGCTCCTGTCACTGCATCCTCTTGCACCAGCGGGATGCCTACCTCCAGACCCGTTCTCAGGGAGGGGATTGGCTTACAACACCTGGCCTTCCTCTCCCTGCGAATGTGGCTATCCTGCACCAGGTTGAGCCTGTCCAGGGTGGGGTGGGGTGGCGTTGCGTCAATGGGCCATGCGAGCTGACCTGCAGTCTTTTCATGAATCTGCACGTCTTCTCGCATGGCTCGTTGACCGCGTTGACCCACTGGGACAGCTCACCAGGGCTGGATTCCTCCGTTTCCTGGACCTTGTTCCGACCCCCTCCTCCACAGAACCCCCTATGCCCCAGTTGTCCTCCATGCCATCTTCCCACCCATGGTTTACCTGGGTGCCCTGTGGAGCTGCCTCCGACCGTGCGGCCAGGCTGGTGGACAACAGATCCCTGCCACAGTCGGGAGTCGGACGTCCAGCAGGGGTGGCCACATCAACGACTGCACCCCTGCTGGAGGAGGATGTGCAGGCACCATCGGACAGGGCACATGGACAGCAGCAGCTGCAGCAGCAGGAGGCTGTAGGTGGGAGCCACGATAGCTCGGGGCCTTCAACATCGGAGGGGCAGGCATCGGCCAGAGGGCAGGAGGACCCTGGACGGGAAGTGTCTTCCGTGTGGCAGCGGTTGGGCCACGCCATAGATGCGGAGCGGCGGCGGGCGGAAGAGGCGTGGCTCACGATGGTCAGGGCGGAGAACTCCATGCGGCGTGCCCTGAGGCGGGCCGAGTGCCTCGAGGCAATCCGCAGGGAGTTGGAGGTGAACATGTTGGCGTCCCTGCGGACCCTCGGGGCCATGGAACAGGACCGCCTCCGGGACATAGACGAGGAGTTTGATGATGCCCTGGCCCGGAACACCACTGAGTGAGCCGCTGGACTGGCCTGCTGCCATTGTATATGGTTATTTAGTGATAGGTTTCCTTTATAGTTTATTTTTATTTGGAGTCGACGGACACTGCTCCACCTTTTGTACATAGTTCCATTTTGGTAGGTTTTTTGGTAGGTTTCATTTCTTCTGTTGGGATGATGGACCCTGAATACTTTGTACATAGTTGGACTTTGCATTTGGATATTTTTTTTACTATGAATATTTTTTTCCAGGGAGCAATGGTTTTCTATTTCTTTTTTCCCTTCGTTTCCTTTTGATGGACTTGAACTTTGGAAGAAATTTTTTTTGGATTATCATTTATTGATTTTAATTTGAAAAGGGACAGCCAGCTTAATTTTGTTTTTTTTTTCTTGTGTATTTTGTTTAATTTTGATTGCCATTACTGTTGTTTTTAATACATTATTTTGATTTTTTCATTCTTCAATGTGTGGTTTCGTCTCATTGTTTTCATGCATGTCATGATATGGGTTTTCAGGTTCACTTGCAACCATTGTGTGTGTGTGAGACACGTGTTCATTTACATTGTTTCCATTGGATTAGTATCATGGGTGCATTTAATACTTGGTTGTGTCTTTGGGCTCTGGTGGCTGGCCATGAGGCCCATGCTTGAGGACTGTCAGTGCCTGTGGGCAGGGGGAGACATGAGTGGGGGCCTGGTGGAGGCTGCCCCTGCACTGCAGGGGGGTGGGGGTGGTGGTAGACATGGGTGGGAGCCTGGTGGAGGGTGCCCCACGGGGCTGGGCGTGGGTGGGAGACATGGGTGGGAGCCTGGTGGGGGGTGCTCATGGTGGCTGGGGGGTGGGGGTGGTGGGAGACATGAGTGGGGGCCTGGTGGAGGCTGCCCCTGCACTGCTGGGGGGTGGGGGTGGTGGTAGACATGGGTGGGAGCCTGGTGGGGGCTGCCCATGGTGGCTGGGGGGTGGGAGTGGTGGGAGACATGAGTGGGGGCCCGGTGGAGGCTGCCCCTGCACTGCTGGGGGGTGGGGGTGGGTGGGAGACATGAGTGGGGGCCTGGAGGAGGCTGCCCCTGCACTGCTGGGGGGTGGGGGTGGTGGTAGACATGGGTGGGAGCCTGGTGGGGCTTCCCATGGTGGCTGGGGGTGGTGGTAGACATGGGTGGGAGCCTGGTGGAGGCTGCCCATGGTGGCTGGGGGGTGGGGGTGGGTGGGAGACATGGTTGGGGGCCCGGTGGAGGCTGCCCCTGCACTGCTGTGGGTGGGGGTGATAGGGGACATGAGTGGGGGCCTGGTGGAGGGTGCCCCACACTGCTGGGTGCTGACATGAGTGGGGGCCTGGTGGAGGCTGCTCCTGCACTGCTGGGGGGTGGGGGTGGTGGTAGACATGGGTGGGAGCCTGGTGGGGGCTGCCCATGGTGGCTGGGGGGTGGGGGTGGTGGGAGACATGAGTGGGGGCCTGGTGGAGGCTGCCCCTGCACTGCTGGGGGTGGGGGTGGGTGGGAGACATGAGTGGGGGCCTGGTGGAGGCTGCCCCTGCACTGCTGGCGGGTGGGGGTGGTGGTAGACATGGGTGGGAGCCTGGTGGAGGGTGCCCCACAGTGCTGGGGGGTGGGGGTGATAGGGGACATGAGTGGGGGCCTGGTGGAGGGTGCCCCACACTGCTGCGGGGGGGTGGGGGGTTGGAGACATGAGTGGGGGCCTGGTGGAGGCTGCCCTTGCACTGCTGGGGGGTGGGGGTGGTGGTAGACATGGGTGGGAGCCTGGTGGGGGCTGCCCATGGTGGCTGGGGGGTGGGGGTGGGTGGTAGACATGGGTGGGAGCCTGGTGGAGGGTGCCCAACAGTGCTGGGGGTTGGGGTGGGTGGGAGACATGAGTGGGGGCCTGGTGGAGGCTGCCCCTGCACTGCTGGGGGGTGGGGGTGGTGGTAGACATGGGTGGGAGCCTGGTGGAGGCTGCCCCTGCACTGCTGGGGGGTGGGGGTGGTGGTAGACATGGGTGGGAGCCTGGTGGAGGGTGCCCCACAGTGCTGGGGGGTGGGGTGGGTGGGAGACATGAGTGGGGGCCTGGTGGAGGCTGCCCCTGCACTGCTGGGGGTGGGGGTGATAGGGGACATGAGTGGGGGCCTGGTGGAGGGTGCCCCACACTGCTGGGGGGGGTGGGGGGTGGGAGACATGAGTGGGGGCCTGGTGGAGGCTGCCCCTACACTGCGGGGGGTGGGGTGGGTGGCAGACATGAGTGGGGGCCTGGTGGAGGCTGCCCCTGCACTGCTGGGGGGTGGGGGTGGGGGTGGTGGTAGACATGGGTGGGAGCCTGGTGGGGGCTGCCCATGGTGCTTGGGGGGTGGGGGTGGTGGGAGACATGAGTGGGGGCCTGGTGGAGGCTGCCCCTACACTGCCGGGGGTGGGGTGGGTGGGAGACATGAGTGGGGGCCTGGTGGAGGCTGCCCCTGCACTGCTGGGGGGTGGGGGTGGTGGTAGACATGGGTGGGAGCCTGGTGGGGGCTGCCCATGGTGGCTGGGGGGTGGGGGTGGGTGGGAGACATGAGTGGGGGCCTGGTGGAGGCTGCCCCTGCACTGCTGGGGGGTGGGGGTGGGAGACATGAGTGGGGGCCTGGTGGAGGGTGCCCCACAGTGCTGGGGGGTGGGGTGGGTGGGAGACATGAGTGGGGGCCTGGTGGAGGCTGCCCTTGCACTGCTGGGGGTGGGGGTGATAGGGGACATGAGTGGGGGCCTGGTGGAGGGTGCCCCACACTGCTGGGTGGGGTGGGGGGTGGGAGACATGAGCAGGTGTGCAGGGTAGTCCCCTGTTTTGTGGGCTGCCTGCAGGGGCCGTGGAGGGTGTACAGGGAACACCTGTGAGGACCCACCCAGCCTAATCGCGTGTGTAACTTCCCGTGCACCCCTGTAATACACGTACCCAGCCAAATCGCGTGTGATAATTCCCGCGCACCCCTGTAATACACGTACCCAGCCAAATTGCGTGTGATAATTCCCGCGCACCCCTGTAATACATGTACCCAGCCAAAACGCGTGTGATGATTCCCGCGTACCCCTGTAATACACGTACCCTGGCTAATCGCATGTAGAACTTCACGCGTACCCCTGTAATACACGTACCCTGGCTAATCGCGTGTAAAACTTCACACGTACCCCTGTAATACACGTACCCAGCCAAATCACGTGTGATAATTCCCGTGCACCCCTGTAATACACGTGCCCAGCCAAATCGCGTGTGATAATTCCCGCGCACCCCTGTAATGCAGGTACCCAGCCAAATCGCGTGTGATAATTCCCGCGCACCCCTGTAATACACGTACCCAGCCAAATCGCGTGTGATAATTCCTGCGCACCCCTGTAATACACGTACCCAGCCAAATCGCGTGTGATGATTCCCGTGTACCCCTGTAATACACGTACCCTGGCTAATTGCGTGTAAAACTTCACGCGTACCCCTGTAATACACGTACCCTGGCTAATCGTGTGTAAAACTACACACGTACCCCTGTAATACACGTACCCAGCCAAATCGCGTGTGATAATTCCCACGCACCCCTGTAATACACGTACCCAGCCAAATCGCGTTTGATAATTCCCGCGCACCCCTGTAATACACGTACTCAGCCAAATCGCATGTGATAATTCCCACGCACCCCTGTAATACACGTACCCAGCCAAATTGCGTGTGATAATTCCCGCGTACCCCTGTAATACACGTACCCTGGCTAATCGCGTGTAAAACTTCACGCGTACCCCTGTAATACATGTACCCAGCCAAATCGCGTGTGATAATTCCCGCGTATCCCTGTAATACACGTACCCTGGCTAGTCGCGTGTAAAACTTCACGCGTACCCCTGTAATACACATACCCTGGCTAATCGCGTGTAAAACTTCCCGCGTACCCCTGTAATACACTTACCCTGGCTAATCGCATGTAAAACTTCCCGCGTACCCCTGATATAAATGTTACCCACTTTGCGTTCCTTGTTTGGCAGCCCTGTAAACTGGTCCAGGGTTAGCGCAGCCCTTTGCGATGATATAGCGATTTTGATGGCTTTTCCTTGCGCGAGGGCGTTCTTGGGGGCGTTACTGGCGCTGCTGCAGGGTCGCTGCGATACTCTGCGCCACGGCTGGTTTGGGAGCCTAAAATCCATGAATACGCTGTGCGTGGAAATCGGTTTTGGCGCACGCGCCTGGCGCAGACAATTGCACGCGGACACTCTGCGCCAGCCGCTTGCGACACTTTTCTGCGAAATTCTATGAATTACCCTGATAGCCTTTTATTATATTGGGGGTGATTCCGAGTATGGTGTAGCCATGGGGCAATTAGCTCCATGACTGCCTCCCATACCGGTACCGAGTACGGTGTTGTTCTATGGGGACTTAACAGTCCATTCTGACCATGGAGGGACCGGTAAGTCCCCATTGAACAAACCATTTCCCATTCCCGTTTGAGCCCCTATAGGGCTCAATGGGAATGGGGAGGGCGCAAATAACGGGCTCGCGATTGTCAAGCCCACTATTTGCGCCGTGGTCCCTTAGCGAGACCTCGGAATTGAGCAGTAGGGTATTACCGGCACCAGTCTCCTTAACGGTGCCCGGTATCCCTTACCGCCCAACTCGGAATTACCCCCACTGTTAGATTAGATGATTGATTCTTGTTTGTATTGTGTTTGCACTATGCCCTTATATATTTTTATTTTTTATATATTTGAATTGAATGATGTATGAATGATGTATGATTTACACTGTTTTGTTTGTGCTTTCGTGGGGTATCACTCCGAAATAAAGGGAGACGACTGACTGAATGATATCACATGCAAAGGAATTATTTAGAGATGAAAGAGAATTTGGCCAGGAATTGAGAAGTGCACGTTTGCAAATTGTACCTTAGGTGACATGTAGTACACGCTGGTCGTGTTTTTGAAAGGCACGCTATTCGACATTGGAAGCCTGCGAATGCTTCTCATGCTTTAATGCTGCAATATTCCTTTTTGAAGGATGAGTTCTGAGATGGAAAACCATCTACGGATTTTAAAAAGTGTTCAATTTTGAGAATAATGTTGCATTTGCTACAGGCGTCCTTGCCTTGGGAGATGAGTTAGAAGTGCTGCAAATACATGTTGTTAAATCGGTTACCTAATATAGGAACATTCACCTTGCAGACTGCCTGACACCATCATGTTTTATCAGTAAGCCTAAAGCGCAAACGCTGCATGTATCGTTCCTGTGCCTAGAGTGGAGCCTGGTGTAGAATGTACATTAGGAGATAAGTATTTGTCATGCTGGGAATGCATTGTAACCAAAACAACCCCTCTTTTCAGTTTGCACTCCACCTTTATTGTGTAAAGTAATGAATATTTAATTTCCATTGTGTGCATGCATATCATTTTTTTTAGTTCCAATTAATGAATATTGTTTAAATTGAAATTGATTCCCATTAATATTCATTACTGTTCCTCTCGAGGTAATCACATTCTATTTTGATGAGGATTAGGAACTAGAATTTCAGAACTCATCCAAACGAACGCAACACAAATAACAGATTTTCTCAATCTTGAACACAACTATTAGGTCTAAGAATAGAACTGACTCCCAAAACACTTCCTATTGTTTTGTTATTTTACGATCTTTCAATAAAATAAATATGGTACATTCACAAGGTCAGGGGGCGTTGTGCTTTAATGAAAATAGTATCAGTAAAGTCATCAATGTGGTGAAGAAAAGCATGATGCGAGTGTCCTAGGTAGGCAAAACAAGCCTCGTATAAAGAGAATGCAGTTAAGGCAGTTTGGCACACCTGCACATGGGCAATTAAGGGGCATCACAGGGTATGCACGTCCCCAGTGGGCAGAAGAATGCCCTCAGTGCTGGAGCAGTGCCTACACCAATTTCCCCAGTGCATGTAGTTCCTTATAAGAGGTCAAGAAGAGGGAAAACACAATATAGATAGGAACCTTTTGAAACGCTTCCTCCACTGATCGTCCCCAAATAGAAATGTTAGTGCTTGGGGTTTGTGAGTGTGTGTGTGTGTTTGTGTGTATGCACAGTTTAGTGCATTGATGGGTTTGTTGGAATCTGTGTTCATGTGTCAACATCTGTGTGTTTGGTTCTATGATTATATGTGTGTGCTTGGGTGTCTGTATGGCTGCAGTGGAATTTTGGCCCATAATTTCATTTTTAGATTTTGTTTAAATTCTTCTCCCAAATTATCACTCGCTCCAATGCAGGTGAAACAATCAACGCGGTCACGTGTTTATACCTCTCAATCAATCGAACCTCCAAACAGGGGTAGGCCAAAAGTCCGTGCATGGAGAACATATCAAGTAAATGAAGATGAGCAGTTTCTGGAGGGTGTGGTTGGTTTGATTGGAGTATATGTCTAATAAAGTCCACTGGTGGCTTTGAAATGCATGCAAGATGAGTGGCACCTTCCAAATTATGGGATGTGAAAGGTGTGCTCTTGGATGTTCTTCAAATGTTCATGAATGCACATATCCATTAAAAACTGCCCTCATTGAGGATGCACCAGCAGCATGAGCCGTGCTATTGTTTATTTTTTCACATGTATGCAGGTCGATAAGAACATCCCTTCAAAGGAAGAATACACATGAGTATAGATGGAATTTCTATGAGTCACAGTTCTTGCAGCACAACATTATCTTCTAGATCATTTAAAAGCACAATGATATCAAGCTGTTAAGAGTATGGATGTGGGGCCCATCACTTTCCAAATAAATCACTGTTTGTGATGAGCTGGAGCTGATGTGTGGGTGAGTTATATTATGGTCTAGGCTTCTGGTTCTATGTGACGTTTGTCAATAATCCATTTTGCAAGTCTGATGGGAGGTCATGTTATAAAATATGAATAATTTGGTGGTGAGATGTTACCTTTGCACTGCAATGTAAACGGCTCCGTGCCACCAAATTCTGGGGTGCAACGGTGCAGGGCAAAAGGTGGCGTGCTTGTGTGTACAGCGCCTTTTCCCGTGCACCTACACACTCCACTAAGCAAAGTGAGTAAACCCTGCCTGGCAGGTAGTGTTTACTTTTAATTGTGAGTGCCGATTGCCATGCTTGCAATGCAAGTGTGCTCACAATTACCATTAAACCCCGCCCAGCACGCAGACTTGTCGGGTAGGGATTAATTATAATTGTTCACGCTGCTTGCCATGCGAGCATGGGCTGTCCATGGATTAATCAAAAATAAAATAGCGAATTAGAAATGACCAAATTTATTTGGGTCGAAAAACGAAAATTACCTGTGCTTTTTTCCACTTTCTTTTCTTTTAATAACTGCTCACTTCCCCCTACCTTAACTTATACCCTTACCCCGCCCCACGTACTTTTTTCATAAAAAATTGAATAAGTTCAAACAAATGCATCGAAAAAAACTTGGTAAATTCGCCTTTGCTATTTTTGCATTCGGTTATTTCTACAGATACTACGAGCATGGCAGGCAGCGTGTACAATGGATCCCTATGGGGTCTGCCTGTTTTGTGCTGGTGCATAAAGCTGGTAGACCCCATAGGGAATTACAGCATTTGCACCGGCATGGACCTCCATGCTTGCACAAATGAAGGAGCATTTGTAAAACACAGGGGAAAGGGGAGGCAGAAACGGAAGTTGCATTTCACCCCTCCTCTCCGCCATACAAATTGAAATTGAAAAGATTCAAAATGGTGGGTAATGGTAATAGAAGGCAAAGGCATACAAGTCTTACACAAGGGTTTTACGCTTTCCATTATTGCTACGTCCCCATTGAACATGAGCCCTGTTGTCTTTGAACCTTCATTCAGTGGAAGATATACAAAGGATCTCTTTCACTCACTTTTCCCCCGCCCATCTGCCTTTCCCTCACTGACACTCTGATGGACACCACTGGAATCCCTGTTCCTTCTCATATCCACTCACGTCCCCAGTCGTTCCACTCTTGTTTACTAGGGGACACCAATAGAACCTCTGCCTCTCTCTGTATGCCCACTTCCCCTCCCCACACCCTCGGTCCCCTGCGTTCTCCAGTCTGCTTGCCTCCTTCCCCAACCCATCCATTCCTTCTCAACACCTAGGCCATCAGGTCACTCCTCGTGCCACTGGACTTGGTAGATGCCGCTTGCCCCTCTCATCCCTGCCACCCGGTGCAGCTGTTCTCCTCCTCTGTCCCCTTCTGTATCCTACCTCACAGGCTGTATATCTGTACTGTTTTACACCTCTGTAAAGAGCTGTGTTACGTGTCTGTATTGGTGTATACCTTTGTAAAGTGCTCTGTTGCTTCTCAAAGCTAGGTTTGCACTCAATAAATACTATAATAATAATAATAATAATAATAATAATAATAATAATAATAATAATCCTCCACTTACTGTTCCTCCTTTATTGCTGGCCCAGCCCACCCTGTCCCCTATCACTGCCTTGTATTGATCATTTCATGTGTGTTACCTGTTTAAAACCTGTTGCCCAATACAATGTTCACACCAGGTTTCTATGTATGGTATGTCAGTACTACTTAGAGTAAACAACAAGTTTTTTAGTTGGATCATTTCATCTGTTGGTAGCAATGTTACCTTGTGATTTCATGCCATGTCATTTTGTCTTTCACTGCAGACCTCTTTTATTTTACTACTATCCTATTTATATTGATGCCCCCTGCTGGTCGACAGGTATATCGCACGCCTTTGTATTATTTGCATTGCATCTATTTCCTTGAACCCTTCAACTGCTGGGCAATTATGCATGTCTATGCAAATAGGACGAGCAGAACTTAACAGCCACAGTCCCACCAACGCAAAATAACCCAGTTTAAACACAAGCTTAGGGTTATTCTCTTTCTTCTTTCTTTTCACATTAGTTAGGATAGTGATAAGTTAGCATGGGTTTTGGATAAAGGGCTGAACTTGTCTTTGTGAGACATCCTGACAAGCTACAGAAAACCCTCTCAGTTATAGGGAGTATACCTGGTGCCTTTCTGTATTCACGAATAAAGTGTGGGTCAACCATGTCTTTGTGTCCATCTCCTATGCCTGATGGAACACACTGTACTTTTCATCTGATTGCCAACACCCTCTGCCTCAACGAGTACCTACGGGTGATGTATTTCTTTTTTTCATTGACATGTCTAGGGAGAAAGTAACTGCACCTCTTCACTCTCACCTTGCTGCGACGTAAGATGGAAACCATGCTGCCCATAGTCAGGGGGTTTCGTTAGCAGAGCACATGGAGTTCTTAGAGCATGTTGTATTTCTTATATATGCTTCGATGAGCTTCACACGTGCAGCCTTTCTTTGTAAGGTGGTCAATGCCTTTTTAAATTGACCTTTTATATGTAATTGTCATTTAAATTGTTCATTTTGTTTACCCACTAGCAAACGAAACACAAGAACACTATATGGGCTAAATAGAATTGAATGTTATGTATATTTGAGTCATGAGCTCTTTTTAGTTCACTCTCCACAAACAGTTGTAGAGGCATCCCTGGCTTGTAACATTTGAGGATGCATACATTTTTTCATAAGGCTAATGATCTGCGTGTTTTTTGTTCTCTCTTTGTGGTCTTTGTCATCTCTGTCCTCTGCTCTCTCTCTCTACTTTGCTCTCTCTCTCCTTCTGTCTTACTAAACAGTCCCCCCGTTGATATTTCTGACTCTCTAACACTCTCCCACTTTATGTCTCTCTCTCTCTATCTCTCCCTATCTCTCTCTTGCTGTCCCTGTCTCTCTATATCACTCCCTCTTTCTCTAAGTCTCAATCTCAATCTCTCTCTTTCTCTGTCTCTCTTTGTGCACTCCCTCTCTTTCACTCCCACTCTTCGTCTCATTAAACTGTCTACTGTTCAATGTTTCTTGCTTTTGAAACTTCTTTGAAACCCTGTTGATGCATTCATTGAATTTGGCTCAAACTACCAGCTCGCCGCTGTGGACAACTTCAAACTGCCACATCCCTGACAATACATTCAACTCTCAGCATCTTCACATCGACCAAAGCTCCATGGTTAAACTAACCTTGGTGTGCTCACTGGATTGCATCACACAGACACTGCCTTTCAACAACACAGAGCTACCACTTCGAATCGACTCAACGCCAGCTTGCCGCTTGTTCACTGCACCTGAAACTGGTTTGACCAGCAAAGACGGTATCCTGAACCCCCAAACTGCAAAGAACTGAGAAAGGTATTGTTTAGAGGCCCTGAGCCCTTTGTCTACTTTTGGGATCCTAGAGGTTGTTAAGCAACACACTTGCTCCGTTTTCAACAAAGACCTATACTGTCTGGTGACATTGTTTCTGTTGTATTGCCTTTCACACCTGCTACATTACCCACAGTGTTTACATCTTATACATAAGGCATATTCTGTATTCTTTCCAAAGGGGTTGATTTTTGTTAGTGTCTTATATTACAGTTGATTGATGTGTTTAATTAAAGAATATTATTTGTTTATAGAACTTTGATTGGACATTCGTTTTTGGAGGAGTATTGCACTGTTGCTGTTTGAGTTCCTACTGTTATCACATTCACACCCATCATAAGAGTATGGCATGCTCTTTGCCCCCATTACCACAAAAGGCAAAGGAGTTATATGTCTTCATTGTGACTTTTTACCCCTAATGACAGGGATCACTGATGAATTGTAGTAGTGTGAAGGCTGAGTAGGCGGTTTATATCTTCACACTCCTGCAGGGACATTCATCATTTTGTCATATCCACAAATTTCTGAAATGTATGCCACACTTGATGAACTTATTATATATTGTTTTCTCAGAAAGGTGCATGGCACAACCTCTATGAAGCAAAACAAAAAAAAAAAAAAAAAGAAAACAAAAATTAATAGCAGTAATATTCAACACTGAATACTGAGATCAGGAAAAAGAGGCTTATTCCTGTGTCTAGAGTAGGGAATTTGTCTAAGAGGATATATTTGGAAATCTAAATACTTTGTGCCTCAGAAGTTGGGGTGTAACTGGAAAAAGTAAGGGTAACAGAATTACCACTATGCCGAATAAGGGTACCAGAAAATCAGTGCTAATTCGAGCGGTGGATTAGCCCCAGCAGAATTAGCGCACTGTGAACCAGCAGAATCAGCCCCGGTTGCTGGAAACCGGCAGAATTATCAGCACAAACAAAAAATCCACCATCACAGATTTGAAGTGCATCGTCAATCACCTACATCTGCGTCTGCAGCCAAATTGGTGTGACTGAAGGAGATTGCTGGCTCTGATGCGTTGAAGCAGTTTTGTGGATACTGATATCACAAGTATCTTACGTAGGAAGGGAAGATCAGTGATAGGGCAGTAGTTGCTGAGGACATGAGGGTCCAGTATTGGTTTCTTGAAAAGTGGGAGGATTTCTCCAGTCGTGAGGGTCGAGGAGAAGGTGCCTTGAGTTAAGGAGCTGTTGATGAGTGTCAGGTAAGGCAGGAGTGCTTCAGTTAGAAGGGTCTTGAGTATGGAGACAAGGAGGATGCCATCCGTCTATGATGTGTCCTTAAGGGATGCTATGGTGGCAGTGAGTTTCTCCATACTCAGTGGCTTGAAAGTTGTCCAGGAAGTTGTGGTTTTGTGAGATGGTATGTGTATTGTGCTATCAGTTGGAGCTGGTTTCCATGTGTTGGTGGATCATGCTGTTCTTGTTGATGAAGAAAGAGTTTTTGGTGGAAGTTCTTTCGATGGAGTTCGGAATGAGTGGGTCAAGCAGTGCTTGATGGCTTTGAAGAGGGCTCTGCTTTCATTGTTGGCCTTCACTTTGGTGTTTTGATAGTAGTTGGTCTTGGCTGTGGTGATCAGTCATCTGTGTATAGTAGAGAGTTCCTTGAGCAGGGCAGGGTTCAAGGTTGGATGCGCAGCAGGACTTTCACCAAGTCTGTTCTTGTTTTCTGATAGCTCATTTGTCGAAATTGAGTTCTTGCGTGCATCAGGGTATAGAAGGTTTAGGCATCAGGGTGCTTTGTCTCACTAGTGCATGCAGTTGACATTGTTTAGGGGGTGATGTTGAGTTCTTCAGAAGGAAATTACAGTCCTGGTTTTTCAGAGATAGGTCAGCCCATGTGATGCTGGGGACCAATTTCCTGAAGGAGGCAGGGACGGATGCCTTGTATGCCAATAACTGATTGAGAATTTCTTCTGGGCACATTGATTACACATACCTTAGACAATTGTGTAGAGTCACATATTAAATGTGTCACGTTGCCTCAAAAATGAATGTCCTCACATCTGTACAAGTTATAATATGATTTACATTGTCTAACAAGAGACACCCATGCCCTCCCACCACCCTCTATCCCCAACACCGATGCCCTCCCACCTCCTTCTATGCCCAAAACCGTTCCCCTGCCTCCACCCTCAATTCAGAATGTGATCTTGGAGTCTGTTCATTAGTCATACTGCATTTTTCTTGGCCAGAAGGCAACTTTGGTGTGTGAGTGGCAGTGAGTAATGACCACTGATGGAGATTTCCTGCTTTGGACCCTTCTGTTGAGGAGTTGTCAAGGCCTGGAGGTGGGATCCTGGAAAAATGCAGGACAACTCCAGACCCATCACTGACAGTTGACAAAGAGCCTGTGTTGGAGACCGATTCGGCTGACTGGTGCTAGTGGTGGCCAGAGGTACTCCTGCTAGACTTGATGCAGGCTCACTGCTGAGTGTTGTTTGAAGGATGGCTCAACTGGCAAGGTAGTTGCCTGATTGCCAGCTAAGGTGGTGATGGTTGCAGCATCAGATGTGGGGGCTGGCAGCCTGGTGGTGGAGGGTGTTGCAGATGTTGGAATGGGGGTGGAAATGCCAGTCGAGATAGCACATGCTTCTGTTTAAACGTTGGTTCCTACTTTAATGGCTGGGGTCTTGCAGCAGCTGCCTGATGTATAGAGTGTACGGGTGGCAGAAGAGGTGCTCGGGTGGTGGTGTTGGCTGCTGCATTAACAGTTACAGCATGTGGAGGTCCTGCAGAACTGACACCTTCACACTGGCTGCCTTGTTTGTCTGTAGTGAGAGGAATGACCTTGAATCAGATGTCACATGTACTGGAGAAGGTGCATACAGGACACACAGGGAATGGGCAGTGGCATGGGTTCATCTACGTATGTTAGAATTTATGGCTGTCTTGTGCACAGTTCACTTGGTGAACAAATAGCAATGCACCTTCCACATGACTTGGTCTATGAATGATACAGAAGGCGTGTGTGTCACTATCTTGGTGTGATGACTAGGGTGTGCCCCCTGGGTTGTTTGCATACGTTGCTGCAGTCCTAGGTTTACTTTTGTATAGGGTGTCTGTCCAACCGTATAGGACTTGGAATGCTTGTGAAAATTCTCTAATTCCTTTTTTGGTGGTGTATGGCATTTACTTTTTTATTTTATTAATTAGTGATATTATTTAATACAAAAGTGCTCCACTGTACACACACATACAAATAAGAATACCAGAAAATGCATCATAAAAAAGAGAAATATCACATTTTCTAAATCTAAAAATGAAGAAGTTGGAAGAAGTTATTTACAAATATGTATAACTAACAGTTAGTATCTCATATTCATATTACTAAGTGCAACATTATAAATACATGTAAAATCACCCAATGATGTAGAGCTATTTGCCACCATTAAATCTGACCAAAGAGTAGTATCTCCCTCCAAAGAATACAAATCTCCAATCTGTCTTAAATGATGCTGCTTAGCATGTTGATTGGCTACACAGGAGAGTTGTCTCCGCATGCCTATTATTTTTGCATAGCCGACACCTCGGCTCATTCTCCTCCAACTGGATATCATGACCCATGCATTCTAAAGTGTAGAGGAGATTGAATGCAAATCGCAAATAAACAGATCACACTCTAAAACAAGAGAACAAAGAGATATATTTTGAACGATTGTTTCGTTTCCTTGGAAAGTTACTATATTCCTTGTAGAGGGAATAAGAGCTCAACCAATCCACAGTCTCACACCAATCTTGATTGAACAGCATCAGCTTAAACCAATTCAGAGTTCTCCGTGAGATTATTCTCATCTAGTGTAACAAACAGGAGGTCACCAGGATCAGGGGACAATTTAAGCTGACAATGCCTCTGCAATTTCAATAAAGTAAACATAATGTTTCACAAAGTGAATTAATATAATTATAAAACAACCTACAAAAATGTGGATTCCACACAGAAAAATAATTCATTGAGTAAACATTACAGTGAATGAAAAACGGTAACTATTTTGTACGTATTTATAACCATTTACATGCTAGTTATTCTGAGTGGAAAAAACACCATATGTGATTCGTTCATGTAATGACAGTAACAGATGAAAAAAAAGTTACTTTTACAAAAGGATTATACAAAAGTAAACAGCACTAATATCTCCTTCGAGAAGCATTGGGTACTGAAATAGATCTGTGGTGTTCAGGACTACTACTCACGTATGTACATACAACGTGTTTCGGGCATTCAAGCCCTTCATCAGGTATGAGATATAGATGAATCTTTGCAAGACATAGATAGACAAAACAATGTCAGTGATATGTTCAATAAGTATAATATTGCTGCCCTAAGAGTCAAGTAACTGATAATGACTGGCCTGTGTGTTCACAGTCTGTTCTTAATTGGACGGTTTAAATGTTGAATTGGCGTTTTCATCAAATAGCAAGACTTCTATGCCAGTATAGTGGATACTGGAAAGGGAAAGTAAAATAAATGCAACGTTTACAATGAGTGAGTTTGGGAGTAGATGGCCAGTCATGGGACCAGTCGCTGTTGATAAGCTCTGTAGTCTCTTTAGCTTAGTGATATGAGCTTTGGACTTGGATCTTAGATCACCTTACAAGGCTGTACGCGACTACTTGTATATTAGAATTAAGCCAATGTATCAAACAGAGTGGCTGTGTTAGAAACATTCTCTACCAATTCCTCCAACGCATAACCTTCAGCTTTCTTTTCCGTGAAAATGTATAATTATTATAGACTTGCTCCCATTGACTATTAGGTTGTTATCATCGGCATAAGATACAAATGCTGTCAAACTTTATAGTAGTCCCACAGGAGTCAAGACAAAGAAAAATTAATCATCGGCTAAGGCCAACCAGTATATTTTGGCTGAGCGGAGCCTAAAAGGGGAAGAATTGGTCGACTCCCATGGACGATTATGTCTGAGAGATAGATGTTAAAAAGAAGGGGCGTCAAAAGGAACCCCTGTCTTAATCCCACTTAATCCCACTGATATTTTAATAGGCCTAGAAAGGGAGCCATCCTTTGAAATTCTATTACGGACATAGGTATAGTGATGGAATAAGGAAATCAGCTTAACTAATGCCAGCCCCCCACCCCCACACCAGAAATGTATGCCACAGTTTGAATCAATTGACTGTCTCAGTTGCGCTCTTTAAGTCCAAGGAGGCCATGTACGCTGACCAAGAGTGCCCTTGGAAACCGAAGCCCTAACTTGGGATAGAATGGTGGCATTGTCAATCCTACTTGTTTACGAAAGGCAATTTGGCTATAGGCTAGAATGTTCAGTTTGCTTTCCCACCACTTCAGCTCCTTCAGGAGTATAGTGGCAATGATGTTACTGAAATCATCTAAAAGGATGATAGGTCTATAGATTAAAGGGTTAGACCTATCACCCTTTTTGTGTGGATTGAAATTATGTATGCTAAAGTCCAAGAAGCAGGGAAAACACCTGTGTCCAAAATATCTCTGAAAAGATGACATAATATGGATGCCCAGAAATCGGGAAAGATGTGAAACATTAAGTTTATGGGAGCCAAACTATCAGGATCAGGTGCCCTCGACCCCAGGCTTTTCCGAATGATCTGACCAATGTCTTCTGGATCAAACAAGGTCCAAAATGACACATTTTGAAGATCATTTGCAGGGTTTAGTGTCGCATTTTCTTTATACTCCTTGAAAACACTTGCATAATTTGATACCCATGTATCATCGCTGATTACAGATGATTTGCCTCATAAAATGGAACCCCGCTTTGCATACTTTTATTAAGACACTCAGCAATAGTGTCCTGGATCCTCGCACAAGAAAAGAGAATGACATTGTCATCCTGATAAAACAGCCTCTTAATTAGCTTTTGGTACATTTATACTGAAGAGAGGTATTCCATCTTACACTCAGTCCTTTTTTGCATAGCTCTATAAGGGGTAGCCATTTACAGATTTCTAGTTTAGTAGGGAGAAGAGTCACAAAAATTGTTAGTGGGAAGTGATCGCTCACATTAATTTTCTGTATGGTTAGCAGAGAGCAAAACTTAGCTAATGTGATAGAAATAAATATGTGGCCAACCCACAAAACGGTTTGCCACCGAGACCATGTGTAAATCTGCTTCTCATTCTCAATATCCTTAGGCAGAAGGAGAGAGAGGTCCCACATCTTAAAGAAATCACACCACAGTCCACCCTACAACACTGCCCTAGAATTCCTGTTTTCTGTAGCCCTTATATTTGAATAACAAAAATCACCCGCACAATCAGAATGAAAATATCCCCCAACTACAATATTGGCTGCATGACCAGACAAAGTTTTCATTACATTACCCACCGCAATTAATTTAGTTGGTTTTCAACTGGGTTCCAATATAAATTTAAAATCAACATTTCTAGGTTATTTTCTAGCAGTTTAAGACCAATTGCCAAAATTCCTGCAAAACTGTTATGAAATGTAAAGGCCTCAGACTTTACCCTAACATCACTAGCTGTTACCAGACCTCTACCAAGGAGTGCCCTGTCTGCTTCCTGCGAAAAAAAACCTGAAAACCATTCATAGAAAAGGCAGACAAGTACATTGTCTCTTGAAACAATGCTATATCATAATGCCCTACTAAAGGCCCACAGTTTGCCAGCTCTAACAAAGTATTGAAACCACAGCAGTTCCAGCAAAAACACCGAAGTCCACTGCTTTTAAAGATTTGGATGGACATCTCTGGGGACGACATTCTTGCAAATGGCCTCTAAAAGCCAACACTAGTCCGTTGTTGTACCCTTTAGGCAGTTGATAATCCATAAAGAATTAATTGCAGCGGTAACCAGTACGGCTTTTATAGAAGAGCCCCCAGTATATTTGTGTTTGTCATACCCCCTGCTTTCACTACAATTGTGCACAAAACCATCTATTTGTTCTTGGTTAGCAAAATGGATCACATCGAAGCCCATGGTTCTCATGGTATCAGAATGCTCCCATACCTGTTTCACGACCAATCATGAATGAATTTTTGCAATTAATCTATTAAGGCCGGAATCACGGATTAAAATAACATCTATGTCGCCAGAGTGAAGTGATTTCTAAGCTGGAATCTCAGCAAAGATGGACAATAACTTGGAACGATTCAACTGCAGCAGACCCTTAGCCTGCATCAGGTTCTCCCATCCAATAACAGGAATAGCATAATCTAAAGAATGATTCAGAAACTGTGCAGTATTTTCCTCTCTATGGGCTCCTTCAGGCACACAATTCCAAGTTATTGCCGAAATAGGTTCATCCCCGACTATTTCTCTTTCTGAAGAGGTTAGTGCCACCGACATGTCAACTTCTTTAGATGTAGATATGAAGTTCATCATTTTTGGTTGAATTAACAAGTTGGCATTTTTACTTTTAGATTCTTACATTATTTTTATTTTTATGTTTTTATGTTTTTTATGTTTTTAAAGGGTTATGACTCGCCTTAACCGCAATAAAGACAGGTTTGTTGTCATCTATATTCTCCATGATTGTTGACAGGCCTCTGAAAAAACATTCTGGAGGAGCTATTCCTTGACCCTTTGACATTTTGGTACATTTTTAGATTTAGTTTTCTGCTCATGCCCTGCTCTTTTTTTCACAGGTCTTGTTACAGGCGGAGTCTCCAAAATGACAATAGGGCTATTAGGGTCATCCTGTGTGCTCAGATCTTGCTACACAGCCGGTGGTGAATGACAAAGATCTGGTGAGGCACTCAGGCGTGTGAAATTCAACACGGGTACACTCTTATAAACATTAGAGGCCAAATTGAGAAGTTTGTCCGCTGTAGTTTCAAGATCCAAGGTCCTGGTGGGAGTCCCAGAAATGGCATCCTCATGGAAGAGATATTTCTTGTTTCTTTCCAATCACTTCTCTTTAAGTAATGGGTATTCTGTGAAACGCCATCTTTCACGTTGTCATCCAGTCTTAGGAGCGATTCCAAGACCAGGTGTAATGCATCCACAGAGGAAGGGCTGAGAGTATTGATGTGTGTCAGAGAGTCTATCCTATTTCTCAATGGTGGACTGATGGGTGTCGCAAAAAAATAACCTGAGAGAGAGACTCTTGGAATCGGAAATTGGAGGAATACGTTTTAATGGTGACACTACCCCCATGCCGCTCCCCTGAATTTTCAATATCACAATCCAGAGGGTTGTCACTCATGTCTCGTAACAAGCGTAGAAAAGATTAATTCACCACCACTGAACCAGAAAGATCAACATAGAGGTTGTTAGAGATTGTTGCTAAGGGCGATGGTAGCTGCTTTGTCCTCGAGAACAAAGTTGACTCTGTTGGGCAAAAGTATGCAATTTTTGCATGCTTTTGTTCAAAAGTATTTCTATATAGTGGTCCACCCTCTCTATTTTTGACACTTGAGACGATTGGTTTGCCAGAACCATTGACCAGTACTTGTTCCGCTGCAGAGGGGCTTGCAAGAAGCTCCAGGAGTATCTCTTTCTTTGTATGAGGAGAGGGGGCACTCTGTAAATTATAGTGTGAAGATGCCATAATTAGCAATACACTAGATCAGACCACTGTCAGGCTTTATAGTAAGGCTCCTTGTGGTAGCAATAAAAACCAAAAACAAAGTTACAAGCAAAGTCACTCATTGTGAAGAAGGTGCGTCTCCCTAATTGCCCAGGTCACCCAAGGTACCTCAGCTCCTTAGTTTAGCGGTAGGAGATATAATTCTAGCTGCTAGGAACAACTTCAAGAACATAATCATCAGGTATAGACGGCTACCCCAGGGAACAAGTTCTTATACTTCACGCCCCAAAGGGATACCAAACTATTATCTTAAATACTGGGAGCCACAGGTTTAAGTCACGTATGTCAAATCTATGCATTATCTGTAGCTCTCTGCTGCTTCACTGATGGCGTCACAAGCAAAAACAACCTGCCCAATTCCAAGCATTGGTAAAACTTGTATGTACTAGTGTATTACCAGAGTAGTTGCATAAGTTCTCTCTACTAAAAATCCACTTTATCTGGTGTGTTGCTGTTGAGTCACCGTCCGCCTCCCCCACAGGTTGCTGAAGACTGTACTTTCCCAGTAGTTCCCGCTAGCACTTTGAACTACAGAGGAATCTTTAATCCCATACGTCCTCCTGAGCCTTAAAGACACAGGCTCACAGACTCAAACACCAGCTTCACAAAGACATCTGTTCTACAGATCAACTGCCGAAGATTGCACTTTGCACCGGTGCTTTGCTCCACAGAGAACTTTTTATCACACACTTCCAGAGCCTTAAGGACACAGGCTCATTGACTCGTACACCAGCTCCACAAAGACGTCTGTTCACCAGACCAACTGCCGAAGATTACATTACATACAGATGACAGTGCTTGGCCTTTCACTGTACAGATATGGCATTGAGACTGGCAAATATATGTGTTATGTTTTCCTTTTTACATGTTTGTGCATGTATTTTCTCCACCTTCATGGCAGCCATCTTATTTATTTATTTATTTATTTATTTATTTATTTATTTATTTATTTATTTATGTATTTATTTATTTATTATGTGTTGTTCGCTTCTTAGACACTTATACAGCAAGTAACATACTGTTTCAAAGCGCCCATAGGGAAAAGTAGGGAACAAGAAAGAGATACAATTGAATACACAACACAGGAGGGCAAAGGAGAAAAAGTATAAACCTACTATGCCTTTTGAGTATTCAGAACGTGCAAGTGCAGCAAGGAAGAGGGCAGAGGGGGAAGGTGCTGTAGCGTCAGCACTACATAAGAAAGTATTTTATTTCAATGAACGGGACACTACGAGGCATTGTCATTGAAACAAAATACGTTGCTCTTAGCACTTCGAGTTTCCAGATTGCAAAATTGGGGTGATAATAGCCATAAGCGCCTGTTACATCAGGGCCCGACCATTACCACCGGGTTCAGTCCATGGAATGGGTGCTTATATCTTAATTCATACATATACTACAATCTCATGTAGATTTTCAGTTGTGGGGGTAAATCTGTTTGACATTCTTCTTTGCTTTTATAACTGTGATCCAGCATCAGGATACTTTTGTTGATCAGCCACGTTACATGTAGGCACCCAATAATGCACTCTCCTGCAAAAGTAGATTCTATGACTTGACACATGCAATGCTTGAGTGTGGTGAAGATACACTATGCAAACATGAGTGCTATTTTCTGAGTCAATAATTGCTCTGGAACTATCGAAAACATTACACCCAATAGGCTGTTTACTTTATCAGCAGTGCAAATACACAATTCTGTTGCAGTGGTGTTCTTCACCTCACACTGTGTATTTGCAGAGAATCAGTGTGTACACAAAGAATACCATTGGGCATGAGGGTTTCAGTAATGGAAAGAAAATCAAACTGCGTTAATGCTAATCTAAACAAGCCAGTCTTTCAACTTTTTGAGGACTTCTCTAATATCAAGTTTAACAGTCTTTAAACATGGCTAAGTAAAAAAGAGGTAAGAGTTAAGGAACACTGTTGGATTACGTAGAGTTGTAATTGCCTACGGTAGAGTGAAAAGGTCACAGTGGAAAATGCAGACTCTTTCTGATGCACAGTTTTCCGCAATGAATATGCATTAAAGGGAAGGTTTGAACAAAACCTGAACCCAAAGAATTTCCATGGGTTTGCCCACGTTGAGCATGACTGTTTTTCCCAAGGTTCGAGATATGAGGGTTAGCTGGCGAAGAAACTGAGGGCAGTCAATTGTTGCAATTTGAAGTGGAAGGAGCAGTATAGGTTTCTTAGGGAAGATAGTTGTTATGTGAGAGTAGATCTGAATTGTAATAGGGGCTAGCTAGAGAAGGACAACAATATTAAAGACAACCACTCATTCATCTTGAAGTTGTACGAGAAGGAAAAAGCACTAAGAATCCTATATGCACTTAGTATGCACAGAAGAAGGCCAAAGTACTGCAAACCCCATGTACATTTAAAAGCTGGAAGAGAATGCCAAAGCACTGAGAACCACATGCACATTTATCATACAGAGAGAACATCCAAAGCACAGAGAACTAGTTGTGCATTTTGAAGGCAGATGAGAAGGACAAATCACTGAGAACCTCACATTTGTTTACCAGGCAGAGGAAAAGGCCAAAACACTGAGAAACCTCATGCAAGTTTTGTAGGCAAAATAGAAAGCCAAAGAACTGAGAACTCCACGTGTATTTATTGGATTATTGGAAGGAAGTGTGAAATAGATTAATTTAACATGTCTGAATCGACTGCAGGACACACACGTGACAGGAAATCAGAAATGGATTTGGGAGGAAAATGTCACTGGGGTGTTTTTCACATGCTTCAGCAGCACCTGCTAGCGTTGGAGGAGCCCAGATAATACGTGGGTCTCTAAATCTGGTCACACCAGCCAATCAGTGGCCGCACATCTCTTGCTCTTGCAAGGAACTAAGGTATCTATTTTCAATTATTCTGGTGCAGAAGGCAGAACTGTAACTGTGCAGTGGTTTTGAATATTCATCAGGTACCCAGGATGATATGATATAATAGGTTATTTATAACACGCTTAATACCCAGAGGTTTCTAAGCGCGGACCCGGGGATCAAACCTGTGGTGCTTCGTGTCGTCTTGCTTCGATGGCGAGCACGTTGCCACTGAGCTATCCCCCCAAAACCAGAAGGAGGAGGAAGTTAAACCACCAGCAACCAGGGGTGAAGATAATATATTAGAAAAGCAACAAAGAGAGTAATCCACGCATGAAAAAGAAGAGGCGATTCCTGAACATTCACCAAATCAGATTTCCTAGGATACAGATGATAAAGAAGAACATGACAAAGATTTGCCTTCACCCCCTAATTCCAGAACAAGATTCGGACACCCCATTTATACAATTACAGATATAAAGAGTTAGATCTAGGGACATAGCAAGATAATGCAGGCATTGACAAACCCAAGCAATGTCTAAGAGCATGCACAGTACACCGAAAAAAATTGTCTAATCCTTCCTCTAGGCCAGTGTAAATGTTTTTTCTCCAAAAACTATAATGAAAGTACAACTTTGTACTCAATCAGATCAACAACACCAATTTCTCAGTCAAAAGACCCCACAAAGCATTCACTGTAAAATACACTGAGTTGACTTCAAAAGGTTGGAGAGGTTGTCGCTAATTCTAGCCTTCCCCAAAAATGTGGGTTGAGGAGGTAATTCATGGCTGAAAAACAGCAAGCATATCTTGCCATGTGCCTTTTTATAGAAAAGGTGTCTTGCCAAGGGTAGCCTGGGAAAAAATGTGGGTGCTTCTTCACGTGGTCCCATTTGAGAGGTTATCAAATGAACGCCTGCTAAAAGGAAGGAGGATAGGACAGCCTCCAACCACACAACTGCAGGAAAAATCAAAATTTCTGTGCAACCATCCTGCAAAATAACACCATAGAAACGTGATGGATATTCACAAGCTCTGTTGGGAGAGTATTTTAGTGGCAGGAAATAGAAATCTCTTCTATTGGAAGACCACAGAACAGGTTTGTCTGTCTCACCAACCAGTGAATCCACCAAATTCTTTTTTTGCACTCTCCCGGTACACAGGTTCCTCCTTTATGCTACCCTGTGGTCCAGTCATCGAGAAGGGGGCAGGGTGGTGCATGAGCATATGCTTCCCCATGGCAATCACCACTAGCTCATTATCCAAGCTACACCTGCTGCCAGAGGTCACACAATGTACACAGTATAAGCCTGCATTCGTCTTCATTTTGTCTTGGCAGTTATCCCCAAATGGATCCACAACCTGAATACTACCACAACAACAGTGGTTTGCATGCTAATGGTGGTAAAGTGGTCCTGCTACTCAATGACTCCACTGCGCACCATGAACACATCATTGTGCAACAGCCTGAAGTCCTGATACTTTGAAAAGTTACACAAGGCAGTCTTACTTGGTTCAAGATAATGCACTGTCTTCTGGTAGATGTTGCATATACCACCACCTGCCTCCCCCTTAACAGTAACACCCGTTGTCAAGCTGAAATAGTTCCATCCCAAGGCAAGATGGGCAGTGTTGTCAAGGGTGAGGATGTATTCTTACCTGAAGTAACCATTTTGAGGAACGCCTGAGCACACCTTGTACTCCTCTGCACAGGCAGGCAATTTTGCAGTAGCCCCAGTCTCGACCTCCTGAGCCATCTGCGAGGGGGCAATCTTTGGCTAATCCAGTTGGTGCTCTTACATCCCCTGTGGTACCACAAAGTCTTCTTCCTCTACTCTGTAACCTTAATTTCACTGTTCCTCTGTGGCTATCTCTCCCTGACATTTCTGGAGTAACCCCTCAAACCTTACAAGTCTATGGTGAGGGTACTCAACTACCTTCTGCAGCTTGAGTGGCTCTTCAAACACCACTACTTGCTTCAAATTGGCAGTTACATTCTGTTGTTACTCCCTTGTCTACTGGAACAACATCCCAGTGGCAATGATGGTCATGCCATTGCTCTTGCAATACAAGAAGGAACTCAAAACCTTACTCTTCAGTCAATGCCTAGCTGCCATCTAGGCTCCTTGAGTTGATATGTCACATCCCACCTCCATTGTCACAGCATCCCATGTCCCAACTGTAATCCATCTATCCTTACCTCATACATTACATGTAAAGTGATCTGCTGCTGTGGTCTGTGTTATACAAACCACAAATACAAATACAAAGTAGATCCTTCTCCTCAATCAATGTCTGTCTTCCGCTCTTCAAACACAAATGCCCCTCCTCAACCAGAATCTCCTTGCTTCAACCACCATCACTCCCTCCTCAACAATTGTCTCCTCCCCTCCTTTTTTCCCCCCACAACTACTGTCTTTCTGTTCTCACACTTAATCTTAACCTCCCTATATCCTCCTCTTTGGGCTCCACTTCTCCTGTACCTCAAATTCTAACATAGAGGTTGATGATTAGTCCAGCTCTCCCTCTTCTCCCCGAGAACTTCCCCCAAATAAAAGACATGTTGCCTAAGGTGCCAATGTGCAAAATCTAAATGTGTCTAATGTTTCCATGTGCAAAATACTAAACAGGTGACAAAGACAAACAAGGGTATTCTCGCGAGAACCACACAAATGAAAAGTGTTATTGAAACAAACAAACAGTAGGGACGGTGAGTGAGCACAGCACAGGAAAACTTCCCATGTGTAAAGATAAACATTTCTCTATGAACACAGGAAAGGAATGGTTCCAGGAAACATTTATGTTTAGCTTGTCAGATAGCACAGCGAGTAGAGCGCTCACTTTGACATCCGTGCAGAGCCTGCTGATGCAGGTTTGAATCCGGGCAGGGCCAAACTCAGCCTTTCATCCTTCTGAGGTCAATAAATGAGCACCACACAACGTGGGAAATAAGCAGCGCTCAGATACCTGAGGGTTTGTAGCACTATATAAATGCACAAACAAATAAGCATGTTTAGGGTTGCATAAAGGGAAAAGGCTAAATTAGAAGAGGAATGTTTTTTTAATTTTAATGTGATGTAAAGTGGTCTTATATAGCACCCTTTGGTCATGTGAGGTACATTTACCCACTTATTCCCCTCCATCACCAATCTGCACTTCAGCAGTTACCAGCAGAATGGCTATGCTGGCTCCTTTGAGCACCATTGCCTTGCATCAGAACTGTGTTTTGCAGATGCAGAATGATGGCTGCACTGTCTTGCCAAGCACCTATGGGGCAAGATGAAACACGGAACACACCGAGAAAGGCTGCCAGTGTGTTTTCTTATGTGCACTAAAGAAGAAAATTGAGAAGCAGTGCTGTTTTGCTAGCTCAAAACTTCCCATTGAAAAAGAAAATATTTCAGGTTTAAAATGATGCTGCCCTGATGCTCTTTTCATCTGTTCAACATATACAGTTCTGATCCAGTAAGACCCAACTTTGCCCAGCCATAATCAAGTTGTGCTTTAGCAAAAGACAGCGTTTCTCACTGAATGACGGAAAAACGCTTGACTTTTATGCTACAAAATGTCAAAAATAGACGCTTCAAAAGAAACGCTAGCTCTTTGTGCATATGTCAATTTCAGTGGGCTTGTGCCTTGAACAGATTGCTGTGTAAGAGAAACTGACTAGGGCTGCAAACAATGTGTGAAATCCATTTGGAAGATAAAACCGAATTTGAAAGGGACATCCCAGCAGAGTTCACCACGTGTCAAAATGTGCTTTTGCAAAAAGAAAAATATCTGTTTTAAAAGTATAATGTTGAATAAGGCCCTGTCCTTGCCTAGAAATCTAAGGCGGTTTGGTTAAAATTAATATAATGTGTTATTCCAACAGCCTTGCCTTTTGGGCTCAGGAAAACTAAATAAATAAATAATTGCATTGGCTGTACTGGAAGCCACAGAACAGGTTTTTCCTGCCCTGTTTTCAAAGGACATTGCATCCCCCCAAGGAGACCAGCATCTGGTAGATCTGAATGGACCAAGGGGGTGAAGGTAACATGCCCATTAGACTTTGTGGCTGGGATCCAGCTTGACACAGAAGATTCTGGGATACCTACTTGTTACTTTTGGAAGTGACACCTCCCATCCACTGAAGCCAAGGAGCTCCAAAGACAAACTCCATGGAAACCCTGCACTACACTGATATTTGGTGATAGCCTGGGCAGAAATGACCATATTTGGAGGACAAAGGCCAGCCCATCTGGTTCAAAAGACTAGTTTAATTAATAAACTTAAAGGAATGATGCAGTCAGAAATATTATTGTCCCTATGGTTCGGCCATGTGTTTTTAACCATACGTTGATCGGTCATACAAACATTTCCTATGCACCTTACCATAGTTTTCGTCTTTTGTACACAATCGAAATCAGGCAGCAGGGCGCGGCCATCTTGTGATAATTTTATCAGTTGTCACATCGCCCGGGGTGGACTGCCTTTCCGGCACTAAATCATATCCCCCACCCCTGAGCCTGACATCACCAAATCATTGATATTCTCCGCCTTTCTCCCTGACGTTACTGGGCAGCGTAGCCAAACACATCCAGTCGTCACCTACGTGACTTGACACAGAACCCGGAAAACAACACACATCATCTCACAACACAGCGCGTCACAATTTGGAATATGAAACTGTACTTCAAAAGGAAATAGCAAGACTGCACAATTGGTAAAGTACATTTATTTCACATTAAATGCTTCGCCAACATTCGGCGATTGACATATTCAATCAAAAAGGAACTTTTTTTCTTTGCTCTCGACCCCCAAATGTTTATCGTGAGTCACGCGCTGTTCCTTTTGGGTACTCGTTTGGGGTAAAAGAAGCACTTTGGTTGCACGGTGAATTGCAAGGCTTCTGCATCAACTTGGCACTAGACCATCGTAAAGGTTGTTATGTTGCTCCTAATCGCTGGTACAGCGTAAGGGCATATCGGCCCTTGGCGATCCTCCCAAAAAAGAGTCAAATAAATCCAGTGATTGACATGTAACTGCAGCTAGTGGTTGAAGAAACCATCAGTTGGGGTCTGGAATAGATGACAGTCACAGAATGGCAGGATGTACCTGTTTGCAAAACATAAAAATAGAAATGTGTCTCAGTAGCTGATCTTAAAATTAATCATTGTACTTATTAGCTCAGATGTGACACAATGTGAACAGAGATAACACAACGTGGAAAGTACTCCTCTATTTGCTTCCGAGGATAGTGCAATGGAGTATGTTCAGCTCTAAACGTGATGCTTAAGCTGAGGCAACAATTCAAGGTGCACAATGTAATGATTTATTAGTGTTGAATCAGGGGGAACCGAGTAGTGCTCTACATGCATGTCAATGCTGGACTGCCCATGTGCCCCGTAAAAAGACCAGCACACAAAGGTTGTACTTGCGTTTCATTGCAATATGCCACACAGAACGAACAAGTACAATGTAACCCAGCAATAATGGTCAGCTATTGATATTTGGACTAGTTCTGGTATAAAATGGTCTAAAGTGAAACTTACATTATATTCGGCATTTCCATTCTCTTGGCGTAATGCAGACCGTAAAGCAGACACTGTCCGTGTCAACGGTTTTCATGAACTGAACTTACATGTGACTAAGTCCAGTGTTGGAATTGGACAACCTTATCATATCTTACGTTATTACACCTCTCCTTCGATTCAATCCCTTTCGGAATGGTCCCTGTCTCTCAACGTAAAAAAAAAAAATAGAATCTTATACTGTGTGTGCAACGTGCAGGCTTCCTCAGCTCGCAAGCAAAAATTCAAAGCTGGTGACCTTCACTCACAATGAACATACATTCTTAGTTTGCAACATCTCGTGTCAGCGCATCCATGAGAACTGGAATTGTGATGCACGGGCCACGGAGGAAAAATTTGGGGACTGTCACTGCTCGCTGTTCGTGGCACTGCTGAGGGGTAGGGGAAACTTGCAATGACAGAATGCACCCTACTCCAAAATTGTAATCGAGGAAACACAAAAACAGAGTCAAAGTGTGTCTAACAATACCCCCACCTCTGCTTATCTCACAGCCTCCTACCCCATGGCATGTTTTCACAGTCAGTACTTCTTGCATGCCTAGTATCTTATGTAGGTCTCATCCCTTTTGTGTGACAAGCAGTTATTCAGTGGCTTTGGGAACTATATAGTAAGGCAACTGCTGAAACCCAATGATTCTTACACACTGTTATCCATCTGGCCCTACCACGATACATGAAGGTCCCACAGTAGCTCGACAAAACTGTGAAATGCGAAAGCACAGTGTTACATTGTATGGCAATCATAAAAATTGTACTATTTTTTAAAAAAAAGGACAAAGAGGATAGATTTGAAAAGAGAAATTGCATACTTTATTTGAACACTTCATAAAAACATTTTGGCAAAAATAAAAACAGATGGTAATCGTATTTACCGGGATTTGAACTGTTCAACGAGCTCCGCATTGGGTGGACATGGCACATTGGCAATGTTTTGTGGCAATGTATGTGTGCTCTGAACAAAATTGTGCGCAGTTCCCTGAGTATGCATCTCTACGACATTAATAAGATATTTAACAAAATCGAATTCCATTTCCTCATATACTGGTTTGACCACCCATTTTTTGCTTCTTTTCGTAAATGCCATAGTGTAGCGAAGCATCCCTAAGTTTCCTGCAGTCCTAGATTGTTGACGGCCTCCGATGCCGAAATGCAATCTCTTTGGTCTGTACTTTATGCGCATATTGTGTGAACACCTCCAAATCTCCTGTGTGACAGAATTCTGTGAGTCCCTTCAGATCTCTTGATAGACTTGTATCAAATACAATCTTCTCAAGGGCTTTGTGTGGAGGTGAAGATGGAATCAACCACTTCTTCTTCCGTGCCTGCTCCGGGGACAAAGGGCCATGTTCACATTGGTGGAAATGTTGGTTTTCTGTTCAGTGGTGAACGTTGGAAAAGTGGTGCATTATTGACTGCCATTTTTCCAGTAGAATTTCCACAGACCCATCACATGTTTTGGAGCTCCACCAAAGATGGTTGCTGAAAGACTGAGACCACTGCGAAATACTTTCCAAACGTTTTTTTTTTCCCTGCAGCCGAAATGTTTTTATTGATTGATTTAGCAACATGCCATACATCAAATTGATGTTTAATATTTGGAAACTGCCCTCTCATTATCTTGGCTATTGAAACGTGATCGTCAGTGGCTAAGAGGTTGATTTGCATTCCCCTCGATTGTAGATCTTCCAGTGATTTTATAAAACCAAGTTTCTTCATGGCCACTGAGGATTTACATTCGGACACCTGCACGACCACCAAACTCACCCTTTTTTTACTTTTCCATGTCCTGAAAGTGGTATGTGCAGTACTTAGCAGAAAATCTGGGGCTGTCACACTGTCCTTCGCCGGCTAGCCTGCACCGTTTGTCGGAGAATGTACTTTGAATAGACAATTGTTCAATTTTGCAAGCTTCACTAATGGCAGGGAAATATAATCACGTTTATATTTGTAGTACTGTGTTTTATAAATGAAATGGAGTCCCACAAACTGACAAAAACTGGATAACGTCCTGAAACTAGAGTCACTGAAAAGTAAAGCTGCTGCACACAGTAGATTGACAGCTGGCAGTTTCCCCAGCATCGTTTGAGCGGACCATGAAAATGTTTTTTGTAACATTTCACAGGTGGCATGTATTTTGAGGTTACTGCCTTGTGTTAGACGAGTCACATTCACCAATGGCTTCCCACATACTTGCCCTCTCACTGAATGCACACATTTCAGCATCTTTATAATGTCCATCAAGCAGCAGTCGAATACTATATATTTCGCCTCCTTTATTAGACTGTCGTCCTGCATTGATGTTGTTTCGGACGGAACTGTTGTGGACATATCAGCCAAACTGGACATACTATAGTTGAGATCTTTGTCTAGTTTGTCGGTCAATTGTGTTGATGCTTCAGTCTCTGTAATTTCAACATCTGTTACTTGACCGTGAATTGGAGAAAACATCAATGTCGACTGCTTTTTGGGTGGCACTTTTTTGGCAGGTGTCGATTGTGTCAAGTGCTCTGCGACTAATTCAAAAGTATCTTCAATACATTCAGTTTCATCTTCATCTGGTGGAGCAGTCGAATTGTAGCAATGGTCCAAAAACACTTTGCTGGGTTCACCAGTCACATTAAATTCATTTTCTGGCCATTGGACAAAGACATCTCGAGTCTGAACACGCCACGCCTCAATTAATAGTTCCTCCATGGTGAAAACAGTTTGGCAAGCAGCATCTCTCATTTGTGTCACTGTCCGTGTCTGCATAGTCGGTACACCATCGGGCAACTACAGGACAGATTGAAAAAAGGATGTTCAATGTAAATCCAACATGCAGCATTGGACAATTTACATTTTAAAAAAGCATAATATGAAGGCCTCAGCACAAAACAATTTCTATGCTAAAAAAGAAACTGTTTACAAATAACCTTATCTTTCTTTCTGTTCTTTGAAACCTTCATTACTCTAACAACACCAACAGCAAGCTGGTGCACCGAGTCGGATCCACATTCCTCCAATTCAATATACGGATCTTGTATACATCCCTAGAAAAGAGTATCCATTTAAAGTAAGTCATTTTTATTACAAATAATTAGACCATACAAAGTTTTAGGTTCCAAATGGTCCCTTATTTTCAGCTTATACAATTCTTTGGTGAGCCATATTTTTCTAATGATTAATACAATTAAATGATGTGCTCTTGGTCACTGGGCTGCACCGTGGTTTTCTTTAGGTCTGAAGCTGATCAGACTAAAAACTTAATCTAACTTATTGTCTTTTCTGTAAAAGAAAGACGAAAACCAAATGTCTTGCGCTCTCAGCAAACTTTATAATTGAAAAAATGGACAGATGTAATCCAGTTATTGAGAATTTTCCATATTATTATGTTTATTTTCAAAATGATAAATCAATCAATGTCCTCAGATTCATGTCTTTAATTTGAGACAGATCTTCAGGAGGGAATATCAAGTCTATTTTTCGGACTTGTATAACGTAACTAAGCCTTATCCGGCATGTTTAGTGTCAACAAAAATTAGAATGTTTATCTGAAAATGTAAAAAAACAAGTTTTACTTTTTTGTTATTAGATATGATGCAAGCACTTTCTTCAATTCTTCTCTTTTGCACATACATTTTTGACTTTTCATAAACAATAAACTTTCAATTCCTTTTCCACATTGTTGAAAACAAAATAGCAAAATAGCAATTTAGTAAATATATTGGTATTACAATAGAGTTTACTCACTTCCGGTTTTTCTCTCTGACCAATAGTTATATGTTAGTTTGAATTCACTTTAAGGAGCGTTTCCCTTTATGGTTGTCCAGATTTAATGGTAACGCTGGGGAGAAGGGAAAACCACGTGTGGTAAGTTTGTAATTGTGATCTGCTAGTATCTATTACTACTAATCTGTATCTTATTGTATTTCTACTACTGTCTATTGACTCAAGTTGATCTTACCTTCTTTGTCATTTGTTGCTTTGGCATCCGATTTTTGCAGGAATCCATCTTCGTAGCGTGCGGTCTGATAACCGTTATGCCGTGCTTCTTACTTTCGCTTTTGTGTTGACTGGGAGTCGCTGTCACGTGATGTTGTGCATCACATGATCGCAAGTCCGCCAATTTAGTTTGGGGAAAATACAGTTTTGTTTCCCTTTTCTCATTCGGTTTACCTTTTCTCTATTGTGGTGTTGTGTGCTTTTAACGATTACTGATGTGCAAAAGCTTCAAAGAAAATTCTATTTGTATAGTGACTCCAAATGGTTAGAAGCACAGTCACATGCTGGTATATGTCACGTGGTCGCATTTCTCCATTTCAGTTTCGGAATGAGACATTTATTTTCCTTATATATAGCTTACTATCTGAGCCATTGATTTTGGCTTTTTCTACTTCATAAACCCATTTTGATAAATGCAAATAATGCCGCTGAGTAACCTAATGCTATTCTTTTTCTTATCTCATTCTGCTGATCTCCGGATGCATGGTCATGTGATAATATTTGCTTGACTATTTTCCAAATAAATTCTCTATTTAATACTTACCAACTAGCTTGTGTTTAGTGCTTACAATCTATTTTAGCATGCTTATTATTGTTAGATGTGCTTTGAACTAACACAATTGAACATTTCTGACTTTGAGATTTCACATATAATTCCTAGGCTGAACAGTACTCTTTTTATAAAAGGTGTTTTAATTCATTGTCCAAATTCAAGCCTGTGTGGCAGCTGTCCAAAGTGTAGATCCAATAGGCTTCTCTCGTTCTGAGAATTTTCTCCAAGTTTCCTCCTCTCTGTGGTCTGGTAACTTTTTCTATTCCAAAAAACTTTATATCATTGATGGGTTCATTTGTGTGTTCTATTAGATGGTGATATCCCATTGGGCATCTTATATCTTTTTTGTGATGGCTCTCATATGCTCTTGAATTCTGGTTTTGAGTTTTCTCGTTGTGCTTCCCACATATATTTTTTTGCATGTACATGTGATTACATAAACTACCGTTTTAGTGATACAGTTGATAAAGTTTTTGATTTTATTTTTGGTTCCATTTGGCAAAGAAACACTTTTTTCCCATTGTCAGAGAATTGGCAACTAACAGTTGCCCTGCAAAGTTTTTTTAGTCCATATTTGAGTTAGTCCTTCTACTTGTTTCTTTGCAGTGAAATGCAAATAATTAGACCAATTTTTTTTCATTACAGGGTACTGTCAGTATGCATACCTCTGGCTCTGGATCATCTACAAGGGATGATGTAATTGTAGTGGTCGCCTCAGCATCTCCCTGAAACACAGTACTTGCATTAGTATTGGTTGAAAATATTGGAAATTGAACACACACATTGAGACACGGACACAGGTACATATCAATAGAAAACCACTAATGAAACATTGTGTAAAAGAACAACACAAAATGTAAATATGATCAGATTATCTAATTTGATGGAACTGTCAGTACGCATACATCTGGATCTGGATCAACGACAAGGGATGATGTAATTGTAGTGGACGCTTCAGCATCTCCCTGAAACACAGTACTTGCATTTGTATTGGTTGAAATATTGGAAATTGAACACATACATTGGGACTTGGACACAGGTACATATCAATAGCAAACCACTAATGAAACATTGTGTAAAAGAACAACACGAAATGTAAATATGATCAGATTATCTCATTCATACCTTGACCAACAAACAGTTAGATTCAGCAAGCAGAGTAGTTAGTGGCAGGGGAACAGGGCGATGTTCACAGGTAGCACAGTGAAGAGTTGACTCGCAGCGGTCACAGAAGTTCATAGCACGACGAGGAGCAGATTAGCATCGGTCACCGGGGTTCTCAGGTAGCACCTTCACGAGTAGACTTGTAGTGCTCAACGATGTTCTCATGATAAATATCAAGTGGTTTATAAAGAATTACAAAAAGAGGTGTGTATGTGAATGAATGACGTGTATATGTTGTGGTATTATGTGGGTTGCAGGGGCGCAGCCTGCTTCAAGGGGAGCCTGCCTGTAGACATGGGGTCTGACGAGGGCATGTGAACAATGACCCCTGCGCGTAAGATACCTCTGAAGTGTACATGGTGTTTGGCACCTTGGCCGTTCGCGCCCCTGACAACACCCCTTGGCAGCGCACATCCACTGGTGCCAACTGCCTTTGATAACATAGGGGGATGGATGGGCCTGGGGCATGCAGACAAGGCACTGGAACACTGCTGAATGGAGACACGCTTATGTGGATTGCAGGGGCATGGCCTGCTTCAAGGAGAGCCTGCCTGGAGACACTGGGTCAGAGGAGGGCATGTGAACATTGACCCCTGCGCGAAAGATACCTTTGAAGTGTACATGGTGTTTGGCACCTTGGCCGTTCGCAACCCTGACAGCACCCCTTGGCAGTGCACACCCACTGGTGCCAACTGCCTTTGATAACGGAGGGGGGATGGATCGGCCTGGGGTGTGCAGACAAGGCACCGGAACACTGCGGAATGGAGGCACACTTATTTGGATTGAAGGGGCGCGGCCTGCTTCAAGGGGAGCCTGCCTGGAGACACGGGGTCGGAGGAGGGCATGTGAACAATGACCCCTGTGCGTAAGATACCTTTGAAGTGTACATGGTGTTTGGCACCTTGGCCGTTCATGCCCCTGACAGCACCCCTTGGCAGTGCACATCCACTGGTGCCAACTGCCTTTGATAATGGAGGGGGGATGGAAGGGCCTGGGGCGGTCAGACAAGGCACCGGAACACTGCTGAATGGAGACACACTTGATTCACTGAAAAACTGAAGCAACCATTGATAAAAAAAATGTTGTGTTTTATTTTGTTTCTTATTTTGATGGCATAAAACTACTACACATTGTAAATGTCTGTTTGCAGCACAGTGAGGGAAAATCCCCTGTACTGACCACTGTCACTGGGAAAAGTTTCTCTAATGGCACCAACGACACAGGCGGGTATTACTCATCGAACGCTGTGTCGAAGCCTCCCATGAAGCCACCATGTAAAAGAACGATAGGCCACCAGCCTGTACCACCTATGAAAGAGGAAGATAAAGACTGTTTTTAAATTACCAACATAAGTGTATTAAACCTTAGTTGTCAATGACAATTCTTGTATCCAATAGCACTTTTGCCAGTACAAATGCTACCTAGACACTGCACAATATTGAACCACTATTATGTGACTATTACTAGAGAATTGCAAGACTAAATTGGTATGACAATGATATATTGAAATTATGACAATATAGGAGACAGCCATGAAATAGTAGTGGCCTAACTGACATCACAACCAGAGTATACTTACTCGTTACTTGGATTACAAGGGCGAACTGTTGCACGAAGTTTGTGCATAAGCACCATCAAAATCCTCCACACGGACCGTGTGAGGCAGGCTGCCCTGAAGTCTGGCAGCTCAGAAACGCATTGCGGCCGTGGTGCGCCTTCGATATGTAGGACAAGCATCCAGAGTTCTCCACCTCGGTTGGCAATTAGCGCACACGGATTGCAGGTACACCAGGCTCTTCATTTGTTGAATAGTCCTCCCAACTGTCGTCTGAAGCCCCATTGTTTCCACATCTTTCTCTTTCCAGTAATTCCGCCTTGGAAAACTCGGGCTCGTACTGGTAGGGAATTGTTGTTGCCACTGTGTGGTAAACAAATGAAAATAATGTATAGCAATGGTACTGGTATCTGTTCGCACCTGCTACAAGCAACAAAGGTTGCTGATCAGAGCACAGAAACGAGTCACAGAATACTCAAAGAAATACAGTGAGAAGAATGGAATAGAAAATCTGATGTTGTGTGTTGTGACATGGTCTGTTTATACTTATTGAGGAACGAGGCGTCCTGCCATTTCTATGGCGACACATCATTAGCTGAAGTGCAGAGAATGTTGACACAAGACGTGCTTTGGTGTTGTGAAATGGGCAGTACGCGTCTAGTCATTTCAGGCTCAGGCGCGGGGGATATGATTTAGTGCCGCAACCGCAGTCTACCCTCGGCGATGCGTCAACTGATAAGATTATCACAAGATGGCTGCGCCCTGCGGCCTGATTTCGCTTGTGTACAAAAGACGAAAACTCTGGTAAGGTGCATAGGAAATGTTTGTACGATCGATCAACGTATGGTTAAAAACACATGGCCGAACCATAGGGACAATAATATTTCTGACTGCACCATTCCTTTAAGACTGTTATTTCTATAATCGAACAACACAGTAATGTAAAAGTTTTAAGGTTTAAATGTAATTTTTATGGCTTTAAAACAAGATATTGTGGCTGTCCATAGCATGTATGGGACGGAAACGCCAGGAAAAAGTGAATCATGGGAAAAGTGCATATGGTGGAACGTTAGAAATTAATGAAAATATGCTCTACGATAATATGTACACATATCTAAAATTGTGTAACTTTGGGTGAAGCGGTTCCCACTAAAAAGCACAAAAATTCGGAGTCTCTGTCTGTCCGTCTCTTTTTCTCTCTATCTTTTCATCTTTCTCTCTCTGTCTACAAACCTATGGTTGTTTGATGAATACTCGTAAGCCCCTATAATGCACATCACCATATGTCATCAAGTCTACAAGACATTCATACAGTGACCACTCAACGGAGAGGGAAATAAAACTAACCCTAACAGCAACGCACACGGCTGCATCAACAATTATTGTAATTCTTCTTTTAGGATTTATAACGTAGTAAAGAGTTTCAAAAGTAAAAGCAGTAAGTGCAATCAAGATATGCATAGGCATTAGTGCATCAAATAATTAAAAACAAATATGTCTATTGCGAATTAGCAATGTTATCTTGTTAAACATGTAATAACATTGAGCATCCCCTAAATCAGATAACTAGTTTCCCCCGTCTCCTACCATCAACAAGATTTACTTTTTTATATTTCAAAATAGCTTGATGCGTCAATGGTATGATCAACAGGGTTGGGATGAAGGGTAAGCATCATATCTCCTGACCCCCTTACAAGTACTGCATGGCAAATCATCAGGGTCATTCCATACAGTGTGGGCATCTGTGTCAGGTTGTTAGTTATATAATTCTATATAGTGCCTGCTTTTGTAAGGAACAAATGTGGAAGTGCATTCAAAAGGGGGGTTTGCCAGTTTGCATGGCAACTGGAGGGAATCCTTATTGCTTGTATGCATGATTTAGGTTAGCAAAGCATGTGCACAGGTAGTTTGGTATGTGAGATGCCCTCTGCATGAGCGCTCCTCGGGCGGTGGTGCACAGGCAGAGAACACACTCATGGAGCCAAGTACAAGATGCAAAGGAGTGACTGAGATAACCTATAGGGTTTCTTCAAATGGTGCTTGTTGCACTTAGCCTAAAAGTGAAAGCTCTTCCATTCCATGATTTATTAAAAAATATAAGAGTTAACAACCTCAAATGTATCTATACACATATCTAATTTAATAAGCAATCATCTCTGAAAATCTATGCTTCGTAACACTTGTTGGGAAGTCAAAACCACATTACAGGTTGTAACTCTTGTTCAAGGGTGCCATATTTGTCTGACAGTTAAATAAACAGATACGACCATTCATCAGATATGTAATGATACTAGAAACATTACTGTATGACTTATGGTTCCTGAGAAAATGAACACAATATGACTGTCCATCTAAAATAATGGCAATCTCTTAACATATATGCATATTTTGACTTCAATTGCACATTACGTTTCATTTTCCCACTCAACATGAAATCTGGACATCTGCTTTCTTTGTTGATTTTGCATGCAATTCATATTTTATTATTCTTTCTCCCAAGGATAATTGATAATGTATTGCTTATCGCCGGGAGCAAGCCCCAAACCATCATTAATTCCTTCTTGGTCACTGCTGTGGCTTCAAACGATGTTTTAGATGGAAAGATGATAGGGGACAGGTCACTGTTTGAGTGTTCTAACCATTAACTAAAGCCATTTCCCCCGAACCAAACTGAAGCCATTTCTCTTGAACAGAAACCCAGCCAATTCTCCTGGACAGAACCTGATGATTTTATGTTAATTCTTTTTGTTACAATGGAGGCTTTTAAAACTGGACCTCAAATCATATGCCGAGTTCTCTTGTGCCATGCCATCAGTGTTCATCTTTAAATTGTACTTTATATCAGACTGGCACAGGCACCTTAGTTTCACTGGTAAACAGCTCCTTTCAGTCCCATAAGCAAATATCTATTTTGCATTCTTCTCTCTTTTCATGAAAAGTGCCTTACATGTTCATATGTAGTGAAAGGTAGGCCTCTGATTTAGTTCTTTGTCATTCACTCATATGGCACTCTAAACTTTAGTCTTCCTTATCGCAGTTTCTTTTTAAACAGTTACAACAAGCCATCAATTTCATTGAGATATATATATGTATATATATATCTTTAAATTTCACTTCTGCAGTGTTGTTTAATTTTCTTTGTTCCTGGTTTCAAGCTGCAGAATGCACACATTTTCCATGGTGTCTCTGTCTTATCAAAGGAAACAGTGTTTTCCTGTATTGCAGTTTAAAAATGAATTGCTGGCATTTCTGTCTGCCAGTAGAAATTGTGCTTTCCTCATTTCTAAGACAGTATTTCTGAATTGTTTTGGCCCAATTAATTTTATTTCTCCAGAAACAGTATTTTTATGTGGCAGTCATCTCTGTGTATTTTCAATGCTCTGCATTTTAGGCTCAACATAGCCAAATGCAGTTTCCATTTTGCCTGGGGCTGCCTTACAACCCCAACCCCCGTCCTTAATTTTCATGACGTAGCGGGTATAAAAGGGCAGACGAGAGTGACTTTTTTTTGTTCAAGTCAAATTCGTTGAGGGCACATGTGCCTTTCTCTTTTCTTCCACATGGAGTGGGCAGACCAGTAGTCACCTCTTGATTTTTGCATTCCAGGGGTATGGAAAGGACTCCTCTCCTTTTTTTGTTTTTCATGGTTCCTTTCCAAGGTCCCTGGTGTCCTCCCAGGACTCCACTCTTCCGGTCCCCAGGCTGG
The DNA here is from genome assembly GCF_040938575.1 of Ambystoma mexicanum. NCBI lineage: Eukaryota > Metazoa > Chordata > Amphibia > Caudata > Ambystomatidae > Ambystoma > Ambystoma mexicanum. The sequence continues at coordinate 1,080,821,260 of NC_090930.1, forward strand.
AAGGAAGGATGTTACCAATTCTAAAAATAGGAGTAAAAAGAGTTGTTAAGTATTTTTGGTTAGACATTATTTCCCTGGACAATATTACATGTAAATTGCGAAACATAGATTGTATTTCACATTTCCATAAACACTCTTTCATCTTCTATCAAATTGATTTAAATAATATGAATATTTAAATGAATTACTCACCTATTCTATATATATATATTAGTTTCCATCCAGGGTTTTGATCTCACCTTCATTCCTCAGATGATACCTCAGCTCTAACTCCAGGGGGCTTCTCAATCACTCTTAAAGCTAGCTTAGGATGACAGCATTTTAACTGATTGAAATGTATCCATTTCTCTTCTGACTGTTCTCCTTTTGGGATGCAGATCTTATAGGCAATGGGTGAGATTTTGTCCACAATTTCAAAACTGCCACGGCAAGTCATTTCCATTCCTTGTCTGTTTTTTAAGAAGTTGTACAAGCAAATATTGTCACCTACCTCATATTCCTTTTTCATTGTCTTCAAGTCGTAGTATAATTTCATCCCTTCAGACGACTTTTTAAGTTGCACATGCTTGAGATGCTTCCTTAGGTTCTCAATGTACTCATTAGTAGTGAATGTGTTGTTCAGTGCCTGCTCCTGAGTGCTATAGAGCAGATGCTGAGGTAACACAATTTTCTGTCCGTCCGACAAGCAGCAATCAAATGTCCTAACTGGTTCCAGAGCCTGCCACAAACATCTTCAATATGCTTAAAATGGTTTTCTTGTATCTCTCAACCCCTCTGCCCGATGCCAGGTGGTAGGCCATGCAGAGTTTTCTCTTTACCACTAGAATCTCCCTCATCTTGATCATCGTCTCACTGGTAAAATGAGTTCCTTGGTCTGACTCAATCCTTTCCAGGAAGCCAAAATGAGAGAAGATGTGATTGATCATTAGTGCAGCAGTTGTCTCCACCTTACAATTCTGGGCAGGGAGACATTCTGTTGCAGTCAACATGTACTTGTTTCCTCGAGATGAGCAAATGACTGGCCCGATGAAATCGACTTGCAAATCTGACCAAGGCAGTGTCACTCCCCATTTTTGTATGGAAGAGCTGTATCTTGGGGAATTTGGCTGAAATTGTGCACACACACGACACCCCTTTAGATATATGTTGAGATCCTGGCCCATATGTGGGCAGTATGCAACCTCACACACAATTTGCAATGTAGTGTGAAAACCCCTATGACCTGCTTTGATGTGCTATAGGTATGATTCAACATCAGGGTCTAGAATGAGGTACATACCACCCACTGGTCACATCCAGATAGATACCTCTGTACCAACAGACCACATTGGATTTGAAAACGTTTGGAAAATGTCATCCACACCCAGAGATCCTCTTTATCAGTATAATCTGATTATGTTAGAAGAAAACTCACAGGGCTTTACATGTGTCAATAGAATGTTCCAATGATAGAGTCCTCTTTTTTACAGTGATCAAATCTGCATGTGGGGCATGTTTACTCCACTGAGCAGTTGAGAGTTCACTGTTCGCATGAGTTTGAGACCTGGTGACATCTGTGACTTCGATTTCACCAGCAGGGATTCTGTATCTATGAAATCCCCATGCAGAGCGCCAGTTTTAGGCAATTGGTCAGCCAGGTAATTCCAAGACTTATCTGGCCCCTTTATTTTGGAATGACCTCTTATGTTTTTAAAATATACGGTCATCACATTAGAGTTCAGCAGATTGAACAACAGTTGACTGGGTCAGTGTCCCATGTTTTAAGGGTTTTATGTTAGCAGAAAACATGCCTTGATTCTTCCATTTATCGGGTATTCCATGAACTCATTCCTGACATAGTCAGAGACAGTGATTAGCACGAGTTCTTTGAGTTGGTGGTGTGCTGCGGTGAGGATGGATTGATGAACAGCCATCAACTCTGCCCATTGACTATTTTGGGGTACTATTTTGTAACCGGCAGAGTGTTCCAAAGCATCAATCACTCAGGCATTCCCAATGCCAGCCATTCATTATGTTTCTATGTTATTGGCAACATGGTAGGAACACCCTTACACATAAACTGTGGGTATTCTCTGGCAACTGTATTCTTATTACACCTTGTGTGGGCAAGTTAGGTGCACCTCCATATTGTCTTTGGTCCTTAGACTTTCATCCATGATGCAGTTTCCTTGAGCACAATCATGAAAGCCAGCCAATTCTTTCTCTACAGGACTCTTCTTCTTTTGGCCATATCTGACCTCCACAGGAAAGCTTTGCATGGACAGAATCTAAGATTAATTCTAGAATTACTCACATCCCCAGCCCGGATCCTGTCACTTTGTAAATATTCTCTACAATGATGTGCTCCCTCCTGGATAAATGGATGACAATGTTTCAATGTCCATACCGTTTCCAGGAGTGCCTTTTCACAGTTGTTGAATTTTGACTCCTCAGAGGACACTGTTTTGCTCACATAAGAGATAACTTTGCTAAACTTGTTGTTCTTTTGGTATAATACCGCTGTTAGGCAGGTATCTGAAAACCCTGTCTCCAAAAGAACTCCATGTTCTTCATGGGGTAAGCCAAACAAGGAGCTTGAGAAAGGCTTCTTTTCAGTTGATTAACTGCTTCAGATTGTTTTCCAGACCCCATTCCCACTTGACTCTGTCCTTCCATAAATGTAACAAGGGTCGTGTGACCTCCCCGTAGTCTTCAATGAACTTTTGACTATAATTAGTGAGTCCAAGAAAGCTTCTCAATTCTCGCAGTTGTTTTAATTTCAATAAGGTGTCCACTTTGTTCTCCTGGAAGTTGAGACCCTCATGGGTGATTTATTGCCATAGAAAATTCACTCTGGTCCGACAGCACTGGGCCTTCTGAAAGGAGAGTTTTGCTGGTATTCTGCAACTGGGCAAGAACATGGCAAATGTTTGAAATATGCTCTTTCACATTTGAGCTCTTGATATTATGTGATATGATATGGCATTTATATGCAGCCTGTACACATGTGTTTGTAGGCGCTACAAGACAAGGGAGGGAAGAAAGAGGGAAGACAAGACAATAAATCATACTAGGCCTTGTGTCATTCGGATCGGGTAAGTGCGGCAACAAGAAGTGCAAGGGGAAAGCAGAGGGGAGTGCAAGGGAGAGGGGAAGTGTCAGTGTGAGCAGGGCAGCTGGCTCTAAGTATGTGCTACAAGGGCAGTGCAGCTCTAGGTAAATTCTAGTAGGCAGGGGGCTGTATGGGATTACAGCATACAACCCTGAAGTGTGTGGTAGGCCAAGAGGCAGTGCAAGGAAGACCTTGTAAATCTATTTAATGCTGAGTAACTCAAAATGTATCAAAAAATTGAAGCAGGTTTTGGCACCGCTACCAGACATGTAGTCAATACATGCACCAAGTTGAGCACATCCGTTAAACAGAAGTATAAAATGTTCAACACCTTTCATACTAAATGTGCTCACATGTTCTCCATTTTGTTATTCATCAGTGAATATATTTGCCGTTTTAAAGACATTTTTCCCACATCCTGCAGCAATGTACCTTGAGCTTGCACTTGGCGTGTCCTCAACGGTTTTCAAATTCTTCTCTTCATGCCTGCTTGGGCTGGCACGTCGGCATCAGCATCAGGCGACCTCCAAACATCATTACTTAACATCATCAGACTCACATTGGTTGACTGCGCAAATACGACATCTTGTGTTTGTTGCAGTGTTTTGTTTGAAGCTTCCAAATGGAGTCCATTTAGTATCACAATTACACAAGCTAGGCACAGATTCTAAAGCAAATCTGGCAAAAGGAAATATCGGTGTTGACAATCACTCTCTTAAGTAAAATGTATCTGCAGCTAGATAGTCCAATTTTTCTTTTCCCGGCTCCACTACTAAAACTACATAGTCCCTGCCAGACGCACTTGACATTTGCATGTAAAATTGGGGCACTTGATTTCTCTACCCACTCCTTTTCAATCAGTACCATGCTGTTTGATGAGCTAAAACTATGGTCCCCACGAGTAGTTAACACTGATAGGGGGCTCCCCCTTTCTCATCATGGACAATTTTGGACGTATGACAATCAGCTGGGCTATCCTGTCCCTTACATGGACAGGCAGGATTTGGTCTCTGCTGTTATTAAAATGACTTTGATTTCTCCTTGGTAATCAGCATTGATCACTCCTCCCAGTACTTGGATGCCCTTCAAAGTTAATTCAGATCTAGGGGCAGTCAATCGCATGTGTTCTGGTGGAATCTGTACTCCTATCCCTGTTTCAATGACTATTATACCTCTGGATAATCTAGGCATGTTCTGTTTGCTCCACTGTCAGATGCCCATAAGGTAATCCCCATATCACTGGAGACTGATGTATTTCTGTCACTTCCTGCATTATGTAGTCTATGGGTGGTATATTAGCCACTTGCTCATGTCGTTTTGCAACCCAAACCTTTCCTGATTTTGATCTATCTTGAATATATCATTTCCATTTGATTATACAGGCTTCCTGAGTGTGTCCTATCCTGTGTGTTTTAGGAGATCTCAACACCCACTGCATAATCAGGATTTTGGGCCTGATTAGTACACCATGACCAACTGTCAGTTGTTCCATATCAATAAAAGCCCAATAATATGCCAGCGACTGCTTCTCAAATGGAGTGTACTTATAACCAGCCTTGGGTAATTTGTGACTCCAAAATCCTAAAAGAACTCACTTTTTTTTTGGCTTTTGCCATAAACTCCAGTTAGCATACATTTCTTGTACAGATACATTTAGCTCTACTTCTCCTGACTTCAAAGGCCACACAATGAGCATATGCTGCACTCTGTCTTTTGCCAAATCAAATCCTCTTTGCTACTCCTCTCCCCACTCAAATTCATATTTCCTTTGCGTCACTTTGTAGAGTGGTGCCAGAATTTGCCCTGAATATGGTATATGCTGTCTCCAAAATCCAAACTGCTCTATAAACTGTTCAGCCTGTTTCATGTTTACTGGAGTGGTAAATTCAAGTATTTTCTTTCTGGCTTTCAGCACCATCTGTTGATACACATTATTTCACTGATTTCCCCAAAATACTACTGTCTCAGCTGGCCATCAAAATTTGTTAGAGTTAATTTCCCAGCCTTCCTTCTTCCACCGGTCATTTCTTGCTTCCAACTGATTTTGCACACTTCATTCTTGCCTTGGATCAGAATATCAACAATGTAATGTGAGTTTTATATGTCAGGTTTACATGTTACGCTATCTAAATGATCTGTCACCAGCCGGTGACAGAGGGTTTGGCTATGTAAGAAACCCGTAGGCAATCTCGTGAAGGTGTACTGATGCCCACCCCGAGAAAATTAATATTTCTCCTGGCACTCTTCGGCAATTGGCACAGAGAAAAAGGCATTTGCCAAATATAATAAAGTGTACCTGGTCCCACAAACTTCTGTATGTTCTCAATGAAGGTGATGGTATCAAGGACTGCAGGAATGAAAGGAGAACTGTATTTGTTAAATCTCTACAATCCAGTCATTCTCCAGCTCCCATCCCCCTTTTTCATAGGCCAGACTGGAATATTCCAAGCAGTAGAGAATGTGCATAAAACTCCTGCCTCTACACATTCTTTAATGGTGTCGGAAATGTCCTTATTGCACCCAGGAATACAGTATTGCTTCATGGACAAAGCCACGTGCACCAGAGGGATTTTCAATTTGCCTACAATAACTGATGCACAAGTTAATGCATTCACTCCAAACTGATACATTTTATCTCCCAGTCCTAAAGTCAAGCCTTCCAAATCAACACTTGTAATTTCTATATTTTCAAATGTCCTCTTTTCATTTCCACTCCTGTCTGTACTGCTGGTGTTTCCTTTCCCCCCAGCCAAGCAATGGTAAAGTGTCGACTTTTAAATCTTGAATGATTTCCATAAATCAATGAGGCCTCTGAACTGGTATCTATTAAAGCACAGACCTATTGAGTGTTTACAGGCTTCCAACATATCTTAACATTAACATGAGGTTGTCTGTCAACTTTTATACGAGCTGAAATTGCTTGGAATTGACCATAATCCTAGACAAATTTGAAATGAGTGTATCCAGACTTAGCCTCTAACATTGCACTCACTGTTTTTCTTAACTCAGCATATGTTGGCTGCTACTGGGAAGGGATCCCCAAAGACAATTCTCCGGCTCCTCCTCAGGAGACGCTGAAGTTGAAGTCTCCCTTTTCTGCTTGGTCACGACCTGTACTTGACTTGTTTATAGCTCTCCTTCCCAGCAAGCCCTCTATGTTTGTACAACTCATACATTTCCTTGGTTTCAATACCATAAATCTCCTCCCCTGGCACATCATCTTTCAACAATGCCAAAACATGTCCTTTCTTGACACTTGGGAGTCTCTACTGTCTTGTCTCCTGCCCTCCGTTCTACTCTCACTTTCTCTCTCTCCCTCTCTCTTTCTCTCTCTCTCTCTCTCTCTCTCTCTCTCTCTCTCTCTCTCTCTTTCTCTTTTTCTCTCTCTCTCTCTCTCTCTCTCTTTCTCTTTCTCTCTCTCTCTCTCTCTGTCTCACTCTCTCTCGCTCTCTGTCTATCTTCACTTGTGTCCCATTCAGCCAGGTCTGACAGTTGCTGCATTGCATCCACCACCTCATCATTTGGTTTTCCAGTCATTTCCACTACAAGAGTCATAATGATACTCTTGTATGCGGGTGGGGCAAATCTCATAACCATTTTTCTGTTTGGCACTGACAGTGGCACCACCCCCATATGTAACGGTTCATCCACATGAATTGCTTCCTTCATATCATGTTCTATGATTTTCTGAATTGCTTCTTTCAAAGTGTACCACTTCTTTTCCTCACTGGGCCAATCTGTGGTGATAGGATATATGTGATTGCAGCCCTGATGCAACAGAGAAACCTGTGAAGCTAGGCCATTCACATATGGAGGAGACCAGCCTGCAATGCTTCTTGTATATTGGTGTCATTAGACATTGGCAGGAAGTGTGGAGAATATGTAGAGTCTACCAAGAGTTCCTATGTACCCCCATTGAGCATGTGCATCATACAGGTGAGTAAGGGCTCCCTGACTTCTGCTTCAGATGAGTAATAATCTCACCAACCTCCTGTTGTGTATAATCATCCATTGTGCTCAAATCTACAACACACTTCCCCCAAGAATATTGGGATGGGGGCCAGCCCTACACCTAGTTACTGGCTTAGCATTTACAGTCTTTTAATTCAGATTCTACTCTCACCTCTGTGCTACATCTGAGTCAATAGAATTCAAAATGTCATCATCCCATTTAAATGGACCCCAATCCGCTCCTGCAGTGTCAATCACAGCAGCAACTTTCCTTTTGTTGACACTGCCACAACGCTTTCTATATTTATAATGAACAACTCTGACAGCAGCCCTTTCAGCAACTTCCTGATATTTCTGTATGTCAGATTTTCAATTGTAATTGCTGCATCAGTGAAATGTGCTTCTCAGCAGCTACCTCCTTTTCCAAGCACAAAACATCCTCGCTTAATTCAACATTCCTCTAATGCATTGTTCTATATGCATGCAAAAGAATCCACCCATGTCTCCCAAGAGTAGTGAATTCTTTCCCTTTTTCCACATGGACCTGTTGCAAACAAGACATTACCTGTGCAGGCCCAGCCATACCCAGTCCTCCCCCCATAGCTCGCAGTGCCCAGCACTGCATGGCGATTCTTTTGCCAACTTATCATATGGGCCCTTCCCCCAGCTAGGATTATCAACACTAAGGCAATCTCCACCTGCGGAAGACATTTTACCTCTCTTCTTCAACAGGGTATTTATATTTACAATAATATATTATGATATATGCACTATGACTTATTCACCGCAGCATGAATGCAGTCATGCAAAGTGCACACACACAAAATGCCAATTACCAAAGCCAGGCTCTCACTTCAAAGAAGGAGAAAGAAAAGAAAAAAAAGCTTGCACCATAAATGTTGCCTTTCAATGCACAGCACATATTCCAAGATGCCTAGAACATTGCATCATAAGGCAACACCCTGCTCACAGCGCCATATGTTTTGCTTCACGTTAGTGCATGATAATCTTTTTTCATAGCCCCAGCACACAATGAAAAGAGAAACATTACATAGATCATAGATCAGATTTTATGATGGTCAGATTTAATCACTGACCTACACATGAAATACAAAGTAGGCGCCAACGGGGTGTAACTAGAGATTCTACATGCCATTTTTGTAGGACTGCAGTTGAGTGAGAAACCCTACAGAATTTACTGACAACCTCTACTCAATTAACAGCTTTACGCATGCAGTGCTTAAAAAAAATACTAGTCATGCATAGAGACCTGACCCCAGAATACCTATGGCAAATGATTTTTTCAGGTCTTTTGGTAACTGTTAGGATTTCTACAATCAATTTCTTAAAAATTTTAAAACTGGAAGACATTCATTAATCATGTGAAGTGAAGTAACATTTTCTACAAAGTCGAGATAGTTGTGCTTCTTCCTTTTTAAAGAATTCAAAGATTATATGATGTTTTGTATAATGTATTAAGTTTTAACTGAACTCAGTTTGTAGATGAAATTTAAAACCCTTTTGATTTGTTGTTAAACATCTTTTTTTATTGTATTGTATTGCATTGTGTACATTTTCACTGTGTTCCCTTGCAGTGGAAAATGCCAATTACAACTGGGAGGAAGGTTGATTTTCAATAGTTGAGAATAATTCCCATCACCAGTTGGTTCTCCTACAGAATTGATAGTTATTTCTGGGACTTGGTTGTTCTGAAAGTGAAATTCCGATTGATTGGTACGCAGGTCAATAAGATGGCAAGCACCATTTAGACTCACATAGTTTGTACTTTCTGAGTTTGATGGGTCGGTTAGTCTGGGCCCAGAGGACCTGGTTCACACAGTCAATCAGAGGTGATAACCTCTGAAGGAAGACGGACCCGACTAAACAAGGAGTGCCCTCTGGAGTCACGACAATTGTCAGGTGTTTTAAACAATGTGGCTCAATTTTAATTCAAAATCTAAAGTGCCTTCAATGGAAATATCTTTCCCATAGAAGTTTTGGTGTTGTCCCGGAAGAGGTATGAGGGGAATCTGGTCACTCTCCCACTACCTAAATTCATACAGTCAAAATTATTTTTGGACAGGAAAGTCGCTTAGCATCCAGTATCTACCAGACCCGATAATTCACTCTGACCCTGTACCTTGACCCGAGCATAAAATCTGCCCTCTTTTTCCCCAAGAGTACAAAGAAAAGGTGAGCTATGTACCAGCTTGGTGGTCTTTTTCTTAATACTGAAATCTGTCACTGTGTGAGCAATTTTCCGTTTTGGAAATTGGGAATGTGTAGGAATTAAACATTTTGAAATCATGGGTGCAATAGGGGGATCCTCTTTCTCCCCAGATTCTTGGACATCCCTGGGTATTTGAAGAGAGTTCTCTGAACCTGTTTGTGGGGAGGATAACTCTGCAGTCAGTGTACGATCTGGCTTGCATGGTTGCGGTCTAGGAGTTTTTTTTCTGCGTCGGTCTCTATACCTACCCTGTCAGACTCAGGGTCTCTTGGGAGGGATCCGCCCATTCCTGAAAGAGAACATGTCCTTATCTGAATCCTCTGTGGATCCTTCACTTTCAAAGGGGATAATCTTCTTTTCATGCTCCACAAAGTGAGTTTTCTTTGACCTCTCCTACTTACCTTCTGTTCCTTGGGTTCTAGCTATCACGGGGTAGAAGATTCACTATCAGGCTGAGAGGTGTGCACAGGTTCAGTTCTGGTAAGAAAGGAAACTTCCTTGAGGGCTTGGCATCTCCCTTCGACCATGGCCCCATCCTCTGTCAGACTTTCCATCAGTCATGGGGCATCTGACCCGGGTGTTGGGGATTTCTGGGAAGCGTGGTTAGATTGAGGGTTCGAATGAGCCCTATGTATTTGCCTGAGGTCATCAGTCAGTTATTGAACTTGTCGCTCCAGTTGGGTAACTTTCTCTGGGTTGTAGAGAGGTCTCTGCTCATACATCTACTGTTCCCTAAAAGAGTAACTATCCCTTCTAGTGAGGTATCTCAGGTATTGGATATTACCCCATAATTTTCAGTCCTTATTGTCACTTCTTCTTGGTTGAGGGATCCATTGTCCTGGAACCAGAGAGAAGGAGGAGTGTTGTTTTGGAATTTAGGATTTTGAGGCTATCTTTTTGAAAAATATAAGTTCAGAGGTTTAAGTGGTACTTTTCTCCTGCTGGAAATTTGGAGGGGAGTTTTCACAGAGAAGTACTTACCTGTTCTGGCGCCCCCTTTATGCTGGGCATACATGGATGTTCTTGGCCTGAAGTTTTGACTTTTCTTTTTCAGAGAAGTGGGCTAGGTGTTCTCTGCGCACCAACTCTCTGATTTTCTCATCATATGAGTTTTCAGGGTCAGAAGTACTCACAGGACTACCTTTTGCCTCCCATGACACACTGGTCCAGCAACTTACCTTCTGTTAGGTGGCAGTGAATAGTCATCAATTTCAGAAAAGAACTGGCCTTCTTGAGCAGGTTGGCTAGGAATGTGTAAGGCCTCCTGACTCATGTTTCCCTGTTCTCTATAAGTGGTATTCATGAGGTCAGTTACAATCTGTACATGAGAGGCAATAGGCAACTGACATGAGGTCCTCGATGGGAGGGGCATCTCTCCTTGATCATAGGGTAGGGACCCCAAACCCTGATTGGTCAGGGTGTCTCAATGCCTGTTTAAATTGTTGGATTTCATTATGTAATTGTTCACACATGTTTCTCTCTGCCAGGATTTACTGCTTATTTTCAGAGAGCTGAACTTTGAACTGTGACAATAAGGCCTGGCTGTCCTCAGGCACACTGCTCTGGTCCACCAATTAATCCTTTATTTTCTGTACTTTGTCTTGAAGTATTTCATATTCTCTCTTGAGTCTTCCATTATCGGTGCACATTCACAGTGATTTCTTTTAAAATGACAAGCTCTCTCTCTCCAGGGTCTCTACTATGTGATGCCTGTAACAGGTGAGGTCCCGCTTCTCTCAAACACTCAATAAGCCTATATTTTCATCTGTGATTCTGGTCAGTTCCTGCAGACCCGACTGACCCTTTTCTTCATCCATTTTCAACTGATTTACTTTTTGTAATAAGACATTGTTATCCTGGTTCAAATGTCTTCAGTTGCATTTTCTGATGTTTCAGAGTATTTAAATCTTGGTGTATCTAATCAAAGCAATTTTGGCAGTCAACACCTTTTATATTTAACTGACTGTTCTCTTGTTTAATCTCCTTTATGAACTGTTTAAAGGCTGCCATTTCATCCAACAACACTCTATGGTGAATGATTCAGCCATTCAACTGTTGTTGAAGGCAGCTTACGGTTTCTGCACTCGCTTTATATGTAGCTTGCAGTGCAGCAAACTCCATGTCTCGCTCTCTGCTGACCAATAGATAGGTTTTTCCCTCTTTCCAAAGTTGCTCAGTTAGTATTTCATGTTTTAGTTCTAAAATCTGCCTTTGTCGTACTATATCTACCAACTGCAGGAGTGATTGCCTATCTTGTTTCAGGGCTCCCGTCTGATCTACCATACTGGCCTCTTTATTTTGCTATATTCCTTCGATTAATTGCTAATGAAAATAAAAATGAGTTGTGAGTTGAGGAAATTTAGTCTGTTCCTCAGGCGCATTTTGAGTCATGTAAAACTCCTCTAGGGCATTATGTAAAATCCCACCTTCAAGCCAAATTTCAGTGCCTACTGATGTAACATCTTGTACCATTCTAGTGCTAAAGATCTAGATTGACGAGTTCAGGGATAACAGCAATCCTGCACTACTGCTACTCCTAGACATTTCGGCTGCCTTTGACTTGGTGGAGCATAAAATCCACGCTCATCCCCTTTCCTCAGAAGCAAACTTTTCGCCCAAAGCCATATCCAAGATCGACTCCTTCTTTAGCGATAGAGTCATTTGTGTATTTTCAGGGAATGCCAGCGCTCCACCTGCTCCCATCACTTGTGGGGTACCTCAAGGCTCTTGGGTATCCCCTACCCTCTACAACATTTTTACAAAATGACTATTATCCCTCCTAGAGTCTATCGGCATTTCCTACATGAATTACGCCGATGACACTCAGATTCTTCTCCCTATTTCCAGCATCTACTTAGAAGACTCCACCACCCTGAACTCCATTTACTCCAGCATCCAAGCCTGGATGGCTACCCATCTCCTTCGCTTAAATGGTGATAAGACAGAGATCCTGCTAGTGGGTACCCCCTTGATGATCAAGAAGCTCGACCCTCAATACTCCTTCACTATTGGTGATACCAGTTCTCACCCTCAGAAAACACTGGGAGTATACCTGGATGACACACTTTTCCTTACACAGCAAGTAAACGCCATTGCCTCCACTGCAGCCTACTTAACTAAACTAATCAATGCAGCAATGCCTTTTCTCTCCCAGCACAGCTTCCTCACCATCGCCAGGCCCACTATTGGTTCGAAACATGACTACTTTAATGCCCTTACGCATGCACTTCGAACAGCGACATCAAAAAAATTCAGGCTATGTAAAATAACGCACTAAGAGCTGCATTAAACATCCCCAAATTGGAACATATTTCAGTGGAAAGAAAAGGAGCCCATTGGCTCCCAATTCGTGAGCAGATTCTCTTCAAAACCCTTTGCTTCATGCACAGATGCCTTTCTAATGATGCCCCCCTTACCTATCCCAAACATGTTCAAAGGTGGCCTCCTCTAGACCAACGAGAACGGCCTACATACACCACCTTGCCCAGCTCAAAGTCAAACGGGCAAAAGTGGGAGGCTCCAACTTTCCCTCTATGGCTGCTAAACAATGGCACCTTCTCCCTCCTGCCATGAGAGCCGAACAATCCTACTGGACCTTCCACAAATCATTGAAAACTCATTAACTTCCTTCATTCTGCTACCTCTCCCCTCACCTCTCTCACTGTCCCTCCTCCTCTGACCGGAGTACCACACCCCTGTACTCCTCAGCAGAAAACCTTCAAAGGCAGAGAACGCCTCCACCTGTCAACTCTTAACGCCCGCTCTTCCAACAAACACTCTGCTGACATCTGCCTCCTTCTTGAAGACACTGACCTTGACTTTCTCACTCTCACAAAAACTTGGTTCAATGCCAGCTCAGTCATTGCTTTGGCTCCGTCCTCCCTGTCGGCTTCAAGATCATTTCCAGGCCTCGACCTCACTGCACTTGCAGTGGGGTCCCCTTAATGTATCCTGAAGGGTCCTTCTTCATTCATACCCACCCAACTCGATGCTTCCTTCGAGAGCCTGGTCTGCAAGTTGGTCATCTCTCCCTCCTCCACTCTGACCATTGCTACCATCTACTAGCCTCCAGGCACTACCACCGTGTTCCTCACTGAATGGGCTAATTTCTGCTCCTCCTTACTTTCATCTACTTCCAACTTCCTCCTTTTGGGTGACTTCAACATCCAATTGGATGCCTCTTTCTCTGCATCCACTCTGTTCATTGACCTTTGCGCCTCCCTCCCCCTCTCCATCCTCCCTTCCGGTGCAACCCACTCGGCTTGACACACCCTGGATGCCATCATCCACTCCGACCTCTTGCTTGCTCCCCCTCTGGTCATGCCTCTCTCCTGGTCTGACCATGCTCTTCTCTCCTCCAACCTGGGTCCCTTTGGCCCTCCTACCGCACCCACAAAAGCCCTGGCAAACTCGTTCTCGAACATTCGCCCGATGAAACGAGTGTCAGCCGCTGCTTTCACCTCTACCTTCATTCCCTCTTCCCCCTCTACCTCAGACTCCACCACATACTCTGCTCTCAACAATCTTCACTCAGCAATCACCAATACCCTTGACATACTTTCCCCAGTTATGAGGATCCGCCTGAAACCTGCCTCTAAACGTAACACCTTGTGTGACTCCAAACTTGCAGCCCTGAAATGAAAGTGCAGAGCAGCGGATCAGAAGTAGCAAACCTCAGGTTCACCCCCTGTATTTTTTGTTCTTGTATTTAATTGTACTGCTATCCCATGTTCCCTCCCTGCTGACCTGTGGGTGCTTTTAAACAGAATGTATTTCCTGTAAAAGCACCTAACAAGCAAACGATAAATAAATAAATAAATAAATACATAAATACATACATGGTCGGGTAGCCAATTCAAAGTGCACCATAGGGTGTGAGTGGGTGTAAGGATTTTTTGGGATTAGCCAGGGTACAGGTGGCATTTGCGAGGGATGTGGCACCCTTGTCGTTTCAGCCAGCGAAGCTGAGATTGAAGTCTGGCAAAGCAATGATTTTGAAGTTGGATTTACAGTTGCACAGGAGAAGTTGGGTGAGGTTGTTCTCAAATGCATTGCTTATATCAGGTGGCCTGTAGATAATATGTAGAGTGATGGTAGAGGCGGGAGTCAAGAATAGTTTCACTGTGAGGGATTGACAGTTGGGGATGGAGACTGACGGAATGGTGCGAATGGAGAGTATCTTTATAAATGATTGCGGCTCCACCACCTTTTTGATTGAACCTGTAATTTCCTAGAAATGACAATAGGGAGTGCAGAGCCTGCTGCTTCATGTAACCAGATCACTGTGATGGTTAAAATGTCAACGTTAGTAGTCGTGAGGAGGTCAAAGATGTCTGTTGCATGAGCAACAAGTGAGTGGGTGTTGATAAGAGTGCAGAGAATGTTAGGTAAGGGTCAATGGAGTGGAGTGGTCAGGGGGCAAGGAGAGGCAGGGCACAATGTGCAGGGTTCTGAGTGCATATTCGGTGGAAGTGGGTGCATATGGATGGGGGAGGGAGTGGGAGGCGAGGCAATGCTGTGAAGTGCGAGCAGAGAGGTAGATGAGTTGGTCTGTAACTTTGCTGTGGGGGGCCTAAAGACAGCACAGCAATATTCAAATGTATATGCACCAATCCCCGAGATCACCGCAGTGATACATGATCAAGACACTCTGCGGATCCGGAGCCTTCACCAAATGACCAACAATGAACCAGTCCCTTCCCTGTAAGCTCATGGGAGTCCCACGGGAGACACAGCTGAGATTGCTCACTCTCCATATAAATATTAATCAACTGTATGCTCACCTATATCAGAATGAGCAATGGTTAATGAGTTTTTAGTAGCTGTTATGATGTGTCTCTCACATATGGGTACTATGTTGCTGGAAATCTTGAAACTGCTTAAAGGGTCCATAGGGAACATAATGGACACGTGTTCGATATTGGATAAAGGTTTGGGCATTATTGAGAAACTGGTGTCTAATCAGGCACCCTGCACAGTAATCCATTACTCTTCTTCTGGTGATAATCAGCCCACAGATAGGCCCTCAAAAAGTCCTAATGATTCTAGTGGGCACAAATTAACTTCTGTATATGTGCATACTGCATGTTCCTGCTCAGTGATAATGGTATTTCAGTCGTCTCTAAAAGTGAGCTTTGAAAACTATAGCTATGGGAAATAAGCCTTCACCTATACTGGAATTGAACCTCTTAGACACAATTAGTACCTTTACTACTCCAATTGGGGCTGGTGATGCCTTGAGAGCTTTGATTAGATGGGGTGCAGCACGGGCCACCAACTTGTGGGCAACCCTCTCCTTTTTAAAATGAGGCATTGCAGACACAACCTTCCCTGCTGCCACTGGGGGCAGAGGACAAAGAGTTCTCAGGAGACAGTCGTAGAAAGGCCAAATCAGGCCAGTGCCGGAGAGTGTAAGGAGAGATATCCTGCCAGACCTGTTCTTAAATTCTGCAAGGGAATGGATAATGTGAAGACTACAGACTCAGCCCCAATTAAACAGAGTGCCATAAATCTGGAGCAGAACAATGTATCTACAGACTCATTGGAGGACCCCAGACAGCTTAACATCATCTGCACTTTTTAGGAAGAGACTAGGGGGAATAGAAATGTGTACACGCAGTCAAAGTTATATGCATTATGTACAATTCTGGATGTGACTGATATATCTTTTAAGATGTTCTCCTCAATATGTACTCTTATCAGATTGCATGTTTTCCCGGGGATGCAACGTGTGATACGGATTCAATAACCCCCACTTAAGGACTTGCCTGATTCAAGGCAGGGAGACATTTGGAAGTATGGGCATTAAAGTTTTCTAGTTGCTAAAGCTAAACAATGCCACCTTCATAATTCATGGTTTGACGTATTAGTCTCCAATCCCGATGATAGGAGTCCCACCAAACTGCAAGGCCTGATGGAGGGCCACAATAAGAGG
The DNA here is from genome assembly GCF_040938575.1 of Ambystoma mexicanum. NCBI lineage: Eukaryota > Metazoa > Chordata > Amphibia > Caudata > Ambystomatidae > Ambystoma > Ambystoma mexicanum. The sequence continues at coordinate 1,080,837,466 of NC_090930.1, forward strand.
CAGAAAATAGAACATCCCCCTTTTTTGGATCTTCCACCATTGTTGCTCGATAATATCTTGCAACAAAGAGGAAACAGTGTTGCAAACACTGTTTCGGAATTGTGATAGACTTTGTGGCTGCATGTCCCATACCACCCCATCACATTAGTAACCCTGCTAAGTGGTCATTATTCTACCTCATAAAATGTGATCTAATGGAATATTGCTTGGATGAGAGATACGATATGATATGAAATGGCATTTATAACGTGCCTATACACAAGTGTTTCAAGGCACAACGAGGCAAGAGAGAGGGAACAGAGGGAAGACAGACACAACGATCCTACTAGACCAGGTGACATTGAGATTGCGCAAGTGCAGGTGAGGGGAGAGGGGAAAAGTGCAAGGGGAAAGGGGAGGGTGCAATGCAGTACATAGGATAGCAATAACATAAATAAATAAAAAAACAATGAATACAATAAATAAGTTGTGCTGCCAAGTGGTGGCAAGTGCATGGATAAGTGCAGACATCAGGTGTCAGGTACTGGTTGGGGGATGTAGGGATATAAGAGGGTAGACAGGTGACCAGTGCAATTTCAGATTCAGCCAGGATTTTAGCAGGGGAGAGGAGGAGAGAAGGAGAGAGGAAGAGAGAAAGCAGAAGCAAAGAGGAAGGTCTTGAGGTGCTTCCGAAACTGAAGATGGTTCTCCTCAAGTTTCAGAGAGGAAGGGAGGCTGTTCCAGAGGGAGACCCCAGCCGAAGAAAAAGACCTGCCACCAACTAGTTGCTTGGAGAAGCGACTCACCGTGAGGGAGTTTGAGGCAGATGAGCGAAGGGCTTGAGAAGGAAGATATTTAGGAAGAGAGAGTTGAAGGTATTTAGGGCCCAGAAGGCCTTGTGGACAATCCTCACAGCCACTGGAAGCCAATGCAGAGATTTCAGTCCTGGAGAGATACGATCCCTGGGCTTGAGGCCGAGGGCAAGTCTCGCAGTCCTGTTATGGATGAGTTGCAGAGGGCGGAGAGTAGAGGCAGGCAGATTTAGAAAGAGGCTGTTTCAGTAGTCAAACCTAGAGGGAACCAGAGCTCTGAAGACAGTGAGCTTCTGGGGGAAGGAGAGGAAAGGAAGAATATCTCTAAGGAGGTGCAATTGGTAGTGTGACTTCTTAGAAACGTCAGAGATGTGAGGAGAGAAGGAGAGTGTGGAGTCGAAGAAGACCCTGAGGTTTTTAGCCTCACAGGTGCGAGCAGGAGGAGGGCCAAGAGAGGCCAACCAGAGAGTGACAGGAAAGGAGGGAGCAGGTGTGCCGATGAGGAGAATCTCAGTCTTACTGACATTAAGGCAGAGATCATTGGTGGCACACCACTCCTGGATAGCAGACAGACAGTCAGAGATGAGAGAAGGAGAGGAGGTGCCTTAAGGGAGCCTGAAAATGAGCTGAGTGTCATCCGCATAGCACTGAAAGTTGGAGCAGAGAGCTGCAATGTGGTGGGAAAGAAGTGCCAGGTATTGGTTGAAAGGCCAGAGAGAGAGGTTAGACCCCTGGGGAACACCACAGGTAGAAATAGAGATAGAGAAGAGGAAGGACCCAAGTTGGACCTGGGAGGGTCGATCGGAGAGGAAAGAGGTCAGCCAAGCCAGGGCACGATCAGTGATACCCAGGTTATCACAGAGACGGTTCTGCAGAATGGCATATTTGACTGTGTCAAAGGCAGAAGAGAGATCAAGTAAGATGAGAACACATGGGGTGTTGGAATCGAGGTTGGAGAGCAGGACTTCACAGATAACATGTTGGATGGGGAATGGCTTTCCGATATCACTCAGTTTGATGTCATTTTTTGCAGGAAATGTGGCCCAATGACGATTTTTACCTAAAGGGGTATGTTGGCTTTTCCAACAAGGCCAAAACATGTGCAAGGGGCTATGCTAGTAATGGCCTAATAACTTACAGCTTAAAATAGTTAGGTTGCCCATTGATTCTGATCAGTTCACTGTAGTTCTGGTTATCAGACTTGATGGTTCCCAGAGTTTCAGAATTGTTAGTGTCTATTTCACACCTAAACATATTTTTCTAATTGATCAAGGTCTAAAGAAAACAGTACATTTAGAGGCTGTCGATAATGTCATGATAATGGGTGCTTTAAATGCCAAACATAGCATCGGCTGAGGGATTTGGGATTAGATAAAGCTTCTGGGGGAATCCTGTGGGATTCCGAGCAGGTAATCACTTAACCGGATATTGGATTCTAGAGGTCAGAAGCTCTCTCGTTTTCTCAGTGCCCATGCTCTAATTGAACGTAATGAAAGATGCCCCAGTGTAAAGCCTCATAGACAGATGTTCAAAAGAGGGACATTGTCCTCAATTATAGTTTACTGTATAATAGATTGTTATGTGTTTGTTCAAATAGTTTACTTTTCAATAGCAAATCCATTGCATAGTGATCATTTTACCATAAGGTTGTCATTGTTACAGCCACGCTTAACAACCCATCGCCCACAGGAATCATTGATTTCCTCATTGAAAAAAAATCCAAAACAAAAATGTCTCCCTAATTAGTGATACTAAATGTCTTAATGTAAATCGCTCTGGGATGCTTCATGGTTTGACGCTGAGTGCCGAACCATGAAAAGCCTAATCCATAGAGCAGTTTAAAATGGCCTTGCTCTGGCAGGAAAACTATTCAGCTTGAAGAGGGACTATAAAAAAAGTCTTAAAAAGAAAAATATTGGATTATGTGATTAAACAAAAGGAGCTGTTGTAGAAGGCAGTGTATACGAAAGGTTGCACATTTTTCTGGAAACTGATGGCTAAGACTTTCAAAGTATTGGGTGAGACAATAACACTCAAATTCCGCCAGAAATGTGGATTTTCTTTGAGCCAGCGCATGTTCATGCAGAGAGTTATAAGAATTTGAGCACTAGGGATATTATGTATAGTGGGGAAGACATTTCTAACAACATGAAATTAATTGACTTCGAAAGGCGGCTGGCCCGCATGGATTACAATCTGACATCTTGAAATGGTTTTCTAGCTGGTGGCAACCTATTTCATATAATTTTTCTAACTCCATTAGTCAATCTGGTGTACGGCCTAGGTCTTGGTCCAGGAGTCTGAAAGTTCCCATTTTAAAAAAAAGGTTCTATTCCTGGCCCCCACTGTTATCCATCCCACTGTTTCTCTTTTAGATGTAGCTAGTAACATTTGTACTAAATGTCTGTTTGATAGAGTAGAGGAATGGGCTGCCTCAATGAAGTTATTGAAGCCTTCGCATGCAGGATTCATGAAATGATTCTCTACGATGGACCATTGCTTACTATTAAATGCACTTATTGAAAAGTATTGTTTAATTAGAGGGGCGTACCTGAAAGTGGCTTTTATTGACTTAGAGAAAACCTTTGATTCCATCCCTAGGAATTGGTTGTGGGGTATACTTGCCACACTGAACAAGCCAAAAGGGCTTCTGAATTAAATTGAACTTTGCTATGCCATGTGGCAGTGGCACTAGAAGATCTTGAACACGTCATTACATTTCCCAACTATGCACTTGCATCATTATTTATTCTATTTCTTTCTGATTTCGACCCCTCAAATGCATGTATGAAGGTTAGCTCTTCCTAGCTGCTCAGTGCTCGATTTGGGGCACTCTTACATGCTGATGAGACAGCTTTATTAGACCTTACTCAGTGGGTAGTACAGCGAGGACTCATGTATGTAGAGGAATATTTTAGGGCACATAGCTCAAAACTGAACATGCACAAATCTAAAATTGTGGTGTTTGGGAAGGTAAAGATCATTCATTACTCATGGTTCCTAACGGTGGTGTGCATTCAGGAGGTTGACTCCCATTGCTGTTTAGGGTAACATTTTACTAGAAATGGGAAATGGGCAAAACATATATAAATGATTGGAATGAAATCTTTGGCTAGGCTGGGGAACTGCTTACATTTTATCATATGTATGGTGCTCGCTTGGTCTATAAGTGTCTAGTGTCTTAGTCGTTGTAGGGCTAAACTGTGTACCCTATTGCTAAATGGGTGTGAGACTTGGGCATAATCTATCTTCTCCCAAAAAGAAAACCTTAGAAAAATTGATAGGTCTTCCGCAGGGCACCCCTTATTGTGTGCGCCAACGTGGGATGCCAAGCAAAACAGAGGATTGCATCTACTTTCTAGACGATATACTTGGGATACTCTGACAATCCCAGCATGAGTAAGGTAATGAGGGAAATAGCAGGGTCTTCCTTGATTAATGAATATATTTGGTACAAGGAAGCTCATAACCTTTGGCAAGCAGGGAATTGCATCTGCTGGACAGCACCCAGTATACCTGATTGACTCACTTAAAAGTCACCCTGCAGCAGTGGATTAAGGCATGATTGGGAGATGAGCAGCCAAACAGCGTGCACTCTGTCTTCCCTGAAAATGTGTGCGTGCCACTGTGTCAATACGATGTAGGGAGGGGAACTATGTATTATAAAAACTGCAAAGGGTAGAAGACTGGTGCTAATGACTTGCCTGAACATACTCCCTCTGAATGAGAATGTCTTCATTGACAAGAAATCCTATTGTAAAATTGTAGTGGTGGAGGACCAGGGACATCGTTTCACCAAAATGCCAGAAGCAGGGGAAGTGGCATCACATGACCCTTGACGTCTGATGACATCACAGGAAGTGATGTAATTTGACCCCACACGTGAAGTGACATCACAGGAAGCAATGGAACACAACCTTTCACCCCTTGACAAAACAGGAATTGGCATCACAGAGCATTGTTCCTAAGTACACTCTGAAAAATATGGTTAAGATATCACTGCAATGTGATATACATTTCACACAAGAATGGATCACCATATGTATGATAAATATCAGTGTCTATAGGGCCATATTACTGTGAATGAAAGCAGACATCCAAACCCAAATGATATGTTATTATATAGCACTTACGCAGAACAAATATACATACAATATCACCCACCTGTCTTGGTATTCATTAATCAACCTCAGGAGAATGAAAGGCTGAGTTGACCTTGCCAGGATTCGAACCTGCAACCTGCAGACCAGACATCACAGCAGCAAGTACTCAACCCACTGAGCTATGTCACCAGCTTTAACTTTCTTGCCGGCTATAGTAACATTAGCAATTACATGTCTGAATGTTCTCAAAGCAGGCCAGTTCATCTGCCGGTCTGGTGCAAAGTGTTAAACGCGTGGAACCCCCTTTTTTTTCAGAGGCTTGAACAAGAAAGCCAGCCTCTCCAGAAACAAAGAGCCCACAGCCCAGGAGCTTCAATTTAAAAATTAAAATTAAAATTAAAAAAACATGTTTTAATATATGGGTAGCCAGGGAGAGTTCAGGGGTCGCAGATGCGACCCCTGGCGACCTCCAAATGACGTCCCTGTGGAGGACGTGTGCCACGTTTTACTATTTTGTAAAAATGACTTTGACCAGCAGAGGATATGCCTAAAGTCAAATGTTCCGCTAAATAACAACAGATTTCATCAGAATGCATTGTTTTTTTATATTGACTTGTAATGAAATACATTTTCTGTTTAGCTTATATGAGTTTGTTAAAGAGGCACTCACAGCGGTTATATTTATTGTATGCAAACTAGACGTGTTTTGTACTTTATCTTTAATATGTCGTTGAGTTTTCAGGCTCACATCTTATTTCTCTTATGTGTACTGTTTTTATTAAGTTTACTTTGTTTATAGAGAAATCCGATTTTAATAAAGATTGATTGATTGAACTTTACTCAATAAACACTGCCAAATGTGTTAATGAAACACAAACACAGCAAATCAACATCAATTATATGTCGTTGGTTGCTTTTATTATGAGTGACACTATTAGCCAGGGCAATTAATATAACAGTGTTAGTTCAAAGAAAGCAAAAATAAAGTTGACTCGATAATTAGGCTAACAAAATTCACTTTTGCAAATGCATAATTACAGTGTTAATTAACAGGACACAACTCTTCACTGTAAAATATAATATCTTAAAACTGTTTGCTTCCCAGTGTCTTCCAGAAATCCTTCTCCCTCCTTCTAATCACCTATACGAATGGCTTCTCTTACAGACCAGGGTACTCCCTCCAAAGGGACACTTGCAAACAAAGTACAAGGCAATGCATGAACAACTAAATGTGCGATGGATCTTGAAAAGTGGACTACATTAGCTAGTCCTGAAAATGCATTTTTAGGGAAGTTTGACGGGTAAATACACACAAGATGGGGGCCTGTAGAGATCACTTCTAAAAGGCAGGTAGGTCTGGGGATAAGTCAGTAACCTCGGCTGAGTGCTATTTTCATCACACACAAGGCGTCTGCACAAAAAGCAAGTTAACTAGGATTAGAGCCAACCACATGTCCATGATTAGAAGCGGGAGTTTAGTAGTATGAAATTCTCTAAACTAATCGTTTTATAATTAGAGCCTTTTAGACTAAGGCAGTGGTCATTATCATGGGACAAAGACCCGCCCCAAATCATTTGTTGGAAAAGGGTCATATTCCAATTGATAATCATGCCTCTCAAGGTCAATAAATGTATTAGAACCTAGTGGTCATAGAGATTTTGGAGTTGTGAAGGAAACATACAAATTAACAGTAAATACACCAAATGTGCTATTAAATGAAATATGATTTTATTTTTATTTTTTAAATCACAAACTTGGTTGTTAGCATGAACTATCAACGGGTGTAATTTATAAGTTTAATGTAAAAGTTAATGGTTTGTCTATGAGAAAGCAGTGCTCCATATTTTAGCTTTCAATTTGGTGAATTAAATTGAATGAAGCTTATATCTCTGCGTGGGCAGTGAAAAAGAATTACCCAGAGACTGTGTAACTCATTTACAAAAAATACACTAAGCCTGTGCTAAGTCTGCATTGCGGGAGCAAGAACATTGCACAGATGAAATGTACAGCGCTGGGAGCTCATTCATGGAATTAAATGCAGCAGAAACTTTCAGCACAAAGAAAAATGAGTAGCACATGGAACGCCCACAACATGCCCCCACGGCAAACAGAACATAGCGCCGCTAAACAACTTTTGTGCAGGAGCCATAGAAACAAGTAATCAAGGATAACTTACCAGCAATCAACATTACTTACACTCCTCTCCTGCGATTGACAAGTTCTCGTCCCTTTACCCCTACTGATCTGCACCCCAATCTCCTAACTGAATGCAGCACCCACATGGCTGCCCCACTATTCAGCAGACCAACCCCCTAATTTAAGGCAGAACACACAAGTCCACCCTCGTCCTAGTAATCCACCTTATCTGCACACCAAACCCCTAACTGAAGGCAGCACCAACAAGCCAGTTCCACTATTCCGTGCACCAAGCCCCTAGCTGAAGGCAACAACCACAAGTCTGCCCTTTTCCAAGTACCCCCCACTAATCTGTGCCCCAACACCCTAACTGAAGGTAGCACCCAAATGTTTGCCGTTGTCCCAGTAACCACACAAATCTGCCGACCAACCCCCAAACCTAAGGCAGCACCCACAAGTCCGCCCACGTCCTTGTGCTCCCACTAATCTGCACCCCACACCTCTAACTGAAGGCAGCAACCACAAGTCAGTTCCACTATTCTGTGCACCAAGCCCCTAACTGAAGGCAACAACCACAAGTCTGCCCTTTTCCCAGTACCCCCACTAATCTGTGCCACAACGCCCTAACTGAAGGTAGCACCCAAACGTTTGCTATTGTCCCAGTAACCACACAAATCTGCAGACTAACCCATTAACTTACGGCAGCACCCACAAGACTACCCACTTCCCTGTACTCCCACTAATCTGCACCCCAAACCCCTAACTGAAGGCAGCAACCATAATTCTGCCATCATCGTAATATCTCCACTAATCTGTGCACCAACCCCCTACATTAAGGCAGCACCCACAAGTCTGCCCTGATCCAAGTTCAATGTGGAGCACTTACCTACCTCAGCTCCTCTGGCCCGTGTCTTCCATGAAGTACACCTGCCAGACAAACTCCTCCAAAATGATCACGAGAATGCAGTGCCATTGAATCCAGGACAGTCAACTCTTCCATGGCTCCCCGATAGATCACACTCAGCTGCACAACAACAGCCTGAGCCACTGTTCCAGCAGCTACACTTTGGTGCCTTGATATACAGGTTTCATAGCCTACATGTTGTCTGTGTAGCCCAGTGACCCAGAGTGAGGCCACAACCCTTCTCGCCATCCCCAATGCGAATAAGCCATACCTGCTGACAAAGTGTGAGAACACCCACATGGAAAAGTAAGTGTCAAAGGGACTCCTAAACATCAGTGGTACCAGAAAGGAACACAACAAACAATAAAGTTAACCTTGTGAAGTGAATGGGCAGAGGTGAACAAGCTGTCAGCAGGTATTTCACACACCTCTGCTCTGTGTCCCATCTGGCAAGACACATGAAGACTTGAGTACCCATCCCCAATAAGAGGCCGAAAGCTCAATCATAAAACATCTCACACATCAACCAACAAATTAATCTCCACATTAACACAATAATTGGACACACAATCCAAAACATACACAACCAACACTGAGACACCATCACCAAAAATGCAGTGCCCCTGCACAAGGAATGCCACAAGACAACCATCCGTTGCTACCCCCAGCCTTGTGATGGTCACTCCCCTACATGTGAAACACATTTTCACATGGTCATATGGGCAAGTCAATCAAAGTAATGCCACCATGCCTACCTCAAACAAACCCCCACATTACTCGAAACCCATGAACATATTCCCAAACGAAGTGCAATGTCAACCACAGCATACATCAATCACACCCCCAAATACACCATGCACATCATTGACCGACATGCTGTACTGCAAAGCATGGAAGTAGGCATGCAACAGATGCTTTGTGATTTTCAAAACATGTGAGCTCCCCACATCTACAATAGTCCACATATGTGCATTGACCATGAATGCATCATACTAAACATCACACACATGTCCCCCAGCAAACATCCCAGTACCAACATGACCCACAAAGTGTACCCTAAACCCTCATGAAAGCCACAGGACATACTTACTTGGAAATAATGGTCAAATGAAAGGTGCACATGGACAAAGACATGGCAAACTGTGTGGTTGAATCATGAACAAAAAAATGTATTAAAGACAAACTAAGTACAAACATGGAAAGATAATAATTGTCATGAGTCATGAGTCAGTGGGTTAGTCAATGGAAATCTCTGACAATGCCTCAGCCAAGTCCGATTCACCCTCTACATCTGCCTCTTGCAGCCATGCCTGCATTGTTTCCTGGAGGGCTTGCAGGTCTTCCCTCCTCTGAGACTCATTCTCCTTCGGTGCCCTGCAGGAATCCTCCAGGATGGCAGCATGCACCAACCTCTCTTCTACCTCGTGCCTGGCCATGGTAATTGACGCCGTATGTGCCCACTGCCTCTCCTCCTGCTGCCTCACAAATGAAAACTGTGAAGACATCAGTGCCTGCAAGTACTGTTGTGCTGCATGCATCACTTGCAGCTGCTTGCCTCCTCCTTGTGGCAATGCCTTCCATTATTTGCTACCTCAACATCAACATCTTCTACTACCTGTCAATATGTCTGTGGCACATGTACTTCCTCCGACTGGATGACAGTCTGCATCAGGGAAGTATGGAACCTGCACTGACATCAAGTTTCTGGTGTACCTCCACAGCCTGTTCCCCTGTATTTCCCTGGTATGGCTCAGTGACCAACTCATCTGCACAGTACAGACTTCGAACTCCAGGGGCAGAGGCACATCCAGATTGGCCAGTGGCAGCACAGGGCCACAGGAGGCCATGGTAGTAGCTGACATGGAGGCCTCAGTAGAGGTTGACTGGGACACAGAGGTGGAGAAGGAGGGGGCCGATGCAGTGGCCTTTCGAAAAATGGCCACAAGAAAGTAGTGCTGCAGTCAGTTGGGACAAGAGGTGGCCCATCTGCCCATGATGTTTTACAAGCAGCCTATGAGTTGCTTGCCCAGCATCACACATATACACCTGCCACCTCAAGCGGCCCATCAGCAGGGCAAACACTACATCCCAGATTGCCACATTGGATGGAACTGTGGGCTCTGTGTGGGAGGAGGCATCGGTGAAGGTGGGCAGTGATGCATCAGATGGCCCTGGAACAGGAGGCTGTGCTAACCCCTCCATGGTTAACAGCACAGTATCCTGTCTCAGGGCCAGATTTGCAGTCTGCACATCCCCCTCAGTACCCCCACCTGCAATGGCGTCCTACTCCTTCTCCTCATCCATCATCCCACACACCTCAAATGAGGTCTCCATGCTTTGAGGCCCCTGTCTGTCAATGTCACCACCACAACCCTCTCCCTCTGCTGCTGAGGTGTCCACCACAACAATGGGACCCTGGGATTCGTCTTCAGCAGCAGTGCCATCAGAATGAGCCACTCCCCCAGGCTCATCGCCTTCAGAGGTGGATGACACAGCAGGGCATGGTTGGGTTATCTGCCAGCATATGGGGGCCTTGCCCCTGGGATGCAGCACCACTGTAACGGTTGCACTCTCTTCTTCCGATGCTGCACCTGTGGAAAGGGGAACAAAGGAAATAGGCATTTGTTATTACTACTAATGCCCATTTAAGAACTCTCATCAATTATATCAGTAGCCTCCTGTCAGCTTTAAGCAACAGGCAACTGTTTCACACACACAGGTCCATGATCATAAAAATCATAGAATCCAATCTCACAAGTGACATTAAAAGGAGAAGTCACAATGATGAGACATGCAGATGTGAACATAGCACATCGATTTGTGGCCACATACATATGACAACAACTCATTACACATCACCATCCCAATGAAGCAGTGACCCACGTGTAACCTGCACGCATGGTCATGGAAACATGGAAAGGCTAAACAGCCATGTGTGTCCATAGCACCATATGTACCTCTACATTAAACCACATCTAGAAATATGTACCCCGACAGTACAATATGAAAGCATGCAACACACACATGCACCCATTGATGATGAGCAAGCAGCAATGCTCTTGCTCCCAACCCAAACATTTGTTATGATTACATACCATGTATGCCCCCTCCTTCAGTGGCTTGCCAGGGCCCATTGTTGATTTGGGTAGTCAAATGCACTAACATGACATGACCACACATCCATA